>NW_023605083.1:41089268-42289268 GCF_014898055.3 Talpa occidentalis | reverse complement strand
AAATGCTAAACATTTAATATAGATTGAGTGAATAAAAATTTCTTTTTTAAAAGAGATACTGTTGAGATATTTAAAAACTCTAAATGAATTAAAAGTAAATTAGTGACTTCCCCAGACTGGGGGAGAGGAGACTGGGGAATGGTTGCTAATGGGGAGTGACTACTAATGGAAGCAGGGTTTCATTTTGGAGTGATGAAATATTCTTGATTAGAAAGTGATGAAGATTGTATGACATTATGTATATATTGCTAGAACACTGAGTTGTATACTTAAAAATGACAACCTTTATGTAAAGGTATATGAGTTATTCAGTATTTAAATTATACCATAACAAGTAAAATATTGTTGAACTCTAAAGTAAATATTAGAATGGGTCATAAGAACAGAATTTTGAAACTTTCAGTCATGGAAAGTTACCAAAAAAATAGTTTCTGAAGTCCAGTGACTTGGAATACAATTAATCTGTGGCAACTCATGATTCAAGGACAATCTAATCAATGTGACCACATTTTCCCAAGCAACAACAATAAAGAGGCTGTCTACCAAAATATAATGTTTGCCCTGGAATTTTATGTTCAGCATATTGGAAATGCAGTTTGGAGATGCATTTGTTGAAACTGGAATATCCAGATTTCAAGTACTTAGGAACAGAGCAGGAGAGAATGTTTAGACAATGACTATTCTGGAATATTCAAAGCTATGGATTCATGTCGCTCAGATACAATTCTTCAACCAAAGAAAGCCAAAACAAGCAAATAAAAGGATAAAATATAAATATGAAAGAGCAAACACTCTTTAAAGAGAAACTGAAAGTTTAGACCTCAAGAAAGAGGAACCAGGGAGACCTTCAGCAAGGTATGTCCTGGGAGCAAAGGCAGGGTTTTCTACAAGCAAACACCTTAGTTCTGGCTCAATCAACTCATGTGCCTTCTTTGTGTCACTCTGCTTATAATTTACATTACTGGAAGAAAGAGCATTTTACCAACATTTAGCTTTAGAGAAGGCAGAAAATTAGCTAAATTGACAGACCCACTTTGATTTCCTTAAAAAAGAATTTTTATCAAATGACTGAGAACAGGAAATAGTGCATCCACAACAGCCAATGTCATAGAGAATCACCAGTCTTCAGATATTTAAAATAATGTGTTAGTATAGGAGTTAGAGATAACCTGCTTTGGTTCAAATTGTGACTCCTTATTTGAGTCAGAAAACCTTGGATAAGTTATTTTGGGCCTCCCTGGTGGTGCAAGTGGTTAAGCACAGCACTGTGAGGCTCTCCACAGCCTCTGCAGCATGAGTTCAATTCCAGGCAGGCCAGGGCACAGCAGACCTTTCCTGTCTTGCCCACTGGTCCCCTCAGCAGTGTGTTTCAGTCACTCAGCCTGTTCTGCTCCCCACTCTGTCTCTGATGAATCCTCTCACCACCCTCTCACCTCTGGCCTGTACTCCAATTCTTGTATGCATAAATAAATCTTTTTTTTTTTTTAAGATTTATTTATTTTATTTATACAAGCACTGGGTATAGTCAGAAGCGCGGGAGGGTGAGAGAATTCACCAGAGCCAGAGCAGGGAGCAGAGCAGGCAGAAGGACCAAAGTACACTGCTGAGGGGAGCAGCGGGCGGCAGGAGAGGTCTGCGCGCCATGTGGGACCCTCCTCCAGTGGCCGGGGAGCAGCCGGGGATCGAACCGGTGCCACAGAGGCTGCGGGCAGCTTCGCAACCCAGAGCTCAACCGCTGCGCCACCTGGGAGGCCTCATAAATAAATCTTAAAAAAAAAAAAAACCTTGAATAAGTTATTTAACTACTTGGAACTTCAATTTCCTCATTTGTAAAATCAGGATAATATTTGCCATCTTTTAGGGTTCAAAATTAGCCCAACATGAGGTAAACAGTGAGAAATTTACATATTTTAGATATTTTTTATCATTAATATATGATATATACCTATACAATGTAACACAAACATTATAAATACCTATTTAAAAGTTAAGAAAATTGTGGAATAGCTATTTCTTGTTAATAAATGAAAAGAAAGAAAGGTTATGTCATTATATTCACTTAAAAACATCAGTAATTTTGCCCTGAATCATATTGTGCTCCGCAATTTAAGAAAATTAGTCAGCTTTACTTGTAATTCTATGGAGAAGTGATATTTAATGTGTTTTTCTTTAAGAAAGGCCTTAACTAAATTAAAAATATTTGCGCAATTATTTAATTTTGAGATGAAGATGATATAGTCCAGAAAACAAACTTTATAACATCAGGATTTATACAATATTTATATTTCAAAGAATGCAACATACACATATATCATATAGTTTGAGATTTAGTTGGGGTTTACTTTTTATTAGCCTAGTAACAATAGGAATCCATAATTTCACCAGAGTCATTAATCATTACTACACTTTTAACAATAACCTTGACAAGGATTGTCATATAGTAGTCAATTTTCAAATAAACATGATTAAAGAAACTAAGAAAAATACAGTAGACAGCATATGTTTTTCACTTTTTTTTCTGTTGATTTACTCTTTGTGAGTAAATTCACTGGAATACTTACTTCTGTTCTTGAGACCTTAGTCCCCTTTGGTGGCTTCCAAAGTTTTAGTCATAGCTGAAGGATTTTAAGTACCTTCACAAAAATAAAACCAATCACTTTTCTATTTGAAAATAAGCAAAAATATGACCATGTTCCCACTTTCTTTTTTTATTTAAATTTTATTTTTATATTCCCCATACAATTACAACCACCTTATTTTGACCCCAGTCCTTACTTTCCCCGCCCCCAGCCCGCATAGAGTGTCTCTGGTTCATAGTTGTTTGTTGATTTTGATATTTTCTTTCTTATAGTTATTCTTTTTCCTGGTCCTTTATTTAAGTTTTCTAGATTCCTGCTATGAGTGAGACCATCCAGTACTTTTCTTTTTCTTTCTGGCTTATTTCGCTGAGCATGATCCCTTCCAGCGCCATCCATGTTGCTGCAAATTGCATGTGTTTATCTTTTTTGAATGCTGAGTAATATTCCATGGTGTATATGTACCACATCTTCTTGATCCAGTCATCTATTTTTGGGCATTTGGGCTGTTTCCAAAGCTTAGCTATTGTAAATAATGCTGCTATAAACATAGGGGTGCAGGTGCTCTTTGGAATTGATGTTTCTGTGTCCTTTGGGTAAATACCTAGGAGTGGAATTGCTGGATCATATGGAAGCTCTATGTTTAGTAGGTCCAGAAATCTCCACACAGCTCTCCAGAGTGGTTGGACCAGTTTGCACTCCCACCAACAGTGCAGGAGAGTTCCTTTTTCTCCACAACCTCGCCAACATTTGTTGTTACTAGTTTTTTTAATATGTGCCATTCTCACTAGTGTGAGATGGTTTCTCATTGTAGTTTTGACTTGCATTTCCCTGATTACAAGTGATGTTGAACATTTTTTCATATGCCTGTTGACCATTTGCATTTCCTCTTCAGAGAAGTTTCTTTTTAGCTCTTCTGCCCATTTTTTGACTGCGTTATTTTCTTTGTTTTTGTTGAGTCCATCAGCTCTTTGTAGATTTTTGTAATCAGTCCTTTATCATTAGTGTTGTGTGCAAAAAAGTTCTCCCATTCGGTGGGGTGTCTCTTTGTTTTTGTTGTTGTCTCTTTTGCTGTGCAGAAGCTCTTTAATTTGATGTACTTCCAGCTGTTTATCTTTGACTTCACTATCACTGCTTTGGGTGATGTGTCTGTAAAGATGTCTTTGATGTGCATATCATGGAGTGTTTCGCCTATATTTCCTTCTATGTATTTCATGGTTTCAGGTCTTATGTCTAGTTCTTTAATCCATTTTGAGTTGGTTTTTGTGCATGGTGTTAGGTAGTAGTCAAGCTTCATTATTTTGCATGTAGTGACCCAGTTTTCCCAGCACCATTTATTGAACAAACTTTCTTTGCTCCAATGCATATTCTTTGCTCTTTTGTCAAAGATTAGTTGACCATAAATCTGTGGGTTTATTTATGGATTTTCTATTTGATACCATTGGTCTGTGTGTCTGTTCTTGTTCTAATACCATGATGTTTTGATGATTATAGCTTTGTAGTATAGTTTGAAGTCTGGGAGTGTGATGCCTCCATTCCCTTCTTTTTTTTTTCAGGAGAGCTTTGGCTATTCGGGGTTTTTGGTGATTCCATAGGAATTTCATCAATAATTATTCTATTTCTTTTAAGAATGACATTGAAATTTTTATTGGAATAGCATTGAATCTGTCTATTGCTTTTGGTAGGATGGCCATTTTAATAATGTTTATTCTTCTAATCCATGAGCAGGGGTTGTCTTTCCATTTCTTTGTGTCTTCTTCTATTTCTTTAAACAGTGTTTTATAGTTTTCTTTGTATAGGTCCTTTACCTCTTTTGTTAGATTTATTCCCAAGTATTTGATTTTTTTGTTTTGATAATAAAAGGGATTTTTTTTTTTATTTCTTCTTCTTCAGATTTATTGTTTGTGTATAGGAAGGCTATTGATTTTTGCGTGTTGATTTTGTATCCTGCCATTTTACTGAACTGATTGATTAGTTGAATTAGTTTTTCTGTGGAGTTTTTGGGGTTCTCTATGTATATCATCATATCTTCTGCAAATAGCAATAGTTTGACTTCTTCTTTTCCTATTTGGATTCTTTGTATGTCTTTCTCTTGTCTTATTGCTCTGGCTAGGACTTCCAGTATTATATTGAAAAGCAGTGGTGAAAGTGGACATCCTTATCTTGTTCCACATCTTAATGGAAATGCTTTCAGCTTTTCACCATTGAGAATGATACTGGCTGTTGGCTTGTCATATATGGCCTTTATGATGTTGAGGTGTGTTCCTTGTATCCCAAGAATTTCAAGGGCTTTTATCATGAATGGGTGTTGCACTTTGTCGAAAGATTTCTCAGCATCTATTGATATTATCATATGGTTTTTATATTTCTTTTTGTTGATGTGTTGGATAACGTTGATTGATTTTTGGATGTTGAACCATCCTTGTGTCCCTGGAATGAATCCTACTTGGTCGTGGTGAATTATCTTATGGATATATTGTTGGATTCTGATAGCTAAAATTTTATTGAGGAATTTTGCTTCAGTGTTCATTAGTGAGATTGGCCTGTAGTTTTCTTTTTTTGTGTTGTCCTTGTTCGGTTTTGGTATTAGTGTAATGTTGGCTTCATAGAACGTGTTTGGTATTATCCCTTCCTTCTCAATTTTTTGGAAGAGTTTGTGAAGGATAGACACTAATTCGTCTCTGAATGTTTGGTGGAATTCATTTGTAAATCCATCAGGTCCTAGGCTATTGTTTTTGGGAAGGTTTTTGATTACCATATCAATTTTGCTGCTTGTAATTGGTCTGTTTAGGTGTTCTATTTCTTCTTTATCTAGCTTTGGGTGATTGTAGAGTTGTAGGAATTTGTCCATCTCCTCTAGATTGTTGAACTTGTTTCCATATAGCTGTTCATAGTAGTTTGTGATTATTCTTTTGATTTCTGCTGTGTCCATTCTGATTTCTCCTCTTTCATTTGTGATCCTTTTTATTTGTGCTTTCTCCCTTTTTTCCTTTGTGAGCATGGCTAGGAGTTTGTCTATTTTATTGATTTTTTCAAAGAACCAGCTCTTGGTTTCATTGATCTTTTGGATTGTTTTTTTTTTTTTAGTTTCTATTTCATTTATTTCTGCTTTGGTTTTTATTATTTCTTTTCTTCTACTGGTTTTGGGGGTTTTTTGTTGTTCTTTTTCCAGTTCTTTGAGCTCAAGATCAGGTTGTTTCTTTGAGTTCTTCCTAGTTTCTTGATGTGAGCCTCTATTGCTATATATTTTCCTCTTATTACTGCTTTTGCTGCATCCCATACATTTAGGAAATTGGTGTCCTCCTTGTCATTCAATTCAAAGAATTTTTTAATTTCTTCTTTGATCTCTCCTCATTAGTCCAGTGGTCTTCCAGTAGTGTGGGTTTCAATCTCCATGAGGTAAGAGGGTTCCTTGCCTTCTTTTAATGGTTTATTTCTAGTTTGATACCTTCATGGTCAGAAAAGATGGTTGGTATGATTTCAATCTTGGTGTATCTGTTGATGTTTGTCTTGTGTCCCAGTATGTGATCGATCCTGGAGAATGATCTGTGTGTGCCTGAGAAAAATGTGTATTCAGATTTTTTGGGGTTTAGTGTTCTATAGATGTCTGTTAAGCCCAAGCACTCTAGATCCTTATTTAGAGATTTAGTGTCCTTACTTATTTTTTGTCTCGTTGATCTATCCATTGTTGATAGTGGTGTGTTGAAGTCTCCTACTACGTATGTGTTTCCTCTGATGTCTATTTTCAAAGATGAAAATAGTTGTCTGATATATTTTGGTGCTCCTTCGTTTGGTGAGTATATGTTAATGAGTGTTATTTCTTCTTGAAATATTGTACCCTTGATCATAATGTAGTGACCATTGGGGTCTCTTTTTACCTTTTTGAGTTTGAAATCTGTTTTATCAGATATAAGTATAGCTGTTCCTGCTTTTTTTTTTTTTTTTTGGTCCATTGCTTGTAGGATTGTTTTCCATCCTTTAACTTTGAGTCTGTTTTTATCTTTTGTAGCTAAATGTGTTTCCTGGAGACAGCAAAAAGTTGGGTTTTGTTTCTTAATCCAGTCTGCGACTCTGTGTCTTTCTATTGAAGAGTTTAGTCCATTTGCATTTAGAGTTAATATTAATATGTTAGCATCTCTAATTGCCATTGTGTTTGCCTTTCCTTTGATTTTATTTATTTATTCTTTTAATAATTTTTTTTTGGCCTCTTTCTTTGGTATTCGTCCCTCTGAGGTTCTGGCTTTAGGACTCCTTGTAGTATTTTTTGGAGTGGGGGTTTAGATGTAATGAAATTCCAGAGTTTCTGTTTATCTGGGAAGGTCCTTATTCTTTCTTCATAGAGGAAGGAAAGCTTTTCAGGATAGAGTATTCTTGGTTGGCATCTGTTGTCTTGAAGTCTGTTGACTATGTCCCTCCACTTTCTCCTTGTCCGTAGTGTTTCTTCAGATAAGTCCGATGTCAGTCTGATTGGTTTTCCTTTGTATGTTATCTGTTTCTTCTCTCTTGTCAGCTTCATTATTTTTTCCTTGTCTTGGATTCTTGGGTGCTTTACTATTATGTGTCTTGCTGTATTTTTCCTTTCATCATGGAAGTTTGGTGTTCTTCTTGCTTCTTGTATATCAATTTTCAGCTGTCTTCATGTTTGGGAAGTTCTCTTCAATTATTTCCTTGAATATTTTCTCTGTTCCTAGGTCTCTCCTCTCCTTCTGGGATTCCTATAACTCTTATATTTCCTTTCCTCATGGAGTCAGATAGTTCCTGAAGTCTTTCTTCAGTCTTTTTCATTCGTACTTCTCTTTCCTTTTCTGTTTTGGTTCTTTTTATTTCTGTGTCTTCGAGAGTGCTTATTCGTTCTTCCATTTCCTCTATTCTGTTATCACTGCTTTTCCCAGCATTCTTTAGCTTTTCTGTTAATCTTTTGATCTCCTGCATTTCCTTCATTTCCCTCTTTAGGGACTCCATTTCATTTTTCTGAGCTTTGTTTTCCTTAATGACTTCCATCAGTTTTTTCATCACGGCAATTTTAAATTCTTTTTCTGGAAGGCTCAGAAGTTCTTCCAAGTCACCGTAGTTGCAAGCTGATGTGTGGTTTTTTGTTTTGTTTTGTTTTGTGGTGTGTCCTTTTTTCTGAGGTGTTGCTGCTTTGCTTGTAGTTTTTCTTTTCCCTGCTGCCTGTCTTCTAATTTGCCTTATGCGTTGGGACACTGTGCCACTGGTACTGGCTGGCATCTTTTTGGTGTGTTCTTTTGGGAGTTTCAGAAACTGGCAATCCAAACAAGTCAAAAACTGTTATGCCAGAAGTCTAGTGAGGCAGTGGTACTTTACTGTTAATGGTCACTGTCACAGAATCTCTCCTCCCTCTGTGTTTAGTTACAAAGGTGCGTCTTGAAGTCCCACAGACTTCCCTGGAGGTGGGGCAGCTGGATTGCACTCTGGGTTCCAAATCTCTGGATCCTCCTCTGGGCTCCGACTTCCTGCCAGGTGGGAGTGGGCTTGTGGGAGCCTTCAGCTCACCTCTGACTGTACAGGGAACCTTCTCCCTCTGGCTCCACAGGGAGCCTTCTGCCAGATTCAAGCAGTCTTTATTGAAGAAAGGTCCCTGTTCTAAAATGGCGCTTTGGAGACAGGCACACTCTTCCACGTGCCTGGTCTGCCCCAGCCGTGGGTGCCCACTCCCCCTCTGGGTTCAGACTGCTGGCCTGATGGGGCCTGAAGTGGGCGAACTTCCCAGCTCACCTCTGGCTCCTCCGGGAGCTTTCTGCCAGTTTCAAGCAGTCTTTACTGAAGAAAGGTCCCTGTTCTAAAATGGTAATGCGGGGACACACTCCCCTGCACGCCCGGTCTGCCCCAGCCTTGGGTGCCCTCTCCCCTCTGGGCTCAGACTGCTGGCCAGAAGGGGCCTGATGTGGGCGAACTTTCCAGCTCACCTCTGGCTCCTCTGGGAGCCTTCTGCCAGTTTCTGTATTGAAGAATGGTCCCTATTCTAAAATGGTGATTCGGAGACAGGCACACTCTTCTGCATGCCTGGTCTGCCTCAGCCGTGGGTGCCCGCACCCGCTCTGGGCTCGGACTGCTGGTCAGAAGGGGCCTGGCTTGGGCAAACTTTCCAGCTCACCTCTGACTCCTCTGGGAGCCTTCTGCCGGTTTCAAGCAGTCTTGAAGAAAGGTCCCTATTCTATGGGGTGTTGGTGATTTTTTTTCTGGTCACTAGGTGGCGCCAGAGATCTCTCCTAGTGTCCTTGGGGAGCTGTTTTTTAACCCCGTGGGATAGAGGAACAGAGTGGGAGTGGTGGGAAACGTCTCAACGGCTTTGGGGTGCTGTGTCTGCCTTGTGTCCCACTGTCGTGGGGATCCCATGCCCCAAATTTCGTGCCCTGGGTCTCAGTGCCAAAGCCCTCAGGTCCAGGACACGGGCTGTAGCCCAGCTCAGTGTCTGCAGAAATGGCGCCTTTTGCACCCCGCTCCCCGTGTCCGGGCACCTGGTTTCTGATTACTCAGTGAGGGACATTCACTTCAGTGAGGGCCCCCATGCGTCTCCCCGCAAGCCTAGGTCACAGGAGCGGGGACCTGGGCAGCCGCAATCCGCGTATCCTTGTCCAGCGTGCTGCTTTTCCGCACAAGCTTCCCAGCTGGCCTGGGGCTGTGTGTAGGTCTCTGGGAGTCTTTGTTCTTCTCTAATGGCGCCTGGGGCCATTCGCTCACCTCAGTGGCGCATCCTGCAGGGTTCTCCACAGCTCCAGTTCACAGGGTGTGGTGGCTGAAATGGTTCCTTTCCACTCACAGTCCCGCTTGATGCGTAGTTTGTTCTAGTTGGTTGTTTCAGTTTTTTTGTTTTTTCCTCCTTCCTGTTGGTCAGGGAGTGACGACTTTGTGGGTCGGGGAGGGTAGCAGGGTTCTGAGCTTTCCTCCCTTCTAGTCCTCTTTTATGGCAACTTTCTTCTTTGGGTAGTTTGCTGGAGTCACCCGTTTATCTTCTGTGTCCCAGTTCTCACTGGGACCTGCCGCTTTTCCTCCCTATTAACTTTTTTTTAATGGGAGATCTTACTCGCAGCATTTCCTCGCCGCCATGTTGATCCACCCTGTCAACCATGTTCCCACTTTTTGATCCTTCCTACTGTACCCACAAACACAGGCAGTGCCTTTAGCTACTGCCTTTTTCTCATTCAGAAAATTAGTGGTCACATAAACAAGAATCAACAAAAATTCTACTGACAGTTCTTAGTGCTGGGAAAAGAAATGGTGCACAGTAAATCCACAGGGAGAAATATATATTTTTAAACACACACCAATATAAAACTTTAATAAATAAAAACAGTGATATTTCCCAAAATTAAAGATTTATTTAATTTTTAAATTAAGAAATGGTAGGTCTGAAAACAATGAAATTTGAAAAGTTGTTCCTTACAAACTGTTATAAGTAAGTTGTGATACGTCATCAAATCAGTATTTCTCCTAATGTTGACATTAAGAATAAATCTAATGAAGTCAATTTTCCCTGTCTTCACTAGTTTCCAAGTATAAATAGAAAAATATAATGGTAATAAAAATGTGGCTTTTAATAGCATTTTCCTGAGTCACTCCTGTAGCCACGATAAAGGTTGAAGTTCTTTTGTGACTTAAAACATGTGTGCAAAAATCAGTTTCCAATAGGTGTTGCAGCTTTTCAGCCGGTTCTACATTGGGTTTTGTTGTCTAGCACTGGCCATATTCCTCCAGTCATCTGGGGAGATTTCCACATCTTCTAGGTTCCCCCAGTTGCTGTGCAGAAGAAAGCAGAGAAGAATTGATTCAGGTGATTGGTTGGCCTAAAGTGAGGTGAGAGAGAACTCCTCATTCGCATTTCAGCTTTTGAGTTAGGGTCCCTGGTACAGGTCCCCAAGCGGGATGACTGTGGCTAAAGTTCCTCATAAAAATATTTTTTCTGCTTTTTTCTGCAATTATTAATCAGTACTGCTCAGATACCGAAATAAGAGGATAGATGTGGTGATGCACCCTATAGAGTGTCCTCTTTATTCTTCTCTTGTTATCACCTCTACCAACAATGTTTAATTCTCTGCAGTAGCACAATCTAACAGAAAATTAATATGAGACTACTGTAAGCCACATGATGAAATAAAGAGATTTGGTAAATCTATTTATCAGTATAACAAGGAAAAAGTAAGTTTTGTTCACAGGAAATTTCACTAGTTCATCACCAGTGACAGGGGACTCGCACATGGATATTTTTGCAATAAGTTTGGTCTTCACTGTGGAAAGACCAGAAAGAGGCAAAGGAAGTTGCAGCTAGTTGTCAGCCATTCCAGCCAGGAAAACAAACTAGGGATTGGAAACAGACAGTGAAGCACGTTCAGTGAGGAGGGAGTGCAACCTTCATACCCATGGGTGTTGGGGTCAGTGGTTCTATCTCAGAGAATCTGGCTACTGAGAGCATGGGTCACAGAACCGTCTCCCCTTGCTTTAGCAGAGCGTGTGTGTGTTTGTGTGTGTGTGTGTGTGTGTTTAAGAGAGAGAGAGAGAGAGAGAGAATCTGCTGTACACCTCAAAAATGAGTGATAAGAATCAGCACTGTGGAATTTGGTCTGCATGAAACAGTGATGAACAGAGCTTTCTCCAGAGAAAGGGGAGAAGGAACAGTGTAAATATCAATACCTGGGATAGCCCTACTTCCCCAACAAGACTGAGACTGAATCTATGAGATCCAACTTCCTATCTTTCCCTTATCTGCCACCACATTAAGCAAAGAAAATAAATAAATAAAATTTATGACATAGTGCCCCAACTGGAGAAAAGCATATAAGGTAACACATGTACCTAGAAAGCAGGAAATATCTGAACATAATTAGAAAAACTTAAAGAGAATAGAAGTCCAGAATCCTATGTAAAGGACAAATTATTTAAGGACCTAACAACAAAGATTTTAGAATAAAAGTCATTAAAAAACTTAATGAAGTTCTAGAAGAGCCACTACACACACTTCTGCACCAAGGAGCCAGGTATTTACTTCTTCGTGTAGGTGATTAACAGTCACTAAGCAGCAGAAAAGACTTCTCACCTCAGCAGAAGACTGTAACATGCAAGCTAGGTAACCTGTTTGCAGCACAGCTGGGTGGTCAGGAATTGACCAGTAATTGCTAGTCAGTGCAAAAGAATGAATTCTAAATGAGAGGATGAAAAGACCACAGCCTTGGGGGTTGGGTTTTCAGACACAATTAAAATAAATTGAGAGACAGCCTTGGTTATTCCAAAATACAGGAGGAGACATATTTCTAAATGTTTTTTGTAACTAAAAATGTCTCAGACACACTGGGTTACCTTTCTTCCCAGTTCTTTCACAGCTGAAATGAACTGTTATTGCTATTGTTAGCAATAAAACAAATTTATTTTCCATAATATCTTTTACCTGAAGTGTTTAGGACATTCTGAAAATTTTTACAAATTCTATTGTTTACCTAAAGCACAACAAAGTAGTGAAAAGGGGTAAGTTGTTATTTAGTGAAACTAAATGAGGGTGAAAAATAATTTAGAACAAAGGAAAATAGAAATAGCAAAAGAAAGAATTATCTATAATAACTAGCAAACATGAAATACAAATCTATATACCTTTGGCTATATAGGTAATTTTCTTGTAAAAATCTGGACCTGTTACTGAATAGTCATATCTGAAAGTCATCATACATAACCTTTTAAAATTAAAAGACATAACTTTTTATCTCCTCTTTTTGCAAGGTCTAAACTTGGGCCAAGTAAAGATGACACAACTATAAGGTTAACTAGGAGGGAATTGAGTACTAGAACTTTTCACATGAAAAAGAAACAAAGGTCTGAAAAAAAAAGAAAAATGAGTTCTTAAAAAAAAATTATTTTGGTTTATGGTAAGCATTTACCCTGTCCATCAAGATTGACTATGGAGATGCTACCTGTTTTGCACCTGAGATGCTACCTGTATTAATTTTTAGATATATGGATGGTTACTCTATGACAGGCATTTTTCTAAGCACTTTTCAAGTTATTATTTCAGAATCTCAGCCTTATGTGGTAAGTAGAATTACTTTGAAACCCATTTTTCAGGTGAAAAAACAAAGGCAAAGAGAAGTTAAATGACTTACCCAAAAAGTGTACATCTGGAATTTAAATATAAGTAATCTGACTTCAGGGCCCATTTTTTAAGAAAGTTGCTAGGAAGAGAGGAAACATAGTTGGCTTGTGGTAGTTTATTATGGATGCTGCATTAGAGAAAACAAGCTAAGACTATCTAATTGTGTCTCTATCACGTAGAATTAAATTCCATCCATTATCAGGACCAAGTGGCACCCATTTGAACTCATTCCCATAGTCCCTTTTGCCAATGTTTGCCTCTTCTTTTAACTATATCATCACATTAAGTCCTTAAGGTAAACTGAACATATACATACAAAACAACAAAGACTTTCAAAACCAAGTGGAAATTAATAGTGTGAAAGTTGCAGAAATAGCTACACTTAAAGTAGTTTATGCTTGCTATCAACTGAGAACAAAACTCAAATGTGTTTCATCTGAATATTGGGCAGTATGACCCCCACATGCATCAATTTATTTCATAATCTTAATTCATCTTACTGTTGGGTTGAAATAATTATCAACTGAAAGATGAAAAGTGTCTAATAGAAGTTTGGGACTCTCACAATCAATACTGGTTGGCAAAAAGTCCCACTAGGGAACAATGAAAAATGTACTTGCTAGATTTCTAACAATAGGTCAGGTTATTATTGTGGCATTTCTGACTAATGCAGGTGCTTCTGAATTGTGCATTGAAATATATGCTGTTCTTCCTGTAGGACAGTTGTTTTTGTTTCTCTATTTTCTCAACATTTTTTGGTAGCAGAATAGAAATTAAAATTAACAGCTTTTAGCTTATGTTTTGACTTCCTTCTTCTCGGTAAGCTTCTTCATTTACAATGATTAAAATGAATGTGCTGCCTTCTTATTGAAAAAAAGTTTTCTGTTTGGTCCACTAGACGGAAATATAATACAAGAAATCAAGGGCAGAATGAGTTGGGTATTTAAATATAATTCCAAATTTACTAAGTAGTTATGGCTAAATATTAACACAGAGGACATTAGAATGTGCCTGTCAGCATCATGTGCATATTAAATAGAAAATTTGGCTGTTATCTCTTGTGTCTTTAAGAAATATTCACATGGATCAGAGATGGGAGCAAATTGTTTGAAAGCATTCCGCCCCCCTTTTTTTGGTAAGGTGGAGTCACTGAAGAGTTTATATAGGGGAGTTTGGGTAATACATTTATTTTGGAAAATTCACCTTGGTGGAAATTGGGTTGAGAAAGTTGAGGCTAGTGCCAAGGGAATAAATTAGCATATAGTTGTATTAGTTTGGTGATTCTTAGTTGAGGGGGGAGGGTGGAGGTAGTGATTTTGCCTCACTGGGGACAGTTATCAACAGCTACAGACATTTTTTTTGTTTGTTTTAACAATTAGATGGATAAGTATTACTGGCATCTACTAAGTAGAGGAAAAGTAGATGCTTCTAAACATGCTATAATGCTTAACCTGTGGCCAGCCTGCCACAAGAAGGAATTGCCCCCAAATGTCAAAGTCGAGGTTGAAAAATCCTGGTTAGTCATGTAGAAAAAAATAGGATGGCCCAAAGTGTAAAAAGTAGGTAACAGCAATCTTTTTACAATATATAATCAATCAAGCTGAGTGAGTAATTAAATGGTCAGTGAGAGAAATTACAATGGGTACTTGGCAAGGATTTTGAAAAATAAGCTTGGATAAATGGGACTTATGTTCAAAAGAAAAAGAGAAGGAATGTAAGAAGAGGGAATTTTAATGGAAGTGATATATTGGGAATAGGGCATTGAATTGACGTGCCAGCAAGATGTCTAAACTGCTTTCTAATAAATTACACAAATTAGAATAGAAATCTATTTTGAAGATACAAATTAGTAAGATATCAGCATTAGGAGCTATGGTAATAGATACGATGCCAATTAGAAAGGGTGTGGAAATATAAAATAAATATTGGGAAAGGGAGAATGGAAATGTGTAGTCAGAGACTGAGAAGACATTTGGAGATCTGGAAGGAGAATGTGTTTGGTTATACAACTCTGCTAGCCATGAATAGCCCCAACTTAAAGCATCCATGGCCATCTTACTTCCTTGCATTCTTGATAATTTTTAACCATACAGTTATTCCCTTTATGTGAATAGAGTAAGTGGGAGATGTTAATTGCTACTATGTGGACATTTTAAAATAAATAAATATGCAAGGGAAATAAATGTGAACATCCTCTAATGCATAAAAATACTTGCTGTTGAAATTTTAGCAACACTTTCTAGCTAGAAGTAAAATTGATTGACTATAACTTGTAATACCTAATGATACAGTTTCAATATTGAATGTTAGGTTTTAATAACTTTAAAAAATCCCTTGTTTTTAGGGGTGCTAACTTGTTCTAAGAGAACTCCCTATAAATTATTGCAGAAAAGATATAGGGTCAGATAGAGTATTCAAATACTGTTCTTAAATGGATTCAAAATCAACATTCCCATTACTTTAGCAAAATAGTCAAGAGGCAAATTAAGGTTATGAAATTATTTCTTGAATTAACATGTTTTGAAATAATAAATATAATGGTAAAGATTGATTTCAACCAGTAAAAAAATAAGCATTTTTGTATTTATTTTATGTAACACATTATTATCTAGTTTTTAGTAACATCTATATTACCTACATTTATTCCCTAACAAGTCATACAGAAATACTTATTAACTATAAATAAGTTGACGTTATCATACATAACTCAGTTAAAAAATTAGCATCAAATTTGTTATTTTGAGCATCACACCCTGCCGCTTATTTTGTATGCCCGCTCTTGCTTCCAAATTTTAAAATGTGAGCTTAAACAAGTGAGTTAGATCCTTAGTGGTAAAAGCAAAAAATAACTAATGTCAAAGTACATTTTTAAATGTATCAAGCAAAGAAAAAAAAAACAGGATTATGGCCCATAAGTTGTGTTCAAAGGTTTCAATAATTGTGAGCACTCTGAGCCAGCTAAGTTCATACGACAGCCATGCCTTGATCTAAGTTGAAATGGATAACATGGGAGAAGCTCTATTTGGATAATAATCTAATAGACAGAGGGTGGTATCAAGTCCTAAGAGCATTATTCTATTATTACTTCACCTTGTCTCAAATGTTATTTTCCAAATGTGTACATTAATATTATTATGTCAGTGATATTTTAAGGCACTTATATTTCACTACTGTTTTTGCCACCTACTGGCAAAACCTGAAACAGTCACCTTTAACTGTTTCTGTCTCACGGACCCGAAAGAGAAGCTCATTTCACCCACTCTATTTGTATGTAAGCTTGGAGGATGGGTGAAATAATGATAATAATAAATTTGAAAAACTTGACAGACACTCTGTGAACAACTTTTATTAAAGAAAGATGATTCTCCTCAATTACTACAGGGATAAAGAAAACTTTACATCTGTATTTAGTATTCTCAAGTCTGCATAATAGTAATAATCATGTAATATAGAGAGAAAATTGATATGAATTTCAGGAACAGCAGCATTAAGATACAATCTATGGGTTCAAACACATTTAATAACTAATGGGGATACATTATTACTGCTATGGATTATAATCCTCAAAATTCTGCAAAATCAGTGATTCATGCTTTAACATTCATACTAATTTATGATATTTAATTGGAATGTATATGCAATAGTGTCTTACTTTTATGAATGTGGACATGACAGAAATAGATATTAATTATTCTGCAAATAAGTTCTTAATTCTTAACTACATCTCAGATCAAAACTAAATTTTTTCTATAAAAATTAGAGAATTTTTCCAACACTCAACAGGGTAAAGTGCATAATGTCTACCATCCAATCAAGGCATGCAAACAAACAGAAAAATATTCTCTATCAGGAGAAAAATCATTCACTGAAACTGACCAACACAGAGACGGAATTCGTATTCTTGAACATTATAACTAAATTTCACATATTCAGAGAAAGATTGAAATGTTAAACACATACTTGGAAAATATTTTTTAAACTCAAACCACACTTCAAGAAATGAAAACTACCAGGTCTGAAATGAAAAAGTATACTGCATGAGATTAACAACAAGAAACAATAATGAATTTAAATAAATTGGAAAGTATCTAAAATGAAAACAGAAAGGTAAATTATGGAAAATATAATAAAAACAGGGCACCAGTGAGCTGTGGAACAACTTCAGACAGTCTAACAGACATTGTAATTAAAGTGTCCAACATAGGGCAGGTCATGGGGTAGAATGTATTTGAACTAAAGTCATTATTTAATCACTTAACACTAAAAAAATTGAGATACTTATTTTTCTGCCTCAGAGTTTCCAGTTTGTTTTCTTTCTGTATCTTCTAAATTCTGTCTACATTATGTGTGTAGTTTTTCAAGCTAGGAAGTAATTTTGTATCATTGACTGTTAATTCCATCCTCTCTGTCATTTATGAGTCTTTTTGACTGTTTGATTTTTCTCCAGATAATAAGTCATGTCTTACTTGCTTTTTTTGCATCCTTATTAATATTTCACTTCATGTCAGATATTATAATATTACCTTATTGCATGTTTGGATGGTGTTGCGTTCTTTCCAAAAATACTGACATTTATCTAGCATCAGGTAAGTAATCTGTGAATCTGCTTGATAGTTTTGAGGCCTATGTTTTGCTTTGTGATAATTGTATCAGGTGTAGTTTTGCTTTAATCCTACAACTAGAATGTTACTTTTAGGAGTCTGTACTGAATGCCCTGAGTGTTGAACAAAGACTCTCCACACTGCCTTGCTGTAACTTGTATACACCCCTCAGTCCTATGTAACCCTGATAATTGTCTATCTTATGCATGCCAGCCTAATGGATTCTCATTCACACCTGTGCAGATTCATACTCAGCAATAGATTTAATGTGACTCTTAGGCAGATTTCTGGAGCTACAACTCTGTGCCATTCTTTTTTCATATTCCTTCCCACAGATTCTAGCCACTTTAGCCTCCCGAAGCAATGACTTCTGTCATCTCATTTTAGCAAGAATGATGTGCCCTGCTTGAGAGTCTCTTCTTGGGTCACAATCCAGAATATGCCTCCAGGCAGAAAGCCAGGGAAATCATCTTGCCCATCTTGTTCATTTCCTTTTGTCATGGATAACAGCCCTCGGCTACCAGTTTCTAAGGTCTGAAAACAAATCTTTCCTATGTTTTATGTAGTTCTCTAGTTGTTTGTAGTACAAGGAAATGTCCAGAATCAGTTACTCTCATGGTGAGAAACAGAATTTAAATTTTTTTAAAAACTAACTTTTGTATAGAAAATAAAGTAAAAGTACAATTTTCTGGATATCAACAGAAAGCAGCAATTAAAAAGACACAATAGTTTTATGAATGACATGAAAAAAAAAAACTATAGAGTCACATATTCAACTTTACCTGTGTCATACAAATTTCTGTGTAATGAAAGGCTGTGCTGACCAGGAGAAATGACAGCACTATTTTGTTTTCATTCCAAATAGCCTTTCATGATGTCCTGATTGTTTTTGTTCTCTCTCTGTCTTCTGGTGCTTTCAAGAATATATACAATATAATTATCTCTCTTGTTTTATATGTAGGAGGAGGAGGGTATGGAGAAAGATCTAATATAGTAAGGAAACCCTTGACAGCCTCTAACACTTAAATTTGAAAAACTAATAGGTCGTTGTGCCAGGGACCATGAATAGCAATTCTGGTTTTGGTAATTAATTGGCACTCCATTGCTTACCTACCAGCAAACAACATAAAAGAGGAACTAGGTAACAGGCATAGTTTAATGTTAGTGGTTTTCAGTTAAAAAAAAAAAAATAGGTTCCTAGGTACTGAAATATGAGTTTAAGTTAGAGTAAAAAAAAAAAACAGCAGAAATTCTTCCTTGTTATAGAGAATATCTGTTTAGGCAACTAAAGTTTTTTGGTTTTTGGCTTTTTTTCCCATCCCATTTGGGTTTAAGTGGCATGAGTTCTATAAGTTTGACAATCTCAAAAAGGAAATTTTGATTTTACCTTTCTCTTACATTTTCATTTAGAACGTGATTTTGTAAACACTGGCTACACTTAGAATGACTTGTGGATGTGGATGTCTGTTTTTAAATATACTTTTGTCTTGACCTCTTCCTTTTGGAGAATCTGACTTAGTTGAACTAGAGTGAGGCTCACGGATGAATACTTTCAATCCCTTGATAACTCTGAAAATTAAAAAGTTTGAGAGATACTCAAGTTATGTTTCACAAACCAATAATATACTGGCATCAACCAAAAACTTTTCTGAAATATGGAATTTCAAGACCTGCCCCAGACCTACTAAATCAAAATCTATATTTTAGCACTCTCCACAGATGATTCATATGCACACTTACATTTTAGAACATTCTTTACTTGACAAAGATGTATTTCTTTCCTAAAGAAAACATGAATGTAAATGGTAGAACATTTAGACCTGTGATAATCCCAAATTGGGCCTAGCACCAGAATTACATACTCTTAGAAAAAAAAAAATACAGATTCCCAGACCCTGGTCCAACACTTCTTATTAAACTCACAGCATAAAGCATGAAGCTTGGGCATCTATATGTGTATTATATCTTATATGGTTTTGAAAATTAGAGATGTTTGGGAAATAAAGTAAAATCTGACTGTATACTTTTTAACAATTTCCAGCTGCTGAAAGTCCTAGCCAAAGAAAGAAATAAATGCTATCAAAAACCCATAACTAATGCCATTCTATATATTTTTAAGACAGAGATCGATGGTATTATGGCAAAATCAATTTGAGATAAATTTCACAGAGTTTTTTTCCTCAAAGCTTTATGGTTTGTGTGTTTTTGCAGTGAGAATGTTTTGTAACGAGGAAAAATATATGTCCCTGTGTCACTTAAGGATTCTCTCTGTTTAGAATTTTAGGCCATTTCTCTGCAATGCAGGAGCCAGTCAAATAGAAACTGGAGAGTGAAATGGGAAATTGACAGGAAACTGAAAGAAGACTGACAGGTGTAGTGGGTTTGTGAATTGTGTAATGCTGAACAAGCCATTTTGCAACACAAAAAAAGAGAACATTTAAAACTAGTTAAGTTAGGGCCTCCCCTAGTGGCACTGAAGGTTGAGCACCACGCTGTGAAGCTGTCTGCAGCCTCTGCAGTGCAGGTTCCATCCCTGCCGGCCAGGGAGGGTCCCACATGGCGCGGCAGACCTCTCCTGTCTCGCCCGCTTCTCCCCTCAGCAGTGTATTTCAGTCAGTCTGCCTGTTCTGTTCCCCACTCTGTCTCTGGTGAATCCTGTCACCCTCCTATACCTCTGGCCTATACCCCAGTTCTTGTATAAATAAATAAATAAATAAATCTTTACAACTAGTTAAGTTAGTTATGAGGTTTTTAACTAAGTCAAAACTTATGAGTATCTTTGACTACTTTTAATAATATAGAGACTGTCAAAAATTTATCACATGTTAAATCCTAGGCATCTCAATCATGGAGCCTGAAAAATACTTAGCTGAATAGGTAGAGATAGATGAAAATAAACCAAAATGGACAGACTTTCACCATGTAATTACTTTTTTGTAAAAGTCTTAAATACTTCTTTTTAAAGTTTAGATTTATAAATAATTGAGTAGAAATCATGAATACTCTGCTTTCGTATGTCTCTTTAATCAGTGTATACAGACACAGAAAATGAGATTGGAATTTAGGAGGCCAGGCATTGAGACCCAGTAAGCTCATTTAAAACTTAACATTTCTGAGTTCAGCCTCCTCATCTCTAAACTGGAAAAAAAAATGGTACCTCTCTTATTGGGACAACCAGGTATGCCTGTACCTTATCTTATTTATGGACAGCAATCTAAGGACACTGGTAAAATGCTTTGCTAGAAACTCAAAGGCCTTATAGACTATGAAAAGATTTTTGGATTTTTATGAAAAAGCAATGGGAAGCTATTTGAAAGCTTTTAAGTGGGAGGAGAACACTATTAATAAAGCAAAAGAATGAAAATAATCCAAATGTCCATAAATAAATGACTTTTAATAGATTATATCTAAATAGATATATGGATAGATTCCTTAAATGGAATACTATGTAGCTCTAAAAAGGAATGGAGATCATCTTTATAACTCCTATAGCATGATATCTAGCATAAATTGTAAAGTAAAAAAAAAAAACATAGTGTAGAAAAATGTATTCAGTGCTCTATCATTCATCTTTAAAAAAGAGGGAAACCACAAATGCATATTCATGCACAGAAATATGCCTGTATTGAAAAAAAAGAATAAATTACAAAGTAATTTTAAAAATAGGTTACTTAGAAGGGGAGAAAGAGACTACAGTGAGGTGAGTTGGCGTGAAAGTAAGACTTCACTGCACTCAGCTTTCCAGTTTTGATTTTATAATTATGTCATTGTTTTAATGATAACAAAAAATAAAATTTAGCAGAAAGAGATCTTTAAGAATTGAAAGCAAAATGAAGCAAATGTAAATAACTGCATATTAGGGTATTAGACTACACAAATAGGCATTATGTTAGGTGATTTTTTAAACAGTAATTTACACATCTCCAATGGGGTACAGTCTAAGTACAAAAACACTACAAAGATCTTAAAACATGTGTAGTGACAATGTTGTTATTCTAGGCTGTGTGGGTATGTGGGAGGCGGATATGTGATATGTGTTTATATTTGACAAACAAATCATTGATAGACATACATATGCATACATATTAGGATGAGCAAAAGTGTATGTACCACTTTTGCTAGGGTCAAATATTTGCACCATAAGAGAAAATATATGAAATATAACACTAATGAATTTTAATTAATATTGAAATTGGAAATTTGAGTTGTGAAGTCAGGTATGTTTTTCCTTAAATTTTTTTTTTTTTTGCTAAGATCTATCCAATGAGAAAGGCTAGAAACATTGACCAACATAGAAGGCATAAGCATCACTATCCCTTAAACTACAGTCTGTTAAGTATCACTTCTCACTTAAAATTAACCAGCAGGTTTTGGAAAATTGACTGCTTTGGGGTGTGGGGTAAGAAATTCATAAGAGCATAGAAAATCTCATCATGCCAGAAAAAGTGGAAACATTTGAGTTACGTCATCAAAGTTTAGGATCCAGTTTAAAGTAGTTCAACTGGCCAAAAAAGGGACCATTTGAATTATCATCATCATCATCATCATAGATATATATTTAAAATGTTATAAATATGTCAAAATCTATGGCTTATGAATAATACCCAATGAGACACACACTCACACACACACACACACACACACACACACACACACACACACACATATCTTCTACAAGAAGTCCTAAAGCCAAAACCAACAAAGAAATGAATGAGAACAGAATAAAACAAGGAATAAAATCACAAAAAAAGACAAACAAAATGGCTAGTACAGATGCCAACATATCAATATTAGCTAAATGTAAATGGATTAAACTCATCAATAAAAAGACACAGAGTAGCAGGCTGGATTAAAAAACAAAATCCAACCTTCGGCTGTCTCCAGGACACACATTTAACCACAAAAGATAAACATAGACTGAAAGCAAAAGGTTGGAAAATAAATCCTACAAGCAAATGGACCAAAAAAGAAGGCAGGAACAGCCATACTTATATCAGATGAAATAGACTTCAAATTAAAAATACATATACCCATCACTTTGAAGGATGCTATAAAACCAACCCATTCTTGTAGTATTCTATAATGAGAAAGACTTCCCATTTATCCTGCATTTCTCATACAAAATCACTTCAGTGTTAAGAGGCAGCTAATGAGGAAAATTGCTTCTTACAGGCGTATTTCAGGAAATAAATGAAAATAAAAGTAGAATTAAAAATTAACCATTTTGTAATCTTTAACAAAACAATGCATTTAGACTATGATCATCAATAGCTAAATCGAATTTAATTATGTGTCATGAACATTACCATGAATATAAGAGACTGACAATATCTTAAACTACCAAATACTTTCAACATTTCTAAAAGAACATCAGTGATTATATGACTTTGCTGTGTTGCACTAGGAAATACAATTATCACATAAGAACTATTCTTGCCAAGACATGAACATGAGTCTCACCGAGTACCTAATCTAACTTCTCTGATTCAGAAAACGTGTGTTTCAGAGGAAAATGTTTAAAGTTGTTATGCTAGAAGATGTGCAATTATAAAAGATCAGAATTGAAGGCACTACGCAGATTACTTGTTGGTCCCCTTCAACAGATAAATTGGAAGAAAGGAGAAAAGGGGAGCATATAAATTAAAATGAGACAAAAATAATGAATGAAATACCTGTGGGAAAGTGGTTTGGAATTAAAGGTGTTTTAGGGTAGTGAAAATTTGAAAACTGAATAAATATTTGATGTTGTAAAATCATTTATAAAATAGTCAGAAATAAATTTGAAGTAGTCACCAATTCACCAAAAGGAATATGATTTCTTGAATTTGCCTCAAAGTGTTTCAGTGTGTGTTCAGGGAAGAAAACCACATGAAAATAGTGTAATTAAAATAGTCAATTATTTTTTCATCTTGATCATGGCTACCTGGAGAGTCACTGCTTTATTCTTTCTACTTTTGAAAATGTTTGAGGTTTTTCATGATAACAGCATTTTAAAAAAAAATATGTCTGTGAAGATCTCACATTTAGAAAATTTCGAAGCGAGACATCAGTAGGATATGGTAGTGAGACAGGAAAGAATCCGTGGTGGCTTAAGCTGAAAAGTGGCAACAAAGATTGAAAACTGGGTAGATATGTTTTTTTACTGAAGTTGAGAAGACTGGGAGTGTGGCAGTCACATGGAAATTTGAGGAGGGATGTAAGAGTTCTGTTTGTGGCATTTTAAGTCTAAGGCTTATCTAAACACATCCAACTGAAGACAGAGCACAGGGACATATCAGTCCTGGAGATACACATTAAAGAAGCATCAGCATACAGATCATGTTCAAAGGTATAGGGAGATAAGAACACCTACAGAGAAAAGAGAAGCATAAAAGAAAAGCCACATAGAGTCCTGGAGGAACAGAAACATTAGGTGTCCTGTAGCGCAGAAGGAACAAAAGAACCAGGGAACTGTTAGGGTGGAGAATGAAAGCCAGAGATGTAGCCCAGTTTTCTTGTTTGAATTGAGTTATATTTTACAACTCATTTATAGAAGTGTTTTAATAACTGGATTTACTAATGAGCCCTACAAAGGCAATGTACCACACAAGTGTCTATTAAATGATACATAATAAAACTCTTACAAGCAAAACTAACTAAAGAAGTCTTTTGGAATGTGACTTAGAATTTTATCAGTCGTACTTTGATAACTTGATAGGAAAGCTGAATGTGACAGAAATAGATCCCATTGGGGTACGTATATATTTGTATGCCACTTACCTATAGTCTAAACCAATAATTGTGAAGGCGTTGAACACTGAATTTCCCTGAATTCAGCAAGAACTGATTAACCCATTTAGAAAGAGCTGAACCTATCTTTATATGTAGCTAATTATGTTCTAATGCATACATTCAGCAATGCCATGAGGCTGTCCATCTGTAAACTGCCAGAAATAAGCTGTCCAAATTCAGAGACCAGCTTATTTTAAGGTTTAAAAATGACACTGATTTAAAGATTGCGCTGGCTGTTTTTGATAAATTGTAAGTTGAAACAATTACATTAATGTTGCACATTAATGCCAATGCTCTTTCTAAAAAGATAAAAGAAAATAAAATAGTAATTGCCTTTAACTCAGATGTGTTAAGACATAAAGAGTGATTCTGATTCTGAAAGTTAGTTGATGACCACCTTAAAAGTGTTGCCCAAGAATAAAGAGGGTGGAAAAGAAAACGTTAACCATCACCCTCACTGGGTGAATAACTTCCAGAGTAAGAGGTTCCAAGAATTGGGGGGGAAAGTCATTTTTAAAGTAGTCTTCTGCAGTCATCTCTTTACCAAGAGTTGATAAAAATAGCAAAGAAATAGGGACACAGTTCAAAAGTTAGTAGGATAGTCAATTTGTACCAATGATCCAAGTGGGAATAAGACTGAACCAAAGACAGGAAAGAATGATCAACGGGAAGCCCAGGAAACAGAAGAAAGCATAGACCGTGAAGCAAGGCAGAAGAGAACTAATTTTAAGAATTCTGAGACTTTTCTAGAGGAGTCTTTTCTAGCATGGTCCCTCAGGGGCCTCGGAGGACCTGGTGCTAATGGCAAGTCCGTTGCTCTCTCTGGGCCACCAGCCAGGTTGGACCAATTTGTTCTCTTATGGCCTTTTACTTTTTCCATTCTCTCTCCTGCCCCCCTTCACCCCACCTTGCCTTTCAGGACTAACATTTTCTAGTGCTTCCCAAATGGAAAAATATGTAGATGGTTTCATTCTTTCTCAATCTATACCATACTTTCAATCTAACTCCAATAAAGCACCCTCTATTTTCAGCACCACAAGGGGTGGAAATGAGGTTCTAGAACTCTAAGTCATACAATAGTCAATCACTGTTTGTAATGGATAATAATTTTAAAACAGCTTTGACTTTCTTTTTCATTTTAAATAAAAGTTGATTTGCAATAGGTAGATCTAACCTGAATCTACTGAGTCCTGTATTTTTAAACAGTTCTCATATTTTCTTTGTTTCTTTTTATAACACATGCTGAGTGGGAATGGATCAGGGCCAGTCCTAAAATACAGGACTGGGCAGCTCTTGGAATTTAAAAGAAGTACAGTCACAGCAAAGTTTCTATTAGGATATGCATAAAACTAGAGAAAAATATTAATTTATTATTTTTGATGTTTTATTCACAGAAAGACAAGTTTTAAATGCCTGCAAATAAATCAAAATAGGGAAAATTTCTGGATTGAATAAACATTGCAAAAAAAACAGTGAAATTTTTCCAACTTACAAACTATTCACCTGAAAGTTCCCCAAAGAGAACTCAAAATCAGCAATAATTGTTCTTTGAAAAAAAAAAATCTCATGAGTTATAACAATTCACAGTGCAAAATAAATGACTGGTTCAATATACAAAATAGTTTTACTTTGAATTTACTGGACCTAGTCAAGTTATTCCTGACACTTAATTTCATTGAAGTTATTACAGCATAGACTAATTTTTAAGTGGTGAAAGAAATGATAACCCATGCTCCTGAGTAATATCTGGCAAGAAGATGTGCAAATATTCATAAATCAGAGCCAAAGAGGTTTGAAAAAAAAAAAAACATTGCAAAGGGAACTTACACTGTTTTTAAACAAATTAATGTTGTCAGGTGGTGTTTCATAGCTGCAAAGGGGACAGTGCAGAACTTTCAGTCTTGAATTTAAGACCCTTAGGTTACCAGGACTGACAGACTAATGCTGAAACAATTCATTCAAACAAGCCATCATGAACCTCACATGGGCACTAAGACCCCATCAGAACACAGTGCCACAAACAAGCTGGTGTTGTCAAATTGTAGGTAACCTGGCAAGGTTTTTAGTTCTCTAATGCTTTTGCTTCCACACAGGAAACTGTAAAAATAGGAGCTCTTGGATGCATTAGAGACCTTTCTCCTCTCACTGAATAACACTTTATTTTGCTTCATACAGTGATCCAAGCATTGCCACTTTGCTCCCATTGCAGCTTTTCCTATATAACACTATTTTTTTTTCAGATGCATCCACCTAAATAGTCCAAATCTGCCCATATTAACATCTGAGCAACAACTCTGGGAGGATTTTCACCCTGACCTTTCCTTTCCCTGACACAATCTCTATCATACTTTCCATTTCCAGGTTTGTTTTTAATATCATAGGAGAAGATGTTGCTGGGCCAGCCAACAGCTTTGCCTTTGGGTTTCTTCTTTCAACTCTAGAAATCATTCCTCTTCTAACAATGGATAGAGTGAAAAGCCTGTGAGAGTACAGGCTTCAATGTATTGAATTTTTTTTCTGTTCATTGTAGTGTGCAGGTATAGAAAGATATAATATAGGTTCACAAGCAAAACTGTATTGGTTAAAAATCTGCATTTTTCTACAGAATTTTCTACAAATTTGAAAGTTCAAGGATTCCTTTCCTCCCTTCTTTGTACACATACTTCAAAATTATACATAGATAATTTAAACTTTGTTGAAAGTATGGAAGTTAGAAATATACATTATTAAAAGACACAACAAAATGAGAGAACATTCCCTACTCTAGAACTGGGAGAATTAACATTGGTAAAAATGTTCATTTTACCAAAGACAATATGCAGATTAAATGTAATCCCTATCAGTTTCAATGGAATTCTTCAAAGAAATAGAACATACATTACTGCAGTTGATATGGAACCACTAAAGACCATGAATAGCCAAACTGATGACAATAAGAACATAGATACCAACCTCCCAGACTTCAAACTGTTATACAAAGCTATAGTTATCAAAACAGTAGAATATTGGAATAAAAAGTAACACACACACCAAGGACTAGAAGTAAGATCTTAAAAATAATTGCACACTTATTTGGATAGGATAAGCCAATAATATACAATAGAAAAAGATAAGTCTCTCTAACAAATGGTATTGGGGCTGCAAAATAATGAAACTGGGCCACTCTCACTCAGTACAAATAGTGCTCATTCTAGCACTACTCAGAGTAACCAAGGTATGGAAGCAACCTAAGTGCCTAACAACCAATGAGTAGATAAAGAAGATGTGCTATATACAAGGGAATACTACTAAGCATAAAATCTTGCATAAAATCTTTACTAAGCATAAAATCTTTGTAACAACATAGATGAAATTAGAGGACATTTCTCTAAGCAAAATATGTCAATGTGAGAACAAATAGTGTTCACTCATGTGTGTGGAGTGAACACTATTTTTGTTCACTCATGTGTGGCATATAGAGGAAGAAAAAAAGTACAGAGAAATTAAATCACAAAAATCTGACTGTAGAATTCAGACTACCAGGAGAGGTAGGTTGTGTGTATAGGGAGAAATGGGAAGGGTCCCAATGGACAATGGTGTCAGATTTTTGATGCTTTGGTGGAGGGTAGGTGTGGCAATGTACATCTGAAGAGGTGTGAAACTGTATCTCTAAATCATACAGTGTTATAAATCAATATTACCCCTTTAAAAAATACCAAAAAATTAAAAGAATTATATTTCATTATAGTTAATTGAGAACTGCTTCTTTATGAGTTCCACTATTAACTAACACACAGTAAAAAGAAATGGGGGTGGGGGGGTGAACCTAGAATTAACATAAATATCCATCTATAGCAGACCGGTTAAATAAATGGTTATACCCACATGTAAAATACTATGCAATATAAAGATGTAATGTGCTATATCTTCTCTTAATAAAATATTTCAAAACATATTAAATAATAAACCAAAGGAACAGAATAGAATGTATAGTTTGTTGTGTATTGTAGAAATAATTATTTATGTATTTAATGCACATATAATCTAGTGTATGCATCGAAAGTATGTAAAAAGATGCATAAGGCACTATTCAGTAACTTGGGAAATATAGGGAAAATCGATTGTGTGCAAACTGAAATTTTTCATCTCAATTCCTACTTCCGTTTTTCATAATTTTTATATTAAAATATTCATTAAAGAGAAAGCTTATCTCGGTCTTCTGAACATTCTGACATCCAGCTCAATTCCATCTTATTGGAAATGGTGGTATACACAGTATATATTGTGGTATCATGGAAAAAATCCAGAATATTAGATTTTAGTCAACATGTCATTTTATACTTGCTTCATCTGTAAAATGTGAAAAAGTAATTCTATCTATCTGAGCTTTCATTTAGTACTCAATGCTGAGAAGGAAATCATAGATGAATGTACCTTATGAATTTGAGGGGCTACAATATACATCTGTAAAATTTTGTGATGTATAAGTCATGTTCACTTTCAGATCTCACATCAGTTGAACTAGACTTTTTCCCAGTAGTTTCAAATTTGTAATAATTATGTACTTTTCAGTGGGAAGCTATATTCCACTATAATCTGAAGCATACGAAGAATCATAATCACAAGCATATGCCTAATCTCCTATAGTAAATTTCGTTAATAGGTATATAAATTAATAAGTTTTGTTAATTAAAAAACTAGTTAATAGATAATGCTTTGTAATAATTCTCCCATATTTTTTCTTCTTACCTACTTATAATAATAATAAAAGATGTCATTTACTAAAAACAAAATATGGTCCAAAAATTTGATGTTGTTACATTGGTTAATTATTTCTTAGATCACATTTCTAGGAAATTATTGTTAGTATCATTGTATAGGTCAAGAACATGAGACCAGGTGATGCTAATTTTGTTTTTCTAGGCCAGACATAGATGGTGTGAAGTCTAATCTGACTCAAATCTGCCTAAAGCCAAAGTCTAAATTTTTCCCATCTTAAGATATCAGGCACTATATTAGCTTAAATCAAATTATAACTCAAATCAATCTTTCCACCCTTCATTTCCTGTTAAACACCACTCATGGTATTGTTTACACTAAGGACACTGATCACTATTTTTAGTGGAATTATAAATTGGTACCAACTTATGGAACTCAATTTGGTAATAATTTTAGGTGTATTTTCATACTCTATGCACCAGATTTTTGTGATTTTTACCTTGTGTTCACACCAAATATTCAAATAAGTTACAACTCTGTACTCAAGGATCTAACATTTGTACTATCATATACAATAGTATGTATAAGAGAAAAAGTCAAAAGAAAGTCACATGTTCAACACAAATGACTAAATGCATAAATCATTTTTGTACTTAGTTATGTATAGAATAATAGGCAACTTTTAAAATCATTTATATGTGAAACAATGATATTGGGAAAAGTTCATGATGCTGTAGTGTTAAGCGGAAAATATGCATGGGTATAAAATCTTTTAAAATAGAGGACTGCTAAGAAAAATCAAATTTATGAGACTAAGAACAGCAGTTGTTTCTGTTTTCCTCTTAATATTGTGATATGTATTTAATATTTACAAAAGGAAATGTATTTTTTCTTGAATAAAGACTTTTAAAATAAAATGAACAATATTAATCATGTCACATCTTTATCACTCTTAGATTGTCATACCTTTTAAGTTTAAGCATGCAATTATGCCACTACCTCTAAGGAACAAAATGAAACCAAAACCAAGTATAATGTGTAAAATCTTTTTCTTATGCTGGTTAACTATTGGTATACTTTGCTCGTGGAAACTAGATATTTCTACTGCTACATTACTTTTATAAATATTTCTAAGAACCATCTAAAAAAAGTGTTGACATAATAACTCTAAATGCCTAAGGTGACTTCCATTTTTAAAAACAGAGCAATATTAATTCACTTTGTTGAACTTCAGTATACTTCGATAAATTCACCTTTGTGGCTTTGAGCACATATGCAAGCAGACTTAAAACATACAATGTTTGGGCCTCCCTGGTGGCATAGCGGCTGAGCGCTGGGTTGCAAAGCTGCCCGCAGCCTCTGCAGCACTGGTTAGATCCCCAGCTGTTCCCTGGCCACCGGAGGAGGGTCCCACACGGCGCACAGACCTCTCCTGCCACCTACTGCTCCCCTCAGCAGTGTGCTTTGGTCCTTCTGCCTGCTCTGCTCCCTGCTCTGGCTCTGGTGAATTCTCTCACCCTCCCGCGCTTCTGACTGTACCCAGTGCTTGTATAAATAAATAAATAAATCTTTAAAAAAAAGATATTTAAAAAAAACATATAATGCTTTGATCTTGCACTGTTGTGTCAAAGGTGTGGAACATTTCAGTTTCAAAGATACTGCCAGGATATCCAAAGATAATGCAATTTATACATACTCTCATGGGTAAAATATGAGAGTGTTTCCCACATCCTGTTAGCATCTGATATCAACCTTCTAAATGTTTGAAATGAAACTTGTATTTATATTTTAATTGAAATTGTATTTATAATTTGTATTTATTATTGTATTTATAATTTAATTGAAATGAAACTTGTGTTTATATTTATATAAATAAACTTGTATTTATATTTATATTTATATTTTAATTGTACCCAATAGTGAAATTTAATAGTGGAAATGGTTTATCATAGTTTTACCAGTCTAAAAATACATGTGTAATTTTTATGTGACTACCCCCTTTCTCGTTTTGTTTGTCATTTTTGATTGTTTTGATTATTGGTCAAAATAAAAGGAGGTGGGGTGTAAACTCCTCAGATCCTCTCCCCAGTAATAAGAAGTAGCTTCCTAACTATGACATTTCTTTGCAAAGAAGGCCACATCCTCAGCATCTTTTAACCTCAGAGACTGCGGTGACCAGACCGTGAAGTAACGATAAGAATCTGTGCCCTGTGGTCCTGCCTGCAAGGGAACTTGGCTGTGAATAGAGGCCAATGAGAAGAGGCCTGGGACAGAGGAAAGGGAGGTCACCCAGGAGTCAAAGGGAGGGTTGGAGCAACCATCTGAAAGTTAATCCATCCTGAATCTAAGCAGAATCTAAGCAACAAAACTATTCAGGGTTTTCAAAGTACTTAAAGGGCCAAGCTCACTACAGAAAGGACAGACTTGATTTAAAGGAACAGAGTGATTTTAAAGGACAGTCGAATCTAAACTTACAGCTTTGGCCGGAAGAACAAGAGAAAAAGGAAGCAGACACCCTTAACAACTGGGTTGTAAAAGAGAAGAGAAGAAAAAGGGATAAGTTTTTAAGGTCTCAGCATGCCAAAGAGAACCCCCAAATTGGAAATATCCCCAACCCCTACAAAATCAAGTAGATAAATATGGAAAAATATGAAACTGCTAAAGTTACTGGATTTTATTCAACTGATATAAAAAGTAGCATTAAGTTTGAAAGATTATAAAACTGTCCAAAAATCACAAAAACAAGCAAGAGGAAAATAATATCTATAAAGAACTGTGGCAGAAAATTATTAATTTTTACACAAATCAAGTAAGCCTCTCCCTTCTTCCCCCCATCCAAAATCAATGACTGTGAAGCCGAAGAAATGCTCAGTCTATATTCCATACAAAATTACATGTGCCTAAACATTTGAGAATATAACAAAACACTTTAAATCAGAAACTCAAAAACTAAGCACGGAAATGGGCAAAAAAAAAAAAAAAGGATATGAAATCAGGAAATCTTAAGAAAAAGAGACAAAAAAATCTCAGAAATAAAGGGTAAATTGCAAGTTGTTTAAGGGAGAGTAGACTCAAATGAAAATGAAATAAACCCAAAGGCAGAAAAGCAACTAAGGGAATAACACTGGTGTAAAGAAGTAAAACGAGATACAAAGAAAGTCATAGAGATCGCAGAGAGGCAGCAATCTGGTTAGCTAAGTGGTACTCATGAGAGAATGTCCGAGCAATTCTGGAACCACTTTGTGTGTCTTCTTGATTTGAACAAATTAGCAAAGCAATTGTATACAATTAGAGCCAATTGGAGAAAGAAGTTACAAATCAAAGGAACGGAGAGGCTAAAATAAATCCTGGGCTATTAGTTTGGAATCAGAAATATCAATGTAGAACTCATAGTTTTATGTGTGTGTATCCAGGTAGATAGTAAGTTAGGACTTTAGAGTCTCATATGACTTCTGTTTCTGTGTACATATGTATATATGTATATATATATGTACATATGTATATATGTATATATTTGTATATCTATATGTGTGGGCTTGTGTGTGTGTGTTTGTATATATACAATCCTTCTTTTCAACCCTTTACAAATGTTTAAAAAAATATTCTCAGCTCACTAGACACATGATTACATCTCTGGCAAATCCCGGCTTTAGGCCCAGAAGAGCCATCTGCTCTTGATCCATTAGTGAAAACCAATCACATCACCAAGAGGCAGGACAGCTAGGAAGTATGGTTGGCTGTCGTGCTCATTGAGAAAATGGGTTGGTCCACTTTTATGGGTCCTGCCATCAATGCCATTTTACTTCTCTGGAGCTTTCCTTCACCTTTATTTATCACTCGTTTTGGTCTTGATTTAGGTTAGGCTCCCTGGTTAAACATAGTACCTGAGGGTCCTAACATCCACGATACATTTTTTTACTACTAATTAGTGAAAGAGGAAATGATTTACTGGAATGTGGAGGGAATTACTATAATCCAAAAGGTTAGCCATGTTTCATGTTCTTTTTTCTTACTTATTTCAGTTATTGAAAGAGGACAATGAGCAGATCAATAGTTGAAAGAATGTACAAATCTTATGTCCAAAAGGGCACCAGCAGTGTTTTCTCCCAGGTGCGAGGAATGGACTCTAGTCAAGAGTGTCAATGAATTGGCTGATTTATCAGCTATGAACTTCTATTTTTGAATCTAAGAACCTGAGGGAAATGAACAGATTTTCTATAATTGTAACAAATAAATTTTCAGATACTTCTGAATTTAGCAATTGCAAAGGTTATATAAAAAATAGACTAATTTTAGATAATCATTTCAGTATATATAGGGATAGATTTCTATAACAAGAATCAGTTGGATTTTTATAAGTAAATATATATTTTAAAGGAATCGGTAAAGTATTAAATGCCTATTTCTGTTTGCTCACATCTTAGTCATTTCAAAGATGAAAGTAATTTTAAAGAATAGTAGTGGGACAATTACCAGAGGGGAAAATATTTGGAAAAAGTGACTATATGTTTGTTCTTTCAAAAAAATATATTTTTTTCTCCCATGGGAACAAATTTTTGCTGTATTTTGCTATGCTGTCACAAGGTACTTTGTATTTACCCTGCAATACACAATAAATGCCAACAGTATAATCTCCAAGGGAGATGGCTTTAATTCTGCCTCTGTTTCTAATTTTTTTCCCAGTCAGTTCTTGGTATATAGAAAGCCTGAGCTTTAATAATACAGGGCTGTAGAGGTATGAACATTTTACAGCTTTCTATTGTGAAACTGCAGAAAAAGCTTTAAGAAAAACATAGTTCAGTTTCTTCAGGCTGATTCTTTGCTATTCTCTGCTTTGAGAGTGTGAGCATTACTCAACTTTCCTTTCTAGGAAGGTCTTTGATGACTGAACTCATATTATCCTATACTGCTTGCCATCTATCCTTATGTAATCCTTTTTGGTATTAATTTGGTTACATCCTTAGTGAATCCTAAGATTTTCCTATCAGAGGTGCACAAGGACTGAGTCATAAAGATATTTATAATACTAGCATTTTCCACTGTGAAGATATAAGAATGAGATAGAAGATGAGGATTTCTTTTTCTTGTACAAGAAGCTTAAATTGAATCAATTGACATAGTTATCGTGCAGCAATAAATTTTCTTCCCATTCTGAAATTCTTATCAGTCACCACTCATCTCACTGGAAATACAACACATGCTTATCTACTGATCTAGTAGAATGAATGCCATGATTCTTTATTTGAGTGAAGTATTTGATGTTGTAAAATTTAAATTTCCAAAAATTCCTCTTTTTCTGAAATTGTCCTTAATTTTGTGTGCTTTTATGAACAGGTATACTCTTCATTGAATTTTTATGACCCTCTCTTCTTCCAGGAGATCACAAATTCCTCAAGAAAACACACATTTAACAATATGTCTTCCCAGAATATCTGGCAGCAATCCTTGCACATAATAAATATCCAGTAAGTATTTACTGAGTACATTCATTCTGAAAAAAGTAGATGGTATTTTCCTTAATTTATTACTTAAACTAAAGGTTTAGATATTTGAGATCATTTGAAGAATGTACAAATATATCATAAAAAGTAAATAAATAGACTTCCTTTTTGTGTTAGGTATGACCATCATGAACAAAAATTAAAATACTATTCTTAAGATTGGATAATATATTAATGACTCTAGCACCAATATCTGAGGTCTTAATGAAGCCTTTTTTTATGAAAATGGTACAAGCTCTGTATTCAGTTGCTGGCCATATTTCCCCTCACATTTCTCACAAATATTTACAGAATTTTTAAATGAATGAATAAATGTCATATTTAAAAATAAATCCATTTGGTCATTTTCTACCTAGTGGAGCTGGATTGCAAGCTCTGAAACCACCAGGTGCACCACTCCTGACTGGTGAGGTGACTGGCAAAATATGTTGTACCTTCTTCCTCAGAAGTGATTTGCTCAAAACCTCATGTAAGTGAAATAAACCAGACAGAAAAGACTGCACACCTGTGCTTATATGTGGAACCTTCAGAAAAAAGTCAAACTCATAGAGGCAGAGCAGATAAGTGGTTATCAAAGGCTGAAGACTGAGGGACATAGGATAGGATAGTAAAAGGTTTTTTCGAATCTCAAGCATGATGACTATAGTTATAACACTGTATTATATAACTGAAATTTTCTGAGACAGTAGAATTTAAATGTTCTCAGCCCCATATATGAATGTGTTAACCATGTGGATGGGAGAAAATTCATAATACATACATATATAAAATCATCACAATGTACATCTTAAATACATTTTAATTTTATTTGTCAATTATACCTCAATAAAGCGGGAAAAAATAAACCTATGAAGATGGATCTCAAAAGTCATTGAAATAAGATCTCATCATGGAATAAAACTGTAAAACTTGTCTCTTCAGTTCAATGGTCCAAGTTCAAATATTATTCTCACAGTGTTTCCCATCTCACTGCCTGGGAGATATTGGCAGCTCAAAGATACCAAAAATATTATCAAACCAAAAAGAAAAATCCCTCTAAAATAGAAGCCCAACCATATCAGTAGGCATATTCTGGGTCACTGAGTTTTGGACCTTCTCAACATGTATTCATTGATAATTCAAGCAAACTAATTTTAATTCTAACCACTGAAGTCACATCATGTTTTCCTGATTTTAAGTAGACCAGGGATGGCAGTTATATTCTAAGATGACCTTGCTACTTTAACAGATAGCCAAATGTATCTTTAAAAACCCTGAAGAACCACCAAATGGATAAAAGTGAAGCAAAGAGGTAGATCAAGAGAAAAATTTAATAAATTTAACATGATACATATGTCTCAAGACAAAGTTACCAGAAAACTTTGCTCAAATATAATGTTTTGTGAATTAAATTTGATTCAAATAAAGCATATTCCATGTTAATGTATATTATTTACATTTTAAGTGGATTTTTTTCCAATAAATTCTTTATTTCTGAAATAAGATAGATTCTAATATTGCAGGTGTTACACTAGCTGGCAATTCTATCCATGCACAGAGATACATGAAGCAGGTAGTCACAAGAAGCAGTTTCTAAAATCTCAGGATTTGACTGCATATTTGCAAGGGTGTACTTACTCTAGTGAATCTTGTAATATCAATGCTCCTTATATCTACATAGAATAGAGACCTTCATCATATTATCAGAGACATGAATTCCATCCACCTTTTAAAACTCCTGTAGCATATGAAGTTTTCTGTTCAAGGTTTCTATTTAAAGTCTTTTCTTTATTATGTTCCTACAGGGATTTCAAGGGCTGCTTCTAGATCTCTTTCTTCCTACTTCAGTTTTGAAAAATCCTACTGGGGTTTCTATTTTTGTATTACTTCACCAGATGTCCAAACCATTTAAGACATGGCCTCTAAATCCTTGACAGCTATTTGAGGGTGTCAGTATGTTCTCAATTCATTTCATTTTTTTTTTGTCTGAGCTTGTCCTGCCTTTTCCTACAGAAAGAATAAAACAAACACTTAAGGAGTGTCAACTGGGTGCAAGACAATGTGATAAGCAGCAGGGACAATAATAAGATCTGTTTCCCATCCCAAAATAATTAATGACACTAGAATAACTATAGACAAAGAGTAGTTATGAGAAAGTGCTATATAACAAGAATAATTTATATCACTACTAGTAATAGTAATAATAAATACAACATTTGCTGAGTATTACATATCACACTCTGAAGTAGGTCTGTCTAACTAAAAGTTGGTAGCTAGGTTTGACAGAGGACTTCAAACAGCAGCCCTTACATAAATCTGAAACTTAAAAGTCCAGGAAATCAAACAGGGTCTGGGTCAACTTCACGGGTGTGCAACCCATGTAGGCGCACAGGCCCCACTGGTTTAGTGTTCTTGAGGAACTATGTTGAATCCCTTAATAATCCTATCTGTATTTTTTTCCTCTTCTGCTCACCAAGCATTTTATCCATGTCTATCACAGTGTTAGATACATTGGATTGTATACTCTTACTTACATCCCCCCTGTCAACATATTTATCATTGTGTTCACCTACTACTGTGCCTGACATATAAGCACTCAATAAATGATTGCTGATTGTCACCTTACTTGAGTTGTCTGCAACATTTAGAGTTATTTATTGGCCATGGTCTTAAAACATACTCGCTCTTTGCTTTCTTTTTATTTTTTAATTTAAGCCATTTTTTCCTATTGTTTAAAAAAAATTATTGAGGGGACATGTACATGATTCAGAGAAATAGGTCACACCTCCTCAGACCCACCACCAAGGTACCATAATCCCTCTTTGATCCAACATTCACTCCCCCATCCCTGTGGTAAATCAATTCTACAATCTTATTGCTAATGTTTGTTTTGGTTTAGTTCTGTCTGTTCCTTTGTTTTGTTTCTCTGGATTCCACATATGAGTGATATCATCCAGTATTTGTTTTTCTCCTTCCGGTTTTTTTTTTTTTTAAATGATTTTCAGAAGTAAAATCCAATGGAAAATGGAGAGTAAGTATGAGCAGAGAAGATACTTATTGCCATTCCTTCCTGTCCCATTGGCATATAGCCTTTGGGAGACCCAAAGAATATAGAATCCAAGTGAATTCACCATGTATTTGAGTATAGTGAGGCTCAAAATTCACTATAAGCATATCTAAAACTAAGTAAGAGCATTGAGTGTCTGAGAAAGCTCATGCTTTCTGTTCAGACCAGACTTTGCTTCAAATGCAGAGAAAAAGACAATATCATTTTAAGAAAGGCAAAATTCCAAGGACTCCCACCATACCCTTTCTTGCTACCTTACTTCCCTGTAATTGTCCATCTGAGAAGGATGAAAAGGAAAAAATAGGAAACCATAGTTCCTTTTTGCTTTGAGTCTTTCTTTACTCAGCTGTAACCCAAAGGCAGATAGAGTTGGTAGAATGTGTTCTTACCCAGAATCTAAATAGAGATAATCGAGTTTGTTATGTTCGGCAAATCCATTCTTCTGTGAGTATCTAGGAGATACAAAATATGAGTTGTGTGATTTCATTAGTCATGCATATGAGAAAAAGACTGTCGAAAAATGATAGAAATTGAGAAAAGGCAGAGAGTGAAAGAGAGAGGGAGAAAAACTTCATCAGTGAATATATGCTAAGTAAAGTAGTAGAAGTAAAATGATATTAATATTTAAAAGATTGTCAAAAAAGATTGAAATTGAGAAAATGAAAGAGAGAGGGGAGAAGAACGTCATCAGTGAATATATGCTAAGTAAAATAGAAGTAAAATGATATTAATATTTAAGAGAATTAGTTAAAAAGAGCCTAGATGTTCATTTTCAAAGATTGAAAAATGTGGATTCACCCTAGCTATGTGACTTGTGCATATTAGTTATTTAAAATATTAATTCCTGTTTCACCGAATTTTTTCTAAGGATTATCAATAATGTGTCTAAGCTGCTTAACACAGTGTCTGATATGTGTTAGATATTAGTTCAGTAGTTTTTTTTAATTTTCATTTTAAGGCAAAACCAGTTTATTATTAATTTTTATAATTCTATTTTCTATTCATAGTAGTACTTTATTTTTCAACATAGTATTTTAAGTGAAACATACATGTAAACATCAATTCATCATCACAAATGAACACATTAATTCTAATAAATATCCTGATATATTAAAATTCTTATCAGCATGCATGTGAAGCTGGCAAATTTTAAAGCAATGCATTTCATTTTTATCTGAGAGAGTCTTAAACTACATCAAGGAGAGACTAATAGTCTTGAGATAATTCTTTCACATTTAAATGATCACATCTAGCAGCTTTGAATAATCCTTCTATTATATTAAATAACTTTTATCTCTATTGCTAACCTACTACCATTAAGATATCTTGAATTCATTTTATTTTTGTTCTCCATGTTCAGTGTAGTGCCATGTATAATTGTTAGGTCATATTGTACAAATCATATAAATATGTTTAATAATAGACTGAACTTAAAGTACCTCTCATGTAATTAATTTGAATAAAGCATCTCAGCATTTTGAAGAACTAAATAATTAAATAGGTCTGTATTATTATCCCCATTTTATAGATGGAATCATAGGTACAAAGATATTAAATAATTTTCTGGAGAACATAGATTTAGTCAATAGCAGGAATAAATTGTGAGTAATATTTAGAATTTGCATTAGGAGAAAAAGTTCAGCAGAAATTTCTGCTACATCTGTATTCTACATAGAAAACTAAATTGAAATCATTACTGCTCTCATTATTAATATTCATTCAGTATCAAAAATATGCAAGGTACTATAATATAAGAAATGAGATAAAACCCCCTAACCCCAGCCCAACTATATATCTAATCCTTCCAACTTATTGCTAGTACATCCAAATGGGTGTTTTATCACCTTAATTATTTTCAAGAAATTACATCAATAGCAAAGAATCCTGTGAGTTTAATTGCTAAAGATAATACATCTCATATTCGCTCAAGTAGTACTAACCTTGAAGATAGTATTGGGCCTCCTCGGTGGTGCAAGGGGTCAAGCACAGCACTGTGAAGCTATCCACAGCCTCTGCAGCACAAGTTCAATCCCCTGGTGGCTGGGAAGCTAACCCACATGGCACAGCAGACCTCTCCTGTCACTCTTGCTGCTCCCCTCAGCAGTGTATTTCGTCAGTCTGCCTGTTCTGTTCCCTGCTCTGTCTCTGGTGACTCCTCTCACCCCTCTCACCTCTGGCCTGTACCCCAGTTCTTGTATGTATAAATAAATAAATCTTTAAAAAAGGAAAATATAGTATTTGAAAATGCATGACATGTCTTTAAAAAAAGAAATAAGGACACCATCTAAAAGTTGAACAGCTCTATTAGTTAAGGCATTAATTTGGGTAGTGTTCACACACCAAGGGTAAATTTTAGTCATAATTGAAAAAAAAATTTGCTATATGTATGATATTTTATTAGCCACATTTCATTTTTTAGCAGTAATCCACACAAATACCAAGAAGTTTATATTATTCTAAATGTACAAGTGAGAAAAAAAGTCTCTGAAAAGTGAAAAAAAATATGCCTTAAGGACACATAGTTATATGGTAAATGACATAGTCTTTAGTCCAAGTAATTCTAGTTCTTTCTATTCCAATACACTAATTCTTATATTATTTTATATATTTTTTAAAAGATTTATTTTTATTTATACAAGAACTGGGGTACAGGCCAGAGATGTGGCATGGTGAGAGGATTCACCAGAGACAGAGTGGGGAGCAGAACAGGCAGACTGACTGGAGACACTGCTGAGGGTAGGAGCAGGCAAGGCAGGAGAGGTCTGCTGAGTCATGTGGGTATCTCCCTGGTGTGCCAGGAATCGAACCAGCGCTGCAGAGACTGCGGACAGCTTCACAGCGCTGCACTCAACCGATGCCATCGGGGAGGCCCTATTTTATAATTTTTGACTAGTCAGAATAACACATACATGTTCAATCCAAAATATTTGTACATTGTCCATTCTTATGTACATTGTCCATAACTATAAATATTGTTAACGTTACTGATATAAGTAAGTATAAGTATATAAGTACATGTACGTATATAAATAAACACCAATGGACTTTCACAATATTTGTGTTTTCCATTGACAAATGTTTTTCCTTTTTCTGTCTTTTGTGAAAATATTATTTTTAAATTCATTTTTTCCTGTTGATTTGCAAGTTATACATTTAGTTGACTATTTTAGTGACTATTCAAAAAATATTTATACGATATTTAGAAAGCTAAATGTCTCCTTTTATACTATATGAACATGGTAGGATTTATTTAATAGTCTTATATTAATTAACTTTAGATTACCTCCAAGTTTCTAGTATTCTAAGAATTCCCACACAAGTATGAGCATACAATATTTGTCCTTCAGTGTCAAACATACTTTCAGAGTCATTCCAAGTTATAGCACATATTAAAATTTTATTCCTTTTGGAACCTGAGGCATTTTCCACTGTATGTATAGACAACCTTTTGTTTATACATTTGTTGATGAAACTTGGTTGTTGTCACCTTTTGGCTACTGTGAATAATGTGCCTGTGAACATGACTGTACAAATTTCTTTTTTCAGAACCCGCTTTCAATACTTTTGAGTATCTATATGCAGAAATGGAATCACTGGATCATATGGTAATTCTGTATTTAATTTGATACTGTTTCTATAGTGGGTGCACCATTTTACATTTGCACAAGCAATGCATAGATTTCAATTTCCTCTAAATTCTCGCCATTCCTATTATTTCATGAATTTTTGCAATTGTTGTTTTGATAATAGCCATCCTAATGAGTATGAATAGTAATAAATTTGATTTGCATGTTTCTAGTGATTAGTGATATTAAACATTTTCTCCCATATTTTTAGCCATCCATATTTTTCTTTAAAGAAATGAAGTTTTTCTTCATTGTAAAGATATGCACTGTCTATTTTTATAAGGGGTTCATCTTAAGTCAGCATGTTCTCAAAATAAAAATTTAAACTAGTTTTTAATCACAATTAAGAATGTATTCACAAAAAACAAAATAATATTAACTATAAAATGACAATTACTAATTTTGGCTCAATATACTTTACTAGACTGAATGTCATGTAATATATATACAACTAAAATGACTAGAATTAGCATTCTCCTTCTAACTTATTTCACTTAGCATTATTCCTTCCAGCTCTGGATGGTATCAATAATATGTGAAATATAGAGATACAAAGCTAAACGGCATATAAAGACAAGCTTAAAATCCAACCCTCAAAAGCTGACTATAGAAATGAAGCATCTAGGGAGAGGAAAAAGTGGGAGACTTGTAAGAACAAAGAAGGAAGGAAGCACAGTGGACTGTGGCAGAGGACTATGAGTAATTTGGTGGTGGGTGCCCTACGGTGGCAATACCTCTTGGGGTTTCCTAATATTACCCCAACTAAAACATTAAATAAACTAAATTTAGAAATAAATAAATAGAATAAGTGGTAAAACAAAAAAAATAAAATGGCTAGAATTAAAAAGACATATAAAACCAAGTTTTCGTGAGGAGGCAGATCAATTCAGACAAACATTTTTGGCAGGAATGTAAAATTGTATAGTTTTTCTTTGAAAATTATTTGGCAGTTTCTTATAAAGTTAAACTTTCACATGCAGTCCAACAACATACAGCCTAGCAATTCTACTCCCAAATGTTTTCCCAAGAGAGATAGAAACATATGTCCACCAAAGACCCATGTGATGTTTTTTCATAGCTATTTTATTTATAATAGCAAAATAGCTAAAAACTAGAAATTAAAAATGCCCATAATTTGATAAATGGATAAATAAGGAAATACTATACGTTTTATCAAGTTCCCTATTAAAAAAATAAGTAAACAAAAATAACAAAAAGTAATTAGTGTCTATGATTGCAGCAACATTGTCAAATAATTTAAGACACATTAATAACTTTAAACTCTGTATACTTAAAGTTTCATGTTATGTAATACATTTGCTGCAATCCAATTAAGACACCATAGCTCCAAGGGAAATCTGTGCTTTTAGAGGCTGTGAATTAAATCAACCCTTGTTATTTGAAGACAGCTATGATTTATCACAATATAGTATGGACTCTTTCTTACAAGAACTTTAAAGTTTTTTTTTTTATATTAAAGACATCCTTTATTTCTCCAATGATATGTCTTGAGGAAAAGGTGGTTTACATCATTTTATTTGTTTTAGGGATTATAGGTTCAAACCTCTACAAATGCATGTTTTCACACCATGCCCACCACCAAAGCCCTGTAATTCTCCACCATGCTCCATTTTGTTCCATTCCTCTCCTCTCCCAAGCCATCACTCTTCCCTTCTGGTTGCCTCAGTTTTGTAATCAGATGCCAAAGGTTTATTATTGGTTTGGTTTTGTCTCTCCGCTTGTTTCTACATATTCTGCATGTAAGTGAAATCACCCTTTGTCTTTCTCCTTCTGACTTATTTCACTGAGTGTTATGCTCTCAACTTCCATCCACGTTGTTGCAAATGGCAAGAGTTTGTCACATTTTATAGTTGAGAAGTATTCCATTGCATACGATACACCACATTTTTCTTTTTTAAAAAAGATTTATTTATTTATTTATTTATTTATTTATTTATTTATACAAGAACTGGGGTACAGGTCAGAGGCGCAGGAGAGTGAGAGAATTCACCAGAAACAGAGCAGGGAGCCGAACAGGCAGATGGACCAAAGACATTGCAGAGGGGAGCAGCAGGTGAGACAGGAGAGGTCTGCCACGCCATGTGGGTTTCTCCCTGGCTGGCTGGGAATCAAAGAGGCTGTGGACAGCTTCGCAGCATGGTGCTCAACCTGCTGCGCCACTGGGGAGGTGCTACACGACTTTTTCCTAACCATTTCTGTCTCAGGCACTTCACTTGTTTCAAAAATTTAACTATGGAAATAGTACTGAAATGAACATAGGAGTGCACATATCCCTTCAAATTAGTGTGTTTGGCTTTCTTCATTAGATACCCAAGAATGGAATTGCTAGGTCATATGGTAGATCTATTTTTATTATTTTGAGAAAACCCCATGCTGTCTTCCACAGGAGCTGGACCAATGCATATTTTCACCAACAATGTTTAAAGTTTCCTTTTTCTCCACATCCTGTCAACACTTGTTGTTTCTGAGCTTTTTGGTAAGAGCTATTCTCACAGGTATGAGATCATATCCCATTATGCTTTTGTTTTGCATTTTGGTGATAATGAGCATATTTTCATATTCCTATTGCCTATTTGTGTCTTTTTTGGAGAAATTTCTAGCTCTTTTGCCCTTTTTTTGTTTTTGTTTTTGTTTTTTAGTAGGGTTGCATTAGTTCTTTATATATTTTGGATATCTACCCTTTCTCAGATATATATTGTGTAGATATTTTCTTCAATCGGGTGACTTTTTGTTTTACTGATAATTCCTTACACTGTGTAGAAGCTATTTAGTTTAATGTAATCCCATTTGGTTGTATTTGTTTTTGCTTCTCTAGTCCCTACAGAGGAATCCCCAGAACATCTCTGAAGCCAGTGTTGTAAAGTGTTTGCCTGTATTTTTTTCAATGTGTTTTAGAGTTTTGAGATATTGGCCTGTACATTTCTTTTGTGAAATGTCTTGCTGTTTTTTGTTTGTTTGTTTGTTTGTTTTAATATCAAAGAAATTTGTTTGAGAGCATTCCCTTATCCTAGGTTTTTGGAAGAGTTTGAAAAGGATACACATTAGTTCATCCTTACAGGTTTGGTAGTACTCACTAATGAAACTAACTAGGCTTAGGCTTTTGTTTTTGGAGAAATTTGATTACTATTTCAATTTCCTTGCTTGTGATTGGTCTATTCAGGTTTTCTATTTCTTCTTGGTTAAATTTTGAAGGTTTGTCTGAACCTAAAAATACTTCCATTTCTTCCAGATTTTCCAATTAGCTGGCCTAATAACATTCATAATAGTCTGTTATGATCTTCTGTGTTTCTGAGATGTCTGTTTTAACTTTTCCTCCTTCATTTGTGATTCTATTAATTAAAAGTTTCTCCCTTTTTTCCTTAGTAAGTCAGCTAAAGAAATACTCAGGTTTGTCTATTTTATTTACTTTTAAAGAAAACCATGCTTTAAGAAAACCCTTTTAAGATATTTATGAGCATGCCCTCCCTGGTGGCGCAGGTGGTTGAGTGCTGCACTGTGAAGCTGTCCACAGCCTCTGCAGTGCTTGTTCGATCCCAGCTGGCCGACAAGAATCCCACATGGCACAGCAGACCTCTCCTGTCTCACCTGCTGCTCCCCTCAGCAGTGTATTTTGTCAGTCTGCCTGTTCTGTTCCCTGCTCTGTCTCTGGTGAATCCTCTCACCCTCCCGCGCATCTGGCCTATACCCCGGTTCTTTTATAAAAATAAATAAATCTTAAAAAAAGATATTTATGAGCATATTTAACAAATATTAGTAACACTTTTCTTAATTTTCTGTGCAAAGATAGAAAAATAGTTCTGTTTTTGTAATAAAATATAATCTTATTAATATCTAAAACTAACTTTGTGCTGTATCTATTCTATATTTTTAAAAGGGGTCTACTATATAATGGTTATCATTATTCATTTTTTTTCTTTTCTTTTTTATTATTATTATTTTTTTAATAGAGGCATGTTTTTATTTTATTTATTTGGTTTTTTTTTTTTTTTTTGTTTATACATGCACTGGGTACAGTCAGAAGCGCGGGAGGGTGAGAGAATTCACCAGAGCCAGAGCGGGGAGCAGAGCAGGCAGAAGGACCGAAGTACACTGCTGAGGGGAGCAGCGGGCGGCAGGAGAGGTCTGCGCGCCATGTGGGACCCTCCTCCCGTGGCTGGGGAGCAGCCGGGGATCGAACCGGCACTGCAGAGGCTGTGGGCAGCTTCGCAACCCAGCGCTCAACCGCTGCGCCACCGGGGAGGCCCTCATTATTCATTTTGGATGAACATCAACCCACAAGTTCTAGTCCAGTTGTCCTGTTTTAAAAGAATCACTGAAGGAGATCTCCAAAAGAGATTGTATTTCATTGAGGAAAAATTTGAATCCACCTCTTTAACACTTCACATTACTTGACCAGACACTGACATTTTTTAATTCCACATTGAAATGTCTGCATTTAGATTAGCACATAATACAATGAAGAATATTCTTCCCTCCTACCAAGATATGTTTTATGAAAGAAAATATGCATTATACATCTCTAAATACATTAATAGACCTTTTCATAATCAAAGTGAACATGATATATATGAAATTTCACTTTTCAAATATGTTGATATCATGGGGGCTCTAAAAACAATCATAAATGTCTCTGAATTAGGAAGAGAATAAATGTTCTTTTCTGAGTAAGTGATAACTCAAGGGATTATTATTCACCTCCAGGTCACCAGGTTGAATACAATCCAGGTGAATACTGATTTGAACTTGCTGCCATCTGACAGTTACATTGTGACCTATGTGCACTAAGTTACTAGTTCTAATATTAATAAAGAAGAGTCGACATACTGAAAACTGCCCATGCAATTAGAATTAATTGGTGTCCTTTTTAGCAACATTGGCAGACTATTAGGTTAAAATGGCATCCTTTCATCTCTCAACCTAACTAGCTGGAGAAAAATGAGGAAAGTAGAAAATGTCAGTTTCTATTCTGAGAGCAATAGAAGGCCAAAAAATGTAGGAAAGCACTTCATTAAGTCTAAATCCATTCATTAAATCATCAAATCTTGGACTACACGCCATAGTCATGAAAGAAAAAGAGAACAGAAAAATGGAGCCATTGCAGTGCTGATCATCTAGTAGGAGAGATCGAACAACTACACAGACAACAACAGAACACAGGTGAGCGATATTTGCACCATGGAAAAGAATAACTAAAATGTTCTTCCCAGCACTCAGAGGAAGGCATGAAAACATGTTTGTGAATTGTGAGGTAGGGGGGGTTAGACAGAGGAGGGAAAGAGGAACACAAAATTGAACCAAGAAAATCCACTTTTGCTCACCCTTCTCAAAAACCAACAGATTCATTCTATGTGAATGAATTAATTCTAAAGTGTTTTCATTTATTAAACTCAAGTGACCAAAATCAGCATATCACTGTATTCAGCATGCTATTTTGAAAGTACATCTAACAAGACTAATTGTGGACCTTTTGAAAGTAAATGTAAATATTATTGATTCATACTTTCATCATACATGAACTGCCAAAAAAGTGAAAAAAAAAACAAAACAATAAACTAGAGCCCAAGGGAGTCAGATTCTAATAAATATAAAATGAAAATCTGAAGACCTTAATATACATACATCAAAATAAATACGTATTACATAAAATATAATTAAAATCATTTTCTATTCACTTTACGTTTTTGGTTTTTTTTTTGTTTTTTTTTTTGTTTTTTTTTTTTTTGTGGTACCCTCTCCTGCTGCCGGCGACGAACCGGCACTGCAGAGGCTGCCGGGAGCCTCGCAGCCCAGTGCTCACCCGCTGTGCCACCAAGGGAGGCCCTCACTTTACTTATTTTTATCAATGGCATTTTGACAAATGCTAGCTATCATGGTGTAAGGATAAAAGTGATGGTTTATTTGTACAGTGTACCACTCAGAACATTGTCATTAGTTAGGTGACTGTCTTATGATAGGGAAAGAAATTTCTCACCAGAGTGAATCAGGGAATATACTTCAGTTTGGAGTACTAAACCTTAGTAATCAAAGGCCTATAGAATAATGGTCAAATGATCTTTTTGTAGTCAAAATGCAAACATATTATCTATTTAATAAATATTACTCCAGGATCTAAATAAAATCAACAGAATACCTGAGCGCAAAACTAAGCACTCTTCTTTAGATAATTAATGAGTTCCCTGGATAAGAACTTGGAATATACTTTCATTGTGTAATTAAATTAATATATAATCAGAAGCAAAAGAGGTAATTCTCAGACACTTGGATTTTCATCTTTAAAATCCACATAGGAGAATTATACCAAAACTGCAGTTTTTTAATTTTGTTAAGGAAGTCTTACTCATTTTTTCACAAAAACCTTGAATCCCATAAATATAATTCAGATAAGCATGAAGTGCCTTTAGTTTAAAGAGAAAGGATTGCATCTAGGTCCTGCTAGCATACTGAACACTAACACACTAAAAATCACTATTTAAGATGATGTTAATAACTCTCAAAAGGAAAATCACATGTAGTCAATACTAACAGTCAGAAATTATAGGAGAAAATGAATCATTCGTGGCAAGTTAAGCAGAACAGTGCAATTTACTTTGTAGACTGTTTAGGAAATTTAATGCAATTGTATATATAAAATACATAGTTTTGGCAAATTGGTGGATTCTTAGTAAGCAGTTGATCCTTCTTGTTTTTCTTTCTAAATATATCTCAATCTCATCATTCTTAAACAATGTCATAGTTTACATGAGACTTTCTATGTGCAAATGATAACTGCCTTCAATGAAAAAACTAAATTATATATTCTCAAAGATAGCAGTATTGCCTCCCAAATGGTAAATTTGTTTTCTGATGAATGAAAACAATATTCTACCTCCTATGCAGTAAACATCTAGACCTATACTATATATATAGATATGTAGTATATCTGTGGTGTTAGTATTTTGAGTAAGGATAATAAGAAAAAAATATTTCTGAAAGATGTCTTGGAGGGCTGACTATAAAAAGAGTTGAAAAGCATTGGGCACAATTATTAGAAATCACATTCAGTAAAACTCAGAGTTGGTATTAAACCAGAGTAATGTTAATTTACACATTTAGCAATATCTATTAGCTGCATATTATATGAAAAAGTCTATTAGACATTGTAAGGAATAAAAATATGTAGTATATAATCCATGAACTCAAGTCACTTACAATTCATCACCACATCTTAAAAACATCAAACAATACACAGGTTCAGGAATTCAGAGAAGGAAGATATTTTCTTGCTGGGGTGATCAGAAATTTTTCAGAGGACATGCATTGTTAACTGGTCTTTGAAAAAGTGATCAGACAGATAACTAGAACATTGAGGGAATGGCATGAACATAGAGCTAAAAGTAAGAAAGGAGATCAGTACAAAATTCAATAGTGAAAGACAATCGGAATGATATAGAAGGATGTCAAACTGAAGAGTATGGATTTTATCTGATAGAAAAGGGTAAAACCCATACAGAATATTAAGGGGAGTGAGTGATGGAAATGACAGTTTCCAGCAGTGTGAACTGGAAGAGAAAGAGGAGCTGGGATACCATTGAGGTGACATCTAAAAATGAGTACATAGGGATGAAATTAAAACTTCTGCTCAATGAGGAAGCAATGAAGATATTGACGGCTCTGTAGAACTTGGTGTTCTATTAGATATAGAAGTGAGCAGGAGAAAAACAAAAGGTAGAACTCAGTCAACTTTAATTTTTTCAAGTCTGAATAACTAGAATAATGTTACCAACTGCCCTCTGATTCTCTGAGGTTCCTGCTCTATCCCTGTCCCTAATAATCAATTCTCTTCTCAAAATGAAAAATTTTTTCATTTGCTGGGTCAGTTTATTAGTCTGGCCCAGATGCTATAACAGAATGCTATAAATTGGGTGACTTGTATACAAATGAAATTTATTTCTCACAGTTCTGGAGGATGGGAAGTCCAAGATCAACACATGGTAGATTCTTTTTTTTTTTTTTAAAAAATCACTTTGGGAAACATTTTTTTTTTTTTTTTAAAGAGGCACGTATTTTATTTATTTATTTATTTGTTTGTTTGTTTATACATGCACTGGGTACAGTCAGAAGCGCAGGTGTGTGAGAGAATTCACCAGAGCCAGAGCGGGGAGCAGAGCAGGCAGAAGGACCCAAGTACACTGCTGAGGGGAGCAGCGGGCGGCAGGAGAGGTCTGCGCGCCATGTGGGACCCTCCTCCGGTGGGCGGGGAGCAGCCGGGGATCGAACCGGTGCCGCAGAGGCCGTGGGGAGCTTCGCAACCCAGCACTCAACCGCTGCGCCACGGGGGAGGCCCAACACATGGTAGATTCTTAAGCCCAGTTTTATAGTTCACAAATGGCTATCTTGTCCAGAGATCTTCCATGGTAGAAAGAGCAAGGGAGCGCACCAGGCACTAATCTCACCCTCATCTGTTCCCAAAGAGTGCACCTCCAAACACCATTATATTGGGAATTAAGTTTTCATATATGAATTTTAGGAAGCCACATTCTATATGTATCAATCAAGACAAACTGCAAACAACAGCAATATTCAATAAAAGTACTGTTTCTATCTGCAGAAGTCCATTTCTGAAACCTAAAGAAAAATAACAGTATGCCCATCAGGAATACAATATTTTCCTCTTTCCTTACTCTTAAGTGGGTTGTCTTATGAATTTGTCTTACGGGGATAAACTTGTGAAATAGCAATTATATTTTTTAAAGATTAATTTATTTATGCATACAAGAACTGGAGTACAGGCCAGAGGTGTGGGAGGTGAGGGGATTCACCAGAGCCAAAATGGGGAACAGAATAGGCAGATCCACTGAAATGCACTGCTGAGGGGAGCAGCGGGCAAGGCAGGAGAGGTCTGCTGTGCCATGTGGCTAGCCCCCTGCTGTAGTGGCTGCAGATAGATTCATAGGTTGTGTCTTAACCTCCTGCACCACCAGGGAAACCCAACAATTATATTTTTAAAAAGCTGTTTGATTCATTAAAAAATTAATGATCATACTTAAACGATTAAACAAAGCATGATCAAACTTTATAATTTTTTGTAAATGCTCCCATATGGTGGTGTACATACAGGAGTGAGTCTCCCTTGGGCAGCATTTAGAAAATTCATGTCTTGTCTCAAATTATTGAGGGAACTTAACATGAAGAACTAGTGAGCAATGAAAACAATGTCATCCACTTAAAAATTTCATATGGGTGCCATTTGAACTATATGCAGTAGGAAAATAACATCTTGTTTCCATATACAATAAGTTCAAAGGGAAAAGGTTCATTGGACAATAAATATGGATTAAAACATAAAAATCATGGGGAGATAGAAAATATTTCTTAGGCTCCAAACTTGTTTGAACTAATCTAGAAGACAGCTCCTCTACAGCATGAATCATGAAATAAGGCTGAAAGTAGATGACTGAGTTTATTGCCTCTCAAAACATAAAATGAAAAAGTGGCAGCAGATGATTGCAGATATAGGAAGAAAAATGTCCCAAACCAGTGGGGCATAAATCCCTGAAGGATGTCAAAGAAAGATACAAATAAGTCTCATTTGCTTTTTCATCACATAATATTCTATTCATTTTCTCTACTAATCTAAAATATGATGATATTTAAATAAAGAAATACCCAGCATGTTAAATGTGTGCTTTTAACATTATTTTCCTGATCATTGTTACTAGAAAGGTGGCAAGCATCACTAAAAAAATATAGAGAAAAATTACTTCTATACCAGCCATCATTATCTAATGGTGGATAAATCTTCTGTCTAGATATACAATTTATTGGATGTACAGAAAAATGAAATAGGTTTACTCACAGGTGTAATTATGAATATTGACACTGATCTATGATGTGCACCTGGCATGATTCTCATAGGCTTCTCCTTCTAGAATGACAAATCATAAGTTTGTCCTATAATTTATAACAGGCCAATTACTTCTTGTGCTGTATTATTAGCTCAGAGCCAGATACACAGCACACATTGTACATTGACAATCAACTTCTGTGCACAGGGGACTCTGAAACATGCCTAGCAAATTAAGTTGATTTTGAGATTCTATCAACTTTTATGCCCAATCCCTTTGCGATTACATATTTAACTTTTTCACAAGAAATTTTATGTCTCTATTTTTGATGAATCTAGCTGATTATCCTAGTCTCTTTATCCTGTTCTCAACAAAGCACAAAATAGATTCTATCAAGTCTAAGTATATTTCCTGGTCTCCAGATACAGTATTTGTTGGTGAGAGAGTTGTAACTACCTGCTCTGCTCTGACTGTTTATTCTTCAGCAGCTCCAATTCAGCATTGACTATCCATTTTTTTTTAAGATTTATTTATTTATGCATACAAAAGGTGGGGTACAGGCCAGAGATGTGGGGGTGTGAGAGGATTCACCAGAGACAGAGTGGGGAACAGAACAGACAGACTGACTGAAATACACTGCTGAGGGGAGCAGAGGGCGAGACAGGAGAGGTCTGCTGCACCATGTGGGCTGCTCCCTGGCCGGCAATCAAACTGGTGCTGCAGAGGCTACGGATTGCTTCACAGTGTAGTGCTTAACCTCTTGCGCCACCAGGGAGGCCCTGACTATCCTTCTTATGTCCCACAAGGTAGTTGCAAATTTTCCTGAGATTCTTTTGTGTTTGATAGATGTTTGAAAAGAGACACTTAGGAAATGTTTATGCTCCAACTCTGTCTTATTCTACCCCTTTTGAAAAAGTATTTTTCATTGAGGTAATGTTATTCACCACTGTATATGATTCAGAGGTAAAAGGCCACACCTCTTCAGACGTATGTTACCATACCACATCCACCAAGGCAACCATAGTCCTCCACCATAGTCTAATGAGTCTCCTCCCCATGTTGACCCCACCTTTTCCCTGTAATCTGACAGCCTCAATTTTATACTCAGATTTCTGGGGTTTATTTTGGTTTGGTTTTGCTTGACCCTTACTTTTGTTTCTCTATATTCCACCTATGAGTTAAACAATCAAGTATTTGTCTTTTGCCTTCTGACTTACTTCATTTTGCAGTGTTTCTTCCAGTTCCATCCATGTTATTGCAGTTGGCAAGATTTCATTTTTTATAGCTCAATAGTATTTCATTTTTCATATATACCTCATCTTCTTAATCTAATCATCTATTGTCGGACACTTAGATTGTTTTAATATTCTTTGGTCTAGTTATAAACTGTATAGCATGAAAACAATACTCAGTCATTTCTAATTCTCAATTTTTATTAATGAAATGATAATACCATAAAATACTTTTAACTCAGTTATAAACTCAAGTTTAAAAAATAAATTTATGTATAATAGAGAAAATATTAGAGATTAGTGGAGAAAGAAGGGATTCTTAAATGAAATAATTGACATTTGATAAAAGAAAACATGCCATACAGTAACAATAATTAGGGTAATGAAAACAATTTACTTTGGAACAGAATAAACATTCAACAAACATTTGATGATTGGTGTTGCAACTTTCATTTGTGGGAAATGAATAGTAATTTGGCACTAACAATTACCTAAGGAATGATTTTGAAAGAAAAATAACACAGCAGAGAGACTGAGCTAGAATTAAGATTACTTATATTTCTTCATATTGTTGCTTATTATCTGTGAGAAAATTAATTCCATTTACATAGACGTGAAAGAGCTTTTGAACAAAACAAAGTATCTTATTATGAAAAATTGTCACTTCTAGAGTTTGCTTATATAGTCTGAGTTCATATGAATGTGTTCCTTAACGACAAATACTGAGATGTATAGCCTACTAGCATCTCAGAAAGAGAATGGAATGTATAAGGTGTGATAAATACTAAATAGATCAATATACTTAAACATTGGTATTTTTCATTTTTTTTCTGGAAAGTTTTAGCTCAAACACTAAAAATTAACACTTTATAGCAAAAAGTGAAATGTATGTTATATTTAAGAATATCCATGAATCAAGACTGGTATTTTTAAGGAAAAGATTAAAATCATAATAAGTCCTCAAATAATAATTTAGTAACTTATTACTAGCCTGAACTAGATCCTGTTCTTCCAGCTGTTTTTGCATAATATATGACCAGGCCTAAAAAACTGACAACACTGAACTATTGATGGACAATATAGCAAATAGCTGACATTTTATTTCTACCATGGAGCTAACAACCCTCTCCATTCCATATAATATCCATCTTTCAAAAGGCCAAAACCAAATCCATCAGTGCAAATGAATACTGTCATTATGACATTTACATGTCAAGAATTATTCAAGCTTGACTAAATCCCACAGTCCATACCAAATTTGTTGAACATTGTTTATCTATTTAAGCTTGTTCTAATTCAAGCAACTCTTTGCTAAAAGAAAAAAGTAGATGATAAAATAATTTCATGATATAAAGCTCACTGGTAAACTTCAAAGACATTATACATGTGTAAACTAGAAATTTATAGTAGAGGCAACTGGTCTTTCTGAAGTATTCAATATTCTATACTTAAGAATACCTTTTATTTTTTTATTAATAATAAATTTTATTTTTATATTCCCCATACAATTTCAACCCCCCCATTCTGACCCCAATCCCTCCCCTCCCGCCCCCCACCCCCCAAAAAGTGTCTCTGGTTCATAGTTTTTTGTTGATTTTGATTTTCACTTTCTTATAGTTATTCATTTTCCTGGTCCCTTATTTAAGTTTTCTAGATCCCTGCTATGAGTGAGACCATCTGGTATTTTTCTTTTTCTTTCTGGCTTATTTCGCTGAGCATGATCTCTTCCAGCGCCATCCATGTTGCTGCAAATTGCATGTGTTTATCTTTTTTAAATGCTGAGTAATATTCCGTGGTATATATGTACCACATCTTCTTGATCCAGTCATCTATTTTTGGGCATCTGGGCTGTTTCCAAAGCTTAGCTATTGTAAATAGTGCTGCTATAAACATAGGGGTGCAGGTGCTCTTTGGAATTGATTTTTCTGTGTCCTTTGGGTAGATACCTAGGAGTGGAATTGCTGGATCATATGGAAGCTCTATGTTTAGTAGGTCCAGAAATCTCCACACAGCTCTCCATAGTGGTTGGACCAGTTTGCACTCCCACCAACAGTGCAGAAGAGTTCCTTTTTCTCCACACCCTCACCAACATTTGTTGTTGCTAGTTTTTTTAATATGTGCCATTCTCACTGGTGTAAGATGGTATCTCATGGTAGTTTTGATTTGCATTTCCCTGATGACAAGTGATGTTGAACATTTTTTCATATGCCTGTTGGCCATTTGCATTTCCTCTTCAGAGAAGTTTCTTTTTAGCTCTTCTGCCCATTTTTTGACTGGATTATTTTCTTTGTTGTTGTTGAGTCTCATCAGCTCTTTGCAGATTTTTGTGATCAGTCCTTTATCATTAGTGTTGTGTGCAAAAATGTTCTCCCAGTCGGTGGGGTTTCTCTTTGTTTTTATTATTGTCTCTTTTGCTGTGCAGAAACTCTTTAATTTGATGTAGTCCCAGCTGTTTATCTTTGCCTTCACTATCACTGCTTTGGGTGATGTGTCTGTAAAGATGTCTTTGACGTGCAAATCACGTAGTGTTTCGCCTATATTTCCTTCTATGTATTTTATGGTTTGTTATCAAACCATAAGAATACCTTTTAAATTATTATTCTTATGGGTTTCCTTATTTAATTTGTTGCCAGATAAAATGAAACAAGCACAAATTATCATGACTCACTAATTCATAAAAGTGAAAAACACTAGAATTCATCTACACTATTCAGAATAGTAATGCTGTAGTAACAAGTTACAGAAGAACCTCATAGATGACACAGTGATTCTCAAAATCATTGAAGCAAAGCCGAGACAAAATTTCCTGGACCAGCTGCCCGCTATGAGGTGGTTTAGCATTTCAAATGCCTTCAATCTTGTGGCACCTCAAGCTCCTGTGGAAGAGAATAAAATAAACAAAAGTTGCACATGTCACTTTAGCTTTTGTATCAATAGTCAAAGAAGCCATAAGGTCACCCCTAAATTCAATTGGAAGTAATTGTATTTCAGCATGGAGCCCAAAACAGAAATATGAGCAAACACTAAGAGTGTTTGCCACATCATCTAATCTACCACTCTTATTGTCTGACTGACCAACCTGAGACCCATACTAACATCACAGCAGGAATGAGATCATAACACTGTTCACTTCTAATTTCATCAAATTAGAGAATCATACCTCTTACTCTGGTTTGATAATGGCAAAGAACATGTCTACATTTTTTTGACTGAGGTACTAAAGTACAAAAACAAAATGAATGTTTTGGAAGTGAAGAACATTGAAAGTGATGTTAGCCCCCAGGTATACCCAGAAATAGTCACCACAAACACTGGCAATAATATTACATTGGGATAAATTAATAAATCTGCAACAGGTTATATAAAAATTATGTCCTTGTTTCTGTTAGGAAGTATTTTCTCTGTCCTCTCAAACCAGACAGTGTCCTCAATGACTAAGTGAGTACCATTTAACCCAGTAGTAATATATACTCTTCTAAGAATAGCAGATAAATATAATTTCCAGATACAATGTGACTTTTATTAGATGTTTATACATGTTTTCTTTAATCTGGAAGCAAGATCAGATGGTTATGGTGGTAGTTCTATTTCCTTATATAAGCATCCCAAAGCTATTTAGATTTTAAATTAGTCTGAATAGGACAGACTAATCATACCTAAATTAGATACAACAGATAACCAAATATCATCAAGAGTGGCCAAAACTAAAATTTGGCACTTGAATTGTACTCTCTCACAGCATGAACAGTTGGATAAGAACTAAGAGATCACGTTAAGAAGTTAAATGCATTATTTGGACAAAAAATGCTATCATAATGTTCTCAGTCTGTAAAAACAAAAAAAATCATAAATATGCTGCTCATCCACTTATATTTTTTTGGTCAATTTTATAAAGTCCATTAACATTTATTCTCAAAATCAAAATGCAAACCATTTGAGTATAGTGAATATGTGAAAGACACCTGTTTTCTTGAGAATATGACCTCCCAATTTCCAAATCAGTTTTGGAATCCCAAAGTCATAACTGTATAGTGAAAATTAGGTATGCTAACAATGGCAAGTCTATGATAATACAAAAATTTAACAAAACATTTGGAAAACTACTTTGGTATCCAAATATTTATTGGAATGTTTTTGGCAGTGAAATACCATTTGGTATCGTCCCAGTCCTTGATAAAGGCATAAAGACTCATTTCTGTTAGAAAGTATCTTCTCTGTTTTCTAGAACCAGACAGGTCCTAGAGGACCAAATGAGTTTTTTTTTTCTTTTTTTTCCTTGCATTTTCTCCTATTTCTTTAAATTTATTAATCATGACAATGTTGAACTCTCATCTGATAGGAAGACAATAGCTTTTATATCTTAAGGGTTGGATTATGGAGAATAGTTCCTGCCTTTTGGTGTCATAGTCCCTTGAGATCTCAAGTTGTCATGTGTTTTTCTGTCTGCCCATTTTGCTGTTTTACATCCTTTCCCTAGGAGTTCTATTCTCTCCAGCAGTAGTATGTTGGGAGCCTCAGAGGAAACCTGAGTTGGCACCCTACAGGGCGGGGCTATCACTCCTGACTCCCCATACTGGCCACCAGTTGCTAGGATGCCCTTTGTCTGCAGGCTGTTTTCACTATGGTTACTAACAGTCTGTGACTACACACTCTGGTAACAGGTCTGGAGGTCACATGGGGCAAGGTTAGGAGGCTTCCCTGACTCTGATATCTATCTAGGAGCTCCTTGCAGATAAAGCCAGTAGTGATGTGGCAAAAGAGCCTGCACTCTCCCTTGCAGCAGGGAAGCTCAGGAATGTGAAAGCACCAGAGTTCACATCCAGTTCTATGCTGACTCCCCAAGGCAGGCAGAAAAAAAAAATAGCTCTACAGGTGGTTCTCCCAGGTTACTCGCAGATTCTTACCATGAACTCTGGGGTCAGGACCAATCTCATGTAGTAGGGAGGGATAGTTGACTCCAGGGCTCCCCAAGGCAGACACAGGCAAACCTAGGAGTCCAGGGATTGTGCAGGGGATAGACAGTTGGTTCTCCTCCTGCTGAAACATATCACCAGCTGCCAGGGTGCCCTTCTTTGAACAGTGGAACAGGTTATGCTAATCCAGAGAAGTATGCATTCTGTGTCCCATGGCTGCAGAGGTGCACCCTGGAGTCAGTGGGGGAAGGGAAGATAGCCCTCTGCTGAAATGGCAGTTTTTCACTTACTATTTCTCAGTCTTGCCCACCCTTTCCAGTGGTTTCTGTCTCTTCTCCCTGCTGAGACAACACTTAGTCTGGTCCTCACATCCCCAGCTCCATTCCAGATGTGACTGTTCACTGCAGACATCTCTCTTCAGTCTTAATCCTTAACGAACTATTTGTTCTTTTACATGAAGAGAATAGTAAAATCTTTTCTCCCTCTAAAGAGTTAAGGATAGTCATTAGCTAAAATTTTATTCAGCAATTGCAAATACTCTGTCAAAGCTGCCTTTAGAAATTTGTGTAGAAAAAGGTGTTGTTTTTGACTCCAGAATACCGTTTTATTCTTGACCAGCCAAAGAGGCACAAAGTAATTGAGACAGAAAAAAAAAGAAAAGAATTAGCAGTGGTCTGCATGATAATGTGAAGATCTGACTTCCTTGTGAAAGTGGCAGCCTTCTCAATTATGGAGGCAATGGGAATATATATCTCTTCTTCCCTGTGGGTTTAGAATGTACCGTCTCTGAGAATAAATGTTTGTCATTTAGGAAATGTATTTGGGTGTGAGATTCAGCAGTTACCATACACACACACACACATACACTTTACAAATAAATAATCGTGTCTGAAACTCATGCTGGGGATGGAAACTCTAAGAGGAGGTGGAAAGCACACACTTTCCACTTTCCACATATTTCATGAAGTGTGCCATGTCCCACACTGTCCCTAGAGTGTCAAAGTACTATTGGCTGAATATTGCAGCTTAAATAAATGTATTATAACAGGAATGTGGGAAGGGAAAACTATAGGAAGAAAAGTTCTTGAGGATAAAAAATGAAGTTTCCCAAAAGGAAGGAATAATAACACATTAAAGCTCGGGGAAAGAAGACAATAAAAGGTGAGGCTTTGTTGTGTTATTGTTGTTGCCATTATCACTTTCGGTTTTTAGATGCATACCTGAATGCATCGAATGAGGTTGTGAAGAGAGGCACACTTCTGACTAGACTTGCTGTTATGAAGAAACTTTTAAGTTACTAAGAATACCCTATTTAAGATCTATTTCGTAACTTCCTTCTCAGTGTTTTTATTTTGTTTGTTGGAGTTTGTGTTTTGTTTAAACTTAGATTATTTTACTTATAATTTTATTGAGAAAAACATAGGAAGTGCAAAAGAAAAATTGCACTGGACAAAAACGTTCCTGGGTTGTAGAAAGTCACATATCAAAGGGGTATTTGATATTTGAAATTCACATGTCAAACTTTACAATTGCAAGTTTTCTAACAAAAGGGAGATCAGAGGCCTAAGATTAGGAAGAAATCTTTCTAACATTTAGTCAATCTCAGGGGAACCTCAGGGTCATCTCAGTCAGCAGTAAAGGGGAGTGTGACACACCTTCAAGAACCTCCTCTTTTCTAAGGGGATTGAATCCTTGAATTGCAGTCACTACCAGGGTGGGTTTGTCTTAGGAAAGCTGAAAGCAGTGAAGAAACACCAGAGGAAGCAATATTTCATATATACACTAGAAGCATAAAATAAATCCTCTTCTTTCTGAATATTGTCTAGAAGGCGGTGACTCTTGAAAAAGGAATGGGAAGAGACAGAGAGTTAGGCTATAACAAATTGTCTATCATTTTCTATGAAAATAACAGTGGTAGAGCACAGAGAGAGGGGTCTGCCCCAACAGAGAGGTGCATTTTATCATGACATTCTTTGCCAATATTGGTATAAGGCAAAATTAAGAGTAGATGGACTTTTGATTGGCTTTATTATTGTATTAACATTCTCTGCAGACATGCATCCCTTATTGCCTGCACAAGGGACAGACGATGCCCTCTTGGTTCCTTACTGAGAAATAATACAGGCATTCACTCAAGGTATAGTTATTGAGGGTCTAATAGCTGTCAATCTCTGTGTTGAATAGAAAGGAAGAAAGAATGGCCATGAAAACTTGCCTCGGTAAGCTAACGGTATAAAGGAGATTACAGCGGAGTTAAAGGTGGTTACAGTTCAGTATGGTAAGTGCTGTGATGAGCGCTCTCTGGGAGTACACAAGAAGTCAGAAAAGGCATCCTAAAAGAGATATTTATTTTCAGACACAAAAGACGAGTAGCAGGTAGGCGAAGGGAAGAGATGGCACCATTCTCCAAAACCAACATATATAAAAAAAGAAAATAAATAAAACCACCCACACCCAAGGTCTATAATATAAATAGGAGAAAGAGAATATTACAAATGCTGCTTACATGTAAGTGAAAGAAAATAAGTAAAACAAGCAGAACCAGAGTTAGGTTTGGAGTCTATATATGAGCAGAGAGACAGGTAAGGATGGCTCAGGCAATGGGACAGCATATCGGGATGCAAGCAAGGGTGGAACGCAAACAAGAGTATCTCAGAAAAGAAATCCTCACCATTCCCAGTGGGAATATGCTACGCTGAAACACTGCTGGAGAACTAGCAGATCTGCACAGCAGTTCTTGAATAAGTGCACTGACATGGCCATTTTGGGTAAAGGCACCTCTTCTGAAAGACAAAGAGGGAACTTGGGTGGGTGGCAGATATCCCAAAGAAGTTGACTGGTAAAAAGAATGAAGGAAGCAAGATATATAGTTACCAGTAATATTTGTACTAAAGAGCATCACAAAATTCAAAAACATACCCACGCTCCACCCTCTACCAAAAAATAAGTTTCAGTCATCCAGATACTGTAATCACTGTACCAAACATGAGTGCCCTTAAGATAAGTTAGCTATCAAAATTCATCTCCACTCATACCCCTAGAGAAGCACCTTTTATTATTGGTCAAGTAATGCATTAAGCATTTATACCAAAAACATTAGGACTGTACTTTATACTCTTGCTATGAGGCACTTGGATTCTTCTGTAAATCTATCTTAGGTACACAGACAAAAGGATTCATGGCTAAAACCCAGTACACAGTAACTGCTTGCTTTACCAGATATTTTTAAGTATGTGTATTCTGTCAATAAATATGACTATATTAATAACTTTATCATCGTATTAATATTATCATATTTATTGACAGAGTACACATGCTTAAAAAATATCTGCTTAAATCTAAATTGTAAACCATACTTTAGTATTGAGAAATATTACAATTGTTATACCTATGTATCGATATATACAAAAACATAATTTCTGCATAGTTAATTTTTTTAAGTTTTGAAGTTTTTTCCCATTCCTTAAAGAAAAAAATGTATATTTAAAATAGGGGTTTTAGGGCCTCCCCGGTGGCACAAGAGATTAAGCACCGCACTATGAAGCAATTCGCAGCCTCTGCAGCACAAGTTCAATCCCTGGCCGGCCAGATAACTACCCACAGGGCGCAGCAGACCTCTCCTGTCTCACCCACTGCTCCCCTCAGCAGTCTACTTAAGTCAGTCTACCTGTTCTGTTCCCCACTCTGTCTCTGGTGAATCCTCTCACCCCCCACATCTCTGGCCTGTACCCCAGCTCTTGTATGCATAAATAAATAAATCTTTAAAAAATATAAAATAAAATAGGGGTTTTAATTTGCATGTGGGGCTCAAGTGTATTTGTTTTCTGTATGACAGTGGACCACAATGAAAAATGGATTGTGTACCCTTATCTACAATACCAGGATTATTTGCATCAATGAAAATACAAGAATGTGCATATAGAAATAATGTAGATATTGAATAATAGTTCAGTCAAGAAATGAATTCATTTCCTAGTGACCTCAGGTCTAGTGACTTACTAGTTTTGTTTTAGAAATAGACCAAAGGACTAATTTCTAAAAAAAAAAAAAAAAAAAAAAGCACACAGCTACCAAAATTTACTACCTATTACTATTAAAGAAATAGAATACATAACTTTAAATTTAAAAAAAAACCCTTAGAGGTTTTTATTTATTACTTTAACTATAGTCTGTAAAGTTTCTTTAAAATGTAATTATATTGATGTGAAAAATTACATAATAAAGTTTTTAAATGATTCTACAGAAAGACATGTCTAACTCACAGAACATCCCTCCCCAGATAAAATCTTGAAGAAGAAAAGCTGAAGTATGCATAAATGAGTAGAACTGCTAAAATAATAATTCAGAAAGTGTAGCTCTCAGTGATAAACTATAGTATACCATACACAAGCCAAAAGAACAATGCCAACATTGTCAGAACAAGCCAGGCAGCAGAGGAACGTCTGCTTAATGGGAAATCTCAATTAAAGTAATATAAACTGTTGATCAGATGACAAACTGTTCCAAAGGAAAAATTATATCCATGTATCTTTCTCCTCAGATTAATTCAATGCTAAAAATATCAAAGCAACTAAGTTTACTGGCACATGTAAGTGGTGAATGAATAAAACAATTTGGACCAAGATCCCCAGCATTGCTCCACTTCGCATCCACTCTTCAACTCTTCAGTACCTGTTCACTGTTCAAAAGGTAAATAATTCCAAGTTTCCAAAGAATCATACTGATGATCCAAAGAAATTAAAATCATATCCCAGGATATACTTATAAATACATTTTCCCTTCTGTTTCCTAAAAAATTTAATACTTAAGCCCCATTCAGCCAGGCAAAATTTGTTCTAGCCAAATATTAAAAAAAAAAGAAATTAAATTAAAATGTTCAGTATATGGAAAATGAATTTGAGAGAAATGGCAACAGTTGCTGTTTGTAGATTTATCAGCAGCATACAGCCCAATAAACTCTCCATAATTATATGCCAAATTCTCCGATGTAATAAATGACAATCATTTACGAGAGTTAACCTAAAGTTTTTTTTAAAACCAAAAGTGGAGTAATAACTTATACTATCAGTGAAGAAAAAAAAGGTAACAATCTACATTCTTGCCCTAGTTATTGTTTTCTTTCTTTCATACCTCTTTTTCTCACTCTCATCTGAAACAACAGCATGTTAAGTAAAATGACAGTGATGTCATTTTAATATATCTGCATCATTGGGGAATGGCTTTGCCCAAGTCAACAAATTATAGATATTCTTCCTATATTATAACAATCTTTATAATAAGATTTATTTTAAAAAGATACCAGTAGAGCTCATTGAATTGGATCACTGATGAATCAGTTAATAAACTTAACACCTATTAGATCAAAATGTGAATCCTATAATATCTTGTTTCTTCAGCTACAACATACCATTTGTGAGAAATTTTAATGCAATGTAAAACCTGTTTAACAAGATAGAATTCTCAAGGCAGGTAGAATATACGCATTAAGGGACTCTCTGACATTCTTTTGTATCTCTCTGGTTACAGAGCATATCTGCAGAGTAGGAAAATAACTTGCAGATACCAAGAGAATGTCCTATGTTTTATGGCTCAGAAATGTCCTTACTTTCAGTTCTCAGGGGATACTTTTAACGGACACCTTTTGCAGCAGTAAGTTTGTAGAAATTATACTGATGAAGATTTGCTGCAATTCAATTTGATTGTTAGTCCAAATGACAGACTTGAAACAATGTGTCATTGAATTACTGGGATAATTATTAAATAGCTCTGGATTTTACATTTTAACTCCACAAAGATTCACATATTCGACACCCCTGTCATCCCATGATACATCCCTACGTCCAACTGCACAGCCAAGATCTTTTTAGATACAGATGTCCTCTTCATGTTTAGTATTTACTTATTTGTTTGGTCACATTTTACTTTTCCTGCTAGGTTGCCCCTGATCCTCTAACAGGGATAAGACTTCCTCATAGGGACCTCGGCATGTCCCAGACGCCACCTCATCACGAGTGCTGCCTCCTTTTTCTCCCACCTCACTCAGCTTGAGAGGAGTTCAGTGTCCAGAAAAATTTATTGTCCTTTCATGAATGAGATACATTATCCATACCACAAATTGTTTCCTTACTTCACTCTAGGACCTAAGATTTTGAAAACAAAAATAGAGCTAACTATTTGAAGGCAGGGAATGGAAAATGGTAGAAAAAGCAGCTGGAGAAAAAAATAAACAAACATAGCTTAGGATTTCTAAAAATGTTATGTTGCTGCACAGTTCATGAATTCTTGTTTTTCTTATTTCCTAGCAGATTTTTGTTTATTGTATATGTTACTTGCATTTTGGCCTTAAGATGTGTTTTGAATCTTCACTCTCACTTGTGCCTTTCACCCACTAAAATTCCAGTCAATATAATGTTCTTATCATATAAACACCCTCTGAAAATCAGCTCTATCTTTGTTCATATTGCCCTGAATCTGTTATAGGACAGGGAGAGGGGCAGCCCAAACCCCCGCAAACCTGCCTATTCTAAATGGGTTCTGCCATCCGCCGCATCAACACAAAACATAGGAGACTTTAATGGGAAGGAACTTTAATAAAACTAGGAAACAATACAGGAAAGGCAAAGAGTCTAGTTTCTAAATGAAGCACCCAAAGTTACCCGTCCCCTCGTGGGTAAAAGTCCATCCAAATGGGATTGGCCCAGAGCAAGGCCCCAAAGCCTGCCACAAGTCTAAAGCATCTTCCAGTGGGACCCACAGAAAAGAGTCAGAAACAACCAGACAAGCCTGGAAGGAAAAGAGCAAAATCAACATCAAGATAAAAGCTGCCACTGTCACCTCCCCACAGGTCTCACCCACATCTGTGTCACCCAGTCCACAACCAAAAGACAAGCGCAGCTTCTTCACGTGTCTCTAGGCTCCATGCGCCTCCTCCAGGTCTCCTGGCTCCATCCTGCTTCCTTCCTTAGTCTCTTCTGCAGCTTCTTCTCTTCCTGCTCAGCTCCACCCTCCCTTGGGTGGGGCAGGGACCCTCCCCCTTTCCTGGGGACCACCCTGTTACAGATCCATTTCAAATTTGTGTGTATTCCAAGGGCCAACGCAAAAATTGTTTTCTAGAGACCTTCCCTGATAGCCTCTGCTGATATAAATAGCCCCTTTTTTGAACAGTTTGCGTTTTGTGTTGGTGCAAACTGAATGACAATGAACAAATTGCTTCTGAGCCCCTCACTTGTAAAAGGATGATAATAAATATTTACTTTATGACATTTCCCACAGAATTAAATAAATAGGTATTTATTGCTTAATATTCCCTGGACTATTGTAGGCAGTCAGTAAATGGCAATTGTTAATATAATATTATTAATTAATATTAAATAGTACACTCTATGGTAGTTATCTCTTAACTTTTCTTATGGTAAGTTTTCACCATCTGAACTTCCTCTTGTATAATTTAATCTAAGGAAATATATTCCCAAGCAATCCATAAATTTTTTTGCTGAATATATAATCAATAAGGGAATAAATTAAGAGACTAAGTCAATGAAGTGGTTTGGTTTTGTGTTATATTATCACTGAAAAATAATGAAACTTAGATCTCTGTGGTCCTTTACTTCTGTGAAATAGTCCTTTCCCCCAAAGGGTGATTAACCACCAAAATATTCACTGTCCCCAATCACTGCATAAAATCAGTTTCCACAAAATCTACAGCTTTGTATGAAATCAGTAAACCACCTTGAGGTAGTCGATCCTGATATCCTTTGCTCTATAGGATTAGTTATAATCAAGTATCCAAACCTCATATGCTTTTCACTCTATTCTGCGCATCCTCTAAATGACCCGCTCAGACATTTATTCCCTAGCTCCCAAGACTCTTGGCTGTGTTTTGAGTCTCTCAAGCTATTACTAACAAGTCTGCTGTTCTCTAAATAGTTCCTTCACCTTTTAGTTCTAGCAGAAATGTGACAGACCATGGAGCAAAAATGAGCTTACATTTCCGTTAGGTTAAAGTGATTTTTTTTCTTCCTTATTCATACCCCAATTGCTTTAGGAAGAAAAGACAGGTATCCTCTTATCAAGGTGACCATTTTAAAATTCGGACACTTTTTTTTTTATTGCGGTGACATTGGTTTACTGTATATGTTTCAGAGGCACAGGATCACACCTCTTCAGAGGTATGAAACCATGCCACGCCCATCCCCAAGCCTTTTACAAGTAAAAAGGGGTACTAAATTTTCCCAGACAATAGGGGCGAGCCATCTGAATTATCCACTATTTCCACTTCCAAGCTATTTCTTTTAGCCTTCGGTAATTTCATTTTCTTTGATGTATATGTCATCATATTTTGACAATCCTTTACCACTTCTAGTTTTTCTCTTCCTTGAATTATGCCCTGCAGCATAATTCAATGACATGAACAGCAATTTCACCCACTTCCTTTTCTCCACAACTCCAGGCACATAATCACAAGACTTTGAATTCCAAATTCCTAGACATCCTTCCCTTCGCTGATCTTTTCCTCAATTCAACCTTAATTTCCCACTCCCATGATCAGGTGCAAAACTTAGAATTCAGGGGGCCTCCCTGGTGGCGCAAGGGGTTAAGCACTGCACTATGAAGCAATCCACAGCCTCTGCAACATGAGTTCGATCCCTGGTCAGCCAGGGAGTAACCCACAGGGTGTAGCAGACCTCTCCTGTCTCACCCACTGCTCTCCTCAGCAGTGTATTTCAGTCAGTCTGCTTGCTCTATTCCCCACTCTGTCTCTGGTGAATCCTCTCACCCCCCCACCCCCACACCTCTGGCCTGTACCCCAGCTCTTGTATGCATAAATAAATAAATTTAAAAAAACTTGGAATTCAACAAATAACATACACCAGCTATAAATACAGATTTCAAACATTCCCCCTATTCTTTCAGATCACTTAATCTAGCACTTTCTTTCCATAATAGATTGTTCCACAACATGTTTCTTCCTACCTTCCTGAACATTCCCCAGTTTCAGTTTCTGCAACCTTGATACAAGGATTTATTCATTGAAACATCTGTCTTCTTCTCTATCTACTTCCTCCTAAATAGTTTCATTCAATCTCCTGGTTTCAAATACTACATAGACACTAATGACTTTGAAATTTTTATCTCTAAAGTCACTATTGCCTCCAGATTCATATCTGTCTACATAAATCCAATGCTTATTGCTTACTTTACAATATAAGTTTGCAATATAAATCTTCATTTAACATTAATATTAGTGAAACTTAAAATAGTCAAACAGAATTTTTGATTCTTCTGACTCAGCTTTATATTCTTTAGAGTCTTCTGACTCAATTATATCTCACCCCATTGTGTTATCATATATCCTTCCTAGTCAGTTACTCAGCCACAAACCTTGAGTCATTCTTGATTGTTTTCTTCACACCCTAAGAGCTAACCTACCCATAATTCTCTTTAGTTGTCTTCAAAATATAATGTCTTTCTGATTTGATTTGATTTCATTATTTCCACTATTAACTCTTGCCTAAAACAGTACAACAGTCTTCTAACTGGTTTCATCTATCAGGCAATTTTGACGCTCTCTGTCATACCAATGGCAGCGAGAGTGATTTTTCCAAGTATAAGTAAGACCTTCTTACTCACCAAAACCAAGCCACCTAAGGCTTCCTACTGCAATTTAAATAAAATTCAAATCCTATTCTCAATTTGTTAAATCCATTTCTCTACATACAGGCCCCCTGCCCTTTTCAAAAGTTTGTGTTACATGTTGTGGTTTTTGGAGTCTGTGGGTTTGGAGTGCGGGGTCCTTGGGTTTACTCTAGGAAAGGTTTCACAAAGCTCCTGTTTCAGCAACACGTGGTGAGTTCCCCAGCAAGTTTCTCCACAAGACAGAGATGTTAGTTACATTTAAATGTCAGGTTTATTAGGGAAGAGATAAAACAGTGGAAGACACTTGCATAGACACAAGTGGACAGGAAGAGCTGCCCAGAAGGGACAGGTTTGCTAAGAGAGGCCTGCATGGTTGCAGGCAGGCGGCCTTGACAGGTCACGGGCAGGCAGGAAGGCTGCTGCCCTGCAGAGGGAGAGAGTTGGTGAAAAGAGGCACCTGCATAGTCACAGGTGGACAGAGGGACTGCTGTCCCAAGCCTGTGCAGAGACTGCACTGATACAGTCTTCTGTTTGGGAGGGCTCACTCCTTTTGAGCCATTAGTTGGTTGCTAATTTTGGAGAACTGTGTAGAATTTGAAAGGGACCTGAGATTCTACAGTGGGCTCAGTCTCCATATCTTTACCATTGGGGTCTGTTGGACTCAATCTCTATATCTTTACCCTTGGGCCTGTCCTCTAGACAGCAGTCTGATACCTGCTTGGAAGTTATGCTTTGTAATCTAGGCACTGGCACCTCAGGATACTAGTGTCATCTGAGCCTCGGGATACTAGTTTCTGCAACTGTGTGGATTATGCTAATCTCTCTGCCCCCACCTCCTTGTGTCAGCCAGGTTTCTGGTCTTGTGGCTCCTCCTTTCTTAGTTTTTTTTTCTATTCTTGTCTTCCATCATTATGTGTTTAGGTTGTACAGAAAGCTTGCGTCAATACCTTTTTCACTAATCTAAAAGATATCTGAAGAGGAATTTTACCTTTATAACAAAAAGCAAAAATAAGTAGTCAGTAGCTATTCTAGAGCATTGTGCACCCCAAGCAGTGAGAGATACCACCACTATCTGTTAGTGTGATTGTAAATTTTGTGTGCTTTTTGGTATGATTTTGTAGGTTACTTTTGGCTATCCAGGAATGCTTAAAAATTTTACCATGTAAGTTAATGGTAATTGCTTCATCACTATGTGACATTTGGACTTATGAAAGATTTCATAGGGACACTCTTGGTTAGTGGGGGAAATCAGCAAACCATCTGGGGTACTATTTGCTATCCAAAATGGCACTATTTCTGCTAGCTTAAAAGCTGAGCTCTTTCCTTCTCATCACTATTTTTTCATACACTGTTCTATATGATATAATTTTATAGCTGGATATTTATCATCATTCAAGTCTCATCTCAACTCAAATGTTGCCAACATAGAGAACTGTAGGACCCCTGGCCCTCCTTATTCTTGGAATATTGTTGGTGCTTGTCAGCTAGGTGTGGGGTCACACAAGTGGACTCTCACCAACGGCAAAAGACCTGGTATGAGGAACATACTGGGAAACCTGAAAACGGCAGGCTGATATTAGAATAGAGATAATAGCTTTGACTTGCAGCAACAATGGAGCCCGCCAGGCAATAGCTCCTGGTCACTCCACCTTAGTTTACAACACCATGCCCTGCACCTACACCATGCCCTGCACCTACACTCCCAACATGTACACTCCATACATGCTTTCCCCACCTTTGTACTCCATGCTAATTAATATGAGACTGCCTTTGAATGGGGGCTGCACATTTCTTCCGGTGTAGCCCCTTTAGACTTCCCACTGTTTCAGACTCTGAGTAATCTTTCCCTCAACCCGCACCGCTTTCAACACTGCCACCCTGCAAGACCACAGAGAATTTCTCCCTGGTCCTCCCTGGTCCTCCTCTTGTTTCACAATTACATTTTCCTATTTTTTTTTCTTCATTAAACTATTAATATGTCCTTTTCACATGTTCTTATTTGTTTGCCTATATATCATCTATCTCTCCATTTTGTAACAGCGTCAAGACTGTTTTTCTTGTTTTGTTATTAATCTTCTGTGCCTAAAAGAATGTGTCTTATATAGTCAGTGCTTTGGCAATTTGTTTAATGTTAGAATTTTCTTAACACCCCCAAAAAACAACAAAAAGGAAATTGCAGTTTCTGGACAAGAAATCACATGGGGAAAGGACTGAGCTATAAAATTATAATTCTCCCCTTTTGGAGATAAATGTATAAACAGTATTTTTAGAAAATAAATAGAATCTAGAAGACACGGCATGGAGGTCTGTGGACATGTAACTCAGTTTCTCTAATTTTCCATCTTCATACCTTTCAATCATTTAATAAACATTATTGTGTATATGCTACGTCAAGGACTATTCCACATAACAGAATTATAATAGGAGATAAAACAAACACAAACCCCTGCCATCATGAAACTTATACTCCACTTTTGGGTATTTTCTTTTTAGCTACCTGGAATGTAATTTCCAAGAGAGCAGGACAGTCATCGCTGTTGGCCAACAGCTGTATCCCAACAACTGGCTCGGTAAAATCTGTTTAAGTTTAAATATACAATTATTGAAAGGTAGCAAACACGTGAGGCAGATCGACTACTGAATACAGTGCCTGCTTCCTTTAGAAATTTAATATACATTTGGATGAAGCTGAATAATGGCAGTACCCACCCACCCCTCTTCTCTTACTGCCACAGCAGCTGAAGGCAAGATGCCATTCAGTTGGGAGATGTTATTTCTTTTGGCCCCAGATTATACGTGTCACTAAATTAAATAAACTTGTACATCATAAGTATCTGAAAGAGTTTTTAAAAGGTTTTCACAGCTTGCTCTCTCTAAGTATCATCACCTCGTTCTAACCACACTTGCCCAAATGACGCAGCATGCCACTTTTAATTAATGCCCAGGGTTAAATGTCAGTTGCATAAACTCACTAATCTGTTATTTAGAGCAGTTGGGACCAGCGGAACAAATAAACTCCTGCCTACAGCAGCCCATAAGAATTATACTCTCTACCTCCCCATTATGGGACAGCTTGGTTCTTTGCCTCTATAAACTGAGCCCAGTGAGTGTCAAATCAGAACTGACGACTTCAAAGTTGGCTAATTTACCAGCTTTATAGCACCAAGCACCACAGTGCACATAAAAGAACTTTTTCCAGACATTACCTATAGTAGAATTGTCTCCAAGTTCTTTTCCAGAAAGCAAGAAAGAAGCAACTTGAAGGATTAACCTAGTTGCAAAAAGAGCAGTAAAGGAGGCAATGCAGTTTGCTCTGGCAGGTTGGCATCCCCTGAACAGAAGCGTGGCTTACCGCTCCCACAGGAGCACCTCTCCACCAGGTCCACACGCCGGGAGTCCAAGAACTGTTTCTCTGGTTATATTTGGCTGACTGGTTATTTCACTTTCTTTTTGCTCTACTCATCTTATCCTGTATCCCCCTGTGAGGTGAAAACAATCCAGACAGAACTAGACCGTCTTACAGGATTCGTTATTTAATTTTCTCTTTCTGAATAATTCATAAAGAAATTCTTATCAGCTTGCCTTTCCTGAGAGGTTGCCACACATCTAGGTCTCCCACGCGCAGTGTCATTCATCTATAAACAAGAGAGCTCTGGGTTCCGATTCATCTCTTTGTTCATAAGAATGAATGTCAGGTTTGCATGTTTATAACCAGAAGCCTCCATTGCATTTGGCCCTGATAGTCTTGTGATCACCCCCTACAGATTTCTCCCTCTGCGCTATTGTTCTTGTGTACCCTGGACTACTTTCCTCTGCCCTCCAGCCCAACTCAAGTCCTACCAGCACCTTGAGTCTACCTAGGCACTTTCTCATTCTTATAACCCTTTCAGAGATTTGTTTAAGCTACTTACGTGTCTGAGCCTTAGATTGCCATCCTCTATTTCATTTATCTTTGCTATCCATTTTTAATTCTGCTTTAAGTATCCACATATATAGGTGTCCCATGTTTACAATAAAATAGCATACTACTCAGAGTTCTCTAGAGAAACACAACTTACAAAATGACAAATATATGTAAATGAGGAGAGAGAGAGAAGGAAACTTTAAGGAATTGGTCCATGCAGTTTTGGAAACTTAGCATATAGAAAAATCTGCAGGTTAGGCAGCAGCTGGAGGCCCAGGGATTACTTGCAGTTTAGGTTTAGAGACAATGGGCTAGAAGAATCCCTTCCTCTTAAGGGAAGTTAGTCTTTGTTCTCTTAAGACCTTCAACTGATAGGATGTGGCCCACCCACAGCATGGAGGATAATCTGCTTTACACAAAGCACACTGGCTAAGTCTCATGGAGAAAACACCTTCATAGAAGCATCCGTGATAGTGTTTGCATCAATATGTGGGCACACAATCAAGGTGACATATAAAGTTAACCATCACACCTAGCAAAGTCATTTGTTTAAAATAAGAACTTAAATTGTTGAATGTGTGTGAGAGTGGACATTTGGGATTAATAAACTAAAATCCTAGAAGGTTGGACACTTAGCCATGCTAACTGTCTCATTGTCCATCATCATCTCTGTGCTCCCCGGATACTACCTTTGTCATGTTTCTCCCTGACAGGTGACTTTTAAATGTGTTACAACTATGGTTCACATACTTTTTCTTTAATTTTCACCTAACTCCTATTCATCCTTCATTCAATTTTAATTTCCCGGAAACTCTTCCACAGCACTTTGAAGCTGTCTGCAGCCTCTGCAGCGCAGGTTGGATCCCGGCCAGCTGGGGAGATACACAAATCGCGCAGCAGACCTCTCTTGTCTTGTCCACTGCTCTCCTCAGCAGTGTGTTTTGGTCAGTCTGCCTGTTCTGTTCCCTGCTTTGTCTCTGGTGAATCCTCTCACCCTCCTGCACATCTGACCTATATCCTGGTTCTCGTATGCATGAATAAATAAATCTTTAAAAAAAAAAAAAAAACCCTTCCAGACCGCCATACTAATTTAATTTCTCCTCTCCTGTGTTTTCATAGTACAGAATACAATATACCTCTCTTCTATTACCAATTAGTAAAATAGTATTTCCACATTTAGTTATTTTGCATGATTTGATTAATGTCTTGTGACTTATATTTGTAAATTTCATGAGAAAGGAGATTATGTCCATTTTTGGTTGTGCGCCTATCCCCCAATTTAAGCAGTGTCTAGTACATAAAAAGTAATTAATAAATTTCACATTTATTAAATTTTTATTAAAATGAATTAATGAGACAATGAGATTAATAATACTTCCCTTGTAGACCGCATCTGTAGTAGGCAGACAGCAGTTAAGCACTGGTAAAAAACTACATACAAACAGAAGCAAAGTCAATTATTATAATTAATTCTTTATGCACAAAGCTAAATAATCTTTCCATCATCTGCCTGAACTCTGTTAATGTTCTTATAAATATGGTGTCAGGATCAATAGAATGGCCTCATTGGCCTACCAACATCAGATATGGGCAACTCTTCGACCCACCTTCCATTAATTAATACACATAGAGATTATACTATTTGAAGAGAGAGAGATCTTAAATTTAAGCATTTTTCAGACATCTGTTGCTCACTGATACATAGTCCATTAGTAAGGTGTGAAGCAGTGGTTTGGAATCAAAATGTTTATCGCTCTTAAGGTTTGATAATCTGATTAGCATCCCACTCAAAATTGTTTAAACTCTTTGAATACTTCAAACTGTTTGCATAAATGATGGCTAGTGTAGACAAAAACTATGTCATTTTCAACCTGTCAGTATCATCTTGTTCCTTATGAAAACTGCTTCTTTGCTCTCTCCCTCACCTCCTTAATAGATGAAAATGCAGAGAGCTTTCTGTTTCAAACCTACCCTTGTCAATAATTTTATAAAAGATAAAGTCAAATAAAGAAAACATCTCAATGTTCCACTCCAATATTTTGATAATTCCTCTCATTCCAGTGTTTGTTCCCTTACTTATATATTATTTTAAGTAACTGTTTTATTGCTGTGGCCAAACTAGTCACTAACCTCTGGTTGTCTTGTTTCTTCATTTGTAAAGAATATATATAACCCACAAAGCTATTCTGAGAATTGAGTAAAACTCCATAACTAAAAGTCCCTTGTTAACTAAACAATATATTGTGAATAGTCACGTGATTGTTTAAATGATCCATTCGATATATGGTCAAATAGCTGTGAATATGCCTATATAATAACAATATTTCAAAATTTTATGCCTAAATTGCCAATATAATTATCATCATATAACTCCACTCTACACTATTCTTCATCTTAAATATGATATTCTTCAACTTAAATATAAGTTCCAGTATTTCTTTACAGCAAACTACTGTATAGCTGCTGATAGATAATAGAGTAATGAAGTATATAATGTATAAGCTGACTTGATCCATATGCGACCTTCCCAAGCACATTAATATTTTGCTCCAATAATAGTAACTGGGTTCTCCACTGGTGGCGAAGAGGTTAAGTTTCAGCTCTGTCAAGCTGCCATCAGCCACTGCAGCACAAGTTCAATTCCCAGTCAGGGAACTAACCTACATGTGGCGTAGCAGACCTCCCCTGTCTCATCCACTGTTCCCCTCATCTATGTATTTCAGTAAATCATCCTGATCTGCTCCCCACTCTGTCTCTGGTAAATTCTCTCAGCCCCCCACACTTCTGGCCTACACCCCAGTTCTTCTTTGCATAAATAAATCTTAAAAAAAGATAACTGCTGCTAAAAGCAGTTTACTTATACACTTAAATATAAGGAGATGAACTAGAGGAAGCCAATGTAACTTAAATGCCCTAAACTAAATCAGTTTAAACATACAATATAGACTAAAGTAAGTTTTCAGTGTTGCAAAGATATGCTAACTAGAGAGTTGCTTCATGTACTCCCTAAATCTAAATCATCTGTCTCACCCAAGCACAATAGTATACTTTTCAACTTCTACTCTATTTAATAATCCTTTCAGCAAACAATGTTAGTAGGTCTGTAACCTTCGTGTTAATAATCATGTAGTTTACTAATAAAACCATTGGCTTTGGAATCAGACAGACTTGACAACGAATTCTGATGCCACCAGGTGACCAATCTGGGTGAGTGTCTAACTTCTAGAAGCTGTCAGTTATTCATCTATACAATAAAACTAGTAATATGATCTGCCCCTGGTTCATGGTGAAGATTTAATATGCAATTAATAAAATATACTGTTAGCTGCTACTTTTAAATCATTGTTGAGACAGAGTATATATTAACATTGTATATAGTCATTCTGCTGCTAGTTAATTGACTTGCAATTTCTAGTTTTTTTTGCATTTTCTATTAAACATAAAATATCTACATTTTAAGTTGTGAATATATATACCCCACTCCTGTGTGAAAAAAAAGTCAGCACATTGACTTTCACTCCACTGTGCCATGATAAATAAAACGTTTGGCCTCAATTATGTGCATATTATCTGCAGACTTTAAATGAAATCATTGTCTAATATGAATTGGTATCCTGGATAAATTTTCTCAACTCCTTACTTACATGTGTGTATAGTGCTATACCATATCCTTAATTGTGTATATATTTAATCACTTATTCCTGATATTGAAAGTGCTAAAGAGCAGATATAATTATCGGCAAGGAGATTCCAGAGCATGTCCCAAACCTGATGCTTAGATCTAAACCACTCAGCATGTTTGGCAAAATACTCACAACACAGCTATCTGTTTTTGGAATAAGTGCCCCTCTCTATTCTAGTTAATTGAAAACAACTCTAAATTGCCCTCCTGAGCATAAAGAACCAGGGATTAAGATATAGTAGCGGAAAAGTATCAAGGTTTTAAAGACTTATATAAACAACACAGTTGTTTGAGCGGGTGACAAATAAATTTAAGCTCCCCAGGACACACTTGTTTAGGATTTTCCCAATTAGGCATTTTATTTGATCTTCGGGTCTGGGTGAACCACAATTCTCTAGAATTGAAGAGGAGATTAATGGACCAGAGACAATGGCTAATTCATCTCCAGGGCTTTGTTCATTGCTTGTGTTTGCTAATTTAATACTGTTATTTCCAAACTTAAATAAATCAAAATGAGAATTGGGGTAGAGCAGCACATCTTGATGAGCTACAGAGTCATAGGGTGATTCTTCAACACTTTCACCTTTACATTAGGTGTCTTTACTTGAAGAGGTGTAAATCGTAAAGGAGTAACACCTTGCTTGCATATTATCTCGATTTACTTTGCTCACTGGTGGCAGATGAGATGGAGAATAGCTTAATGTATTCGTAAGGAGAGTGGAGACACAGGTATTCAAAAGGGTTTCAGTTTAGGGACCTGATTGCTCACCAACAATAGCTTAGGGGAGAGTGAGTAAAATATAGTACACAGATAAAGCAGAATTTTCTTAATGATAGTTCTAGAATATAAAATGAAGCACAGTAGTGTGGGAAATCCTATAGAGATTTAAAAAAAAAAAAATACATCGGTGGACTAACAAACTTGGTTGTTTATCCTTACATGCCCTCATCTTTGAATTTGAGAAATTAACCTTATAAGTACAGTGTCAGTAGCAGACATGATATTTTTTCTGCTTTGTTTGTTGAAAATGAAATTAAAACAACTTTTTCATTCTCTGCCAAACTAGCTGATTCTTTCACCATCAGCATTTCACTTGAATAATGTAAATAAAATGCATGTTTAAAGAAAAGACAGGACACCCACAAAGGCCTAATTCCTAGTTCTTCACCTTTTTTGACCAGAATGTGAATTCCAGGCTAAGATTTTGCTAGCTGAACAACAAAATATTTAGTCACCTCATGGAATCATGCTTTCAGATCCATTTCTGATAGTTAAAAAAAGAAAGTCTTTCAAGTTCACCAACTCTCCTTTAAAATTGAAAAACTTCTTAACCACAAAAAAAAACCCCAAAAAATGCTTTTTTAAGAGCAATATGGAAATGTTTAGCAAAGTTGTTATAATTCTAATTCATAAACACTCTCTCTTGTCATGCACAAAAATAATAGAAAAATGAGGTAAGTTTGAAAAACATCTAGCAAATGCCTCTATTTGGCTGTTTAAAAAGTCTAATGGTTATGCGATGATTGCAAATAAATTATCTCCAGTGAAAGAAAAAATAGTGCTGACAATTAAACTTTATTTGGTTTGTAAAGAACCTAACAGATTATCTTGTCTAAAGGAACTTTGAAAATAGTGTTTCCCCTAATATATAGGAAAGAGAGAAACATCGCCCCTCTGACCACATAGAAAGTCTAGTTTCATTTTTATTATTTTATGCAAAGATTCTTATACAATCTTAGTTGTAAAATTTTATCTTCGTGCTCTTTTTTTTCTTTTATTTAACCCCAGGGAGAAAAGCCTGGGAATTGAATGTTCCTTTGCCATCTTCTCCCCCTGAGTGTGAAGTCTGTACAAAGTAGGTAACATCTTGATAACACTTAAAGAACTGTGATTTGATTAATCTCCTCGCAGTCCTGTTTTCCTTGTATAATCTTAACTTTCAGTGAAGTTCCTGTTTTTAAAGTTTCCATTCTCAGGCAGCATTCACACTTCATGAAAATAGCCATGCTTTCCAAGGGCTAATTGAAACTCTACAGCTTGTTTTACATCTTTTAGCAAAATGATAAAAGTATTTTATTTTAGAAACAAGCAATGGAGAATTTCAAAGTTATCAATTTGTACTGCTTACAGATACTCAATAAGAATGCATCCCTTCTTCTCTGTACACATATTTATTGCATACTTGAAAATGTAAGAATTATTGTGATGGTAGATATAAACTTTGTAGACGAGATGAATCAGATATGAAACTATACTTTTACTTTTTAGGATTTAGTAAAGATGATACCATCTTTACAAAAATGAAATAGAAAAGAAAAATACCCATGCATTTTGAAAAGTACAGATAATGCTTTGGGACATCAGCCTAAAAATGTTTAACATATTTGGAACACTTAACTAAAAGCAAGGAAATATTCTAAGGGCTTTGCTTACATTAATTTCTTTAATCTGTACAACAACCATATGAGTATTATTACTTTTATCTACTTTTTACTGATGGGAAAATGAGAACCAAAAGGAAATAGTGAATTATCGATTTTGACTTAGGCATAGCAAAACAACGTGAGAAACTATAAAAGCACAAGAAAGTAATTTCCTGTCTTATAGTCCACAGGGAACAAAATACTGTTGCTATCATTAGATAATAATGTAACCATCAGATATTTATCAGCAATTCTTTTCTAGTTTCTACAGCCTTTGAATATACATAAAACACTATAGAAATTGATCATGTTAGAGGAGAAATTAAAAGGGAAAAAATTTGTTACAGTTTATAGGATGGGAGGAAAATGGTTCCCTCCTTCCCTTCTAGGTTATTTGGCTGGTCCAATAATTAAATGACATGACATTTTAACAGGAATTAACAAAAAGAAAGACTTGGGTAGTACATTAGTGAAGAAGTAATAAGTTTTATCTATAGTAATAAGGAAGTCTCTCTATCTTCTCCTGACCCTTTCAGAAAGGGAGAGTTTCTTTTTTCCTGTTTTCCTACATTGGGGACGGAGGAGCATCAGCGTATCCTTGTACCAAATGTTTCTTAAATAATATTAATTCAAAATAACCAGTACACCAGAGTGGTACATATTGAGGTAACTTATTCTGCCCCTTTCCCTTGGTAGGAAATTCAACAATGACAAATAGTTAATGGACAGAAGGACAAAAAATTGGTGCATATCTGGAGAAAAATCAATGTTTGAGTGATTTTTTTAATATAAAGAAACAATAGGATGAGAATTGCATTCAAGGGAAGAACATATGAAGGAACATAAAACTAAGAAGGGACATTGGAAACTCCCTCTACCAAGGTTTTGCTTTCTATGGAATAGAAGCCATTCTTTAGTAATTAAAGTTGGTTCATAGATGGGGAAGAGTTGAAATGTACTCATTACAGCCAAACATAACACTGCACTGAACTAAACTGCACAAAGAAAAGCACTGGTTTCAAAATTGCCTTTTTAATATCTCTGTCATTTATTTGCATATTTTCCAATATATCTCTTGATATTCAATTTGAAAATATTTTCAGTTACTAGTTATATTATTAGCAATGGATCAGATTTAAACAATTGAGGTGAAAGGTGAGTTCCACCTTTCAAAGAAAAATTGAAGAAATATTGTCTCAGAAATATTGTGTCTTTTCTCTCCAAGACCACACAGAGAGTTATGCTCTAGGAAAGATTTATTTGTATTTAAAGGAATACATGCCTTCAGTAGAATTTAATATTCTGTCACCATCCACAGAATCTCAATAGAAATAATGTTCAATGTCTGCTTTTGATTCCTGCTGTTTCTGAACAGGAATCATGGTTTGTAGAATTGAATTTTGGATAAAAATGCATTTTTTCATTCAACAAAAATGTGGAATTTATGCTGAGCCCTGAGAAAACAAATGTGAATTCAAGAAATGTACATTCAAACTGGGCAAAAGAGAAGAAATTGGTTAAGGAATAAAGATGATGTAATATTGGACAGCTAGTAACGATAGGGAGTTTTTCCCAGTCCTAGTCTGAGGGACAGAATCGAGAAATCCGTGAATGGAATGGTCCAACTCTGAGGAGTCAGGAAACCAATCCCAGTCTCATTCTGCCTGAGCCTGGACCTCCTGCTCGTACCTGAACCAGAAGCGTTCTTAAGCACAGAGCAGAATGGAAAAGGTAAAGACTGGACTTTGAAAAGCTAAAGATAACCAGCACAAACATAGTACAGTCCCTTTAAGTATCTTATTGGACCATAGAAAAGACAGACATATAAACAAATTAAAAGAGTAAAGTATTATTTGTCTTACAATAGTATTGAACAGTATAGTTGTACTAGTGGGAAGAATGAGGGGCACCCAAGGATCCCCAAATCTGCCTGATCAAAAATGGGTTCTGCCATCTGCTACATAAAGACAAAACATATTCTTGGTGCTTAAACCTTTAATAGAAAAGAACTTTAATATGATTAGTGTGCAATAGAGAGAAGAAGAGAATATAGTTAAAATAGTTGCCAATTATACACCTACTTATCCATCCCCTTGTGGGTAAATGACCAGCCAAAAAGGGTTGGCCCAAAGAAGGGCCACTAAGGCCTGAAAACTTGCCGCAAATCTAAGGCACCTTCTGGTGGGGACCCATAGGAAAGGGGCTGAAGGGGCCAGGCAAGTCTGGAAGGAAAAGAGCAAAATACAAGTACAAGACAAGATAATAGCTGCCATTGTCAGCCTCCCCACAGGTCTCTCACCCACATCTCTGTCCCTTTCAAGTGTTTTCTTCTATGTTCCCCAAGTCTCTGGTACAAGTCCAAGGCAGAGAAGCAAGGACAGCTTCTTCACATGTCTCTCTACTCTATGAGTCTCCTCCAATCTCCCCTTCATCCTCTTCTGGCCTTCCTTCTTCCAGTCTTTCTAGATTCTCCTCGCTGCTCACATCCCCCTTCCTTTGGGTGGGGCAGGGAACTTCCCTTTCTATGGGTATCACAGTGTTACAATTGATGCTCTATGAAGCACCGAATAATCACATGAAAATCAAATCTGTATTTGAACATAAAGAATTTCAAAATCACAATAAATTTGTGAAATAATAAAAAATATTGATGTCAGAAATCAGAACTGTAGGATAAATACATATACATGAAAGTACTTATCTGTATATATGTGTACTTACCTCGACATAAATTTTTATGGAGTAAATTAAAAACAGTAGTTAGTTTATAGGAAATTTACGAGAACAAAAATGTTGGAATGAAAGAGTAAGGTGCTCAGTAAGAGATACTTCAAGGATATTTGTAATATTTTCTAGAGATATACAACCCGCAATACTAAAGCAAGTGGAAGATTTTTATTTCAGTCAGAAATTGAAGCAATTAACAAAAGTGTGAAATCCATAATCATTTGTTGAGCTGCTTTAAAAGTGTTTATCATCACATTTAGTAAATTTCACTATCATAATTGACCATATTCTTCTCTCACACATGGCAGGAAGAAGCACACATGCTCCTTATTGATGCCACTAGAAGGCACATGCACTAAATCCCAGGAGCAAAATTTAACTTTAATGCACATATAGGAAAATCACTTCACTTACAACCATGCACAAGTATAATTACCGAACAAGGATGAAATGGCATGCAATTAAACAGAATACCCAGGGATAACCCAGGGCATAGTTACAGCTTAGAGGAGACTGAAGGAATAGCTGTGCAGGGAATAGCAAAATAATCCAGGAACAATGTTCCCTTTCATTCCCTATTGACTTCTTAGAAAGGGATAGAAAGATATCTTCATAGATTCAGATAAAGAACTGAAACACCCTCTATCTTCTTGCTCTGGTTATATCCAGATTTCCTCTGGTATAGACTATGAGATCAGCCCCATACAAAATTTTAGACAGACTTTATCAATAGGCCCAAGTAGACTTTTGTCAGTTGGTATGAGAACTAGATCAATCAAGGTTCTGTGAGTCTAAGAGGCTTATTATCATGACTTAAAGGATGCAGATTGTTGTGACTGAAAGCAGTGCAGGCCCTGAAGACTAGGAGATGCCTCCGTTCTTTCCTAAGTCCATGGCCTGTCTCTAATAAAATAAGAGATCTATCTGTCCTAAGCGTTTCCCTAATTGAAGAAGCAATCACTCCTTTCCCTATTATGATCTAGAAGAAGGTAGTTTTGTTCTAGGTTTATCAGTAAACATTTCTCTCTATCTAAGATTCTTGTCTTGTTTTGTCTATCATGTGAAGTCCCTTTCCCCTTCCTGTCTTCCCCACCCCCTACTTGATAATCCTAAATGGCAGGGTAAAGATCCCTGGGTCTCTTAATTACTCTTCAGAATTTACAACCATGTGAATTCTCCATTTATATGTCATTAAATTAATTGGTTTTACTTTGCTAATCATCTGATGCTGTTTTGATTACTAGTCCAGCCTGAGAAGGAATAATGGGGGGGGGGTACAGGATAATTTATTATATACCTCAGTGAGACATTTAAGGATAAGAAGTAAATCATCACAACAAAAATATGAATTGGATTTGATATGGCATTACTGGCTTCTGAAATTTGTAATGACAGGAGGAGATGGCATTTTCCCCAGCCCCACTTCTCTGCATCTACTTTGGATTACAAGTTATCATGTGCTGTGAACCAGGCTTTCTGAGCTAGGGGCTACCAGGAAGTAGGGACAGAGCTTAGCAGCCAGGTGAAGCTATATAACACAGAAGGCAGGTGGACTCTGGGGGATCTTGCTTTTTGGATTTTTATTTGGATCCAGGGACGTGGAGAAGAGACATGGAAAAAGATGCACAGAGGGGACACATGTAGAAACGCTAGAAAGAGACATGTGCATGAAAGACAATTGGGAAGGCTGTCCTTTGGAGAGAAAGTGGCAGCTGTTATGTTGATTTTGCATTTCCTTTTTGCTCCTTTTGTCCCTGCTCTGCCTTACCTCTTTCTTGCTGTTCTCCACCAACAGGTACTTTAGACTTGTGGCAAGCTTTTGGGTCTCAACCACCCCAATTCTATTTGGCTAAGCAATTGGTCATAACGGGATGGGTAATTTGGGGAGTTTTATTGGGAAACTATTATTAGACTTCTCGATGCACATTTTTCTATTAAAGATCTTTCACACTAAGGGTCTACCTCCTTTGCCTTGTGTGACTGGATGGTTGAATCCTTTGAAAGCACTCACTATTAAAGTTTGGGGTTCCTTGGTGCCCCTTGGTCATATACTAACAGTAAGAGGAGGTTAGGTCTATCATCACCAAATCCTTAGAAATTAGTACACTGACATTATTATGTGTGACTTGATTGTGTAGGGGAGGAAAAATCACTTTCCCCCTATCTTTCTAAGACTCTTAGCTGAGAAATATTCTATAATAAAAGAGAGATTAACAGGAAAAAGCAAACAAATTGAAGGACATGTATTATCTCCTGTATACATGAAAGATTTCCTGCAAAACTGAGTAACTCCCCAAAAGGATCCAAACTACAACCTAAAATATCTTCCACTAAAGACAAAAGAAAATGTGTGTGTGTGTGTGTGTGTGTGTGTGTGTGTGTGTAGTGCGCGGTGGAAGGAGGCAGGAAGCCAGTTATCGAGATTATCAGGCAAAAGACAGTAAGTCGTTGTTATATAAAATTAACTCATTCCCTTCTCCCTTAATTAGAGTTTCTACAGATTTTATCATTCTCCACTTCGCATTAGAGAGGCACTAAAAATGGAGATTTGTCTTAAAAATGTGAATGTCTCTTAGAAGAGGTAACTTGTATTTGGTTTTTTACTTTTTGAGTTTTTCCTGTGCATGCTATTTCTTAAAATTAACCAACTCAAAATAATCCCATGTCAAAGAGGCATATTTGGGAGTGACATATACACTTCTTCCCTTAAATTACAATCTACTCTAAAGGAATGGAAATCATATGTTCCAGCTTTTCAAAACAGTCTCGGTTTATGCCTATAGAATCAATGTAATTATTAATAGTATCCAATTTCATTTCCAAAGTGTGTTGATTTAAATGATAAATCAGACGGTCACTCTGTCAGTAAAGATAGTATAAAGATAGCATATTGAGAAAGTATACTAGTAAAATGAACTAATGTTTTCAAGAGAATAAAATTAAATTCCAATCAATGCACTTACACTTCTCTGTGTACTACTTGGATGCAAATATGACTTGCATGATGCTGGGATTATTGGCAGTGAGATACTGGAGTAAAATTTGATACAATCTTTTATAAATTGTATATTGAAGAGGAACAGAATAATCTACCCCAATATATGTCACTTTGCATGAGGACTGTTTTTTAGTTGAAGACAATCAAAACCCAGCAGATAAAAAATCTGTACCTCTTCCTTAATTACCTTAAAGAATTTAGATCAGCTAAAGAATGCTTCTAGAAGAGGGAAAATTATTTTTTTTCTCTTACAATCACACAATGTAACAAGTAAAATTCCACTCTTACTTTAGGATAGTTAACAAAATTTTCTCAAGCAGCTTGGACTATATGTGCCAATTCTGGAATTTCTTAACAAGATTTTAGACTATATCAGATAAATTAAGATGATTGTGCATTTCCTTCATAGCACATATATTGGTTCACTAGGGTCAGCGATGCTAATGTAAGACAAGGAAGACGTGTGACCTCCATCTCCGGTGCTGTTCAGTATAGTGTGCCCAAATTTCACTCCATGACAACCTGACTGGGTTCACTGGAATTCACAGACAGTTTAAACAAGTAGTCATATAAACATAGCCTACCTCACTAATTGTCTATCTATAGGATTTTAATTTAGTTTTGCATTAATAGACTTTAAACTTTTTAAATTCTGCATTGAAATAGTCGTGAAGCTATGTTACTTATGTAAGATATCCCTTGATTGCTGAGTCCATACTAGTATAATTCTTAGCATAAAATAGAAGGAAGCTCAATTTGAACAAAATGTTACTAAATATACTTACAGATCCATCCACTCTCTGTCTTGAAAACAATCATTTCTGTTCTTTACCAAAAATGGATAAGGAAGTTTGAGAAATAAAAACTTAGAGTATATCTGAGATGCTTTCTGCTTACAGATTAAGAAATAGTAGTTGAATCCAATAAAGCAGAGAGGCATCAGTACATCAAAGCATCATGGAATTCTAAGAGAAAATAAGAAAAATCATGTGATTTATTTAATACAACATTACATTTTATGTTTTGTTTCACTCAGAGAAACTAACAGATCAAAAATAAGTAGAAAAAGTGAACACAGTTTTTGCTGAACCATGACCCAAGAAAAGAGTAAGACAAAGATGTAGCTGAAAACTCTCATCTTGGGGGGTGACATTTATTTCTAGATAAATACGCCATGGTCTTTGGATTTGACTCCAATACCTATTTATGTAGGTGGAAATAGAGATCCAACCAAATGTCCCCCTTCACCACTTCAAGGAGTAACTGCTGGGAAGAAGCAATTACAGCCAAATTGCTTACACCTTAAACCCCAGGTGCTCTAGACGGATGGACAACCCTTACCATGTGAGTCTGTAGCTCTAGGACTCAGGGGAGAGAAGAAGGCAAAGCCATGACAGATGTGTTTTGTGAGAGAGAAAGCAGAAAGACCTTCAAAGTTACAAGAGTAAAGGCCTGTGGGAGTGGGTGAGGGCCCTATTTCAACAACAAAAATAATTTAAAATATATATTTGTCAGGGCAAAATGAATGTATAAAAGAAAGAAAAGATGTGGGAGGGGAGGCACATTATATAAATGAAGGTGAGTCATTTTATATACAGTTCTCCCCGTTGGACAGAGGATTATTTATTCAGAAATATTTTTTAAGAAACTGTAATGAAAAAGACTGTATGAGGAACCAAGATAAATCAGAGGAATAGGGACTCTGCCCTCAGGAGTGAGCCTTTAGATGAAAAAGGATAGCTAGCCATGGGAATCACATGGTTGTAAATATTATATAAATAATAAAATATAAATAACACTGTTTGAACAACCAGTTTGAGAATCATCTTCAAGCAAATCTGCAGGAGTTTGAGAACCGTGGTGTTGTGCTTGCTGGTTTTGGATTGCTGGTTCTAACTTTAGGTTATTGTGCAATCACGGGTGGGTATTTAAAACTGTAAAATAAAATCGTAAGTGTAATCTTTACATGATGATGGTGATGAGAAATTAGATAGTGTGTATAAAGTATCTAGTATCTTGCTTAGCATGAAAAAAGCTTGGCATGAATCAGATAGAAGTAGTTTTATTATTTGTCATGTCTTCTGGGACAAGTCTCAGTCCCCTCAAGAGTGATGATTTTATTATCTGCAAAGATGAAGCCAGTCTACTACCATATCTTACAGGACTCTGGCAGAAACACACCACATTGTTAAAATGTGTTGAGTGTCTGGAAAGGTCTAAGTGACATATCGCAAATGATTTTTATGTTGCACATGTTTAGATGAGTAATGTTATCGGGAATTAAAAACAGATTTGCACATTAGGAGGAATTTTTGGTAATGAAAATTCTCCTATACTTGTCAGATTTTTATGGAGTAGAGGTTTTTCTTCACAAATATTGTCCCCATCCTTGGATTTTTACAATAGGTTTTTGTTGTTTGCAAGGTTTCTATGCAAATCTCTGCTGAGGAAATCCCAAACCAGCTATGATCTGGTGTGCCTTGCCCTTTAATTGATTTCCAGATAGAGAGCACTGCCCAGGGAGTCATGCAACACACACTCCTGTAGTGCCATTCTCCTTTATCTAGATTACCCTTGATGTGTTATCAGGAAACCCTGCAGTGCTCCTTCTCTTCAGGGGATCATTTTTTCCTTTGGGTGGAGATGCCAGGGTTTTACAGATAACACAGCTGGGGGTTTTCATGGCCATACCTCTTACAATCACAAACTGAGAAGCAAAACCTCTCTTGCAACTAATATAAGTCAGTATCATAAATTCTAGCAGTATCCTGTATAACACAATGTACTCTTTTAAATAAATCCCTCTTTTGCTTTTTCATTTTGTTTGTCAACACTCTATTTGATGCTGGGATGATTTACTCAAGAGCAAACAGGATCAGATACCTGTGGTTTCTCTGTGCTACCTCAGGGGGACTTCAAAACCAGCCACCTCAGATCTCGGCACTTCAAAGAGACTCCCCTGAAGCTGTGTTTACAACATAAGCTAAAAAACAAGGTCCTGCTTGCCTTCGTATACCTTTTCACCACATTAGAATCCTAGCTGCTCCAAAATAAAAACTCTCTATCAGTTGGTGGTGGATTTGGCGGTGGCTGCTATGCATTTTAACTTTTAAAATCACAAGCTGCAAGCCAAGTGAGAAATGAGCTAAGTGGACTTTGCCAGATCTTAGATCACATTCTTTTCTCTTGATAGGATACAGCTCCACCTTATGGTAGAAATTATTTAAAGTAGAGACAGGACATGGAATTCTTAATGGTGGCATGCATCTTTTGCCCTCTAAAATCATACTTTTCCCTCCCTTTCCACTGCAACTACAGTTGTACCTGCAGAAGAGGCAGGGAGACAGTTCTCCTTGTCGTCTAGGAAGTCTACAAAGGCCTAGCACTGAATTTAAAGACACTGGAGTCCCATGCCAATTGACTGAGCCTATTAAGAAAACAGTTTTATGCCAGGTAAACATTTAGCATCTTTCAAATCTTATTGCAAATATAGCTACTTTGCCTATAAATTGTCCCAAATCAATAAGGTTAGAAGGAAACGTAATCAGATCCTTGTGTATCTTACTCCATTCATACAGTTAGCATTTATTGAGTACTTGATATAAGTAAGACACTGTAATAGGAAGTAGAAGAATAAAAACAAAAAGGATATTGCTCTTCTCATTAGGAGAGCTAGTGAATGAACTCATTCAGCAAACATTGAGAAACAATATTCATGTTCCTGGCAATAGAGAAGCTGAAGCTACATTGCAGGATAAGACAGATGTGTAAGTGACTTCTTTTAAACTCACAATCACAAGAGAAAAGATTTGGTACTTTTTAGGTGAAAGGGAAACAGGAGCTTTGGGAACCCTTTATTAGGGATTCTCACTGAAGCTGGATCTTAGGGTAAATCTCTCAGATACCTTTTTCACATAACCTAATATGAAAAGAAAGTTTCTTTTCAAACATACCATTAAATGTGATGATGATGGTGATGATGATGATGATGATGATGATGATATGTGTGTGTGATTTTCTATGGCCACTGTCCCAAATTATCTAGATTAGTAAACACAAAATTTTATGTTGTAACTTGGAGTATGTCCAGTAATTCGCCAATATTTTGTAAATGTTCAGTGCACTTACAATCATCTTCTGGTTGGCTTTGAATCTAAGCTTCTTCCTCTACTCATGTATTCCATTTCAGGACTTTCTCATCCTGTGCTTGGTGCTCCTCCAGGATGTAGAATCCAGTTGCTTTCCTCATTTCAATTGTGTAAATTACTTCCAGCAGGAATTTGTCAGTATTTAAAGCATTTTGGGGAATGGAAGTTAAGCTTAGGGAAATTAGAGAAGACTAGAAAATAAATAATGATAGATAAATGTTAGATGATATTGATAAACATCTCACAAAAATGCAAAAACTTTGAAAATTGGATATTAGATATTTTGAATTAAAGCTTTTCTGGGCCATTTCCAAAACACATGCTTTAGCTTGGTAATTACTCCAAATTCTGCACAGTCCATCTTTACAAATTCATCCTTATCAAAGATTCTCAAGAGAACAAAGACTTTATTTTACCATCATCTTTATAAGGTAGGCATGGGTCTAAATAATATATTTTCTTCAATTACATTTGGAGAGATCTGTTAAAGACAAGATGACAAACACCAAATGGAATTGTTTGTGCTAAGCCACAAGTCACCAGTCACCAAGTGAAGATTTAATTGGCTCTCCCAAAAATGGAATCTAAAACTAGTCAATCAGGACTCACCTGATCAGCATTAGTTAAGTGATGTGCCTGACAGCCCTCCACCATCTCCTACAAAAAAGTAACTTTGCAATAACCAATTGATTTTTTTCTGAGCACAACTTTCTTGTTTCTGTTCTATTCTTCTTATAAAATCTCTTGCCTTGAATAGCTTTTTGGGGTTCCTTCTATCTGCTATTTGAATTGGCAGTTATCCAATTCAAATAATTTGCTAAATAAAGCCAAGAAAATTCAAAAATTTCCTCAGTTGAATTTTGTTTTTAAAAAGCACAGCCGTGTGTAACACATGACACCTTGTGTAGCTATCAATACGATGGTAATACAAGGCACATGTCTAAGAATTATCATGATTATAAGAGTTAACACATAATCCATTGGACATAAAGAAATTTATGTTATATATTATGTCATTGATCTGCAATTTGAGTTTTATTTAGCAAAAGGATTAATTTATCTGGCTTAAATAGTATTTTTAATACTTAACATCATATTGGATACGGCACTTTGAATTAGGCAGTTGAACATCTTAGCTCCAAGTGTGATATATAAACTGAGAGTAATTACTTGCAAGATGCAGTACAATAATAGCCCTTCAAAATTATTGACATGATAAATAAGTTTCATTTGACAAGCTGATGCAATTACAGAAATAATTATCCATTAGCTATCTATCTATAGATACACTATAAAAATATCTATTTTTTTTGTAGTGATACGGACTAAAAAGTGATATGTACTTTATCTTATTTAAAAAACAAGGCAAATGTTAGAAAGCACATTATTTCTCCCTTCTCCTGTCTTTTTATTTAGACACTCCCTAATATCTTTAAGTTTACTCTCCAATGTCTTAATCTTTGTTTCAAATAGCAAAATCATCCTAAAGACCTGATACACACTGACTAGTGTTCAAACTGTAGCCATGCCACAACACCAAAAGCTAACTGCCTTTGGGCCACATTTATATGATGAGATAGATAGATAGATAGATAGATAGATAGATAGATAGATAGATAGATAGATAGATAGATAGATAGACAAAAATAGATAATAGATCAATTCTGTTTGCTACAACCTTTGCAAGGAAATGTAAATATATACTAAAGGTCGCTTAAAAGGCATGCTTAAAATTTATTGAAGACTTTTAGAATTAAAAATGAGGGTAGGTGATAGATTCCAAGATATATATCTCTTATTTAGCCAGGATTTTATTTAAGCCTTTTGAGGAAACTATGTTACTCTGATAACTATATTACTATATTACTATAAACTATATTACTCTGATAAAAATTATCTTCTCTCAGCATAAAATTTAAGATAACTACATAATGTAAGTATTGTTCCTGGGCTAAAAGTGGTTAGCCAGTGAAATTTCAAAATAGCAAATGTATTTTAAAATGTATTCTTAATAGAGGTCCTGTTCTATATCAAGTCATTTACTGCCATAAATTCCTGCTACAGTTTTAACTGACAGTGTTCAATATGCAGTTTTCACACCTTAGAAAGGGTAACCCACTGCTCTTTTAAAAATAAAGGCCCAGTTGTTCATTTAATATGCCTTCAAACTTGGATAACTTTCTACTGGAGCAACAGGAGGTTTGGGCTCTGATTGTAATTCTTTATGTGAGGAGCAAGATTTTCAACTTAACTCTTGAAGTATTGATTATTATTGAACCCTTTTTAATCTTGTTGAAAATACTATGCTAAAAATAACAGGACTCTTCAGACCTTTGATTAACTTTACCTCTCTTTTGATTCTAGGGATCTGTTTTTTAAGCTCTGTGAATTTAAGATAAGTCTCCAGTTATTAATATGCTTGCAAAATCTACATCTATGGTAGATTGTCAAAATCAAGAAAGACAGAAATGTAAATGTATAAGAGAAAAATGATTTTTGGTGTTTCTTTTTATTTCTAAACTAGATATTTTTATATTCTTTTTAAAGGAATTGGATCATTGCCTGCTTGCAAGAGTGAAGAGGAAAATAATTACCCTTCTCTATAATAAGGTCATGGCTTTATTATCATGAATAATGAAAGACCTTAGAAGAATGATGAACTTGATAGTTATCTATCAAGAAGAGCAGATTAACATTAATTATGATGACACAGGTACTTATTATTTTAGCAGGGCTAAATAGTTCTCCAATATTTAAGTGGTTAATATTAATTCTATGGAGCAGAGCACTTTGTTCTATTTGTATCAATACTATTTTGACTATTGTCAGTGATATACTTAGGTATCAGTAGCTAATATCTTAGTAATGCCATGACCTATAAGAAAATTAGAGAGGGTTTTTATAATGACTGATTTGGAAAATTAGTGTCATTTGCATTTACAATAATGGTGTGTCTTACCATTTATGCTTTTGCTTTTAGTAGTTTTGCGTTTAGTCAGCACTGTAGTATACACTTTGCCTTAGCAATAATAGCAATTAATATTTCCTGAGTAATTTGAGCCAAACACATTTCAATATATTGTATTTATTTTCAAGGCAATATTTTGAGATAGTGACATTCCTTTTTTATTTAGGTAACATCGGTTCCCTAAATAGGTAAATAAACAGGCTATATAAGATATGTATCTGATTCAGAGGCATAAGACAAGAGCTTTTCAGATGCACTTTACCACGCCACATCCACGACCAAGCCACCCGTTGTCCTCCAACATAGTCCATAGGGCCACCTCCCTCCTTTGCTCTCTGCCTCTTGTATTCTCAATTTTACTCTCAGATTTCTATGGCTATTTTTTGTTTGGTTTTGTTGGACCCTTTGTTTCATTTCTCCTTATTTCACATATGACTATATACATCCAGTATTTGTCTTTCTTCTTCTGGCTTATTTTCCTTGGCATAATCCCCTCCAGATCATCCATGTTATTGCAAATGACAAGAGTTCATCTTTTTTATATATATATATAATTGAGTAGTATTCCATAGTGTTTTATATAAAACACATCCTCTTTTTTTGGAAGATTTATTTATTTATGCACACAAGAACTGGGGTACAGGACAGAGGTGTTGGGGGTGAGAGGATTCACCAGAGACAGAGTGGGGAGCAGAACAGGCAGACTGACTGAAATACACTGCTGAGGGGAGCAGCGGGCAAAGCAGGAGAGGTCTGCTGCACTATGTGGGTAGCTCCCTGCCCAGGAGCGAACTTGTGCTGCAGTGGCTGCGGATGCTTCATAGGTTGCATCTTAACCCCTTGTGCCACCAGGGAGGCCCGAAAACACATCCTCTTAATCCTTAGCTCATCTACTCTTGGGCATTTAGGTTGTTCCCATAACTTCACTATTGAAAACAGAGCTGCAATGAATATAGCAGTGCATGTATCCCTTTGAATTAGTGATTATGAAATTGCTCGGTCATATGGTAGATCTATTTTTAATATTAATATTTAATATGTTTATATTTTAGGAAACCTCCATACTGTTTTCCACTGGGGCTATGTCCCCACCAACAGTGTACAAGGATTCTTTTTTCTCTATGCCCTTGCCGACGTTTGTTCTTTCTGGTCATTTTTTTTAAGATTTATTTATTTATGTATACAAGAACTGGGGTACAGGCCAGAGGTGTGGAGGGTGAGAAGATTCACCAGAGACAGAGTGGGGAACAGAGCAGGCTGACTGACTGAAATACACTGCTGAGGGAAGAGTAGCGGGCGTGTCAGGAGAGGTCTACTGTGCCATATGGGTAGCTCCCTGGCCAGGGATCGAACTTGTGCTGCAGAGGCTGCGGAGAGCTTCATAGCTTGCATCTTAACCCCTTGCGCCACCAGGGAGGCCCCTCTGGTCATTTTGATATGAGCCATTCTCACATGTGTGAGATATATTCTTACTGTGGTTGTGAATTGCATTTCCCTGATAATAAGTGGATGATGAGTATTAAATATGTACATATTTAATGTATACAACTTGATGAGTTCAGATATAAGTATGCATCCATGAAACCATCACCACAACCTAAGCCATAAGTTTAGGTTGGCTGATGCATCACGACAAAGTTTCCCCTCTCTTACTTTTTGAGATAGAGATTATCACCCTCCACAGATGAGCAAACTCTGACACACTGAGGTAATTTTCCCACAATCATGCAACTGGTAAGTGACATAAATACATGCAAACTGGTAAGTGACATAAATACATGCAAATAAATTCTACATTTATTTGCGAAACTATTAAATACCATAATGGTCTCTTTATAAACTCGTAATAAAATTTAATGCACATTTACTGAAGTGTTTGTTTATAGAAGGCAATCTTGAGTTAGAAATAAATTTTGTGGGAAATTTAACTGGATATGCTGCCTTTTCAATTTTGTCAATTATCCGTGGCTATCCTGATATTATATCGGATTAATACAACTAAAAATATTAAGGCACAACACAATGTATTGCATATAATCCATTAAAAGTCATTTCTTTAAGGACATTACATTTCTCAATTAAAAGAAAATAATAAGAAAGTTCCAGCTATCTTTAGACTCAAGGTTTTTTTGATGCTCAAATAATTAATGAAAACGCTACATAGTACCAAAGGTTAAGAGTCGACATTCATTTGCTCTATACCTTTCCTGGGTTGTGTGACAAATGAACGAAGGAACTGTCTCCTGAACTTAGAAATTGTCTCCCAGGGCCTCCCTGATGGCCCAAGTGGTTAAGATACAACCTATGAATCTATCCACAGCCACTGCAGCACGAGTTCAATCCTCAGCCAGGGAGCTACCCACATGGACCTCTCCTCACTAACCTGCTGCTCCCCTCAGCAGTTTATTTCAGTCAATCCACCTGTTCTGTTCCCCACTCTGTCTCTGGTGAATCCTCTCACCCCCCCACATCTCTGGCCTGTACCCTAGTTCTTGTATGCATAAATAAATCTTTAAAAGAAAATTAAAGAAATTGTCTCCCAGGGAAAACAGGGAGGTAAAGTGGGGGAAGATTTTGATTTGGTGTCAAACAAATATGGCTTAAAATCTTTTATTAAGAAGTTACTTTAAACAATTTTCCTACTTCCCTGTGCTTTATCTTATTTTGCAGCATAATAGAGGCAACCTAAATTAGTTGTTTTGTGATAAAATAATAAAATATATACAATGTACCTCGATTCTGGCATAAGGTAGAAATCTGTTAGATTTTTTTTTTATTTTCTTTCTATTCCATCACAACACTACAACTAAACAAAAGATTTCATAAATACACATATATACACACATATATACACATATATACATGTCTATGTATATATACACATGCAAACATATAATATATAGTGCACATTACATAATCACATTTATTTAATAGAATATACACATATGATAAAATATATGCAAATTTATAATGCATATACATGTTTTCATATGTGAATGTGTATGTATAATATATAGTTATGTATATATGTTCATTTTTATAGAAGATAAAGTAATTTTCACATTTCTATCCTATGAAACTAAAAATTTACCAGCTTTGTGCCTCAGCATTCTAATCGGCATGAGAAATGTTACATTCAGCAGCTTAGGAATTTTGTAAGGAATTTTGTAAGCTTTCTCTAGAAACATAGAGCCTTGGGGGACAAGGAAAAATTAAGTTCTATGAGAGGATTTATATGTCAAAGTCAGAGGAAAGGGATGGTTTTAGAATTACCGTAAGCTGTCATTTCCATTTCCCTGAGTCTAAAATCTGGCTCTCTCTAACAACCACAAACTCAGTGTATTTTTGTTTTAAAAATGAAACAAGTAAAAATCTTGAATTAAACAGAATTTGTGCCTACAGCCAGCATGTACCCTTTGGGGAGTTACACTATGTTTTGACTCACTCTTACAGAATGACTTGACATAGGAAATGTTTAATCCAAAATGCTATGACTTAACAGGAGATAAAAAAAATTCTTAAAAACAAGGAATCCAGTTAGGTGTCAATGCCAATATTGTAGTTCACAAGATCTTCTGATCAAATTGATAAAAGTGACATCAGATAACTCTGTGCCTTTCAGCAGGGTACCATTTGGGGCAAAAACACCCAAATACCTGAAATCTTAGGATAACAAGCTTGAGTATCTTCTCATCTCATTTCCTGCTTGAATCCCCTTCTTTAGTCAGAAAAAAAGAAGATAACTTAAATGAATGTGGGCAATAATGAGGCTATATCTTACAGGATTACTTTAATTTATCTCACAAGAAAACTACTGAAGACCTATATCATATAATGTTTTGAATTTCTAAATTGGAGTTTAAGGAATAAAGTTTTAGGAGGATCAAATGTATGAATTTTCTTAAGGACTTCAAAGGTGCAGATTACTACCAAGGTTTGATCAATGCAACAATACCTCTTTCTCTCATAGTTCACAAAATAGAGAGCTGCACCAGCACTATATATCCCCCTGTGGGGTTAACTCCATAACCTCACCAGTTCCTCTACTCTCCTCAAGTGAAAAAGATTCTCTTTGTCCATATTACTTCTATACCACGCAGCTAATCTTGGATGACATAGAGTGACATTTTACCAATCTCAATAACACCTGGTAAGTGCCTCCTGTTGATAGTAGTACTGTGTTTTAATGAACAAATAAATGGTTTATCTACCCTTCTTGGCAAGAAACACCAGCTATTGAGGCGCAGCACCAGCTCTCCCTGTGTTACTTGGGCTAATTGACTCTTTGGATGAAGTTAAATCACACTTATCCCCAGTGGGATGTATGTTTGCCAGTAATCAATAGCTCAACAAGATCCACATGGCAGGTAATTAAGTGGAAAGTAATTAATACCCATCAAAGGTTTTATTAACTGTTTGCCATTCCTTCACTCAAAAGTCCCACTGTACTGTAAATAAGGGAAGAAGAGGCAGGAGGAGAAGGCGAGGGGTGGGGGGGCTAGCTTTCTTTTGTAGAAAGCCAAATAATTACAATTTTCTTCTTGGGTTAACCCCATTTTGAGGCTGGGAACTGCCTCAAGTTATTTTATTAGTTTGTTCCATTTTTGCAAGTTTTCAAGTAAAACTAGGATCTCAAATAAAGGCACTATATTTATAGAAAAACGATATTATGAAGAAAAAGGAGAAAATAAAATATTACAGTTTATTAGAGATACATGTGTTGAAGTAATTGAGTACTGATTGGATAAATTTGAGAAAATATTTTCCATTTAAAAGAAAAAAGAAAATTTGTTTTGGTGAATGGGATTTATATTTAATTTTTTGTTACTATCTTAGATACTTTATATTCAATTAGTTGAAACTATTTAATTTCATTGAGAATAAATTGTGCCTCCCAAACCTCAATTATATCAGTAAGGATTTTACATTATGGACAATCCCTTTCATTTATACCTGACTTATGTGCTAAACAACTTCTGGTGGATAGATTCTGAGGACAGGAGGCTTTTCTCCATGCTTTTATGCATTGTCCATCTTCTGCTTTGGGAAAGGAATTGAATTACGGAAGAAGTTCTGACTGTAAGTGGGACTCTTGAATAAGTGTCTCTTGCCTTCCTTCATCCTTCATGAAAAGGATGCTTAAGATTATGCAAAATAAATGAAATCACTAAACAGGCATTACTTCATTTCCTTGAAAAATTCTCACCCATTGGCCTGACAAGATTTAAGATTTTAAGATCTTTGTATTTTCAACTTTAGTTATATTTTAAAAAATATAGCATATGTTAATGTAGTAGCATATGTTAATGATAGAGACATAGAGAAGAGATTGTTCCCAAGTTAGGTCTTTGTTGCCAAACTTCCATATCACACTAACATCCCTTTGTTGTAATTACTGAGACCCCCAGTCAAATTTCTTTGGAAGTAATAAAAGCACACATGTTCAAAATGACAAAGGCTATTGAACATATGAATACTTGACAAAGTGTTATATGCCTATTTCACCCTCTAAAATTTATGCTTCTAGACTTTTCAATGGTGCCAGTGTACAAAAAATTCCCTTTAATTATGGCACTATTTTTTTATGAAAATGATTATATTAAATGTAAGGCTGAAGACATAATTGAATAATAAACATGCCTGTCTTTGTAAAGTTGCTCTAGAATAGGAACTAAATCTATGGATGCTTTTTGGTAGTGTCTAATTTCTCTAAGTATTTCTGCTAAACTCAGAAAAATACATATTATCTAATTTATTTTAATGTTACTTATATTTAAATGCTTTAAAAGCATTTACATATTGATTACTCATATATAGTATTTACAAATTAATATGATCAAGTTATATGTGCTATACTTTCACAATTGCTGTATTTTCCCCTTTTGCTTGTTTTCTGTGCTTGCTCTCCCAAAGTCCTCGCCTAACATTCTGTTCATATACTATTCATATACATATATACACACACACATATATAAATACAAACACAATTACATATATAAACATAACACATGGATATACAAATATAAAGTTACATAATCTTACTGACACTGTTGAAGTTTATCTGAACCCTAGGGTCCCAGAGAGCAGTAGTGGTTTGGAAACTACTCCCTTCCACTTTGTGACTGCACATTAGCTCCCTGTCCTCCTACATAAGAGCAAAACCCCCTTGATCCACCCATAGGACTCAGAAGTCTTCCTATTCGCATTTCTTTAAGTCTTCATTGTTTATTGGTCTTTGTGAAACCCAGAATCCATTCCTGCTTCAGTTCTTTGCTTAGATGTTCCTTATTAATGAGCATTCTCTGTATTGCAGTAGCCTCAATCATGAAGTTATTGACTGAATTGTCCAGTGTGTTTTGTCTTTACAACACACAAGAATTTTTATTTTATATTTTTGTTTCACAAAAAAAAGGGGTGATACTTATCCATCTTAACAGTACTTCATGCAAATTCTCCTAGGAATGTGACTTTGATTTCTTATTTTTAACAGCTGTACAATGTTTATGATTTGAGTGCACTGCAATGTTTTCCCCTATTGATGGGCATTCACACTGCTTTCAATTGTGCAAAATCAAAGTTGTATAGACAATATATACATAGATGTGCATTTATATATTTCAAAGAGGACACCAAAAAGGATGCCTTTTAAGAACTGTAGTACCTCCTCATACTTTAATAGTAAAGAATACCTCTTTAATAACAAAAGCTGCCAGCATTTCTAGTTGTTTGATATCTATATTGAAATGACTTTATTATTTGATATCTATATTGAAATGACTTTATTAACTGTCTTTGTTAACACAGCTTTATTATTATTTACTCAGGAAGATAAAAAATGCAAACAACTTTAATTTTTATTTGAGGAACTTTCTGAAAGACATCAATTCTTTAATAAAAGATATCAAATGACATTTTATAGCTTAAGATGCTTTGACCATCTTGCCTCAAAATACCCTGTTATATCTAATTATTCTAAATCTTTATTTCACAATTCTTCCCCAATCAAGTCCCTGAATTGACAGACCCACTTTAAACTAGACTTCAAACATTCATCAATATCCTTAGATATCCAAGAGGTGACTCAGGCCACCTCTTGCTGAGATATTAGTAGGCTAAAGATTAGTATTCTCCCTTTTCAATAGACAATGAACTTGTCTCTGTTGTATCTACAAGTTATTTTGTGAAGCCTGTATTCACAAGAGGAACTTCAAATCTTCTAGTAGGTGTTGACCCATTTTGCAGATAAAGGAACACATGAATTCTATCTAAGGGACAGAAGTTAAGTGCCTTGCCTATATCAACCAAATAATGTGAGACTTTGGTGAATGAAAGGACAAAGGGCCGGATGCAACCAAGCAAATAACAAAACCTGACTGTAGAACTGAGACTGCCAGAGGGTGGGGATAGAGGAGAGGGCAATGTGGAGAGGGAGCCAGTGAGCTGTAATGAAGGACTGTGGGTGTTTGGGTGGTAGGTGTGACATTGAAAGGGAACCGCTAATCAAATGAAATCTTTCCTTTCCTGCTAAAAGTCATAGTGTAACAGGGTGGTCCCCAGGAAAGGGGGAGGTTCCAGGTTCCTTGCTCCACCCAAAAGGAGGGTGGAGCTGAGCAGGGAAAGAAGAAGCTGCAGAGGAGACTGAGGAAGGAAGGAAGAAGGATGGAGAGCCAGAAGGAGACCTGGAGGAGGCACATGGAGCAGAGAGACACATGAAGAAACTGCACTTGCCTTTTGTCTTGATTTTGATTTTGCTCTTTTCTTTTCAGACTTGTCTGGTTGTTTCTGATCCTTTTCCGTGGGTCCCCACTGGAAGGTGCATTAGACTCATGGCAGGCTTTGGGGCCTTGCTCTGGGCCAGCCCCACTTAGATGGACTTTTTCCCATGAGGGGACAGGTAACATTGGGTGCTTGATTTAGAAACTATATTCTTTGCCTTTCCTGTATTGTTCACTAATTGTTAAAGTTCCTTCCCATTAAAGTCTCATATGTTTCGTGTTGATGTGGTAGATGGCAGAACCTATTTAGAGCTGCCCCTCTCCCTGCCCTGTAACAATAGGTCTGGTGCAGTAAATAATGCACAGTAAATGTAAACAAGTTTGCCTCTCTAAAGCCTATCTAGATGAGATTACCTAAAGGAGGTTACATTTTAACAAGGCCAGACAGCTGCCAGGCTGATTGATCTCCCAGGGCATCCTTGAATACCTGTCTTTTGTCACAAACTTTTGTGGTTACTGACCGATGTTATCAGTTTAAGATGGTTATGTATAAAAGAAACCCTTTGTGCCTAGACTGGTGCTCAGACCTTACGGGCCCAGGTCTCGGCCCTCATACATGAGTAATAAAGCTTTCCTGATCTCACCATTCCTGAAGTACCGTTTGTTCTTCCCCTGCCTGGGTAAAAGGCTAGAATTTATTTCTGTAGCTTTTTTTGGTTCCCTGACCAGGAAACAGCAAGCATGTTGGCCCTTTGAGCCATCGGCTCTGGAGGACGCAGAGTGGGAGATGGGAAAGAGAGCCAATGAAGGGGAATCGTACTCCGTTGATGACTTTCGGGGGTCTCTGACTTGGTTGTTCCTGCCCAGACCCCACGACACCTTCCCAGCCTAACTTCCAAAAGGCTGAGTGAGGCCAGGACTTGGTGCAGATGTCAGATCAGGTAAGGTGCTGGGACCCTGGTTCCCATGTGACCTACCCTGAGTGGTGGAAGGAGAGGCTGATCACCTCTTAGGGACAGCTCAGGGGTCTCATTTGGTTTTGGTAGAGAACCTTGGAACTCCCAGAAAGGGAGGGATGGGATGGTTATAACCTTCGGTGTGTGTGAGAGAGAGAGAGTGGTGTGTGTATGAAATCTCCACAGCTGCAGCTGTGGAGATAGATTGGGCTTTGCCTGTGGTTCTGTCGACAAGTCATATGGCTTATCGGTGACTGCACTTGTCAAAATCTCTGAGAGAGAAAGACCAGAAAAGCATCTGTCTGCTCCCCCTTCTCTTGCTGTAACATTGAATACAATAGGAGAGAACTGGAGAAAACTGATGGTCCTGGAGACCCTGCTTAAAAAAAAGGGGGCGGGGGAGATGGACAAAGGTCTGAAAAGGGGAGGGGGAAGGAGCTGGCACAGAGACGTGTGGGCGCCAGCTTGCTCTGCAGTTAAAACTCTCTTTTCCTTAGACCTTGGACGTCATTCCCAACACCTGAAGAGAGTGACACTATCCCCACAAAACATTTCATTATTATTATCGCACACTACCGTATCAATAAAAGAAATATCATTTATCTGTGGATATACAAAATTAACGTAGGGTGGAGAGAAGGAGGTGAAAGGAGTCCAGTGAACTGTGGTGATAGACTCTAAGTGCCTTGGTGGTGGGTGTGGTGTGGTAACATACATCGAAGAGCTCTGAATCATCTACAGTGTTGTAAAGCAATATTACTTCAATTAAAAAAATTCTTTTTTGCCATCACTGCATTTCCAGGACTCTTGCCAGGTACAGGCATGTTAAGCATTGTTTCCAAGAAAAGAATATATAATATATATATATATATATATATATATATAATATATATATATATATATAATTCTGATATAAGAGCGCTGAAGTGTTCTTAATTTGAGACAACATTTCTGAGCTTCTCTGGCATAGTCTATACCTGATGGCAAAGGAAAGCAGGTTGTAGTTGGTGCCTCGAAAATAAATCATAGCAAATCATTGAGTATTATTAAAAGAAGCAAATCATTAAAATATTCTGTTGACTTCTTTATGTTTAGCTTTTCATTTACTTCTCACCAAAAAATACCTAAAATGTACTTATGATTGCAATCATTGCATAAATTAAAAAAAGTGGGAGCCCTGGGACTCTAAGTACCTGATCACAGCTCACACAGCTAAAGGGTGAAAAAGTAGAATTGGAACCCAGATATATCTCTTTCTCTAGAGTTGTCATTGTCCCCTACACTCTGTGTACCAGAGCTGTACAGGAGAAGCCAGATCCTTCTGTTATAACTCTAAAGCCTAGTCAAGTGGATATTCATAGAGAACACACAATATTGCTGCAGGCTCTCAGAATTTCTGCATAGATAGTAGAATTCCTGTAAAAAGTAGAGGAAAAATATATAGCAGTCTGAGGCCTGCTAGCAGGCCACCCAGGGGCATTGTATTCACTCTTTTGCCTTTTGCATTTAAATCAAGGACCATGGTAAGCAGGCCAATTGTTGACTGGCCCAGGTCCTTACATTGTGCTCGATGTGCCCAAATTTGCTTCTAGAAGCATAAATCTCAAGTAACTTGACAAATGAATAGGAAAGCCAACCCCAGGGAAAGGAAGTTGAGCTGAGAGGACAGGGTTTTGAGAACATGCAGTAGGGTGAACTCAGACAAGAGGATTTGTAAATGCCTTTAAGAAAATGGAATGCTATCTTATATGTTCAATTCTACTACCATTACAGAAAACATCTTGGTAGAATGCTAGGTCAGCAGTGGGAAATTACCATATCATAATGAAGAATAATTTCATACATGTGTCGGAGTCATCATGCCGCCAGCATCAGTTCAGCTCCCACTGTGCATCCAGAATTTATTCCTTTCATAAATCTTCAAGGGGTGGATGTTCTCAACCCCATATTTCAGCTAAAAAAACTGAGGCTTGGAAAGACAGAAAATTTTCCTAAAGCTTTCAGAGCTATTAAGTGACAGAGCCCGGGTTCAAAGTTAGGGCTTTGATCATGAAGCCAAATTCTATAAAGAAACAAATCCCGGGGCCTTCCCTGGTGGCTCAGCGGTTGATCGTTGGGCTGCGAAGCTGCCCGCGCCTGTTCGATCCCCGGCCGCTGGCGAGGGTCCCACATTGCGCGCAGATCTCTCCTGCCGCCTGCTGTTCCCCTCAGCACAGTGTATTATGTCCGTCTGCCTGCTCTGCTCCCCGCTCTGGCTCTGGTGAATTCTCTCACCCTCCCGCGCTTCTGACTGTACCCAGTGCTTGTATAAATAAATAAATAAATCTTTAAAAAAAAGAAAAGAAAAGAAACAAATCCGAAGATATGGATTTCCACAATTAAATCATTTAAAAGATTGCAATGCATCCAATATCTAATATCCCAACATCAGAATTCTGATAGGTAGAAAGGACATGATCCAGCTCCCCTTGCCTAATTGTAAGCAATTACCAGTACAAAGAGAGTATTCCGAGGAGCTACTGATAGCGCCTGCTACACAGTGTTAAAGAGGAGTGTGGTTTCTGATACACTCCAGCACGGGTGCCACTCTATAATTACACTGCTTGCAGTCCTGTAATGAGGACTTTCTTTTTCTCCTTCAATCAATATAAATGCCTATCAATGTAAAATAGCCACACAGTTTTTACAATCCAGAGAGTTAAAAGCAATCCCAGACTGACAAGTATCTATAATAAATTTAAGCATATTGCGTTTTTTCCAATATGCATTGCTGGTGTGATTTAACATGCATTGAGGATGGCCAGCATGCAGGAATAATTAGAACAATGGACACCTCAAAGGGAACACATAGGTGCCCTGCTGTACTGATAATGAAAGGTGCTATCAAAGGCAAATCGCACCCAATTAAGACATAAAAAGGAGACATTACTAATGCTTAATTCTGACTGTGTCAAGAATCTCTGTTTGCCTTCCCTTATTGCTGATAACAGCATTGCCGTGCCCTCACTGCAAAATTAAGGGTAGGCATTATATAGTGCTAAATTCACCATACTATTTGGAAATTGTGTGTTCATTTATTTATGTGCTTTGTGATTTGTTTTTTTATCTGACAAATCACTTAACTTTGACTTTGCTCATAATTCTTTTAAAAATGCTAAGCCTCTGAACAAAACCAAAAATCAAAAAATAAATAAATAAAAATAAAAACTTGTTTTGCAACATTCAAAGCCATCCAAGTCTAGCTTCAATTAAATTTACGTGAGGTATACAGAATCATGAACAGGGTCTTCATTTGGTTTCTTTTAAATAAAATTATATATCATTTACTGTATTATTCAAAAGATCATACATTATGAGTTAAACAGTAAGTTGTTCTTGTTTGCTTAATTATTGTACCTCTCCTCTTTAAGTATAGAGAATAATACTTAAGCAGTGGTCTGGCAGGTCTTTGTCTTGGTCTTCCCTACAGCTGTTCTGGGTTCTCTGCTCCATTCCCATACTGTCTGTTCTGTACCTGATTATACAGTGGCCACTCCAGGATACTTACTTAGTCTTACTTCTTGCTTGAAAACTTTGTGAAGGAACAGTCTTTCCATTTAACCCTGTCTTTGTTAATGCTGAATATGTCTATGTAATGATGAAGAAACCTGTATCGTTAGTAGTGACTGATCTTGTTTTTATTTTTGTTTGTTTTGCTATAAAGGGGTTCATAATGAATTCTGAGGAGGCAACAGAACCCTTCATGCTTGAAAGCCAAAATAAAAACTGATCTTCCATTATAGCTGTGTCATGACATCTGCATAGCACTATTTATGTTCAGGTAATAGGAGTTTGGTGTGGGCAACAAATGTCTGAAAGTGTAAGGATACATTCAATTCAATTCAGACAGTGTATGTGGAGTATTTAATATAAGCAAAACCAGTGCACTCTGGTTTCTCAACAACAAAATAATTCGTAAACTGGTCCACTGAGACCTCATATCCATGATGACTCATGTTATAGAAAAATTCTGAAAGAAGTGCTGATGTGACTTAAGAGCACACAAGGGTCCTCCCACACATGTTCTAAGGGAAGAGAAAAAGTCACATTGCTGTTCTGACAATAATTTTACCTCTTCAAGTGTTACACTTTTCACAGTCAAGGGAGGAGAACAAACAAGATCTAATCAACCTCTTTATCTCCACTGCATTATCTTTATCACTGAGTATCATGACACTTGACTGCTCTCTACCAAAACTAGGTATTGTCAGCTAGTGTTAAAAAGAAATGAATTCTGAGTGGCCAGTTAAGGGCCTTATAGAACTGTGTCTCCTCTGAGGACAGAGTAAAGAATCAGTTCCCTTTGTTATACCTCAGTGTCACTCAACCTTGTAAATAAATTCATCACTGATAGTATGAAAAAGATATGAATGGAGATGGGAAATTGGACTGTAGCAAGGAGTACCTGCATCTCTTGGGATAGTGGCGTATGCTATGAGCTGCGATCTTGACTGTTCCTGCTTTCCTCTATCACCCCAAAGAGTTAATTTAGGCCGACTCTAAATATTCCTAAAATAATAGGAATTAAAAAGAAATTATCTAATTCTGTGACAGATCAGTTTCTAAGTTCACTGAGACACGGAATTATTGCCCTTTAATGTCCTTTCCACTACAAACATTCATAATGGTCTTTTCTGGTCCTACAGGATCCAGTGTTTCCTCAAGTTCGTCATTTTTAGTTTATGCACATGGATTCAGAGAAACTACTTTAAAGGAAAAAAATTTTGCCCCTAGCCTGGAACTTCTTACATCATAGTTCCTAGAATCAAGAATGGCAGATCCCTGGTCCAAGAGTCTTTATGGAATATCTTTCTGGACTATCCTGTCCATCATCCTTTCAGTCTCTTACCAAGCATCACAATCTTTGTTGTTCTATTCAGCCCTGCTCTCCAATTCTATCACTGTCCAATAGAACTTTCTGGGGTTTTGAAAATGTTTTATGTTCACATTCTCCAAATACAGTACCCCATTTGCTGTAATTGTCTATGGAGGACAACATGAGTAGTGTAACTGAGGCCCTGCCTTTTTTTATATTGTTTACTCTTCATTATTTCAAATTTAAATGGTCATATGTTTCTAATAGCTACTGAATTGGACAGCAACAGAGCTTGCAAGCACCAAAATTAGACCATATTCTGCATGGATAGGAAGGGTGGGCCTATGTTCTTATTTTGTGATCTCTTAATCTCCTTGATCTTAAACAGTCCTGGGTGTCGGTAAACCTCACAGAGACCTCTAGATCACAGATAATGGTCAGCTTGAAGGAGATATGAAAATGTCATTTGAATTATGTTTCTGAGCCTACAATTTTACTCTCCCACTTCCAACCCAATATCCTCTTGCTAATCTCTTTTCTTCCATATTCAGTCTAACAGAATCTAATAGAACACTGTTTTAAAAATTAAGTCATGAACATTTGATAGTTATGTGCACAAATTAATCAAGTATTTTTATATGACATAAAAACAAATTAAAATTTACTATGTTTAAGCCTGTCAGCATCAACAACTCAGGAAAAAGAAACGTTCCTATTTTCCTCCTCCCTTCTTTAATCTTTTGTCTCCATTGTCTTCCAACTGCAAGAACATTCTCTTGACACACGAGGACTCAGTCCACGATACGCATCTTTGTCTTTGGGCTCCAGTCATCCCTACTTTCTGAAGCACTTGGAAAGTAAAAATTTATAACCCTATAAAGCCCTAGCTATGTAGTTTCTTGATGTCAACAGACTTATTTTCATTCTTCTTTCATACATCTAGGTATGACCATGTCCTACCTCCTGTATGTTTGGGATCCAATACACCTGTAGAGTCTCAAATTCAGAAGCCCTCTTCCCTCTTCCACTCCTCTCACTGCTTTATGGCATTCTAACTTGGATTGTAATCACTTGTGTGTCGGGGCCCAGACCTGGGGCCCAGACCTGAACATCCCGGTTCTTACCTGAAGCAGGTACTGAATGTTAGCTCGAGTGAAGGTTTCAAGTTTCCTATTGTGACGACTGAACCTTTCCCCCTGCTTGCTACTGTGGCTTGTTTGCATTGGTGGTCTCTCCTTGCTAGAGATAACGAGAGACCTCCTCCTCTGAACCCTATATAACATTGTACACATTCCTGAATAAATGAGACTGGCGATGATCCTGGCTTTGTCTCCACTCCTTGCGTACCCCTGTTCCATACCAAGCCCCTGCTTCCTCCCCCGGGTACCCCGTTGATTTGCCCGGCTGGCCCGGACACTTGTGTCTATTAATTATTTTCTTTATTATAAATTTCTAGAGAAAATATATCATTTGTTTTCTGTTTGACTATAATCCCTCATGTATAGCAAGTGGCATTTTAATGTATGGGTAGTAAATCACCATGCTGGGTAATTAGATAAAGATATATCTTTCTGTAATCCTTGAAGCTTATTTGTGTGACCTGTCCATAACAAAACATACTGCACTTAGTTTTCATAAAATGAATCTATGCATGTGATCCCAAATCTTCACTTTACCAGGGTGTATTTTCTTAGAAAGTTATTTAATGGCTTAGAATGTCATTTCTCATTTAGATAAAAGAGAGAATTTTGCCAAAATTTCTATGAAGTGATACTAATGTAAAGGCCCTAGTGCACTGGTATAGCTGATAATGTACTTATCCCTCTTTGGTATATGAAATCAAATATGTGAATAATAGTGAATCATCTTAATGCACGAGAGGTAAATCTTCTAACATATTGAGAAAGAGCAAACTTTTTTTGTTAATTCTAGTTTTTGTGAGAATATAGGAAACAGACATATATTTATAAGTGCTGACGTGTGTGTAAATCAGTGTAAACTCTTGGCCACGGCTTTTGGCAATGAGAAAAAGGAAGGGAGAAAAGGGAGCAAGCAAGAAGAGAAAGAGGGAGACAGAAAGAAGGAAACAGAGGTAATGAAGGAAAAGAGAAGCCAAAAAATAGTGGGGAGATGAAAAGGGGGAAAAAGAGAAGTGTTGGAATATGTGAAGTGAGTAGAAAAGAAGTGAAAAACAGACTCAATGCCTTAGACACGAGTGGAGCATCTCACCACAGGACTCAGGCACAAATCATTGACGGTGACAGTCAAGTACTGACTCTGGCCTGGACACTGTGCTGTTTTTCCCAGCCACCCCATCTTTCATCATGAGAACAGTGCAAACTTTCACCCTCCAAAACATGTATTCCCAGAACATGTCCCATGAAAGATGGTTGCACTGGACAATCTAGATTATCAAATTTTCAGGTATTTCCATGCCCATGTGGGTCCCAGAAATGTCTGGGCCCCAACTGTGAGCTCATAGATTGCCATTCCTTTAAAATCATGCTCTTTACAAGTTCATAAGGATGTTTAATGTACTCTTCACCCTATTACTGAATGCTATTACTTTACAATCCCTTAGAGTTTTCTATGGAAGGAAATAGACAACGGGAACGTGGGTTGGTGAGATAGGCAAGGGGTGGAGGAGAGTGAGAGAATTTGAATACAAACTGACTCTCCCTCCTCCATTTATATGTTTATAAATAAACATCAGAGACCTACATCTTGTGTGGCTATTTCTATTTACTGTTCCACCAAGGAAACGAATTTATAGCACTAATATAAGAAACAACTTTCATTGTTTCCCTGAAATAAATGTGCAGCTGTACATCATATACATTGTGCCTAGTAAGCCACTTCCTGGTTTTCTCATACCAATAGAAATATTGTGTCTTTAGGAGCCTCCCTGGTGGCTCAAGGGGTTAAGACATAGCACTATGAAGCCATCTGCAGCCACTGCAGTGTGAGTTCGATGCCCAGCCAGGGTGACCCACACGGCACAGCAGACCTCTCCTGTCTCACCTGCTGCTCCCCTCAGCAGTGTATTTCAGTACATCTGCCTGTTCTGCTAGCCACTCTGTCTCTGGCGAATCTTCTCACTCCATCCCACCCTGCATCTCTGGCCTGCACCCTGCCCTTGCATGCATAAATAAATAAATCTTAAAAAAATATATTGTATGTGTCTGTATTTTTTTAAGATTTATTTATGCATACAAGAACTGTGGTACAAGCCAGAGGATTCACCAGAGACAGAGAGGGGAACAGAACAGGCAGACTGACTGAAATACACTGCTGAGGGGAGCAGCGGGCAAGACAGGAGAGGTCTGCTTCACCAGGGTAGCTCCCCAGCTGACCAGGGATCGAACTCGTGCTGCAGAGGCTGCAGATAACTTCATAGTGCTGTGCTTAACCCCTTGTGTCACCAGGGAGGCCTTGTATGTCTTTAAAAGCTGGATTAATTGTATCATCAAATTGTTACAATTTCACCATGAACTACATAACAAACTCAAATGTTTACACATGAATTAGAAGGGGCACGTAAACTTATAAAGCATGTTGACTTAGCAGAGGAATTTATATAAAAACTCAAATTACTTTTTGTTGCATGCTCATCACTGTTATCAAATTGTCTAGTGCTTAGAATTGTGCTACACAACATGACTAAAATGATTTCACATTCTCGGTAAATAAAAAGTATGTTTTTAGGAATTAAGTCATTGAGAATATGTGAGAATGAAGAAGAGAAAAATGAAAGAAAAATGAGGCGCAATTCTAAGAACATGGATGGTTAATAATTCAAAAATAAATATAATATTTTTAAGTATGCAATTACAAGAATAACTCAAAGAATTCCACCTCCAATCCACGTAACAACATTGATCAATCCTAACAACTTTATGGTATGTTCTAGAGGGCAGTCAGGTAAGAAGGCCTAAATCAGTATTTTGGAAAACACAAGGTCTTCTTTGAGTCACAAATTCAATGCAGTAAATTAGGAGCACTTTTAGTTGAACATAAAAAATGAAACAGAAGGGAATAGAAACAACAAAAAATATGTCAATATATTTTCCAAAGCAAAGGTGCTAATTCAAGTAATTTTAAAGATAGATATAAGATGTGTTTTCTACTCTGTTACTATGGCCACCTGCCAAATGTTTGGCTAGTCCCTACCTTATGCAATACAGTGATAAACAATTTGCATGACAGCGATCATGAGGGGATGTTCTGCTTTGGAAGTGTTGCAGAGGGTGACCTTTTGCTAGCACAAATGACAAAGCACTTCACAAATAAAACCCTGCAGTTGGAACAATCAACATGAAGTGATGATGTGGAAAAGACAAGGGGAGGCAAGAGCAGTGGGGAGTGGTTGGCAGTGATAAAGAGCCACTCCAATCTATCAAAGAAAAAAATGCAGCTATTAGATTAGCTACTGTCCACAATTAGTGGTTTCTTCTCCACTTCGACATCCCCTACACTCCTTTTTTCAAATGTGTAAGTTCTTGGACAATACAGATCTTGACATTTCCTATAATATAGCATGGCTCAAAAATCATTACAATCAACAATCATTACAATCAGCTGGGTGAAATGGCTGGAAGATGCTTAAAATGCCTTTAGTGCCAGCTTCTTACTCGCTGAAGCAAACCTTGGACCATCTTTTGCCTCTGATTAGGCCATCACTTAATGCATTGTAGCAGGGACTCTGATTTACTAGGAAAAGGAGAAAAAGCAAAAAAAATAAAAATGAAAATGTCAAATGTTTTAATATGAACGGTAAGATTTCCATCCTTCTTACTATATTCTGTAACTTTATTCCACCAGTGTTTTTCTGCTGATTATTGCTGACAAGACACTTGTTGGATTGTACATTAAGGTAAGTTAGGTGTTTGGTTTCTTGATCATTACATATGGAAAGGATTTCCACATGAATTAATTTTTTATTACGGACATGAGCTATAGATTGTATAATAGAGGGAGTTCTAGATTGTGAGTCAGTCCCTTCAGATATAACCCAATTATTTAAGAGATGTAGAAAATGGGCACATTCTTGCACCTCTCTGGGTTTAGTGCCTCATTATAAAATAAAGAAGTAACTTAGAATAAACGTGACCAGAGATTCTTTTTATTCTAAACTACAATGATTTCTCCCTAAAGCCACTAGAAAAATAAAAAATCATCACTAAATAATTTGTGTGTTTTTCCAAATTTCCCAGTCTTTTTTGTACTTAGGTTAGGGTCACATGACTAGTTCTAGCCAATGAGTAGTGAGCAGAAAGAGGTATGTCACTTCTAGGGTTAGATATGAATTAGGTTTGACTTAAAATTGCCACATTTAGCAAATTAAAATACATGTCAACCAGTTAGACCTGAATTTAAGATAAACAATATTGCACCCTGCAATACTAAAGCAAACTGATATTTAAACAATTCATTGTTACTCTGAAGTTCAAAATGTAATCATCCTATTTTTTCTGGTAACTATAGTTTGAACTTTCAAAATCTCTCATTCCTCAATGAAGCTATACTAGAAGACACTTGTTGACCTGAAAGCATTGTTAGTTGTAGCAAGAAGAGATTCCTGAAAAGCTGTGTGGGTGATAACTGCCTTGGGGAGTCTCACGAGCAGCTTCAGAATTCACACATACACACAAAAGTAAGTTTTTGTTGAGGTAAACCCTTGTAATTTCAAGACATATTTTTCCCAGCTTTGGTGAAATATAATTGATATATAACATTGTGTGAGCTTAAGATGCACTTATGTATTGCAAAATTATTAACACCATAGCATTAGCTAAGACCTCCATCATGCCACATAATTATCATTTCTTTTTTGGATAAGAACATTTAATATCCATTCTCCCAACAACTTTCAAGTATATAGTACAGTATTATTAACTGCAATCACCATATTGTACATTAGATTTCCAGAATCAATTTTCCTATAACTAAAAATTTATACCCTTTCACCAACATCTCTCCACTTCCCCCAGTCCCAGCCCATGGTAACGATCATACTGTTCTCTATGGGTTCAGTTTTTTAGAATCCATATATATTATATGACAAGTGATATCATACAGTATTTCATTGGTCATAATGCCCTTAAGACCACTTCATGTCTCGAATGGCAGAATTTCCTTCTTTCTCATAACTAAAGATTGTTTCATTGAATTTGTATGACATTTAGATTTTTTCCATAGCTTGGCTATTGTGAATAATGCTGAAATGAACATGAAAGTGCAGACATCTCTTCAAGACAGCAATTTCATTTTCCTTGGGTATATACTTGGGTTTATTCCCACTATTCAGTGAAGTTAGAAATTCAAGAGTAATATTGTATAAAAAGAGCTAACATCATATATTCAGAATTGTTTAAATGCTGAGTCAAGAAAGTAGTTAAGGGCCTCCCAGTGGTGCAGGCGGTTGAGCACCGCGCTGTGAAGCTGTCTGCAGCCCCTGCAGTGCCGATTCAATCCAGGCCGGCCAGTAAGGGTCCCACATGGCGCAGCAGACCTCTCCTGTCTTGCCCTCTGCTCCCCTCAGCAGAGTATTTCGGTCCATCTGCCTGTTCTGTTCCCCGCTCTATCTCTGGTGAATCCTCTCACCCTCCCGCGCATCTGGCCTGTGCCCCAGTTCTTGTATGAATAAATAAATAAATCTTTGGGGAAAAAAAAAGAAAGTAGTTAATTTCTGGAAAATATATAGTAAACAATAAACAATAACAATGTCATATGCAGCTATAGCGAGCATCTGTTTTTTTTAGATTTATTTATACAAGAACTGGGGTATAGGCCAGATGTGTGGGAGGGTAAGAGAATTCACCAGAGACAGAGTGGGGAACAGAACAGGCAGACGGAAGGAATATACTGCTGAGGGGAGCAGTGGCCGAGACAGGAGAAGTCTGCCGTGTCATGTGGGTTTCTCCCCGGCTAGCCAGAAATCGAACCAACACTGCAGATAGCCTCTGCAGTGCTGCGCTCAACCCGCTGCACCACAAGGGAGACCCATATATAGCGAGCATCTTAAAGGTGAGTAAATACTGGGAACACTAAACGTCCTCATTACCTATTTATCTATCAAAGTTTGGATTTTGTGCATGCTTTCATTCAACTTGTTTCTGAGAAGACCGATTTTTAAAGTTAAATAATCAATTCAAAAGGCCAATATCAGCTTCTCATTTTTTAAGAGAGATTTTTTTCCCTCTTAGAAAAAGGAAAAGTAAGGCTATATACAATTCATGAAGACCAGGAATTTTAAAAGAAATGTCTTACTGTAGGCACTGTTGAAACAGATTGGCTATAGCACCCATGTCTAATAATACCAAGGAGAGTAAACTATGACAGGTGTCCAACTTGGCAGTACTTTCCCCAGTAAGACCATTTAGTTTTTGGCAACCAAAAAATAAAGCTTCATCAAAAATACATAAGAAATGGTTCATAGCACCTAGTCTACAGACCTTAGCTTCCTTGCTCACAGAGAGACAAGAAAGCCAAAATTCTTACCTATGGAGAGAGAATTACAAGATGTTTTCAAAAACACTCTTATTAGTTACTTACTCCTGTGATTGGAAAACATTATTATTTCTTCAAAAGTAATGGATAACAATATTAAGGCAGGTAGGCAGGTATTCTCCTGTTTCTGTAGAGATCAAGTCTTTGATCTTTAGGTTAGGTTATGTGAAAAGTGTTAATTCTTAAGTACCCAACTATTATAGTGATTAATTGATTTAGTAGTTAGGTAAATTATTACCTAACTAGATTTGTTCTATTTTGTTGAAAAATTATCAACTTTGAAAGGGACATTCTGTTGTCTCAGAGTTAGAGCACAAAGCACTGACTTTGGAGTCATGTCAGCCTGCCCACCAGCCAGTTAGCTGTTTGGCCCTAAGAATGGACCAGACTTATCTAAGCTTCAGGTTACCTATCTGTAAAGCAAAATACAAGAGAATTCAACTACAAAGATATGTGTAAATATTAAATAATATAGCAAGTGCTTTGGAAAGCAAATGGCAAGAGCAAAGGCATTGTTATTGCATTGATCGTATTCATACATGGTCAAAGGTCAATTTGATACTGTAGTTAAAAACTGGATATTTCAGTTTTTCCCACTTTGTGATACCTTTATTAATGTTCATTAAATTTCCACATTTTACTCTTTTTTGTTCTATTTCATTCTCTGTTATTCTTAACACCTTATAGTTGCTAGCATTGTTTCCCTGCAAAGTGGAAGATGTCAGCAGCCTAGGTTTTTGTCGTATTTCATTTTCAAAGATATATTCTCAAACCCTTAAATGTGGCACTGCATCTCCTTTTCATATTGTCAGCTTTTTAAAAAGCTGGATTCATTTGGTTGTGCATGGGCATGTGATTATAAGGAGACTCTCAAAATCCATTTGAGAGAACAAATAAAATCTTCCAGCCTCTGCTGATACATAATCAATATGGACCTGGTTGCTTGAGATCTTGCTTGTCTTATAGTTACCTCTGTAGCATAAATGGAGATTAGAACACTCAAGGATTCTGGGAGTATATATAAGTTTTGCTACAGGATTTTGGTTTCTGACTTAAACTGCCCCGCCCCGAATGCTTTTATGGTTTTCCATCTACAAGAGATAAATTATCAATCTAAATTCCCTCAAGACACTCAGTGTTATTCTGATTTATTCTTAACTTAGTCGGTTCAAATCCTTATATCATCCCTGTTTCAGAATAGAGATTCTAAGAGGATAGAAAAACATATTTCCCTGATTTGATGGTTATTGAAGGGTATTGCAAATTTCTCATATTTTGTCTTTTTCATTTAACAAGAATAGGTGACTCAGATACTAACTGTGTTATTTTCCTAGGCCTGCCATGACAAAATACCATACACTAAGTGGCATAAGCAGCAAGAATTGATTATCTTGGAGTTCTGGAGGCGAAAGTTCAGAACAGTGTGTTCACAGGGCCATGTTCCTTTTGATAACACAAAGGGAGGATCTGTTTCAGGCCTTTTTTCTAACTTCTGATAGTTGCTTGTCTTGTGGCAGCATGAATCAATCTGTCCCTGGTTTTCTCCCTATCAAGTGTCTGCTTCTGTGTCCAAATTTCCCCTTTTCATAAGGACACCAGTCCTATTGCACTTGGGGCCCATCATAGTCTTGTAGAGCCTCATCTTCACCTAGCTAATTACACCAGTAAAAATCAAATTTTGAAATAAGTTTAAATTCTGAAGTACTGAGTATTAGAAAGTCAACATATGAATTTAGGGGGAGATAATTTTCAATGCATAGCACGATTAAAACTATAACTTTATTTATGAATCAGTTCCTTTAGTTCAAGATCTAGTCTATAGTCTGAGGTTATTTCTCAAATTGCTCCTGATAGATGAATTTCTAGCACAGAACTCCCAGGAACCTCACTCAGGGTGCTGAATGACAGATACACCTGAGGAACACAGGGATGGTGTTTGTGGATATGAGCTGACTGTATAAGTAGAAGCACATGTATTTTCAGTGTTGTAGCTGGGATTTACAGATATTGCCCTATCAACTCCAAAACACACCAATCAGGGTGTGTAAAGTTCTCATATACAACACATATTCCCATAACAAAAATACATTTAAGTCTGTAGAAAAAATCCAGATAGACTACCTCATGAATGAAAACCTAAACTAAGGTGTAAAACTGTGACTGTGTTAACTACAATTACAACAAATTAATCATCGATTGTTAAATTGTCTGATCTGCATTTCATAAAAGACCTTTTAAATTAATGTAATATATTAACAAGAGAATGAGGAAAAATCATGATAATTTTCAAAAATGCAGAAGAAGCATTCGATAAGATTCAACATCCATTATGATATTATGTATCAACATTGTGATAAAGACCATTAACAAGTTGGACAAAAAGGAACCTACCTCAACGTGGTGAAGGATATATATTACAAATCACAAGCCTACAGTCCATATACTTAATGATGGAAAACTGAAAGCTTTCCCTTTAAGATCAAGAATAAGACAAGGATGCACACTGTCACCACTTCTGTTTAATTTAGTATTAAAGATTTTAGCTGGGACAATCCAGCAACAACAGGAAATAAAAGGAATCGAGATTGAAAAAGATTGAAAAAGAAGTGAAGCTATGATTATCTGCAGACTATATGATGCTATATATACAAAAACCAAAGACTACACTAAAAACTATGAGCAACAATAGTTGAATATAGATAGTGGCAGGTTATGAAATCAATATACAAAATTCTGTTGCATTTTCATGTACAAGTAATGAGTGAGAAGAAAGAGAAATAAAAAAAATCCATTCACAAGCATATCAAGAAGAATCAAATACCTCGGAATTAGTCTAATGAAGGAGGTAAAGGATTTATACAATAAAAACTATCAAACTCTGTTAAAGGGCACAGAACATGGATAAAGACATTGGCAGGCATTCCATACTCATGGGTAGAGAGGATCAAGGTAGTCAAAATAACCATTCTACCAAAAGCAACATACAGCAGCCTCCCTGGTGGCTCAAGGGGTTGAAAGCACAGCACTATGAAGCAATCCGTAGTCTCTGCAGCACAGCCTGCCAGAGAGTGCATTTCAGTCAGTCTTCGTGTTCTGTTCCCCACTCTGTCTCTGGTAAATCCTCTCACCTTCCACACCTCTGGTCTGTACCCCTCAGCAGTGCATTTCAGTCAGTCTTCATGTTCTGTTCCCCACTCTGTCTCTGGTGAATCCTCTCACTTCCCACACCTCTGGCCTGTACCCTAGTTCTTGTATGCATAAATAAATAAATCTTTAAAAACAACAACCAAAAAAAAAAAAAAAACCCAAAAGCAACATACAGATTTAATGCAATCCCCATTAAAATCCCAGCAGAAATCGAGGAAATAGAACAAAAGTATTAAAATTTATATGAAGACATAAAATGTCCTGAATAGCTAAAGCAACACTGAGTAAAAAGGATAGAAATGGAGGCATCACGAAACCTGATTTTAAAGTATAGTATAGAGCAAAAGATTTTTATTAGACAGAACTTTACATAAATTTCTAACTCTACATTCAACCATCTTTAAATATTTTAACTTACAGGATAGGTTCTCACTATTCACACTAACATAGAATTCAATGAAAAATATATGGATTTTTACAGCAACAGAGCTTAGTTTGGGAGACCACTGAAATCATTCTTTTTAAGGATTATTGTTATGCACAATTCTTCTGTGCATAATTCTTCTGTGTTGCTCTTTGTCAGGTCATTCTTATTAAAGTACACTTGACTTTCAAACAGCACTTCTAATTTGAAATGGTTTTCCTAAAGTGAACATATTCATTTAATGTGAAATAAATGATTGGTTATAAATCATTTTATAAAGGATATAAAAATTACATGTATGTATAACAGAATGCTTTGCCAACAATTGTTGCTCAAAAAGTATTTGTGGAATGAATAAACATGATTTGCCAAGAAATCAGTATCTGTCCTACTTTAAATTTTGTCCATAAGCATGCTATGGACAGATGTGGTCCAGAGACTAAAGAAAAAGACAATAATTGAGAAAAAGATCTGAAACAGAAGGGTGGGAGAAATGACAAAAATATAGGAGGAGGGAAGGGAGAAGATGAAGGAGATTAAGGAGAGACTGCAATTTGTGCGCAACAATGTGTTGCTCTTTGCGAGGTCATTCTTATTAAAATATACTTGCCTTTCAAACAGAACTTCTAATTTGAAATGGTTTTCAAAAATTCAACATATTCATTTAATGTGAAATACATGATTGGTTAAAAAGACAAAACAAAAGGGGGAAAAAAAAGAACTCCAAGAGGCTGAGTCATGTCAGGAAACCTTAAATCCTATTGGCTAATTTTGATTGCATTTGCAAGTACCTGATGAAAATGTGCAAATCAGCCCTTCTTGGCATTTCAGGCTTCCTGTTGATTGTGTGACAGAGTTGCCAGGCACATAACACATTTGTTTTACAGCACTGCATGATGAACTCACAGTGTTTTACCTCCAGGACTCAAAGTCCTTAATTTGTTCTTTGAGGAACAGTCTGTTTTCATCAGGAGACACGCTTTCGTTGATAAAGCAATTCTACAGAGTGACATTAAAGAAAAAGAATCTGGGGATAAGGGTTAGCAAGGAATTATCTGCACAGTCCCCATGAAAACATAGTGGTTCTTATTTTCCAATTAAATACATTTATTAATTTTTAAATGAAGTTTCCAGAATATGCCTACATCCAGCACAATAGCAATCTCCAGGGCAAAGAAAATATGAAACAAAAGCAATGAAAAAAAATGATCAGTGAAATTGTAGTGAGCGCTCTGTTTAAGGGAAGTAATATAAGTGTCAAGGAGTATGTAACATGTTTAAAATATGGTTTTAGTAAACATTACCATCTGCTTAAAAATCTATTACCATCTTCCTAAATCTACTTTATGTAGTGGGGTAAGAAAACTATCTATACAATAGATACTGCTTTCCTAGTTGTTATTAGAATTCCTTTTAGAATATACCTTGATCTATTCATTCAGTGTGCATTTATTATTTATCCTCTACATGTCAGTCCCCCACTACCCACACTGTCCCTCCTTTAGACAATGGAGATACAGGGATGAAATGACAGCCATCCTCCCAGTCTACATGAAGCCAACATTCTATTCTGAACTCATATGAATAAGCTACTGGAGATGAAAGTCAGATTCTGGGGGTTTCATGGAGGAAAAATCAGAGGGATTCATAATATGCTTAGAATAGGAAAGAAAGAATAATTTAAGTATAGGCAAGCACAAAACCAAGGTGAAGGTAAGGGTTTCAGAAATAAGGTAAGAAGCTTATACCAGAAGTAGTAAAACAGTGGAAAAACTGTTGAAACACTGAAACAACAGTCATCCATTATTCAGTGAAAGAATCTGTTGAGCAGCACTAGCTGTAAAGGCTTTCGTCATTACACGTGAATAACCAGGAAAATCTATGCACAGCTGGAGCACCACCAGACATATATAGAGAAGAGAATTGGAATTCAGAAGAAGCTGGCAACTGGAGCAGAGATGTCTGCGTAAACATTAGCAAAAAAGGTAAATGCAAGGAGATCTTCAGTAGATCAGAATTTGAGATGACAATTTGATCTTAAAGGGTTCAGTGGCCCCAGAATGAAGTCCATCAGATAGTTCTTTCTCTGGCCCTCCACCTGTTTGTCCCGCTCCATATATGCGTATGCATTTGTAGATGTGTATTTATTTATTAGATACAAATAATTTAAATGAGAATTCATATTTGAATCCTAAATTCAGCAACCAGACATTTCTACTATTCTTAAGTTGTTAGATTGCTTCTTCGTGACACTGACTGACTTCACAGACTCAGTGTTCTCAAGTGTGCAATGGATGGTTCTTCTTTCTCATCTGCAATTTATTCCTGAAAACCAAGTTCAACAATACACATTAAAATGATTTGTACATGGCTGCCTGCTAAGCAAATAATGATGGTAATAACTTTGTATTTATACAGCTCTGAACTCTTTAAAAACTCTCTACACATACCCTCTTCTATTCCCAACCACCCTCAAGGTAGACCTTACAGATCCCATTGAAAGTCACCAAAGTTCCCAAAGGTCAGTAGTGTCCCAGAGTCAAACAGCAGGTAAATGGCCATGTCTACTTTCTACTTTAAGAGCAGTGCTTTTCCAAATATTCATTTCCTATTAGTTATTTAATGAGACATCATGTAATTTGTAGTAACCTCAGTTTTACCTAACCCATTTTTACTTCTATACAACCTACTTTGAGAGATCTTAAATGATCCAGGCTCTCTAGCTAAAAACAAATACCCAGAGGTAAGGAGAAGGTAGACTCAAAAAAGAAGGAAGCCAGAGAAGCTGTTGAAGTTTAAAACAGAACTCCTCTCATGGTAGGTAATTGTTTTTCTTTTTTTTTAGGTAGAAATTATATATCCATAATATGTTAATGAACTTTCATACACAGAGCCTACACTCTAATGACGGGGCAGAAGTACACAGCTTCCAATGAGTTCTGAATGGCCTGCCGAATGAGATCATACCTAGTTTCAAGCAATCATATTAAATAACATTGGTAATTGACTTTTCAGTACTCACACACTCACTCTCTCTCACACACACACACATACACACACACTCGTGCCTACCACGACCCTAAGATTTTAAATTACAACAAAATAGAAATGTAACTGAGAAGAAAAATAATCTTTAGAGCAAATGATGATATTGCTTAATAAGGTGAAAATGACTGAAAAATTAAGCATTTTTAAAGGCTAAACAAAACAAAATTAGTCAGGGATCTTAAGAAAGCCTCATTCTCATCCGAATTTACTGCTGATCACAATTCTTAGAAATGCCAGTATCCGAGAGACATAACATCAATAAAAAACAGTTCTAGTGATATTAAGCAATTGAAAAATCATCTTAACACATTTCCTTGACCAATATAGCTTCTTTCCTCCTCAACATGGGTGGATGCAGTGTGGGTGTGTTTTACATGTGTGAATAGAGTACCCAGTTTATTTCCTGCCACCTCCCCTACACACCCACAATACTATAGCTGCCAACATTTCAAATCTGAGGATATCAGACTTATATATAATTATGCATTACCCCCCCAATCATTTAACCAAATAATGGGAGAAAATGAAAATCCAGAGTCAGTAAGTAACTGACTATTTTTATCATCCCTCCATCACTGGTCTGTGGTTATAGCATGTTAGTCATGACTATGTAAACTGGGGTCACCTCGTCCTCCCTCTGCCTTCTCTACTTAAGACTAACATGTATTTGGTTACTTTTCACAACTTGAGTCCATATTTTTATAGTGCCCTTCGTGAAGATGTGATCCATTCGACTCTCATGCCTCCTTCAGAGGAATTCCTAATATGCAAGGCTGTCATAATGCTTTCCCAGTCCCAGATTCATACATCTCATTATCTCCCCACTTTAAGGCAGTTTTATATTTATGTGTGTATGGATACACAAGTGAATGTTCAGGTAGGTCTTAGTTTTGGTTCCCCCAGAGTCTGAAATGAATATTTGAGTACAGACTATTTATTTGGGAAATCATCTCACCAAACACCACTGAGGGGGATAGTAACAGATTGTACGAATTCTACTATACTTTCAGAATGCTCTGAAAGAGAACAAACCTGCTCTAGCTATGAAAAATGCCACTGGGCAAAGAGAGGCAGAGTGTGGCATTTAAAAGTCAGAACTCCATGTGCTACACAGTAAAGCCCTAGGGAGTATGAGGCAACAGTATCAGCAGAATGAATGTGACCCTAATGGAATAATAGAACCTAAAAGGGTGCTGTTAGGATGAAAGTGTACATACATATAAACTGCATAGGGTCTCGGTGTGGTAAGTATTCAATAGGCATTCTTATGCTATGCCTATGATATTGTGATTCTGATAATCTATATTTTATCTACCTGTTGTGCATTCATTTTTATTTACCACTCATCTCTGTACTTTTGAAAATATTCCTTGTGTATTCCAAAAGTTATTTTAAAGACTTACAGTAATGGGCCTCCCTAGTGCCACAGGGGTTAAGACTCAGCATTATCACGCTATCACCAGCCACTGCAGCATGAGTTCAATCCCTGGCCAGAGAGCTGACCCACATGGTACAGCAGACCTCTCCTGTCTCACCTGCTGCTCCCTTCAGCAGTGTATTTCAGTAGATCCACCTGTTTTGCTCCCCACTTTGTCTCTGGTGAATCCTCTAACCACCCCCACCCTACACCTCTGGCGTACACCAGTTCTTCTATACGTAAATAAATAAAAATAGAAATCTAAAATATAAAGACAATAATATATAAAATATAAACAATTAAAAATGTGTAAAACAGAAAGAGATGCACACAGTTGGAATTAAGGACTGGAACTGTGATGAGACTTAAAAACATATCTCCCAATGACATTCATATTTGTCATGACTGGGTAGATATTTGTCTATAAGCTGCTGAAAAGATAATGTAAAAACAAAGATTTCAAGCCAGAACTACCTTCTTGTTTTATCTAAGCAAAGATGCCAATGGAAGATCTGAGAAACTCTCTGAAGTCAAGGGCTCTGGGTGTTTGAAAGCCCAAAGACAATATAAGGAAAATTGTAGCCTCATTTTTTTTATTAAAAATTACATTACCAGAAAGAACATATCAACATATGATATGTTTTCCATTTATACAGAAACAGTGTATGCAAATTTATGTGAGATTGTCCCAACTTCTAAAAGACCAAATGACTTTACAGAAGTCTGTCTTATAGACTCATACAGTCCATCATACACTGCATAGAAAGGCTGTTCTCATCAGTTTACATAGAAATTTCTTAAAATTTCTTGGTACATTGCATCCTTAAAATTAGTAATGCTTTTATGGCATCTAGACCAAAATTAATACCTAGCATTTCCATTTATTTAGTAGCTTGGCCCAAGCATTTGAAAAGTAGTCATGTTCTAACAAGCTAATCAGCATTGAGAAATAAACATAAATTTCAATAAAAATATTTTATTTATTTCTTAAATACTCATGATGGGATGTGCTTTCTATTAGACTCTGCATGCTACCCCTTCTTCCAATGTCCAAATTTTGCACTCCTTCATATGAGGATTATCCCTTCTCAGAGCCCATGTTTCACCCCTGCAGTGACAGGTAAAAGTGCTAGAGAATTAACATCCCCTGAGGTCCCTTCACCATTCCTATACATTAGGGGAGATAACACTGAGATATTTGTTCTAATATGCCTCCTAAAACTCCCCAATTTAGTTTCCTAAAGTGGGAATTTGCATCAGTGCACCATTTATTGGCTGTCTTCCCTTCCATGTCTAACTTTCTTACCCCCCTTCTGAGTTTCCGATAGTCACCTTCTATACAATAAATTACTGTATTTGAGCCATTGTCTCAGAGTCTTCTCTGGAGGAAATCAAAGTAATACGAATGAATTATGATTCATCATCCTTATATATGTGTTAGAAATTCCTTCCTGGTAGAATTTCTCACTTTTTTCCTTTGCTTTTTATCCCAGATGCTAACCCAGAATGTTATTTTTATACGCTAGGCACTGAGCTCATCATTATATTATTACAGAGCTTAATTACTACTATCCATTCAACTGAAATCCATCAAACATCCATGTTCTATACACTGTATTCAGTGTTGGAAATATCAATATGAATAAATATAAATAAGACATACAGTTCTTGCTTTCATTAAGTGCATAGTCTCTAGAGGAGAAAGACTTATGAACTAATAAGTAACATACACTAAATGCTTGAAAGTCCTCAAAAATAGTTCTGAATACCCAGACATCTTCCTTGTCCCCATAATCTTCCTTCCCGTAATCTTCTTTCACTACATTCTTTTTTTAAAATCTCTTTATACAGAATTGTCAGAGAAAAGCTGAAGTAATGGGTATAGGTTATATGCCACATGTTAAGAAAATTCCCCTTTGTCATGTCTGCAGGGAGAGTAGGGTCTATTTGGTTCATTTATTTATAATAATGCATTGTGAAACCAAGATGATATGTCTCACCTTGGGTAGATACATGAAAAAAATAATACAAATCAATTACCACTACTAAGAAACAGCTTAAAATTACTGCTTATGGTAGAATTATAACATCATGCTCATTAGTAAAGGAAGTTGATTCATGAAGGGAATAATTCAGATATATTCCTCTTTTTTACAACTTATTTCCACTAAATAATTATAAAAACCCTTTGTGGAAGTTCTCTTTAGTGGCCAGGGATCAGGAAAATATTACTTAACTCCACATCTATACTAAAGTGAGTAGTCTCTTCAGTTTAGCCATGATTCTTTATATGAAATTAAGTTAAATAACTCAGAGAGATGATAGATAGACTGATAGATAGATAAGTAGATAGATAGATAGATAGATAGATAGATAGATAGATAGATAGATAGATAGAGACGTAGAGACATAGAGACATATATTGAGGAATATAACAAATTCATTTCTTTGTCCACCATCAACAAAAAGTATAAAATGAAAGTTACTTGAAAATAATTAGGAGTTATTTCCAATTTCCTATATTTTCACCAAAAATCTAGGGTAGGTTTTGTCAGAAAAGTAGAAGGAAAGTAATTCTACTATTACACACAATGTTATAAGGCAATCTATAATGTGAACCATAATGATCATAGCTAGTTATCACAATTTGAAGACATCAAATATTAGGAACCGTGAAAGGGAGCAGACAAAGTATCTGACACTATGATAGCTTGAAAAGAATACCCTATTTCCCTTGAACAATGTAGTACTGTGTTGTCAATTTGTGTCCCTGGGGTTAAGTGTTGTTGGGGAGTATTTACAACTCAGTTGAAGGGAGGGAGTATTTACAGAAAGAGTCATTGATAAGGAGATACTGTGTTTTTATGACTGTGGTTGCCATGTTACTAGAAAGTGCTGTCCAAATGAGCAACTTGGAAACAGGAAACTCTTCTCTGCCCTCCCCTCTCACTCAGCTTCAGATAGGAAAAAAAATAAGTAATCTATACCCATGCACACATTTACACACACACACACACAGAGGCAGGAACATTTTAAATCCCTATACAAAGACAAGTCCCTGACAGTTTTCAAGATCACTCAACTGGTTAAATATGAGGAATTGATAAGTGAAGATAAATTGGTACACAAAACATTCAACCTCTTGCATCATTATGAAGGACATAAGAAGAGGAATCATTTTAGAAAAGCAGACTTTATTTTTTTTCTTTATTGTTTTAATTATTTGTGATGACCTTTTAGAAGGGTTCATTCACTTCTTTCTTAGGCTCAATATACCAAACTCATAAACACTACACTCTTTCCACTTTGTAGTATCTTCTGGTAGCATTTCTAAAAAGAAAGAGGTTTAGGGTTTTATATGTTTGAATAATTGGGATTTTAAAAGTGTGTGTTTTAAAGTAGGGGGAAATAAATAACAGACTTAACATAACTCCCTTATTTTGAACTAACTGAAAGAGGAAACAGCCTGAATTAATGACTATGTTGAAATCAGTCCTATCTTTTTCTCTCCTGAGTATGTTCAGTATCTCACACTAGACTAATAAAATGTTGCCTAGAAGCAGTCATTAGAGAAACGACTTTACTAAATAAGAACGTAAATAAGAATGAGTCACAATTTGTAGTGTATTGATTGTTTTTAAGGGAATATTCCACAGTACAATTTACATAAACCAATTAAGCACACCCCCCAACGAACTTGCTTACGTGATAAAATCAAGCCATGGGCTTCCATAACTAGAGAACTAATAGTCCAAAAGTTTATAGACATTTACATAGCAAGCCTAATACAACAGTTTCATTGTAACAAACATCATATATACATACATATATATATATATATATATATATATATATATATATATATATCTCCATGATTCTGATACTTCACCCATTTGTTTATATTGGCCAGATAAAAGAAGCATTGGCAATTCTCCACACAAAATGTGAAACTTTTTACATAATTTTGCTCTTGCTATGTAGGGTCTATAAGAATATCACAAGGGCACAAGGGTGGGCCTCCCTGGTGGCGCAGCGGATTGAGTGCCATGCTGTGAAGCTGTCTGCAGCCTCTGGAGTGCGGGTTCCATCCTGGCAGGCCAGCGAGGATCCCACATGGTGCAGCAGACCTCTCCTGTCGTGCCCACTGCTCCCCTCAGCAGTGTATTTCAGTCCTTCTGCCTGTTCTGCTCCCTACTCTGCCTTTGGTGGGTCCTCTCACCCTCCCACACCTCTGGCCTGTACCCCAGCTCTTGTATAAAAATAAAATAAATCTTTAAAAAAAAAAGACTATCACAAGGGTGAAAGTAGAAAATCTAGGAAAAAATTATCATACTGATCACAAGAAAGTGACCATTCTTTAAATAAAACGAAACAGAATACAATCAACAAAAACAGTCTTTTTATCTCCCAGGGAATAATTAAATATATTTTTGTTTTTAAGATGTAAAAATCATGACAGCAGAGACCAAAAAAAAAAAGAAAAGGGAAAAAATGTTGCAATTATAGTTACGGTTAAATGCCAATGAATCGATTCAAGGTAGGGTAGAAATGAGAAGAGGATTAAGACAGCACCTTTAAAAACATGATTCTACTAATCAAAGTAGGAGACTAGACAGCAGACAAATGCCAAGATATAAGGGTCTGATGTCTGCCCTTTCTAGGACATTTGTGTTAAAGAGCAAGGTAATTCTTAAAATATGGGAGACAGCAGTGCCTAGTGAAAGAAATCCATGCATTTGAGGTATGTAATGAAGAATTTTCCTTGACAGGCAGGGAGAGCAAACACTGTTACTAGACAGATACAGAATAATTTAGTAGTGTGGGTATTTCTTGATGCAGAGCAAGGACAATAGCCAATAGATATAATTGGAGTTCTCATTCCCTTATTTTTTTTTTTTCCTTCCATCATTGTTGTCACAGAATCATCAGCAACTAAGTGTCCTAGTATAAACTACATCACAATAATAAACCAGCCAGCAAAATGGGTCGTTTACTAAAATGAAACCTGAACAGACTATGTTTTTAGCCTCCAGTGTAGTTAATCTTTGGCTTCTCTGCTAAACTGGTAAAGGAGAGAGTCAGACCACATTAATGTCAGCTCTGATGAGATTGCCAGGGACAGGGGGGCTTCAGTTGTTGAGAGGTGCACTGAGTATACCAATTCTTTTTAAACCAACATTTAACAAAGCTTTCTGAAAATATTACATATGGCACGTATCAACCTATGACATGTGGCCAATAACAACAGATCTAAATTTAACTTGGGAAATTAGATATGAAAGGCATACTAACCCATTAATGATCTGTGTTATTCAACTCTAGGGCCAATGCACAAGTAATTAGCATTACACAGTCAGTGAACAGCCCTGGCCACCAGCACCTAGTGATCAGGAATGCAGTGAGGGTGTTTGTAGTGGGAGAGACAGAAGTGTACATTTTGCGCTGCTGGGGAACTGTTGGGAAAGGCTCTTGCAAGGGATTTGACATTGAAAGGAAGCCTTCTTCCATATATGTCAAGGTTACAGAGAAAGGAAGTTGTTGGTAACAATGGAAAAATAGAGCAGCACTACTGTTGAAAGTTATGTTTTCATTAGAAAGGCAAGTCAGCAGATAAATCACATTGTTTAAGGAGTGACATGCTATCATCTATGAGAGCTGACATCATCAGTGGCCAACAGATTAGCAGTGCTTAATAGAAAGGGAGTGCATAGAAGCAACAATTACTATTCCTCTATCAAGAAAGTTACTGTCAACTTGAAACATCCACAAACAAAAGAATTCGTGAGAACACATAGTAGTAATATATATCAATAGTTAACCCCCCCCCCAAATGTAGATAAATATCTATATATCTACCAAAGGTAGTTGTGATCATTGTTTAGGAAAAAAGCGGTAAGGAAAAAAGGCTTTATTTTTGTGAAGTCTGGTAGTGTAAGCATATTTGGCTATGGAGCACTTGAAATGTGGTTAGTACAACTGAGAAACTGAATTTTAATTTTATTTGATTTTAATTAATTCAAATTTAAATATAAGTAGCCACATGAGGCTAGTGGTATTACCATTAAACAGCACATCTCCAGAGAGTAGAGAATCGCTGGAGGTTTTAATGGGGAATGATAGAATAAAAACCCTGATTTAGGCCAACTTGAGGCAACAGTGTTTAGAAAAGTTAGGGAGAGAAGTGGCAATTCTTTTAAGATTATTCTGAATTTATCAGTTAATCTGGGAGAATTGACATCGTCAAAATATAAGTTTTCCAATCACAAACAGGTAGTATTGCTCCTTTTACTTAGAGTTTTCAATTTTTAAAAACCTTCATAAACTTAGAGCAACATAATTCTTAATACAAATATGGGAACAACTCAAATGTTCATCAAAAAATAATGTGTAGGTAAAATACAATGAAATAGCTCTATTACAAGGAAAATTAAAGAACTATAACTATATGCAATATTATGAACAATATTTAGTTAATGAAGTAAGACATAAACTGACACATATAATATTATCCATTCAAAAAAACCCTAGAATTGTATTACTTCTTTACATAATAAAATCATACAGAAAAGCAAAGAAATGATAAAAATCAGGATCATCATTTGCAGAACATGAAAGTAATGAGTTTGAAACATAGGGGATTTCTAGGATTATTATTGACCTCATTCTCAATCTAAAAGGACATCGGGAAAATAATGAAAAACATGAATAATCACAATTTTGCAAGTCACAGAAAAGTTTTCCAAATCAGCTACTTCTGACTTATTACTCTGTAATGACAAAAAGCATTACAATAAGTAGTAACTTAAGGAGACATTTCAGAAGAGCATCAGAGAAAAAAAATGACCAGGATAATTTGCGGTCTGGAATGTACATTATTAAGAGGATAAAACTATGATAATTTTAAAACATGAATATTTATTGTATCTACTTGAATATCACTTTCAAATGCCAATGTCTAAGGCAGACTTTTACAGGTAATTCATGAGTAAATCTAGAAAGTACTAATACTTCAAATAGAATAAGCTATATGATTAAATAAACTGAGGGCTGGAATTGAGCAGGATAAATTATTTTATTGAAAATCCAGGGCCTCCCCTGGTGGCGCAGGCAGTTGAGCGCAGCGCTGTGAAGCTGTCTGCAGTCTCTGCAGCACTGGTTCGATCCCGGCCGGCTGGCGAGGGTCCCACATGGCACGGCAGACCTCTCCTGTCATGCCCGCTGCTCCCCTCAGCAGTGTATTTCATCAGTCTGCCTGTTCTGTTCCCTGCTCTGTCTCTGGTGAGTCCTCTTACCCTCCCGTGCATCTGGCCTGTACCCCAGTTCTTGTATAAATAAATCAATCTTTAAAAAAAAAAGAAAAAGAAAAAGAAAAGAAAATCCTCAAATCCAGAGCCTGATTCTTTTTTCTTCTTTGTGTTTTTTCTATTAGATAATCTTACTATCACAGCTCATAACTTTTGCTTTTATGAAAATAGATTTCATACCCATAGGTGTACTCTCAGTTTTCTACATTCAAATCATATACTGCTACATTTTCAATATGTCTTTCTGGAAGTGCCAATAATACATTAGACATACATGTAATAAACTAAAAATCCAAACTACCCCTCTGCACACATACCCACTAACTCAAATCAGCAACTATTTCTGCAATTTTCTCTATAGGCTGTTTTTCTGGATTTCTTTGCTTGGGAAAACAATCCTACTATTTCTAGGTCCACCCACTTCCTCTTTGAAGATTTGCTGAGTATGATTTGCACTCTCCTTTATACAACTTTTAAAAAATATTTCCTTTACTTTACTACAGTCACTGTATACCTGCTTTGTTCCCCTGAGCTCATCTTAAGTCTTTTGTGGACAAAAACTAGGCCTTACTGTCTGCATTCTCCACAATGTTTAGCACTTTTTCCCATAAGAAGGTTCAATAGATATTTGGTAATTCAATCTATCCAATATAAGCATTATTGTAGGTAGAAGTGAAATTAACATTTGGCCAAATATTCTGAGTTGTTGGCGATATGGGGGTTAAGCTTTGAAAGTTATTCATGCTCAAGTTCTCATTTTCATATGCAATCTATATCCAGTTTGAGCTAAGTCGGTGGCCAAAGACTAAATCTGGAGAAAGGCTTTCAGTTATGGGAAAAGGAAAGAAAATGAGCAAAGAGTAGTTGGATGTGAGGAGGAAAAATCTGAGTGAATTTAAAAGGGAAAAGAATGATTTTTTAAAAAAACCTGAAATATATTTTACAGAGGGATCAAAGACACAAGGAACAAAGACTGAGGAAAGATCATGGATATAAATTATGATTTGCAGTGCTTCTAAATATTTGCAAACATATTGCCACTATCCTTGCACTTCAAAATATTGTATAATCATTAAGCTCATTAAACGGAACATTTAAGCTTTATGCATTTTACTGTATATAAACTGCACTTTAAAATATTCTCTATCTAGTTGCTCAGCTAATTTTTTTTACTTTTTTCACTTATTTCTATGTTTTCGTAAACGTAAATAGGCTAGCTCTACTTGGACAAAATAAATGAAGAAAAGCTGAGTTTAATATTCAACATATCAGTGGAGAAGTGATTTTCTATTATTTAAGGAACCAAAAGGAAAGGGGAAAGAATAAATATAAAGTGAAACCAATTATTCCTAAATGATAGCAAAATTATTTGGGTGTCCACTGGTATTAATTGTAGTAATATATCAAGTAATAAACATATTCTAGTCATTCATCAGAAAACTTTATCCCACTGAATCGTATAAAGAAGAAAAGTATAAGCATTTTCTTGCCTAGTACGGAAAAATATCAGTATGAACCTATCTTTCTAGTAAATTCAGAAGTTTATTGATTTGTGTTATTGGGCAGTTTCACTGTATATATTTAGGGATGCCTACAGTCCTATTAGCCATACAGATCACTACAACTTAAAACTAAAACATTTACCAATACTTTGGTGTTAACCCGCAGAATTTCTATGCTATATAAATTTATTAGTGAAAAAGAAATTTAATATGGTATCAAAGACAATAAATAACTTGCTTATATATTAAAAATCGTAGTGTTTAAGAAAATGTGCTACACATTGGTTATCATTTGTCCCACTTGACAGTCCTTCATTACCCTATTTCACACTTGTGTAACTTCATGTTGATGATAAATCTATTGACTGCTATCAAAATTTCCAATATTGATGGGATTCTGAAATTAGGTGAGCTTGCTAAAGCAAAAGTAATGAGAACTGCAGCATACCTGACTATTGATTAATTAAAAGAACTTCTCACCTCTTCCCACTCCTACCAAAACACAAAAAATAAGACTCTAAAATAAGTATACATAGTTTTAAGGAAATAGAAAGAGAGCTACCAAGCCAGTGGCCAGAGTTTCTGGATTGTATGTCTTCCTGAAGACTATCACCCATGTGAAACCAAAAGTGTCCTGGGTGGTTTAGGAGGAGTCAAGCAATGAAAGACAGATTAACATTTTTTAAAAAGATTTTGTTTATTTATTTTTGCCTAGAACTGGGTACATTTTCAAGGGTTGTAAAATTTAAACACCATAATGCCAGAAAGAGATAAAGGATTTAGAAGAGATATTTGCCTGCTCTCTCTAAATCCTCCTATATTTGCTATTTAGTCACCCACAGATATTTTTAAGCATTTTTTTCAGTAAAACAATTAAAAAGACTATAAAATTGTTTAGGGGACAACCAGGGTGAGGCAGAGGGGGAGCTTCAAGCATCTTGGGAGATAAAAGAAGTCTGTAGAAGTGGCAAGAGATTAGTAAGCTGCAAAGAAGAAAAAAAAAATGCTGAATATCGGTGACCTGAGCAAAGTAAACCTTGGGGATTTTTCTTGGATCCGAAAATGGACTGAAGAGCCAAAGGACTGTGTGAAACATCCTGACATGTAGGGAAACTGTAATGAGAGCCCTGAAGTAATTAATAGATAGACCAGAAGTACTGGCTTTGTTTGATTCAAGATCCTGAATCTGAGTTTATAGCCAACAAATATATTTTCCTCTTCAGGCAATAACACATCTCAGTGTTTAACCCCCTTTGCTATGTAGCTATGATGCATCATACAGATCTTTGTATAGTTAACAACAACAACAAAAAAGCAGCCTACCTTTATTTATTTCAAATGTTTGCATAACAATCCACATTGCCTCCTGATTAACTTCTCTAGCACCGTCATAAAGTGAATGTTTTACCTATAAAGATGCCGGGGGCTTCAATTTTGGCATCAGGGAATGGTGTAGACAGACTCCTTTTGAAAGCTTTTTTCTTTTTCTTTTTTGCCTCCACTAATGGATTTAACATCATTAAATCTCAAAAGGAGGACAGAAAGGTGATGTTTTGACAAAATGAGCTTGATTGTTTGGAAGCAGCCCCTGAAGCAGTAGCTCTGAATTGGGGGCCTTGTGGATTTCTCCATAATGCAGATAAAACTTCATGATATATTTAAATCCTTTTCCGCAAACATTTCCCTGATTTGTTGCCAAGCCGTCACTGAATTTAGTAATCCAGACAGATTACCATAGGGATTCTATTTTTAGGGTCCTTCTGTTACTGTGGCAGTTGCAGCTGATCGGATTACAGCTATATCCTACCCATGTAAAATGCATTGATGCTTCAAGAGAAACCTGCGCTCCATTCCCGTAATTACAATGTCAGACTCATCGTTGGATATGTCTCTGAATTTATTTTGTAGCTCCATTGTGGCCAATCCATTATAACTCATGAAATGGTGTGTTGTCTTTTAGTTTTGCTCCTTGCCTTTCAGCACAAGCTCACTATTGTGTGTTTGTGTGTGTTGGGGGGAGGGGTGATGGAAAATGCAAGCTGTGGGTCACAGAGGACATACATAATTTGATTCTAAGGGCAGAAAAATAGAAGCCAGGCGCTGCTCTCCTCTAAATGACAATATCGCCATCTAGTGGCGAAAATTACCTCACTCATTTTCTCGTGTACCTTGCTACCAATTGGGGAAAGAAACTAGCACATTTGTCTCAAAACATAGTTTGTATTTTACCTTTAGAATATAGCAACTCTCCTATGAAGATTCTCACTAAGACGAAAACTGGACACCTTCCTGCAGTCTTTGCAAGGAAACAATTCCTTCAGAGAATATTTGGACTCCAGAAATGATTGCTCCAAAATATCCGGGTACAAAATTTTGTCACTAATGTCTTTTATAATTTTTCTGCAGCACATTGGAAGAGAGATGGTTACAAAGTGTAATGAAACAACAAGTGGAATTAATTTCACGTGGTTTCTTGTATATGAGAAAAGAAGTAAATGTCCCAAGAAATTTCTCATCTCCCATAAAACATTCTTCATTGATTTCATAACAATTGCAGTTCAGTAAACAAGTATATATTAGAAATATAGAAACAGTTAAGTCACATTTTTTCCCTTGAAGAAAAAAATACTTAACGAGGATTGTTAAGATTTTCCCATTTCCTAATTTATTACAACCTCAAAAAGTAAAGCCAAAAATTTAAGGCTATCTTTTACAAATGTTCTTTTTAACATTATTGATTTCCATATATAAATTCAAGATTTTTTAAAACTAATCTTCCAACACATATCAAATTTTACACCTTGCAAACTACACATTTATTTACTAAAGTTTAAGTACCGAGTAGAAAACCAAGATGACTATCAGAATGGTCGCGGAGCTTGCAGCAAATCCCCACTAGGTGGCAGCACTTTGCGGGCCTTCCATTTGCAGTACCCACATTTCTTCGTTAATGTTCCACCACTATATAGACGATTGACTTCATCCATTATGCATTTTTGGTTTTACCTAAGTTTAAATTATGTGGCTCTCTGTATCTGTATATGGACATAGTATATTTTAAGAAACATGGTTTGTGCATTGTGAATATGTTTACAGTCATTTTAGATAACTCGTGTCACATAAAAGCATTTTGCCAATCTAAAACGTTCTAGAATACTTGGCATGTTATTCTATTTTAAAATTTTAACACTTTGGTGCCTGAGTTATTTATCCACAATTGATATATAAAAAATAAACAATACACATTATAAGCATGGAGACATCTGAAGTGGTAGTGAAAGAAGGAAAATGGGTTGAATCCAGGTTGAAAACGGCAACATTTATATTCAACGAGTTTCATTTCTTCTCTCCAAGCACAGTTAAAACTCTAAAAATGTTTTTGAAAAGAGAGGCACAGTTTTACACTAGCCAATGTTGTAATTTATATTCTACAGCTCTAATTTTAAGAATGTCTGTCATAAAAAAATTCCTCAACAAATAAAAATGTGATATTCCCATCTTATCACACTACTGAGACTAATATGGTTTGGGGCTTATTAGACGGTCAAGTTGTCTGATGTAAAATTCCCCACCTTGCTGTGACATATAAAAAAGCCACAAGGCTGACATTATCTTCATAATGGGTGTTTCAAACCCTCTGAACAGTGTCTCATTCTTAATAGATGTTAAATAAATGTTTTTTGAATGTGTAAATAAATTAATAAAAATCACAATTTTAGGTGGACACAGCAATAAAAATCTCAGAACAGGCCTTTCTATAGTATTTATAGAACCCATACTCCTTCCAGTAACTATTGATATATTAGGAGCTAATTCACTTTTAAATAATACAGCTTGCATTTTAATGAAGGAGACATATTAATGTGTGATAACAAACAAAACAATTTAATTTCAGTTGTTGTAAACTCTAAGAATTTTAAGAAACTAAGTTATAATAATAGCAGAGATCCACTGTTGAGAACCATAGGTCTAAAGTAATAGAGTTAATGTGTCATTGAACATAAAATGCTTTTAACAAGCTTCCAAGAATCAATTTAGCTCTGGTGAGGGTCAAATTTTTGGGATGTGTTCATAGATATCTTATATTTATTTAAAAACAGAAAGCGAAGCTCAAGCTGACAGTCTAATCTTGATAATAATGTAGCATATCAAGAGACACCACACTCCTTGCATTCACCTCAATAATATCAGAATTAAACAAGATTCTAGTTGTAGTAAGTGTCAATTAAATGAATTCAAATTAAATGAATAATAAGAACCCATTAGCTATGCATGCATGGAGAAAGTAACTTTTTAAAGGCAAAAATGATACAGTTTTGAAGCATTTTATTCTTATTCTCAAACATTTACACATGATAACACCCAAAAGGAGCAGAAACAATATAAACAGCAACGGTGGCACAGGCAGTTAAGCGCAGCGCTATGAAGCTGTCTGCAGCCTCTGCAGCGCGGGTTCAATCCCGGCCTGCCAGTGAGAATCCCACATGGCGAAGCAGACCTCTCCTGTCTTGCCCGCTGCTCCCGACAGCAGTTTGTCAGTCTGCCTGTTCTGTGCCCCACTCTGTCTCTGGTGAATCCTCTCACCCTCCGCTGCATCTGGCCTGGACCCCAGGTCTTGTATAAATAAATAAATCTTTAAAAAAAAAAAAACAGCAACAAGAAAAGACACTTTTAAATGCCCCAGATGTGTCTGAGAGCAAAGCCGAACATCTCCATTCTGTGTGTTGTTACACAGAAGTAAATGGGAGCCTCGCAGATATAAAAGCCAAATCACACAGAGAAAGTTTCTATGCTCAGAAATAAAATTGGAAGTCATAACATACTGACATTTGCAATAGTTTTCCATGTAGACACATTTCTACAATTCCAATATCTTAAAGAAGACTGCAGTAAAGATTTTTTTTTTTAAATTGAGGTGAAGATGCAAAGGAAGCTATATTGAATCCTAACCTATTCTTTCCAAGTTTCAGTTGATTTATCTATACATTTGTGAGGGTAAACACCTAGCGAGGGACCAACAAAGGTTTGTTTTATGTTAACAATATGCAGGAAATATTTTAAAAATTCAGTTAAATGAAAGAAATATAATATTGGAGAAACGAGTAAACCTGTTTTTACTGCAGATGATATAATATACATAGCAAATCCTTGAAAATCAATTATAAAACAAGGTAGCAACATAGCTGTAACACACACACACACACACCATATCTTTCATATACAGAAACAACACTCGGGTAGAGAAAAAAGAGAAAATTTCATTTGCAGAAACAATAAAAAAAATAAAATAATTAGACATCCAGTTTAAAAGATAGAAGTAGGGGCTTCCCCGGCGGCGCAGCATGTTGAGGGCAGCGCTGTGAAGCTGTCCACAGCCTTTGCAGTGTGGGTTCTATTCCAGCCAGGGAGAGATCCACATGGCGTTGCAGACTTCTCCTGTCTCCCTCGCTGGCTCCTTCAGCAGTGCTTTTGGTTGGTCTGCCTGCTTTGCTCTCTGCACTGTCTTGGGTGAATCCTCTCACACTCCAACACCTCTGGCCTGTACCCCAGATCTTGTATAAATCAATAAATTAAAAAAAAAAGAAAGAGGGCCTCCCCGGTGGCGCAGCGGTTGAGCTCTAGGTTGCAAAGCTGCCCGCAGCCCCTGCAGCGCTGGTTCGAGCCCCGGCCACCAGGTGAGGGTCCCACATGGTGCACAGACCTCTCCTGCCGCCCGCTGCTCCCCTCAGCAGTGTACTTCATCAGTCTGCCTGTTCTGCTCTCCGCTCTGGCTCTGGTGAATTCTCTCACCCTCCCGTGCTTCTGACTGTACCCAGTGCTTGTATAAATAAATAAATCTTTAAAAAAAAAAAAGAAGGAAACTTCAAAACATCCCTGAAAGATAATAAAAATCAGAACTGTATGTCAGCAAAGGGAAGTATAAGTGGCAAGATAGACTAAACCATGTGGAGTCTGTTCAGTTGGTATTAAAAATAAAAGATGAACACCTGCATACTATCTATACGTATCATCTGTCAATTCTGGTTATCTATCTGTATCTATTTATCAACCTATATATGCATTTATCTATGAAGAGAGTAAACACACAGAGATAGGCATGAAATATAGACATGTGGGTATATGCATGCATGTACCTATTCCCTACGTCTGTGTGCTGAACAGTCTCTAAAAACCACATTTAAAAAAATACAAAGTGATATATACTGAGAATGAGATGAGAAATGATATCATAGAAGGTAATATATCTTTTCCTAATAATGTGTGATTATTTACTTCTAAAAAATATATAAATAGAAATAAGTACATACCAAGTATTCCTAGGTATCTGTTTTGCAATTTTTTTTTCAAGAATGGACAATAGAAAGCCCATGCATGTGTATGTACATGCACATATATGTATGTGCACACACATGCATATTTTTTAATCTCTTCACAGCTGAAAAAGTAGAAAATGTTTATAGTGAAGAAAATTCACTAGTCTTTGGGAATAAATTTCAAGAATCACTGTAAAACTGTAACTGAATCATTATTTGATTTCTATATAATTTATGAATGCTTTTTTCCCCTCCCTTACATTTCCAGCTTCAATATTCTCTTTTCATTTCTTCTCATTATATCAGTTTGATGCTAATGTTCTTAACCATTTGAAAATTTCTTGTTAGAGTTAGACCCCGCTCTGGGCAACCCAAGAGTCTGCAGCACTGAGGCCAGGAAGACTCATTCATCCCAGGATGGCGATGCTTTCTGCCAGACTGAGTTCTGTATGAAGCTGTGTGTTTGTATTGATAGCTTATAATGGAAATGTTTCTATTGGTAAACGTTGCTGTGTTTTTTTCGGTTTTGTTTTTGTTTTGTTTTGTTTTTTCCTGTTGTTGGTTTGTTTCCACTCCAAAGACAAGCATTGGTAGTAGTCTGTGCCCTCACTACAGTTCTGTTTGTTACCAGGACAGCTATGGAATTCTTGGTCAGGTGTCACCATGCCTATTCCTGTCTCACAAACAGCTCACTTCTTCATCAGGGCTAACATTCATTTTCAGATGGCAAGTGCAGACATGGTGAGTTTCAATTCCCCAGGGGACATCCAAGTGTTCAATAGATCACAAGGTGGACAAGCTTAGAGCTTTGGGAATTCAGTGCTTACACATTAGATTTGAAGCTCATCAAAATACAGAAGGAGGGTAAAACTATACATGTGGATGATATCATGTGGTCACTTTGAACCAAGTGTAAAACCTGAGTCATGGGCCTCCCTGGTGGCCTAGGGGTTGAATCTCAGTGCTATCGCCTCCATGGGGATAGCAATACTGGCCATGGAGCTAGCCCACATGGTGCAGCAGACCTCTCCTGTCTCACTTGCTGTGTGAGACAGTGTATTTCAGTAAATACAGCAGTGTATTTCGGTAAATCTACCTGCTCTGCTCTCTACTTTGTCTCTGGTGGATCCTTCCATGCCCCATACTTTTGGCCTACCCCCCTGCTCTTCTGCACAAAAAAAAACCCACAAAAAACACCTGAGACACACTGATACTGTATGCTGAAAACTTGCGTCCCCCTACAAATTCATATGCTGAAATCTAATCCACAAGGTGATGTTATGAAGAGGTGGGTCTTTGGGAAATACTTAGAAAATGAGGGTGGAACTGTACTGAGTGGTATTTGTTCCTTTATAAAGAAGCTACAGAGAGATCCCCTCAGCCTTCCACCATTCTGTAGTCCAGAAAAGATGGTTGCCCATGATGTGGACAAGAGGTCCCCACCAGATACTGAATCTAGTCTTGCCATCATCCAGAACTGTGAGACATATATCTCTGTGGTTTATAATCCACCTAGTCCATGATATTTAGTTATAGCAGCCTGAATGGGCCGAGACAACCAGTAGCGCTGAACAAACAGGCAAAGGAAGGGAAACCCTTGGAAAAGTAATACACAGGGAACCAGGAGAGACCAGAGGACTGAAGCCAAGGGGGGAGGGGAAATATAGAACAGACAAATGCCACCATGAAGCCAGGGAAATAAGGATTAAATGTTTATTGTATTTGTTGAAAAACAGAACTAAAATGGTTATTTTCTTTACTGATAAATTCACTTCTAATTGATCAGGGTCATTTCAGCACAGTGGTGAGGAGTAAACAAGAATGCAGAAGAAAAACCACTGAGGAGAATTCTTTTAAGAAGTATGAATGAGAAGAGGGACCAGGATGATGTGACCTCTGAAAATCTATGCTCTCTTAATCTTGCCCGTGTACAACTGCTTTAAGGAAAATGGATGTCAGCTTTCTACTGCCTTACTTCAGATAAAAGTAATAAATATGAAAGAAATTATTTAAATTATGTAAAACCATTATTCTTTCTACAGTGTATGTTTTCCTGATGTTTGATTTTTTTTATTCTTTCCAAAATATTTTCTGTACTTGTTGCGCCTACAATATGTCTTCTGGGCTAGGTTAGTAAACCTTCTGGAAAAATAGAACATATTTTCTAGTTCTTATACATTTTTAATTTTTTTAATTTATTTTAATCTTATTGAAGTAACAATGTATTGTAACATTTTCTATTTCAGGTGTTCATTGTTGAGAATCAACATGTTTATATGAAACATTTAAGGTCACCATGAAAAGTTCACGGGTATCCTTTACCACACAACTGTCCCCATTCTCCCGACTTACCGCCCCCTCTCCCCCTTCTGCCTTTTGTAAACACCAAATGGTTTATAGCTCAAAAGTTTATTGTTTTTTTTAGTTAATCTATTTTCTCTGTATACCACATACTTCCAAATTTTCTTAACATCTTTATAAATACTTAGGAGGAGGTTTTTAAGGTTTACCACTAGATGGCAGTAGTGATCAAAAATTGAATAAAACCACCATCTAACACAACCATGTGTAATAATTGAGAAATAAATTAAAAATTTGCACATCTGAAATCAATATAAAAGTCATATTTCCAAATCCTAAATCTGATACAAATTTGCAAAAAGATGCTGACATATAATTAGAGTTTAAAAAATAGATTCATACTCTTGGAGGTAATAATGGAACTATTGAAGCCAAATAGTTGGAATGCATAGCCTAGTAATGCCAAGACTATTTGTATGACAATTATGCCCTCCACAATTCCCTAGAGACACACTTACAAGCTTTTTACACGATATGAGAATCACGTCTAAAATATTAAAGTACAGTTCTGTGTCTTGCTCAGAAAACATTACTTGTCCAAGAAGAAGAGAAATTTCCTTAATATATTAGGATTTTTTATTCAAGCATGTTTTCCTTTATTCAAGAATTGACTAATACAAAAAATACAAAACAATATTAGTATGAATATAGTAATTTTCACTATATTTAAAAGCATACATTTTTTCTTTTCTTTCTTCTTTTTTTCTTTTTTTTTTCCCTTTTTTTTTTTTTTTTTTTTTTTTTGGTGGGACCCTCGCCGGCGGCCGGGAAACGAACCGGCGCTGCAGAAGGTGCGGGCAGATTCTCAGCACAGCGCTCAACCACTGCGCCACCACGGGAGGCCCAAGCACGCATTTTTAATTTAAAATAATTTTACACTTCCTCATGATTTTTTGTCAGCATTTTATTTTTAAAATTATAGTGCCCCTTTCACTATCTTTAACCATATTTATACTCTGCTTCTCTGCATAAGTGAGCAGTTACGATAAAACATTTAATTATGAAACCTTTCACTCTAAGCAGCCGGAGCTCAAAGGAGCCTCAACACCAGTCTTTACCTCCAAGAAAGAACCCTGAGGTAGGACAGGTTGGTGAAGGGCCCAGTGGGTAGCAAGTCCTCCTCTCAACTCGCTTTTCAGGTCATTTCACCCAGCTGCTCCTGAGATGATTCACCCACTACTTGATTGAAGCAGATAGTTTCTGTGATACCAGATGCCAGGGGCAAATCCTGGACCAGACACTAATTTTGTTTGTATTTTGTTTTGTTTTGTTTTTTAAGATGGGAAATTCTTATATGTTTTCAATGAATGTGGGAGAGAACCAGTAGAGGGGAACATTTTAAATAAAAATTACCAATAATTCCACCGGGTATAGATGCTTCCCTATTGGATGCATTCATGTCTTTTCTTTGGAGTCTGTCAGAACACAAAGAAACAAGGAGGAACAACGGTCTAAATGTATCTTTTTAGAAAATTAACTTAAGTGGTTCTTTGCAGAGTTCCTTTAAATAGAAAGTCACACATGTGATTTCAAATTTAGATAGGGTTTTACCGTTTTGTGTTTTTGTCTCAGAAGAAGAAATGAACTCATTGAAAACAAATAATAGATACTGTAAAATATAAAAAAAAAAACCTCAGAAAAACTATCATCCCTGACTAGGTTATAAATTTCAAAGCAATGATAGCGTAGATGGAGAGCAAACGTACATGCCCTTGTTTTGTCCTTGGTTAACTTTGTTAATGCCGCAAGATCCCAAGCATTGGAAGCCACTGGGTCAGAAGCCCTAGTTCTTCCCTCTCCAATGACACACTCCACTCAGTACTGTAGGGTAAGGTAAAAAGCGTCAGGGTTTTCTGCCCTCCCACCATAGATGGACAGATGATGGATAGATGATGGATCCTTGCGGTCCCTAAGGCATGCCTGATAGCCGGCAGCTGGAGTAGGGTGTGGGCATAGGTAGATGGGATTCACCTGGGCTGAGACTGGGCTTTTTAAGGGCGGTGTCACGGGGACGCCAGCAGAAGCCCAAAGAGAAGCAGAAGCAGAGAGAGAAGCAGAGAAGGCCTGAGAGCCCAGATAGAGTGAGGATTTGCTGGGGGCTGGGAGGACTACCAGTCTCCCGGCCCCCCAGCACCACGGCCTGCCGTGTGCCTGGTAAATCTAAATAAAAAGCCTGCAAAAGCCACTGAGGACTCTGACTCCTCCTTTACACGGTCTGTTGGATCAGAAAACCTGCTCAGTGTCCTTCCTGCCCCTACAAGTACACTCCAAAAAATTCTTAGCGTGTCTGTAGGGTGAGTAAAGTACCAGGCTTTCCCACCCTCCTGCCATTAGATTAAATGCCTGTCTGCTGACAGAAACCTGGAATAGGGTGTGGGCTTGCGTCAGTGGGTACACCTGGGCTGAGAGACTGGTCTTATAAGGGCAGCGCCACGGGGATGCCAGCAGAGCGAAAGAGAGACCGGAAGAGAACCAGCACAGAAGCAGAGGCCACGAAAGAAGGCCGGAGAGCCCAGGAAGAGTGAAGATTCCCTGGGGGCTGGGAGGGTCTCTCGCCCCCACCCCCACCTCTGCCTGCTGTGTACCTAGTAAACTGAATAAAAAAGCCACCGAGGACTCCAGGACTCATCTCCTTTACCTCTGCATAGGATCGTAGAAAACCTGTCCTGTGCCTTCCTACCACTACAGTATCCAAGGGAAGAACAGGTAAAAGAGACTGAGAAGCTAGGCTCCTTTTCCTAAAAAGATAGACTATGTAAAAGTAGGTTATCAGATCAGGGTAAAATTCACACCAGATGACAATAAAAGTTAAATTTTCTCCTCCTTAAACTGAGCATGAGGTTTAAGAAGCCTAGATAGCACAGATTATTCTGACAACATAAAGGAGTTACCCTTAGGTTCCCACCCCTATGTGAATAAGCCCTGGGCAGTCACCACAGGCATCTGCAAAGAACCCCTAGTTTGGATTAATGGTCTAATCTCACCTTCTTGAAATTTTTGCAAAAGGGTCCCCATGTTTGCATTTCACCATGTAGCCATGTTTTGCTATATTTTCTCTGCTTTTTCAAATTATAATGTGGCTTCAATTTTTTTCATTCTACTAGCGATAAACCCATAAGTATTTTTTTCTCTCTTTTTGAAAACTAATATAGCAGTTGATTTTTCTATGACTAGAGTTTTGTGTGTGCCTCTCAGATGTTTTTCTTAGATGGCAATAGATATAGAAAAACTAAAGGAGAGAACAAGACATGGAAAATTTAAAAAGAAAATATACACATACTAGATAAACTAGGATAGGTAGCTAAAGTATAAAAACTGCAACATGTGAAACCAATAATTAGTTTGCATTCTAATAACACAAATTTCCCTGTGGCCACAGCTTCATGAAAATGGAATGATAATCATAGTTTCTGGTCAGAAGCAAGAAACTTGGAGTTTATTTCCGTTAAGTTGGCCAAAACCAAGCCGTTTGCTTTCTTGATGGGTTGTTTGGTCAATGACTCAGCTAAATTTCTCTGACTCCAGTGGTGTGCCCCCATCCCCCAGATTCAACTCGCATTCTGGATGTGCAGATATACTGAAGTCATTTTCATGTTGTTTCCTTGCCCTTATATACTATTTTACATTCTTCTCTTTTTCATAGATACTCTTCTTACTTTTCATTGGATACATTTGTAGTTCCATAGGCATAGGAAAATATACTCGATGAATAAGCATTTCACTCCTTAGAAGTATGACAACTAAATTTAGGCATCTACTTAAAGACAAGAATATAATCCACAACTTGCATTATATGCAAGAAATCTCACTCTTTTAATGTTTGGAGCTGAAAATAATATGATATTTCTGATATATAGGGCATTTCATAATGTATTATCATTAAAAAAAAAAAGCTTCTTTGATAGAAATGCATTGCAAACTCCTCATAGTAGCAGAGCTACTATGTATTAACACATATCAAGTTATGTGTGCTAGATGATGATTATCTCATTAAAATTTTCATCACAGCTGTCAATATCCTCATTTTACAGGTGACAATCTGAAGCACAGAAAAGGGGGAAAACTTGATCAAGCCCCCCAGTCAGTGAGTGGTGGGGGATGGGATTTGAATCAAGCAGCCTAATTCTGGATTATAGTTTCAAGGACACTGGCCTCCTCTGAGTCAGTCTTCAGAACCAAAAAGCAAACAGTGGTAATAACTAAAGAAGGTAAATTGTTTACACATCAGAAGTACAGAGAAGACTTTGAAGGTGGATCATTTTGGCTACTGAGACAATATCCCAAGTTTCTATCACTGAGGCTAACTAAAGAGGATCATTTCCACATGACTGCTTTTTGGGTTTCCAGATACTACAAGCCCTTTCTCTTCCTGTTTTTGCTGGCTCAGGTTGAAGCAGGTACACAAACTCTAGTACAAAGATTTCTTTTCAGACTGTTAAATGTTTTGAAGTCATTTGTTTGGAGCTAAGAATCCAGCTTAATCCAGGCTTAAACCATAAGACCTATACCACCTGTAGCAAAAAAGGTGGTTGCAAAATTTAAAAAAAAAATTCGCTCAATTATGCTGATTGTTTGACCTATCATTACCAATTATCTTAGTACTCGAAGCACTGATTTTATTTTTCACTTTCTCTTAGGTGGTTTAATGTTAATCCTCCTAATTTCTTAGGCACTTACTAGTATCAGTCACTTTAATCCCATATGTCTAGTCCTTATTGTAATGCTGTAAGGAAAGTAGCAGTATGTTAATGATGGAAAACTATGGTTTATAAAAGTAATTACAATCTTCAAGTTGTTTGATTAATAAGTGGTAGATTATTGAGTAGAAATCAGATCTCTCTGTTTCCCAGTCACTACCCCTGTGTCACCCTGATTCCATATTATAACAAACCATATTATAATGAAAATGGCAAATATTTACCTATGTCTTTTATTCTCCCTCTTCTTTGCTAGCGATGTTCATGACATTCATAAAGAAAAAGAAAATCATATTCAATCACAACTCCATTTAGTGTGTATAATCTTTCTTTTAAAAGATTTATTTTTTTCATGCATACAAGAGCTGGGGTACATGCCAGAGGTGCAGGAGGTGAGAGGATTCACCAGAAACAGTGGGAAACAGAACAGGCAGATAGACCGAAGCACACTGCTGAGGGGAGCAGCAGGCAAGTCAGGGGAGGTCTGCTGTGCCATGTGGATGGCTCCCTGGCCAGGACTCCAACTCATGCTGCAGTGGCTGCAGATACTTCCTAGATCATTTCCTTCTGTTAAAATGATCAGAATAGGAGAATTGTGACTTCCTTTTATAATCCATACAACTTGGAAACTTGCATAGTCACTCCATGAAGAATATTGCAAATGGTTTTACCTGGAATACAATGACTTGCTCTTATTTTCCTACACATAACATACTGTCTTTTCCCAAAATGACTGCCACAATATCTCTAGTTCCCCCTCCCCCCCCCCATCATCTAGAATCTTGCCACTTCTACTTAAAGACGTGAAGTGTGTGCTGGGGCTCTCCTGGTGGCGCAGGCGGTTGAGCGCAGTGCTGTGAAGCTGTCCGCAGCCTCTGCAGCGCTGGTTATATCCTGGCTTGGCCAGCGAGGGTCGCACATGGCGTGGCAGACCTCTCATGTCACGCCAGCTGCTCCCCTCAGCAGTGTATTTCATCTGTCTGCCTGTTCTATTCCCCACTCTGTCTCTGGTGAATCCTCTCACCCTCCCGTGCATCTGGCCTGTACCCAGTGCTTGTAAATGAATACATCTTGAAAAAAAAAAAAAAGATGTGACGTGTAGGGCCTCCCGAGTGGCGCAGGGGGTTGAGCACAGCGCCGTGAAGCTGTCCTCAGCCTCTGCAGTGTGGGTTCGATTCCCAGCCGGCCTGGGAGATACCCACATTGTGCAGCAGACCTCTCCTGTCTCGCCTGCTGCTCCCCTCAGCAGTGTATTTCAGTAGATCCGCCTGTACTGCTCCCTGCTGTGTCTCTGGTGAATCCTCTCACCCTCTAGCACCACTGGCATGTACCCCGGTTCTTGTATAAATAAATAAATCTTTTTTTTTAAGATTTATTTATTCATTTACACAAGAACCGGGGTACAGGCCACATGCGTAGGAGGATGAGAGGATTCACCAGAGACAGAGCAGGAACAGAACAGGCAGACTGATGAAATACACTGCAGAGGGGAGCAGCAGGCGCGACAGGAGAGATCTGCTGTGACATGCGGGACCCTCACCAGCCAGCCTGGATCGAACCGGTGCAGAGCTGCGGACAGCTTCACAGCAAAACACTCAACTGCCTATGCCACCAGGGGAGGCCCTAAATAAATAAATCTTTAAAAAAAAAGATGTGGGCCTCCCAGGTGGCACAGCGGTTGAATGCCGTGCTGTGAGGCTGTCTGCAGCCTCTGCAGCTCCGGTTCGATTCCCCACCCACCAGGGAGAACCCCACATGGCACAGCAGACCTCTCCTGCCTCACCCTCTGCTCCCCTCAGCAGTGTGTTCGGTCCATCTGCCTGTTCTGGCTCTGATGAATTTTCTCACCATCCCATGCTTCTGACCTGTACCCCAGTTCTTGTATAAATAAATAAATCTTTAAAAAAAAAAAAAGATGTGAAGTATAATTACCAGCCCCTTGAAGCTGAGCAGGCTGGTGACTTGCTTGTGACTGAAATAATGAGGCAGAAGCAGTGTGTGGCTTCTGAGGCTGGGCTATAAAAGGTGATCTAGTGTCTCTCTTAAACCTGGAACAATTGGTTTGGAACTCTGAGCTGCAGTGTCAGTGGATGTACTTCCCTGAGGCCACCCTACTGTAAGGAAATTCAATCTAATCTACTTGGAGACACTCTAAGACATTTATATAAAGAAAGAGATGTCTAACTAGCTCTCATTTTTCCAGTTCCAGCTGACTGGAAACAGTTACAGAAACTTCCTATAGTCAAAATTCCTGGTCAGGTGGAGAGAGGCGTGGAGGTGATTCTCTACGCAGATCTTCATGGCAGATGGCTGGTGGTCTCCTGAGAAGGAGTGAGCAATAATCTTTAATAACTTTTTTCCTCCTGCTTCTTATCCCTATAGAGTTCTCAAGTTTCTTACTTATTTCTAAATCTGGACTCACAGTCTTCTACCCATTTTCAGTCATTGTAGGGTAAGTGATTGCCAGACTTTTCTGCCCTCCCACCATTAGTGTCGATGATGGCTCCCTGCGGTCCTGAATGCATGCCTGATGGCGGGCACCTGGAGTGGGGTGTGGGCATACGTAGGTGGATACACCTGGGCTGATACCGGAATTGTAATTTTCAGGCCTAGTCTCCCAGCCAGGAACGGATCCCAGGCTGCAGGGCAGCGCTGAGGCCCAGCCACTAGACCCCCACGGGTTGGTGTCTCACGAAGCCACAGCAGGAACTTCGCAGACACTCAGACAAGCAAGTCAGAAGAGGCAGGTTTGTTTAGAGAAAGAAAAAGTTTAGTGAGGAGAAAAGAAACAAATAATGTGGGACTCCCAGGCCATGAAGCCAAGCGAGGGAAGGACAAGGAAGCCAAAGTGGAGTCGTGTCTCAGGGAATATAGACCTTCTTTCCCTCATTATTCTAAAGCTCCACCAGTCTCTTTGTGATTGGTTAGTTCTCAGGGTCTCACTTAATCTGCTACTGCGCGGGGATCTTCACATTCCTTATCTAACACGTTTGTCTCTCCCCATTTATTGCATCTTCCCCCTTGTTTGATAGATTTGTATTTAGGGCTGAGTCTCCTAGATGAGCATCCCTGCATTTTAGGGAAGAGAAAGTCAAACAATCAGCTATTGAAAAACAGGCTGGTGCCCACTGGTCTCTGTGCTGACCCCTTCCCATCTCCCCCTTGCATAAATATTCCTGCACTCTGTCAAAGGGCAGGACGGTGGTCTTCCAGACATGAGTCTGCTGCCCTCCTAATCTGCTGACAAATTACACCACTCTCCTTTTCCCCAAACTCTGCCTCCCTTTATTGGCTGAGGGAAACCGAGGCCGGCGGTCGGTAACAATATTGTCCTTGGTCCTGGGATGTTTATTATTCCCAGAGGAATTAGTTATATTCCTCTTGTTACCCTTATCTCTGAAGCCTTCCTTAATTCTCCGGAGGTGCCCACCTTCACTGTCCTTGAGGCTGCCTAATTCTCCCTAACTTGCCCTCGGATTCAATCCTGGGCCTATAAGGGTGGCGTCACGGGGGTGCCAGATGAGAATCAGCAAGACAGCAAGAGTAGCAGTGTTGGAAGGAATGAGAGGAAAACAAGAATACCAGGGAGCCCAGAAAAGAGTGAAGATTCACTGGGGACTAGGAGCCCTGCCAGCCTCCTGGCCCCCTGGCACGCCTGCCTGCTGTGTACCTGGTAAAATTGTTTCAGGGCAGCCCCGATACAAAACGGGTTGCCTGGCTGTGGTTCCTCACCCGCACGCTTAAAAGGGACTTATTAATACTCCACTGCAGGCACACACAAAAGGTTAATAAAAGGTTTATTTACAAGGGAAAGGGAAATAAGGAAAATGTACAACTCAGGGAGAAAATAGGGAAATAAAGTCTTTAATGCGTCCTACCTGATCTGCTGATCTGGAAACCCAATGGCACTCTGAGAGCTGGCCGAGAGCCGCGAGTTGGCAGAGAGTCAAGAGGAGCCCCCCAAGGCCCACGTGTCTGGTTTTATACCAAACCTGGCTGCTTAACCTCACCCTCAGGTCCCAGCAACCTTCCCTTTGGTGGTGATGGGATTTGTCTTTCCCAGTGTCCTGATGGCTTTGGTCTGGAGTTGGGGTGGAGTCCACAAAGCCCGCATGGAATTAGCTCAGGACATCCTTTCCCCCTAATAAAATGACAATAAAAGCCTGAAAAAAACACCGAGGGCTCCAGGATTCTCCTTTTCCCGTCTGCTCCAATCACAGAGATCCCGCACCATGCCATCCTGCCACTACGTTTGGCGTAAGTCAGCAGGATGATTCGATGCAGATGGTATGGAGCCCTCTGAAGACCTCAGGAGGGACCGAGGAGTAGCAGACTGAGCCTGTGACAACACTGGAGGCGCCATGGCAGCACAGGTGATGACCAAAGTCCAGGACCTGCAGGAAGAGCTAAAGACACTGCAGGAGCACAGGAGGTAGACAAGGTATGGGAGCTGCGGGACAAGACCGCAAATAGAAGAGGACACAGTCCAGAGGACCAGCCCGCAACCCCTGAGGCAGAAGAATCATAGGAAAAGAAAGAGGACCATGATTCAGAGCTCACCCAATGCTGATGCAAGGAAAAAGCTGATGGACTTGGACTGACAATTCTGCCAGAAGGCGGAGGAACTTTGGCGGGTTGATGTTAGTGATACCAGAATTGTCAGGCCTAGTCTCCCAGCCAGGAACGGATCCCAGGCTACAGGGGCAGCACTGAGGCCCAGCCACTAGACCCCCACGGGTTGGTGTCTCACGAAGCCGCAGCAGGAACTTCGCAGACGCTCAGGCAAGCAAGCCAGAAGAGGCAGTTTGTTTAGAAAAAGTTTATTGAGGAGAAAAAGAACAGAAATAAAGTGGGACTCCAGGCCATGAAACCAGGCCAGGGAGGGGCTAGGAAGCCAAAGTGGAGTCGTGTCTCAGGGAACAGACCTTCTTTCCCTCATTATTCGAAAGCTCCACCAGTTTGTGATTGGTTAGTTCTCGGCTGTCGCATTAATCTGCTACTGTGTGGGGATCTTCACATTCCTTATCTAAAGGTTTTTCTTTCCCCATTTGTTGCATCTTCACCCTTGTTTGATAGATTTGTCTTTATGGCCCAGTCTTCCTGAAGAGCACCTCTGCATTTCAGAGAAAGTTAAGCATTAGCTATTGAAGAAAAACAGGCTGCCGCCCTTCTCATCTCCTCGCATAAATGAGTCTGCTGCCCTAATTAAACTACTCTCCATGTTTCCCAAACTCCACCGTCCTTTATCACCTGAAGGAAACCAAGGCCAGCGTTAACACATTCCTCTAGTTGTCCTTATCTATGAAGCCTTCCTTAATTCTCCCGATGTCCCCACCTGCACTGTCCCTATAACTGCCTAATTACCCTAACTTGCCCTATGTCTCATTAGGTTTTGGGGACCCTGGGGGAGCATGGTATTGTTTGTACACCCAGGAGATGAAAATCAAGGCCTGGCAGGTGGGCCTCAGTGGCCAAGAGCAGAGCAGCCTATGTGCTGCCCGGCAATCCTAGGGCCACAGCCCAGAGCGGCAATGGCCAGAGTGGAGGAAGGGGCAGGCAAGAGAAGAGCCCAAGAGGCTGAGGGAGGAAGCCCTCGCCAAGTTCTCGGCAGCCCGCAGAGGAGATGTATCAAAAAGCCAACTTCAATAAGTTAAAAGCTGGTGCTGAGATTGGGAAGCCCTGAGGGCTGTTAAGCAGCCTAAGTATGCTAAAGAAGGCCAGTGAGTCTCTTAAAATCACCTGTGGGTGATGCTCTGTTTGTTGTTGAGGGTGAGGAGCCCAGGAACCTGTTCTTGGGGGAGGGGCAGGGAACATGGCTTGTGGTGGAGCCAACAGCCATAGAGGGGAACCCAAGAGAGGCCACATGTGGAGCTTATAGCCATGGATCCCCTACCCATGTGCATGTGCAAAGTGTTGCCCTGAGTGCAGGGTCTGCGTGTTGCATTGGTGGCTATGAAAGCCGAGTGCTGGACTGACTGCAGACAGAAACCCTGAGGGTTGGGTGATTACCCCCTAAGAGTACAGAATCACCAATCCAAGAGCGAGTGCATGCTGGGGGTGGATGCGGTGTGTGGCTTGTGGCCAAGACCACAACCGGAGAAGGCCAGGAAGCCTGATGTCTCCTGGTGTGTGATGACAGATACCGTGAGTGGTTTCCCCCCTCACATGAGCAGTGCCTTTGTGTAGGGTAAATGAATGATTGTCAGGCTTTTCTGTCCTCCCGCCACTAGGATTGAAGATTGATCCCTGCGGTCGTGAATGCATGCCTGATGGTGGGCACCTGGAGTGGGGTGTGGGCACGCATAGGTGGGTACACCTGGGCAGAGACTGGGCCTATAAGGGCAGCATCAAGGGGATGCCAGAGGAGAACAAGTGAAGAGCAAGAGTAGCAGTGTTGGAAGGAATGAGAGAAAGAACAAGAATGCCAGGGAGCCCAGAAAAGAGTGAAGATTCATGGGGGGCTAGGAGCCCTGCCAGCCTCCTGGCTTCCTGGCACCCCTGCCTGCCGTGCACCTAGTAAAATGGCAATAAAAGCCTGAAAAACCACCGAGAGCTCTAGGGCTCTCCTTTACCCATCTGCCCCAATCACAGAGCTCCTGCTCTGTGCCTTCCTGCTGCTACAATTGGTGTAAGTCAGCAGAATGATTCACTGCAGATGGGTATGGAGCCCTCTGAAGACCTCAGGAGGGACTGAGTAGCAGCAGACCATGAGCTAGGGCAGCACTGGAGGTGACCAAAATCCAGGAGCTGCAAGAAGAGCTAAAGACACTGCAGGAGCACAGGAGGTGGTCAAGGTCCAGGAGCTGCAGGAAGAGACCTTGAATGAAGGACAAAATGGCTTGAGAGGACCAGCCCACGACCCCTGAGACAGCAGAATCGTAGGAAAGAAAGCTGATCAGGATTCAGAGCTCATCCAGTGCTGACACAAAGAGAAAACTGAGACTTGGACTGACCATTCACCAGAGGGCGGAGGAACCTTGGCAGGTTGGTGTTGTTTTGTTGGGGCCCTGGAGGTGCATGGTATCGTTAGTACACCCAGGAGATGAAAATCAAGGCCTGGCAGGTGGGCCTCGGTGGCCAAAAGCAGCCTGTGTACTGCCCGGCAATCCTAGGGCCACAGCCCAGAGCGGCAATGGCCAGAGTGGAGGAAGGGGCAGGCAAGAGAAGAGCCCAAGAGGCTGAGGGAGGAAGCCCTCGCCAAGTTCTCGGCAGCCAGTAGAGGAGATGTATCAAAAAGCCATCTTAGAAAGGCAAAAGCTGGTGCTGAGATTGGGAAGCCCTGAGGGCTGTTAAGCAGCCTAAGTATGCTAAAGGCTAGTGAATCTCTTAAAATCACCTGTGGGTGATGCCCTGCTCATTGTTGAGTGAGGATAAGAAGCCAAGGAACCCATCCTTGGGGAAGGGGCAGGGAATGTGGCTTCTGGTGGAGCCCACAGCCAAAGAGGGGACCCAAGAGAGGCCGCATGTGGAGCTTGTATCCACGGATCCCCGCCCCATGAGCATGTGCAAAGGGTTGCCCTGAGTGCAGGGGTCTGTGTGTCGCATTGGTGGCTATGAAAGCCGAGTGCTGGACTGACTGCAGACAGAAACCCTGAGGGTTGGGCGATTACCCCCAAAGAGTAGAGAATCGCCAATCCAAGAGTGCATGCATGCTGGGGGTGGATGTGGTGTGTGGCTTGTGACTGAGACCACAGATGGAGAAGGCCAGGAAGCCTCATGGCTCCTGGCATGTGAAGGCAGATGCCTGAGTGGTTCCCCGCCTTGCATGAGCAGTGCCTTCAGCAGCAGAAGTGGTGGATCATCTGTTGGTGCCCACAATCTCGTCATTTGCCCCTATGTTGGTACCTTGCCTGGACTTATTTGTGTTCAGTTGTATTGTTTGTTACGTTCATTTGCATTCCATTTACTTTTGTGGGTCATGGCTGCAGTATTTATATTCGCCAAGGGAAATTTTTATATAAAACTTTATATAGACTGTATGGCAGAAAACCCTGAGGGGGTGGATTGTAGGGTAAGTAAAAGGTATCAGGTTTTTCCGCCCTCCCACTGTTAGAATAAATGCATGCCTGATGGCGGACACCTGGAGTAGGGTGTGGGCATGCATAGATGGGTGCACCTGAGCCAAGAGACTGGCCATATAAGGCCAGGGCGGCAGAGGACGGTGTGGTGTAGAGTGTGGTGGAAGTATGGTGGAGAACGGTGGAGAACAGTGGTAAACATGAAAACACTAAAACACCAAAACATCTGCTTGAACCGGTGATGAACCTACCCGGTTTGGGATGGCTGCATTACACTGGGGGTGGATGGTATTGTTTGTAAACCCTGGGAGATGAAAATCAAGGCATGGCAGGTGGGCCTTGGTTGCCAAGAGCAGCCTGTATACTGCCCGGCAATCCTAGGGCCACAGCCCAGAGCGGCAATGGCCAGAGTGGAGGAAGGGGCAGGCAAGAGAAGAGCCCAAGAGGCCGAGGGAGGAAGCCCTCGCCAAGTTCTCGGCAGCCAGCAGAGGAGATGTATCAAAAAGCCAACTTAGAAAGGCAAAAGCTGGTGCTAAGTTTGGGAAGCCCTGAGGGCTGTTAAGCAGCCTAAGTATGTTCAAGGCCAGTGAGTCTCTTAAAATCACTTGTGCATGATGCTCTTTTCATTGTTGAGGGTGAGGAGATGAGGAACCCGTCCTTGGGGAACGGGTGGGGAACATGGCTTGTGGTGGAGTTCCAAGCTGAAGAGGGACCCAAGAGAGACCGCATGTGGAGCTTGTATCTATGGATCCCCAACCCATGTGCTTGTGCAAAGGGTCGGCTTGAGTGCTAAGGTCTGCATGTCACATTGGTGGCTATGAAAGCCAAGTGCTGGACTGACTACAGACAGAAACACTAAGGGTTGGGCGATTACCCCCAAAGAGTACAGAATCGCCAATCGGAGAATGAGTGTATGTTGGGGGTGAATGCGGTGTGTGGCTTGTGGCAGAGACCACAGCCAGAGAAGGCCAGGAAACCTGATGGTTCCTGGTGTGTGATGCCAGATACCGCCGTGAGTGGTTCCCCCACTTCCATGAGCAGTGCCTTTGGCAGCAGAGGTGGTACATCTTCTGCTGTTGCCAATAATCGTCTTTTGCCACTAGATTGTGTGCTGCCTGTGCCTAGGTGTGTTCTGTTGCAGTTTGTTTCATTGCTATATTCAGTTGTATTCCATTAAATTTTGTGGGCCATGGCTGCAGTATTTATATTTGCTAAGGGAAAATTGTATATTAACTTGTATGTAGACTGTATGGCAGAAAACCCTGAGGGTGTGGATTGCAGGGTAAAGGATTGTCAGGCTTTTCTGCCCTCTCCCTTTAGGATTAATGATGGATCCCTTCAGTTCTGAATGCATGCCTGAGGGCAGACACCTAGAGTAGGGTGTGGGCAAGCCAGAGGAAGAGAACCAGCAGAGGAGCAGAGGCCAGGAAAGAAAGCTGAAGAGCCCAGGAAGAGTGAAAACTTGCTGGGGCCTGGGAGGTGTGCCAGCCTCCCAGTCCCCTGGTACCCCTGCCTGCCGTGTACCTGGTAAAATCCCAATAAAATTCTGAAAAGCCACTGAGGGCTCCAGGACTCTCCTCTACCCATCTGCTCGTATCATAGAGATCCTGCTCTGAGCCTCCTGCCACTATAATATGCACATATAATTACCCAGTTTTGTTTCTAAGGGATTTATTCAGTCAACCACTAAGCTATTACTGCTAGAATAATATTATCCTCAGCTAGTCTTTAAATTATTTCTCCAAACTACTGGGTGTTCTACAAGAAATAATTTTAATGTAGAATTTACCAAGGTTCTACACATTGAAGATAACAAAGGCACAATTAGTTATCATTAGATTTAAAAAAAAAGACATAGCACTCAATAAAAAGAGGATAGATAGCTTTGCTTGGAGAACATTCATCACCACAGTTATCTGTGTGGCAGTACTAATACATAAATAATATGATCCTCAACTTCTGGGAAGTCATGAAAGCTTTATCTTTTGTTTATGAATGAAGGAGAGAGAGACAGAGCAAGAGATAGACAGGGAGACAGAAATAGTGCTGGTAATGATCAGATCTACATTTAAGAAGACTGCCACTTGTGTTTTGCAGTTAGTGTAATAGTCTATTTAGTTTTGCCATTTTATGAAAAGAAGTACTAAGTGGAAAGAAGTGCAGATCTTATAAACTTAATCCAATAGAAGTAAAATTCTTTAATTCAAAGTAACACATCTTTGTGTTCAGTCAATTCTTACAAACTAAAGACAGTTAAACCATGTGTTCAATTTTGGTAACATCAAAAATTAAATATTATATGGAAAATATAAATATTAAATGATTGGTTGTCAGTGGAGGTGGAGAAAAAGAGGAGTGAGGTGTAGTGACATTAGTAAATAAACAATAAATGCATTTTTAAAAAAATCCTGTAACTTTCATAAAAGATTATTTAGGATATTTTATTTTTTAAGATTTATTTATACAAGAACTGGGGTACAGGCCAGAGGCACAGGTGGGTGAGAGAATTCACCAGAGACAGCAAGAAGCAGCACAGGCAGATAGAAAACACTGCTAAGGGGAACAGCAGGCAAGACAGGAGAGGTTTTGCCACACCATGTGGGTATCTCCCTGGCCAGCCGGGAATTGAACCCATGCTGCGGAGGCTGTGCATGCACAGCTGTACAGCTTCACAGCACTGCGTTCAACCCTGTGGGCCACCAGGGAGGCCCTATTTGGGATATTTTAACAGTTTCGGTTCTTTTAGGATTAGATCCCACCCCTCACCCCCAATATTATGCTTAACTTGCCCTTACTGAATAATCCAGAAGACAAAATGAATCAAAGTATTAACTGTTTTGACTGAGAATTTCTGGGTCCAGATACTTTGTATTCTTGAGACATTGAACAGACCATTTCATTCCTCTGAGTCTCAATTTCTTCATCTAGAAAGTGAAGAGACTAACCTCAATTTCCAGGGCAACTAGAGCTAACACCTGCAGAAACTCTGAAAATATTTTATACTTATTCCTAGGGATTCAAATAGAAGAGTTATCACTACTTGTGTTATTAAAAATGCATTTAAAATCCTTAATTTACATTTATCATTATAAGAATAGTAGTGCATTTAAATTAGGAAACATCCTTATGTTTCTAATTATTATAATATAATCCCTGTTTTTATTTCATGCTTTATGTGATATTTAAAAATTAGCAGATTTTCTCTTTTTAAAGAAGTATGAACTGGGCAACCTGGCTGGGTTGGATAGTATCAGATTGTATTTCAAAACATTTGTATTTTCCTTATATTAAAACAACAGCAACACACAAACTGAAAACAGGACCACCACTTATTAACATTCTGCCTAAAATGAATTTTGAGCCTGAGCAATGTTTTGACTATTAGGAAGATTTGGACGGATGATTTTTTTCTTCACCCCCATTACTTGATTTTAAAACCCAATTTTTCTCGGGGCACATTGTGCCCAACATCCAGGGACTGACTTAGACCAGTGTTTTATAGTTCTAGTACTATTGATATTTCAGACAGGATAATTCCTTAGGAAGGTACATCCTGTAAGTTGTAGATAGTTTAACAGCAGTACTTACATCCTACCACTAGATGGCAGTAAAGCACACCTCTTTAATTGTTACAACCCAAAATGTCTGCGGACTACTTAAAATGTCTGTGAGGCAAAGTTAGTTTCTGGTTGAGAACCAGTGTCTGAGAGCAATCATGGCCAATCTGACCAGTGAGATCTACAATATAGATTGCTAGGGCCTTCTAATCTTCAGATGTTCTCTTATATAAGACAACAGACAATGGCTGGACATGAAAAGGAGGGCAAAGATAGAATAACCAACTGTAGTGGCAGGAAGGCCACAGAGCAGGTTTTCTGATCTGGCAGACAGGTAAAGAAGGAGTCCTGGAGCCCTCGGTGGGTTTCTCAGGCTTTTATCGAGCTGTTACATATAGAGCTGCAACCAGGTACACAGCACGCAGGGCTGAGGGCCAGGAGGCCGGCAGGCTTCCAAACCCCCAGCAAGTCTTCACTCTGGGCTTCTGTGGCCTCTTTTGCCCCTTATCTCTCCTGCCTCTTCTGCTTCTCTCCTGCTTCTCCTCCTGCTTCTGCTTCACTGGGTGACTCTATCAATCCTCCTCCCATGGCCCACAGAAGTAAACAAGACAGACTGCGGGTGCCCATCAGGCAGGGCAATCCTAATGGTGGGAAAGCAGAAAAGCCTGAAAAATCATTTACTCTACACCAACTAAGACAGTTTATTTTAAAAATAATTTGGAAGAACAAGAGATATGGATACAGTGTTTCTCGGCTGAAAAATTTGTAGGGCATTAGCCTAATTTTCAGAACAATGTTGAAAAAAATCTTGATAAAATCCATTCTACCCCAATGTAACAGCCTCAAATTCCCTGATTCCCCATTTAGAGAACTTCTGAAACATAATAGTGGTATTCTATGTAATAGTAAAAAGCTGAAAAATTCAGACCATAATAATGAGCACACCTGCTAGCTTCATTTTGGCTCTTATGTTAAGGGTCATGTCTTCAGGATTGTTCCATAGGAGATGAGGAACGGCTGTATGTGGAAGAAAGTGGAGGACAGTAGTTAAGGCAAATAAAGCTAAACCAGGTGAATGCAGCTAAAGAAAGTCATAAATTCAAATACTCTGCTCACTTTGGGGAATGAATAAATTAACTCATCACGTAGGTGCTAAGAGGAAAGTAACTTTTTTCTCAGAGGAAAGTAACTAGTTTTTTGAAAAAAGTACGAAAGTAATTGAAAGGAGGAAGGAAGACCTTCTATAAAACAGTACAGGAGGGCCTCCCCGGTGGCGCAGCGGTTGAGCGCTGGGTTGCAGAGCTGCCCGTGGCCTCTGTGGCGCCGGTTCGATCCCGGCTGCTCCCCGGCCACCGGAGGAGGGTCCCACATGGCACGCAGACCTCTCCTGCCGCCCGCTGCTCCCCTCAGCAGTGTGCTTCGGTCTTTCTGCCTGCTCTGCTCCCTGCTCTGGCTCTGGTGAATTCTCTTACCCTCCCGTGCTTCTCACTGTACCCAGTGTGTGTATAAATAAATAAAATAGTTAAGCATATTTAAAAAAAAAATAAATAACAGTACAGGAGCATAATACATAAGTGAAAAAAAGACCTTTGATTCAAAAATCTCAAACTTCATACAAATCTGCTGAAAGTGAATCACAAACTTAAATGGAAAATAGATAACTATACAAATGTTAGGAAAAAATAGAGACAATTTTGAGGATACAGAGTTTGTAGACATGACACCAAAAACACAAGCAATAAAAGAAAAAAATTGAAAAACCGGATCTTATTAAAATTTAAAACATTTATTCTAAGACTATTAATGTAACAGGGTGGTGTCCAGGAAAGGGGGAGGTTCCAGGTTCCCTGCCCCACCCAAAAGGAGGGTGGAGCTGAGCAGGGAGATAAGAGTCTGCAGAGGAAACTGAGGAAGGAAGGAAGCAGGGTGAAGCCAGAAGGAGACCTGGAGGAGGCGCATGGAGCTGAGAGACACGTGAAGAAACTGCTCTTGCTTTTTGGTCGTGGACTGGTTGAAACATGGGTGAGAGACCTGTGGGGAGGTGACAATGGAGTTTTTTGTCTTGATTTTGATTTTGCTCTTTTCCTTTCAGACTTGTCTGGTTGTTTCTGATCCTTTTCTGTGGGTCCCCACTGCAGGATGCTTTAGACTTGTGACAGGCTTTGGGGGCCTTGTTCTGGGCCAATCCTGCTTGGGTGGATTTTTACCTATGAGGGGACGGGTAAATTTGGGTACTTGGTTTAGAAACTATATTCTTTGCCTTTCCTGTATTGTTTCCTAATTGTATTTAAGTTCTTCCCATTAATGTCTCATATGTTTTGTGTTGATGCGGTGGATGGCAGAACCTATTTAGAGCAGGCAGGTTTGCAGGGTCTGGGGTGCCCTTCTCCCTGCCCTGTAAAATTAAGAGGATAAAAAGACAAACTATAGATTGAAAGAAATTATTTGCAAGTCACATCTTTGACAAAGGACTGAGATCTATAATATATATATATATATTTTAAGATTTATTTATACAAGCACTGGGTACAGTCAGAAGCACGGGAGGGTGAAAGAATTCACCAGAGCCAGAGCAGGGAACAGAACAGGCAGACTGACGAAATACACTGCTGAGGGGCACAGTGGGCGTGGCAGGAGAGGTCTGCGCACCATGTGGGACCCTCCCCAGTGCCTGGGGATCGAACCGGCACTATAGAGGCTGCAGGCAGCTTCGTAGCCCAGCGCTCAACCACTGCGCCACCAGGGGAGGCCCGAGATCTATAATATATTAAGAATTCTAGAGCTTAACAATAAAAACATGGTGCGGTAATACAAAATAGTGACAATACCAAATGTGGGCATGGGTGTGGAAAAATAAGATCACTTGAACATTTACATTGGGAAAGTAAAATATAGTAACACTAGATGACAGCTTGGTAGTGTCTTAGAAAATGAAACATGCAAATACCATTTTTTAGAATGTGAAAAACTATTAGTATTGCCACTTCACCCTTATACTGCTTCATGAAATACAGCTGAATGTACCATGGTTAGCATGCTAATACAATAAATCCATTAACAGATTCACTCTCTAAACTGTACCCAGGTGATAGAATTTAAGGAGACTGGGCCTCCCTAGTGGCGCAAAGGGTTAAGACGCAACCTATGAAGCCGTCCTCAGCCACTGCAGTGCGAGTTTGATCCCTGGCCAAGGAGCTACCCACATGTCACAGCAGACCTCTCCTGACTCGCCCGCTGCTCCCCTCAGCAGTGTATTTGGTCAGTCTGCCTGTTCTGTTCCCCACTCTGTCTCTGGTGAATCCTCTCACCCCCCGCAACTCTGGCCTGTACCCCAGTTCTTATATGCAGAAATAAATTTTAAAAAAGAATTTAAGGAAACTACTTCCTAACTGTGATGATTTTCTTTAATTTAATGTGCAAAATCAAATTGAGCTACTGCATTATACCCAGAAGAAAGTCTGAATGAATGAAGCAATGACACACCAATTGTCTTAATCATTTTATTTTCAGTTACACAAACATCCTTCTCAGATAATGTTACTAGAACAATCTGTTTAAAAGACTTTATAGTTTGTGATAAACATACTTAAAAAAAAGCATCTCTTTATATAGAGTTGTGATAAAAAATGATTCATAGGTTATATTTTCAGGAGGCAGTTAGCTACATTGTAATCCTCTTTAAGAAACTTTCCTACTTAAGTCTATGATATGGAATGAAGATAATGATGAAAAAGTCTTCTGGTCAAAAAAAAAAAAAAATTCTGGTCAAAAATTGAGATCATCAAAGGAATGCTTAGTTTCCCCCACAGAGTTTCACCAGGATTTTTTCATAATCTCCCTTGGTTTCATCCTGTTGATAAAAAAATTAAAGCATTAATGATACCTGGCATCATAATCAATATAAGGTAATCTTAACTACAGAGGAATTGTTGCAGTAGTAGGGTAGCAGTTAGAAAACACACATTGCAGTGCACCAACTACTTAGGATCTTTCATAAAAAAATCACTTATTTAATTAAACAATATAATTAATATAGTAGATAGCAGATATTTATTATAGAAAAAGCAACAGCTTCAAGATGCAGATGGATTATATCATATATTAGAGCCATTATTTTACAGGAATAAAATACCACATAGAATTTAGTAAATATAACACAATCTAGTATCATTTCACAGTAAGGAGTATATGACTTATTCACCATAAAGAAAGTTAAATGTATGTAATTTTCCCACTTTTTCTTGATGAATTACAGCTGTCAATATAAGAAATTGAATTTATATCAGTATCTTTCAATAAGTTCAGTGTATTTGTTTCTTTTTTAACATTATAATAAGATAATTTGAACATACATTTTATATATTTGGCATAGGATATATGAACAAGATTTAAGGAAACTTTAATAAATTTCTAATCCTTTGATCATCTTTGTTGCAAACTTTATCTCAAAATATTTTGGTTGGTATGTCTGCTTACGGGAAACCACATATTTCTATGACTTCTGAAAAATCTATGTAGTTTGTCAGTATATAATTCGCTAATAGATTTACCTGTGACAGTTTATAAATCATGTAATATAACACATTAATTTTATATATGATACACTAAGTCAGCCTTTCTCTATAAAGAAGTTGCAAAAAACTTTTGCGGGGGTAGTATTATGAAAATCACAACATACCAGAATGGCTTGGCAGAGAGATTTACCATACAGCTGCTGATAGTATACTTTGATATCATTCATGTCGATTTCAGAACGGGAAACCATAATTCTGATCAATTTCTTATGACGAGTTCCAGCACCCTGTCCAAAACAAATGGTAGAAAGTGTATCTCACATTCAGAGCATGCACTTAAAGCAGGATCTCAGTTTGAAGGTGAAGTTCTTTTTTGTTCACTTATATAATTTTTATGGAAACTATTTTCACATTAGAATATACCTACACACACAATTTATGCAAGTGCCAATAAAATAACAAGAACCAAACTGCTACATCAACTTCTAGTCAGTCTTCCACTATCCAGTCTTTCTTCTACATAAACTGCTCAATTACAAATAAAGTGAATTTTCTAAGTTACAAAGCAAATCATCTAATTCATTCATTTAAAAATGCTTCAGTTGTCTCTTGTTGCTTTCAAGATAGAAACCAATTTTTTTTTTCTTGGGTATACAATGCCCTGGTTAATCCTGTACCCTCTTCTTATACCGGGCACCATCACGCTAATTATCTTTATTATCCTGAAAGTGTATGCTACTTCCTTCTCCTGGGCCAGGGATGCCTTACTCCTCTATCTCTTCTACTCCTGCCCTCATCTGGCTAATTCCTGTTCATCACCAGGTCTAAGTTAACTGATAGCAAAGGTACACTGATTTCCTGAGTCTGGGGGGCTAGGCCCACTTCCTTTCTACAATACTAGGCATTCATCATTACCCATCTAACTACTCTGCTAGAGAGCAGCAAGCATAAGATGAGGGACTGTACTGCCCACTTTATAGTGGCACATTTCACAGAGACTCTTTTCCTATTAATTGGTTAGATTTCTCTCTGAAGACTTCTTTATTCTGGAGTCACTTTTCATAATACAGTACATAATACAGGTGGCACCTTACACCACACTATTCATGCTTGATAATAAAATTAAAGTGAAGTGGTATCTTAAATACACCTGAATAATATCTTCTACTTTAGTAATCTTAGAATGACATTTTAAATCTTAGAATGGCATATGAATCCATAGCATGGAAGACAAAATAATAAAAGAGACAAAAGGTTACAAAGGGAGTAATTGTAAACTCACAACCGTAGCAGAAGTTACTAGCATCACACATTAAAAGAGAAAGTATATAGCTCTTTCTGTAGTGACTAGGGTTTTATGAAAATGATAAGTAACCCACACCTTCTCTACAAACTCACAATAAATTCAACAGAATTTCATTTTAACAAGGAAGTATATTATTAGATGGAACAATGATTCTTTTTAATGGAAGGGTATTAAAATAAATGTGATTTTCAAACACTATAAGGTGTTCTGCCCTTCTCTGCACAAACAGTAATGACCCCTCAGCAATGCACACAAGTGGAATGTTACCTTCATGGCACGATGGAGCTCCTCAGCAAAGAATCTCGGCTTGCTTGTGGCACACATCACTGCAAGAGGCACATATTTCAGTTGAGATATTTACCACAACACAAGAAAATGCATATAAAAGAAACAGGAAATAGAGAGTTTTGCCAACAAGATTCTGTTCACCCCTGACAACATCACTTATCTCCTATTATCTTAAATCCACCCAATAGCAACTTCAATAATTCTGTTAACTTGAGTAGACTCTTCTCTTCCTACTGGGAAACCAGTGGGTATTAAAGGTTATGTGGATATACAGTATTTTTTTTTTCATACTGAAGTAATATTTTTTTAAGCAGACTGGGACAGGTTTTAAATACTGCTTCCAAATTAAACACCAACACATGAATTGTTCACTAAGATTGTCCAACACATGCAGTGTGATGCATGGACCAAAAGAATTGACATCAACTGGACCCTTGTTAGAAATGCAGAATCCCAAGCTCCACCCACACCTACTGAATCAGAATGTGCATTTTAAGAAGAGTTCCAGAATGCATATTAATGTTTGGGGAACACTTTCGAATATAGGTTCCCAGCTCCCATTGGTTGCCTAAATGACAGGGAGATCTTAAAATATTTTTCTTAAGTCCTTTTTAGGGATATTTATCAAAACAAAACCTTGTGTACTTGTTTAAGATTGTTCAATTAACTAGTGACAGACCAGGATTTAAATCTGCATTCAATCTGCATTGATCCCATCCTCTTAATGATCATTGTGACTTTCCTCTCTGCTAGTCTCAGCCAGGTGCATGGATTGGTATAAGAAAGTGTTCACTAAGGCCTCCCTGGTGGTGCAATGATTAAGAAGCAACCTATGAAGTTGCCCACAGCCACTGCAGCATGAGTTTGATCCCCTGGCCACATGGCACAGCAGACCTCTCCTGACTCACCCACGGCTCCCTCAGCAGTGTACTTCAGTCAATCCGCCTGTTCTGCTCCCCACTCTGTCTCTGTTGAATCCTCTCACCCCCTTACCTCTGGCCTGTACCCCAGTTCTTGTATGCATAAAAAAAATCTTAAAAAAAGTGTTCACTAAATATGTATGTCCCACCTGCCCATCTTTTTGAAAAACAGAATAATATCTATTATTAATAGATGTTGCCTGTATCTGATGACCCATAGATGACCCACATCTGAATATTTTGCTTTTTATTTATTTATTTTTTTTAATATGGGAAACCACCGATAATGTAATTTTAAGTTAAAAAAGTCTTTCCCCTCTGGGACTACATACCGATAGTTTGGAAGCATTTTTCAACGTCGCCTTTCATCTCTAGCTGCAGAACTTTGTTCATGTCATGCTCACTGTACTTGCAATACTTCTGAAATACTGAATATTAAATTTAAATTAAAACAGGTTCAAAGCATCCTGTTCTTCAGCAAACTTTAGCAAAATCAGGGCAACACAAAGCATTCCCTGGGATGCCTGAACTTCAAAACACACTTTAAAATTAATGACTAAACTGAGGATATGGGGATACTTCATCATCTCCTAGGGATGGAACTGACATGATTATTTTGGTACTCCTCTATATTTTGGAGAAAATTTTGCAAGTGTTGACATTTACTAGAAATGGCATGTGATTGACAACCATAACACTTAATACATCAGAGCTAAGTGCCATAGCAAATGGCTCTTCCCTTACATAAGGACCTGTGTAGTAAAGTTCCTTTAATTTTAACATTAGAAACTGTGTGTTATAATAAAATAAACACTTTTCCTTTGCCTCCAGAAAGCTTAGAGCTAAATTTTGTGCTCAAAGGCAAGAACTCTCCCCCACTACCCCGGAACTTGCATATATTTTTTCTTCACTTTGCCCTGAGATTATTTTTCTTTATTGCAATTTCACTTGATTTATTGAATGTGTATATTTCCCAAATAGTTTTGGATAATAAAAATAAGAAAATAATGAAATAATGGCCTATATACCTAAGTCACAAAATTTGTCTCAAATATTATAAAATGGTGACTGTCAAAGTTGGATAAAAAGGCAAGTAGGAGTGAGGGGTCAGGAGCATTTCACTTGCTAGGTATTGCTGTGAAGCTGAGACTTCTCTCTTTTCCCTTATTTATACTAAAAAAAAATGCATCTTCCATAGATAGATCCCAGGAAACATGTTTTTTCTTACCTCTGCGAAGATGGGGATAGCTTCTGGTGGTAAGAATAGTACTGAACACATTCACATCTGTCCCTTTTCTTTTTTCTCCTGCTTCATATAAGGCCTGTCAAAAAACACAGAAGCAAACACTTGACTACTGGCTTGATAGCTACACAAGAATGTTAGGTCCCTACCAGGATCTTATAGGCTTGGTGCTCAGTACTACAATGAGGATAGGCTAACCTAAGTTTATATTTTAAGTTTATTAAAATATAAGTTCCTTAAAGATAAGGACCTTATTTTTTCTTAAGTATTTTCCACTCTATTTATCAAGGTACCTTGGAAACACTAGAGAATGAATGTATGTTTGCAGAATATGTGTTTGCTGAATTAAATTGAATTAAGATTGTGTTCTATAGCAAGACACAAGAGACATTTTTCCCTCTTTATTCTTTAAGAAATTACCAGAAAATGGGTACTAATAGATCAATAATTCAATCATTCCCTAGTTCTTGAAATTTGGTGTCAAAATTTCTGCATTCAAATACTGATTCTGCAACAAATATGAAGTCTGCAATGTAATCTTGGATAAATAATTTGATTTTATGAAACTGCAGATTTCTCCCTATTGTAAATGAAAAAGATAATTCCTGCCTTATTGTCTGTCACAAGCATGTTCTGTTAACTTTGAAATGCTAATTACCATCGTCCTCCTGGGTCACGCTAATCCATGTAGCTGCCTTAAATACAGAGCTAAAACCCCGACAGTCTTAAAATGGAAAGCAAATTCTGAAATGTCACAAGTAAATGAGAATAATTATGGGGAATGAATGACTCAAATGTTAACTTTTGTCTTTTTATGTACTTGCACAATTTCTATCAAAATGGTCATGCTTCCAATGGACATAAGAAGTTATTTTAGACTTTTCAAGCAAAAGTATATGATATGAATGTATTTATTCAACAAAAAGTTGATGAGTACCTAATATGGGGATGGTTCTGTGCTGGTTCAATGAAGGGTTGGACAAATAAGTTTCTATCCTTACAGATGCATTGTGATCAATTTATAGAGGATACTGGCCCATGAAGAAAACATGCAAATAACAGTTATTTGTTTTTTAAAGGAATTCCATGTCTTAAAATTCTCATAATGTTGCCAGTGGATTGGTAAGTAGCTGGCAACCTCACTGAAAACTATATGTTAAAATACACTTGAACATATTTTAATATACTAAAATGTATTTCATAGTTATAATATCATAACCATAACTTTTACAATATAAACTTGCATCTATAAAGTATTATAGTATTCACTGCTAAAGGAATATTAGATGTGTTTACTCTTCTCACTTCAAATAATAAAATATTTTATAAAATTACATAAAAGAATGACTTTCACCTTTCTTATACCTGATAAAATGAAAATTCAGTTTTCTCAACAAAACCATTTTTGGGAATGACAAATCAAGTTTTCATTGTTCTCTTTCTCCAGTTTCATGAATAATGAGATCTACTGAAAATGTAAAGAACACATTTTTCTCTCTCAGGCTGCTCAAGTACAGGGTCCATCATTTACGGAATGAACATTAGGTGCCAACAATGGCCTCTCAGATGATTTTAGATTTGCCTTCATCTGGAGGCCATCAAGTGGTAATTTCACTGAAGGTAAGACCTGTTCGAGGTAGGAAGGTCAATTCTAGGAGTACGTGTCAGCACTTACCCTGGCATCTGTATCGGCCAAGTCTTCACTCATGCCAACATCCTCAGCTCGATCACCCTGAAAAAATTGATTCTCTTATAAGTTGTTTCAAACATGAATCATAGATTTACTTCTTTCTTATAAAAACAGTAAAATAGTATTCTTTGAGAAAGAGTCAACTGCTCATTTCTAGAGAAAGTTCAAATTTAAAATTTTACTCTTCTTAAAAAAAGAGACATTTCAGGACTCCCTGGTGGCGCAAGGGGTTAAGCACCGCAATATGAAGCAATTCGCAGCCCCTGCAGCACAAGTTCGATCCCTGGCCAGCCATTGAGAAACCCACATGGCATGGCAGACCTCTCTTGTCTCGCCTGCTGCTCCCCTCAGCAGTGTACCTCGGTCAATCTGCCTGTCTGTTCCCCACTCTTTCTCTGGTGAATCCTGTCTACCCCCACACCTCTGGCCTGTACCCCAGCTCTTGTATGCATAGATAAACAAATCTTTAAAAAGAGAGAGAGATTTCCTAAAATATTTGAGGTATACCTTAACAAGAGAAAGCAAAACCTTCCGGTAATCTCCAGAAGTGTCTGAGGTGATGTCTTTGACCAGATCTCTCTTCAGTTCTGAGAAATAAAAAAGTAAATGTTGTAGTAAACTAGAGATATGGTGATGGTGTAATAAAATCTATTGTATGACTATTTGCAATGCCAAATGCTCATTTAGTTATTGAATACCCTTCAAAATATAGAGATTTAAACACATTTCAAAAAGTAGAAATATCAGGGCAAGTAAAATTTTGAATCCTCAAAATTGTTTTCTATGGGACAATGAAAATAATTTAGGTAATACTGTGAATACAACCCATAGTCATGGAGTTTTTGCTATCAATTTTAAACTGAATAGTTACACATTATAAATAATGAAACTTGAAATAAAACATGCCAGAATTTAAATAATGGAATGAATACAACAGCTATTAAAAAGAATAAACCAAAGGTACTGACTTAAGTACTGATCATTTATTTACTTGAAAAATTACAAATATATGTAATATAACTCAGTTAAGTGTATGTGTGTATATATACCTAGGGATGGAAAGACATATTTAAAACTTTTCTTTGTCTAAACACCTTGAATTAATTATGCAAAATAATGCTATAGTAGAAAAAATAGCTGAATTTATAATTACTAGAAAACAAGGCAATTTGATAAACTACCATTGGAATATATCTTGGATATAATGAAGAAATATGGACATTTACCTTTGCAAATGTTTTCTCAAACAAAAACTAATAATCTGTCCCTCTTGATTATTAGCACTGACAGACTTAAGGTAAATATTGGTAATTAGATAATAATTGCAGAAAATAGAGTTAAGAGTGTCTTCATTCCCTTTATCAAATTGCTCTAAACACTGTAGGCAAGGACTATTGTATTCTCCATATTTGGCATGAAAATCAAGTAAAAAGATACTCTGTAGTGCCACATATTGGGTGAAGAAATCAAAATAGCTAAAGGCTGGGGAAACTAGATAAGCAGAATAGTAGAATTTCCAGCACTTTGCAAGACTCAGTTGCAACTACCCTCTTTAAAGTGTTGAGCATAGCATTTAAATGAGATGTTTCACTGGATAAGTTAAGCGAGCAGTGGTTGGTCAAAAGTGAGTCATTTATGTTCAATATGGTAAAGCTATTTCCCTCAGCAGATTATATAGGCATCTAGCTTTTAACCTGTTCAAGGACAGATGGGAAATATTTTGTTTGTAAATTTTTCTTTTTTTATTAAAATTAAGGATGAGATTTTTTCTGAGCAAGATCTCAGAATAATAGATGTTTTTAAAAATTGAATGCTTTGAATTGAGTTTTCTGCTACAAGAATAGGTAGCTGTTTGTCCACAGCTCCATTTCTATTACACAGCCAAGTTGAAGAAGTCCGGGACCTTGTCTCCCTTATCTGTGCTCTGGCAACATGAAAGTTGTTGGGGAATAGTATGTGCATCTAGTAGATGTGTGCTCCAAATTAAAGAAATATTTTAAAATATAGCATTTCCAACCCCCACATTGAACATCCACATTCAATTTTAAGAGTAGTATGTCAGATTTCTTTTCCAATAAGGTGCTTGGACTGTTGGGCATTAAAACTTACCTTCCCTATACACTCTGTTAATTTCTCTGATTTCTCTGTTAGTTCTTGATGCCAAAATTTCGTTCAGAGTATCTTCATCAGTTCCAAGACCCTGTATTGAAAGAGAAGAAGAAATATATGAAAATCTTCATTCAAGAGCATTAACTAGTTTTTGTGTCCCAAAATGTGTGTGAGTGTGGGATTTAGTAAATTTCCTAGTATGTAGTAAGGATTCATAATATTTAATAATGAAAAAAGCTCTATTATATTGCTTTAAAAACAAAGTGGGTTTTAGGCCACTATAAAGATATAAAAAATGACATATGACATAGAGAGTGGCACGGGAAGATGAAAGTAACTCAGTTGTTAGCATCAACATTCATTTATTCATTTATTTGTTCATTTTATTCCCACTTGACAAGCCTTATACTAGATGTTGAGGAAATAATAGCAGGCTTACATGGACTTGACCTACACATTCTCTTAAAGAAAAGGGATTTGCTTAAATCAGGTGAATTACCTTCATGGCACCATACAGCTCATCAGCATCAAACCGGGCTGGAGTTTTCAAAAGAGCCAACACCACTTCCTCAAGGTGACCCGAAAGGGCTTTTTTCAGCGCTTCATCCAGGGCCTGTAACAAAAAGATTAGAATCAGGACTTCCAAGAAGGAACGTGCTGGGTTATACAGCAATTGGTGTTACCTGAACTTGACATCACCTCACTGCTGATTCTTCCAGCCATCTTTAGAGTCCCTTCTTATTACAAACAAAAGGTACTGAGTATTTAGAATGTTATCTTAATCTAAATCTAGAGCGATTAGAATGAATATACTGAATTCATTGATAACTTTTTAAAGAACTGGTTTTCAATCTTTTATTCAGGAAGAAATCACAATGCTCAAAACAAAGGGGTTGTGCATGAAAAGAAAAAGTTACAAGAATACTTTAAAAATAATGTACTAATAATTTTTCTATTCTTTTGAGGTTTTGAGGTTACAGTGCTCAAATAAGCACTGTAATTACACATTGACATTATATAGCTTTTTAGTTATACTCCTTAAAGGGAAAATACCCATATTTGGCATAGAAAATATAAAGTTTACTTTGAAGGTAGAATTCTATGTATAAACTTGGTATTTAGGCATTGAATAGCTGATTTAAATTTCAGCAAAAGACAATTGAATCACAACATATTCATATTCAACACACAACATATGCATTATTGCCAGTAGTAATCTTAAACTTTATTGTTAAGTTAAAAATTTGTTTCCAAAATTAAACACCACATCTACAAAAAAATTAACCAATATATGAAACCAGCAAACTTGCTCAAATGGATTCAATTGCAACCAAGTGAATAAATCACGCAATCCCAATCTTAGTTGTAATAGGAAAATAGTGCTGTAGACAGAAAGAAATAGGTAACTATTCAAAATTCATATTTAAACTGAAATTAAATATCTCAATTTACTATTCCTACCTTTCCTTTTTCCTGGAGATATGCTGCCTTGATCTGTTGGCGCTGTGCATTATTTCTCTTAGTCAGAATGTCAATGATAGTTACTTCATCCACACCTGGTAATAAAAGGCCATAAGCTTTTAAAATCAATTTTCTTCATTACCCATAAATGCCATAAAATTATTCATTGTCAGGAAGAAAGATGTTAACAAATTAACAAATAAAAATTGCAGCAGCTTAGGCTACAGATGTGACACTATTATCAAAGGAAGCATTTTGGGTTATATTCCTTTCACTTGAATAAGAAAAGAAGCAGGAATTATTCCTAGCCCTCAGTGTTTCAGAATTTGATCCTAGTTCAAATCCTACATGAGCAGAGAATCTACTAGAAATGAGTTGTTCAGGGTATCTGTTGTAGCTGTAGATTCTATTGATCTGATTAAAATTTCCTAAGTGTTGAGAAAGGAAATGTATCTTCATTTGACAAAGAAATGTTTTAACCTTATCAGTGTTGATATTCAGAACCCTACTTAAATGAAGTAAGGAGGCTAGGATTACATACACGCATAGATCAGAAATTACAGTAACCATAATACTTCACATTTTCTCGTAGTTTCCTTTTCCAAGGGAACTGATAGGAAGTAGGTGGTGTTTGGGGAGCATATTGGTTAGGGTCCAGAAAGAGAAGCCAAAAGTTTATGGCTATTGATAAAAATGTATTCTGCCCATGTGTTTTGTTGTTCTGTTTCTGAATAAAACCTGCTGTAGCTTTTCTAGTAGATTGCCTTTTTGAAGTCAATAGTCTTTAAAATGTAAGGATCTTTCCATTGCACATTTATTTTTCCAATACCCATTTAGACAAAAGTTTTGAAATTTCCAAGATGAAACTGTTTTGGGGAGACATTATTACCTTTAACTGTTATCGCTTTATGCAAGGCCTCAACATCTGAGGATGGATTGAAGCTTGGATAGGGGCTCACTGCTGAGCCGTGACCACCTTTGGATCCTTTCACAGTTTTCTGTGGGAGACAGAGAAATAAATTATGTCCATTCATTCATGTTAGTCTCAATTTTAATATTTAACTAAATTATTTGTCTCTGACTTACAATGTATTCCTGCTCTTCATTGTCAATAAACCAGGCCTGCTTGAGGAATTCTTGTACCATAGACATTTTTAAAAAAGTATCTGGAAAGGAAACAGAGTTTTTTTTAAAAACAAACGCACCACACATAAACACCACTACACTCTCTTACATACATAAGACACACTGTAGTCTTGACCTTCCTTTCCAGAATTGACCTTAGGAGTATATTGGAAATTTTTAAAAGGAAAGTCTGCCCCTTCAACAGAAACCGAGAGCCACCACTCAGAAACTTGGCTCTTTCTTAGCATACTCAGTCCAAATTTTTAGAGATCAAATGACTTCTACAAGTAAGCCTCTAGGTTGAAGAGAAGAGCAGCCTATTCACTTCACTGTTCTAAATTTACAGTCCAGTATGCCAGACACTGAGGTTCCAAAAAGCACTGAAGCATCATCACTTATCTCAAAGAACTTAAAAGTTAGTGTATGTTGTCCCTGGGAAAACACAAAAACTAAGGAAACTACCTAGAAGAAGTCGGTAATCTGAGCATCTTCTGAAGTAACTCGAGATTCACCTGGCAGAAAAGTTAACAAGAACAAAACAGAGAGAACTTGGTATATTTGGAAAGATGAAAGCTTATCTACACAGAAATGTTGACAGGAACCTGAACAAAGAAATTTAAATACATCCCTAAAGTTTAGGGAAAACATTAATGAATTTTTAAAATGAAAGTGGCATGATTTTATTTATATTTTAGAATTTTTATGGAGAATGGCGAGGAGATATGTTAAGAGATAGGCAAGAGGTAAGATAAGAGATCATTAAGTAGGCCTTTAAAGAATCTATGTTGGATTAATGGGTGTCTGAGGAAAAATAATGGCTATCAAAGGAATTTAATGTGCACCCTTTAATGGTAAAACAACCTACAGGAGAGGATTCAGATGCAAAACTATCTATAAACAGACATTCAGATGATATTTCTTCCCTGAATAATTCTGTTTCCCTTTCTATTCTTGAGTAGAAATTTATTTCAACTCCTGGGGTAATAACTGCACGTACATTTCTTCCTATTTGTGCCATCTAAATACCAGCCTGAAATGTTTTTCCACCCAAAACACATATACACCCAAAAACACAGAAAATGATTATTTCATACCAGGTTCTTTGCTCTAACAGGAAGTATTAGGGTGAAATTGCAATATACACATCCTCTTTGGCAGACTTTACCTTAAAGGAAATTTCTTAAATGGTCTCATGGTTCAGCAATATTTTAATTTATTGAACTATGTATATTTTTTAAAACCTGAAGTATGTTTAAAATTAATGTGTTCTTTGATTTATCCACACAGAAAAAAAGCCCATGTTCAAGGTCTACACAAGGTCTATCTCTGAGCACTATTGCTTATCCCTCTGGAGGCCACTCTCAGATTACATGTGAGGGACATTGGAAGGATAATCTCTGCAGCTTTACATTTCTACATGAAGTTAAATGACTCATGAGGTATAAAACCTGTAACAGAGTTCCTTAACAGCATGTTCACACAAAGTATTTCAATCCACACCTGCCAAAAATTAACTACCCTATTGAGTAATGTCATTGAATATAGGTGGGAAGAAATATCCATAGCAGAATTTATTTATACTAAATTATGATGGGAATTGATCAAATTACTATTTGTTCTTCTGTAAGAAGAACCACTATAACATGCATTTATTTGATCACTTCCCCCAGTGATTGATATAGTTGAATTTGTTTCCTGATGTAAAGGCATGATGTGTAATTTTACTTAAGGTTTTAGTTCCTCTTTCAGTCATAATCTGGTGCTCTTAGCAATTTTCTAGTTGCTTAATTGGTACATCTAATACCAGCAATTTCTGGCTAGGTTTCAGTAGTTAAAATTTCCATTTTTATCATCTCATCCATGATTTTCATAAAGGAGAATAATCAATATGAGGGTTATGATTGGCTACTTAGCAAAGTTCTTTTCCATCAGTCATAGAAATATGTGTTCCAATATTTCTACTGTTTTCAATTAGAAAATAAAAACTTCAAAAGAGATCAAAGGTGAGATTAAGGATATTGTAGAATATAATTTTAAAAATTAAACTCACAACCGCAAAATAAATTTTATGCAAACTTTACTTCCTTTTTAAAATATAGTTGCTTGCATAATGCATTCATTTCTTAAAAAAAAAAAGCTTGAGAAATCCTAGAAAAATATGTGTATAGTTATATTAATTGCATAACACAAAATAACACAAATAAAAAGACTGAGTAATTTATTTGAAATAACAGTGTTTCATCAAAGTAACATATATTCTGACTTCCTAGATTTTATGCTGAAATATTTTGGTTGACCTAAAAGCACTATCTATAAAAGCCTGAATAGAACCTATCTCAGAAAAGCAATTCGAGGAAAATGGAATCTTAATTCAGCCAAATTATATCCAGCAGTTCTTAGTATAGCTGAAAGACAAAAGGATTGTGGCAGAAAATAAGAAATTGTTCTAAAGGGAATAGATTGTATCATGTACTGCTAGTTAAGTGTCCCAAATCAACTGCATGTATTACAGTACTCTTAACAGTTGCAACACACCTTACAAATACCACAACAAAATATTTTGATCCAGTTGTATCACTGAACCATTCTCTTTGTTTCATGCCTATCCTCTATATGAAAATGCACATTTTGTACTTGGTAAAAAAATTAAAAATTAAAATTAAAAATTAAAAATTTTGTACTTAAAAAAATTTAAGGTACTACTGCTTATGATAAATAGATAATGCATACAAACATGTTTCAAAGACTGCCATATGTTATATAAATATTATTCTTCAGAAAATGATCTAGTTCAGAACATAGAAGTACACAGCAAAAATAACTGAAATAACCCAATGACTTTACAAAGCATTCTTTTTTTTTCTTTTTCTTTTCAGGTGCAATGTTTAGAGCTTATACTAGATGTTTAAGAGTCTACTTTATTAACTTGTCTTGGCTCAATATATACTGAATCTAGTTACCAATGAGTTCTGAAAACAAGTTATCTCAATGCTTGAATCATCTAATTTGATAATAAAATGTAATAGCCATTTAAACAAAGGCTGATCTACATGGCAATTAACAATGTTCTTTAAACTAATGATCTTTTTGTGAACATGCCACCGCCTGCCAGTCTCAGGTTACCTCTGGGTAAATGTGTAGCTTTCTAGAGATTAGTATTTTTTGTATATTTTTGTGTCATATGAGAGCATTTTTCATCTATGCAGTAAGGAATTAAAGGTGGTAAATCTGTGTAGAGAAAATGTCCAAGATACCAGACAGACAGGGATCTATGCTTACTAAACACTTAAAGGTATTTGAGAAATACTTAAACAATTCCAACAACCTGATAATTTGCAAACACTAAGTTTTGTTGTATCAAAGTCGATCTTCTGATTTTTTAAAGTTGTATTAAGGTTATGCCCTTATTTTTTAACACGTGTAGACGAAGTATTTAGAGCCATGCCTGCAATGTTCTCTCAGATGTGACAGAAAAAAAATAAGCACAATTAACTGAAAATAACTTACAAGGTAAGGGCAAGAAGGAAGTTTAATAATAGCAAATATAGTAAATGTTAAGAATTGGGGAATCTGGGTGAAAGGCATGTGGTAATTCGGTGGCTTAGAAATGTTGTGGTTTAGTAATATTCTTGCAACTTTTCTGAAGGCTTGAAACTATTTCAATGAAAATGTCTGATTTTTTTTTTTTTTTAACTTGCAGTTTCTATGTCTGGAATCCTCATAAAAAGCCAGCATCTGTGATAGCAGAAGCCAAGTTTTTTGATCTATCATGTCTTCCTGGTGACAAGCTAGAGTGACTAGAGTTTTACAGTGATTAATCCCCACACATATAGGACACCTTCTTTAGCCCCATTTTCTATCCAGAAAAAAAAACTATAACTTCCTGGTAGTTTTCTACATAACAGTGGCAAGCCAACAGTGGCAATCAAGGCATATATAAATCCATGGATTCTGATTTCAAAGTATTGTATATCCTTTTAAACTAGTGACTAAGGGGCCTCCCTGGTGGCACAAGGGGTTAAGATGCAACCTATGAAGCTGTCCACAGCCTCTGCAGCACGAGTTCAATCCCCCACCAGGGAGCTACCCACATGGCACAGCAGACCTCTCCAGGCTTGACCGCTGCTCCCCTCAGCAGTATATTTCAGTCACTCTGTCTGTTCTGTTAACCCACTCTGTCTCTGGTGAACCCTCTCATCCCCCACACCTCTGGCCTGTACCCCAATTCTTGTATGTATAAATAAATAAATCTTTAAAAAAAAAACTAGTGACTAAGAAATAGAGTGACAATGAAGATGTTATTTTTAATAGCTCACACTTAATCAAATTCATAGCAGTTAACCCATGGAGACTATGGCAAGCTTTGCCCCAGCCTCAAGGAGTTTATTTTTCAATGTATTGGCTTATGCACTGTTTTACTTATATTATTTTCACAAGTCCTTTCCACACCAATCTGTGTGAAAGAAGGCAGTTAGACCATAAAATGGCAATGTTTATGAAGAACCACTTTATGAAAGGTAGTCTCAAGAATGTTTTGCTTGTAGGCCTTTCATAGGGTGTTCCCTTTGCCTGGAATCCTGTTACCTCTGCCACACCCTCTTCTGTTTGCCTAACTGTTGCTTCTAAGGGAGTATTCAGCATAGACCTGATCACATCCTCTAGAAATCCTTCACTGTCTTAACACTGGGTTAGGTGACCTGTGTTCTGCTAAAACATCCTGCCTCCACCCCTCCTTTGGCCCCTATCACTCTGCCATTATAGTTTTCAACTTACTCCACTAAGTGCCCCAGCAGTATTGCATGAGAGCAGTGCGCGTTTATTATTCATTACATGCCCCCTACCCCTGGCAAAATGCCTAATATTTGGTATGCTAATAAGTATGATTGAATGAATAGATTGAAGGAATAGTATCATTGCCATTTATTTAGGAAACATATTTACACTAAAAATTAACAAAGATTTTCTATCCACAACTAAAGCATATAGAAATAAGCAAAGACAAAATAAGGAGTTCTCAGATCTACTTTGATTCTCTTGAATTGGCCATATGAATTCACAAAACCACTTAACATCTCCAGGGAGATCTTCACTTATGAAAATTAGAGTTTTAGATAAATAGTTTTATATAAATAGATAAGATCCATTATAGTTTTGAAGTGCCCAACCTAAATTTTACCTCAAGTGCATGAAGGAGAAAATTAGGATAATGAAGGAAGGACTGCTATAAGTTGTATGTGTTCTGATATTTCAGGGAAAAACTGATCCCAATTTAAAGAAAGAGGAAATCATTTACTCAAAAATCTATTTTGCTTTATAAAAGATCCATCGGTTTAGTTCTTGTTTTAAATAGTCATAAATTAATGGTTCTAAAGAGGATTAAAAACAACCAACTCAGTAAATTATATCTATACAGATGCATCCTTTGCAGATCTTTGGATTGAAAAAGTACTTAATAAGCATGAAAGTCTAGCTGGTCCCTAATAATTTTATAATTAACTCTATTGTCAACAGTCAAATGTTGGTTATCTGCCAGATGTGACTGAGCCTGGGGCTAGGGTGGTAACATAACTTGTGGAGAAGAGGCCATTTCAGAATTATGAAACCAGCATTTTCCATATTTGAATGATTTTGTAGTGTGTCCACCAACACACATTCCAGTGAGCAGAGGGGAATATTACTTTTGCCAAGTCCATACGTAATTTTTAATGTCAACAAGAAAAGAAAGTGCATACCTTTCTTAATTAAGCTAGCATTAAATATTAAATATTAGGGCATCTCATTTAACTCTCAAAATGGACTAAAAGAAAATTTCTTGTAGGAACATTTGTAATGAACAAAAGCCAGATAGACACATGTTACAATTCAAAACCTCTCACTTTTGCCAAATATATCCAACACCAGTAAAAAAGAGTACTTCAGATGATACTTTGTGGTTATCTATGGAGGTTTTTTTTTTTTTTTTTTTAAACCATTAGCTCATTCAGCAATCAAGATGTTATTAAGTAAAATAATTCTCAGGTCTCTATAAGCATTCCTGAGGATAACTTATCTGACACCACCCAGGAAATATTTCCTTTCCCCTTAGGTTTTCAAATCAACACTTGAAAAGCCTGTCTATGACACAGAGACTACAGGAATAGGAATGCGACCACACCCTCTTCAAGTGAAAAAATTAATAAGCGGATCCTTTCTTGTATTTGCACTGCATAAGTAAACATAACATTAATTTCAAAATGATAATTACAAAGGGCATGATTACCACTATGAGGTCTGAATCTATTTAATTTTCTTACAAAAGAAGAAAATAAATTACCTAAGTTCTCATAATTTAAAACAGTTCTCTGAAACCCATGTTCGACACTTCTGGCCTGGCCTGGCCCCCCACAACGCCCACCTTCTATCATGAGTTCCCCCTAAGGCACACAGCTCTTGGAAACTCAAAACTCAGAGGAGGAAAACACATATTTTCCTTCTTTTCCATGGTAACTCACCAACAGTACAATAAACCAGTATTATAAGCAAACTTCCCTAATTTTAAAATTGTATTTCTTAGCTAAGTAAAACATTACAATTTGTGATGCCCAAAATATAAATGTCCAGTGTATCTTACAGAAACATTGCTCAAAACATGCTAAATGTAACCAGTCTTAAATCCCACAGAAGCAGTAACATTTAATTTCAGGATGGGAAAAGTTTTCAAAATTAACTAAAAAAAAAGCAAGACTTACCCTTTTCCTTCCTTCTACCCAAGAACTAAAGAGATCCTTCTCTGAAGATTTCACACTGGAGGTGGAGTTGAGAGTTTCTCTTTTATAGAATGTGAAAAGAGGCCACACCTAGCAACCAGAAGTTAGTAATTGGCTGCTTTTTGTTTGAAACACAGCTCAGCCTTGTCCCAAACAAAGTGAAACAAGTCTTGCAAAACTACTCTCTAAACCAACTGTTAGAAAAGGCGGTACAGATTTTTTTTTCCCTCTTTAACTTTACACTGTTTTTCCAGAGAGGATAGAATGCAGCACTATCTACCCTGATCCCGATATGAATTTTTGACATACTTTCCTAGTTAAGCAGATTGTAAACTGAGTAACATATAAACTTCAAAACAATTTCAAAAAATTCTTCAAGATGAACCCCACCCAACTCCATCACTTATTACTATCTGAATGGGGACGCATTTAATTTCCTTGAAACTCTTTGACCTTTGTAAAATAGGTATAGTATTTTCTCAGCTGTCTACTCACTAGAATTCTTGTGACTATTGTAAAATGACGTATTGATAAATTTTAACCTATGCTGTGCTGAACAATTTTCTATTTATATTTCACCAGCATTTTTCCAGCCTTCAAAATAAAAGACTTTTGTGCCTGCATATAGTTCATTGACATGAATAAGGAATATGAAAGAAAGAAATCTCAAAACAGTCTCAACATTTTCAACAAGGTTGATGGTATAAATATGATCATTATGATATTCAAAAACAGTATTGGCATTAAAAGAAGCCTTATCTACATTAATTCTTTTCAATGGATTCAGTTATATATCAGTTTTGTTAAAAATAGTTACTTAAACAAAAAAAAAACCCACAACTATAAATTGAAATAATAAATGGATTAGTGGCTATTAAGGAACAGGGACAATAAGAAATATCCCAACTGATGCAAGGAAAGGAAATTTCTGGGAGCCTAGATGGTGATTCATTTTTATTCTTCATGAAATCTTACAAGTATTATATGATGTTTCCATTAAACTATGCACAAGTATGCACTCCTTCTCAAGATTAGGCTTCAGTTTTTATTATATTTTGTGGTTTCTTCTTTTTCCTTGCAGATATCTCAGGTAATTTTATACATATATTATATATTATACATATTATATATAATATTTATTTCATATATAGTTTAGTGGTTTCTTCATGTACATGCATATATATTTATATGTATATGTACCACTGACTTAGGAAAATCAGTGGAAATAATTTCTTGAGACTATTAGTATTTATAACACATTCTAAATTTCCAATGCTAATTTCAATGAATCAAAATATCTTGAAGCAGGATGATCACCTAAAGTATTTGAGAAAATATCAATCTATATTTTTGACATCTTTCATGATTAATTAGCTACTAATTAATTGATTGATACAATTGCAAATCCATCTTGACAGATGTAGACCCACTTTCTAATATCTAATTTATTTTGTCAGGTGATATTTTCTTTTTTTCCAATTTGCATTTATATTCCCAACTTTGGCTAAGTTAGAACGTTTCTGCCTGGTAACATTTGTATGAAATGAAGAAAAAGTCCATATACTTTTTGTAAAATATAACAATATAAAAGGAACATATGGTCTCACATGATTGTGTGTATGTGTGTGTATATGTGTGTGTGTGTATTTGTTGAGAAGGATTACTAGTAACATAAATTCAGAGTTTTGCTTTATATATCTGGATTTATAACTGGTAAACTTACTACAATAACAATAAACATGGTGCTTGTGGAAGAATTAAAAAATTTAGAAGTATATTTTTCCAATTAACTTCCAGCTGTAATTCTAAAGGCATGTGAAACTTTCAAATTTAAAGGGGAAAGAAGTCAGTAACGATAAGAATATTACTGTGAATAATTTGCTTGTAATCTCTTCCCTTCTCCACAAAATATTAATGTCAAGAGAATTTGTAGAAAGGAAAGAAAACATAACAAATGTTATCACAAACAGCTGAAGGATAATTAGGGGTTAAATGCCACATACTGAAATTGCTGCAGAGAAATGACTCATTCTCTGGCAGTTTCTAGAGGATGATGACTCATTGGCTCCATTTACACACACACACACACACACCCCCACAAGTAAAGGAAAAGAAAAAAAGGAAAAAATAAATAGCTTAAAACAACCATTGTATATTACATTTTCACAGCATCTTTATTTCTCCTCCATCAGTGTAGACTGAGAGTGAAGGTGAAACAAGACAATACATAAACATAAGGATTTTCTACACAAGTTCTCCCTTAACAGAGTAAAAGTACTTGCCTACAATTCTAGCAAAACATCTGATTTTAGGAAAGTGTCCCCTCCCCCCCGCCCTTTGCTATTTTCATGAAGAAAGAATCATCAAGAATAGCATTTCACTGAAATCTCCAAATCTTCTCCACAGCTTCCTCATATGTACTATCCACAGCCAATGAAAACATTATTTTAGTTTGAGTTCACAGATTAAAGTCTTTTGAGAAATAGTGTTCTTGATCTCTAGCTATTTCAAATAATTTTCTCCCTCTGTCTCTCTGTCTCTCACATACAGTTGATAAATTTTCTTTCTTTATATAGATTCAACAAGAAAAAATTAAAGGCATTACTCTGTCCCACAAAAGAGTAAACCACAATTGGAATTCCCAGAGATTGGAATTTCCCTATCCCCATGGACTGTGGAAAGAAAATATGAGCTTATTATTAGCTTGGGTCCCAGAAAGAAAATTATTTTCTTGGCCCTTTTAGGTCTGGACACATCTGTAGCAAAATGTCAACCTTCAGGTCAGTATCATTAGTGAATTATGAAGTCAGTTTGCTTTGTACTAGGCAATGTTTTAAAAAATAAATACAACAAAATAGAATAGAATGAAATGGGACAACATGGAGACTAACAGTGTTTCACATATCAGGTAAGTTTCACTTTGTGACCCTTGCTTTATGGTGTGTGTGTGTGTGTGTGTGTGTGTGTGATGATATAGTGTAAAAATAAGTGTATTCCAACTGAATGTTGTGTTCAAAAGGTTTGAAAAAGACTGGACATGACTACTAAAATGGATGTACCCAAGAAAGGTAGAGAATATTGTCTTCCTACTTACATATTCTAGAGAATGCAATTATATTTTTAAGAATCAGGTACACACAGAAAAATTGAAAATATTTCTAGTATTATCAAAATATTGAAAGCAATAGAGGAATGGATTGAAAGTGATATAATACGAATTAACTAATAGATACATAAACATAAATATATCCTAAAAACATACCATTGACCCAAAAAAAGCGGAGACAAAGGATAAATATACCACTTCAGAAAAAAAGTTAAATATCAAAGTAATAGCATAATATTTTAGAAATGTTTGTATATGATATAATAATATAATGGCATTATTGAGAAGGATGTGTACTAACTCTGGAGAAAGTTAACCCTGAGGAGAAAGGAAAGTGAATAGCATAAGGTTTTTGTTTTGTTTTTAATCATGCCTATATATATGTTTTTCTTTTTAAGAAAGCATTCTGGGGGGCCTCCCTGGTGGCACAAGGGGTTAAGCATAGCACTGTGAAGCTATCTGCATCCTCTGCAGCATGAATTCCATCACTGGCTGGCCAGGGAGCTACCCACATGGTGCAGCAGACCTCTTCTGTCATGCCCGCTGCTCCCCTCAGCAGCGTATTTCAGTAGATCCACCTATTCTGTTCCTCACTCTGTCTCTGTGAATCCTCTCACCCTCTGCACCTCTGGCCTGTACCCCTGTTCTTGTATGCATAAATAAATCTGAAAAAAGCAGCATTCTGAAATAAACAGCACTTTGAAATTTTTAGTGTTGATACAAAGGTGTTTATTATGGCCTTCTCTGCAACTTTCCATATGTTTAAACTTTCAAAATTGTATGTGACATTTTTTATTCAATATCTTTTATGAGAGTCACCCATATTATTGTGTTGTGTACATTGTCATTGTATGTTACTGTCTTTTTATTATTCTCATTGCTCTCTGGCATTCCACTACATAAATATATCACAGTTTATCCATTTTTCTCTAGTTTAACATTTCTAATTTCTGACTGTTACAAACTGTTATATACATTCTTATACATATCTTCTCATACTTTTGCTAGTTTTATGGGGTAAAACTAACTACCAAATAAAAATAATGAACAAGCTTGTGCTAAAATCTGTCTTACTTTTTTGTATTTCCTTTTGTGGGTGAGAAATAATAGAGGAAATAGAAACTCAAAATCAGTGGCTTAGTATCTGCTTATTACTATGTGAGTTAGAAAAACTCAGTGAATGATTTGGTGAGTCAGTTCTTATACTCCTACCAGCAATATCATGATAGGGTTAGTAATTTTTTTGTTTCACAGTAGTTTTATTCTTTAATATGATAATCTGATTCCTCTATATATTATTCTTAAAAAGAAAAAATAAAACTGTCACATTGGTCATTGTATCTGATTTTATTCCAATAACATTTTAAGAAGTTTGAGGAGAGGAAAATTAAAATATGTGGTAAGATCAAGCTGTGAAACTTTGCTTTCTAGGTTCTAGGAGAGCAAAGGAGCTAGTTAGATCCAAAGTTGTGAAATTTCACGTTTTCTAATGGCAACTTAACTACCATACATTTTGTGTACAAATTCTTCTATAACCATCAGTAATCTTTGGCATCACAGTGATTTTTTCTTCTATGAACCCCACATATAGCAAACCTTTTAATGAGAAAAGAAAAAATAAATATATAAAATCATTGCATGATAATGTGTTTTTTTGTTTTTTGTTTTTTTTAAGATTTATTTATTTATTTATACAAGCACTGGGTACAGTCAGAAGTGTGGGAGGGTGAAAGAAATCACCAGAGCCAGAGCGGGGAACAAAACAGGCAGACTGATGAAATACATTGCTGAGGGGAGCAGCGGGCATGGCAGGAGAGGTCTGTCACACCATGTGGGACCCTTGCCCTGCAGCTGGGGATCGAATAGGCGCTGCAGAGGCTGCAGGCACCTTCACAGCCCAGTGCTCAACTGCTGTGCCACCAGGGGAGGCCCTGCATGATAATGTGTTTGAGACTTAGGCATTATTTATTCGAAAGTCCATTGACAGAACATTGCTCATTTATTGCTGGTAGGAATACAAAATAGTATAATCCTTTGGAAGGTAGCTTGGCAGTTTACTACAAAGTTAAACATAGTGTTATGATAAAATCCAGTGATTGTATTCCTAAAGGCTTACTCCAATAGAGTTGGGGAAACTATGTCCACATAAAGATCTACGTATTAATGATCATAGCACCTTTATTGCCAGTTGCCAAAAAGTGGATGTAGCCAAGATGTCCTTCAAGAGTGATTGAATAAATCTCGTACATGCATAAAGTGGAATTTCGTTCAATGATTAAAAGAAATGAGTTGCTGATTGATGGCAGTCAGATGGACTACAGACTATGGTAGGACAGGATTCTTTAGCCCTCACTTCTTTCAGAGACACTGAGGATATTATGTGGCGGGAGCAGCCTCATCTAAAATGGAGTTGGAGATACAAGGACTGTTGTCTCAGCAAGGAGGAGAGACAGAAACTATTGGAAAATGTAGGAGACACTGAAAAATAGAAAGTCAAGATCTGCTTCCCACTTACCTACACCACAAGAGAGTTCAGACCTCCTGGGAACATTGCTTAAAGACTATCCTGAGTATACATTATCCTCAAGCGCACACAGAACATTATACAGGATTGATAGTGTTGGCTCAAAAACAGGAGTCAGCAATTTCATGGAAATTGAAATATATCAAGCAACTTCTTGATCACAATGGTATGAAATTAGAAATCAACTACAAAATGAAGGCAGGGAAAACCTCCACTCTATAGAAATTGAACAACTACTGAACCACCACTGGATTATCAATTGATTAGAAATCAAGGAATAAATAAAAAAAAAATACCTGGAGACAAATGAAAATGAAGACATAAGCCACAGACCATATGGGATAGGACACAGCTAAAGAAATATTAAGAAATATATAGCAATACAGGTCCACATCAAGAAACAAGAAAGAACTCAGATATATAAACTTGCTTCTCACCATAAGAAACTAAAAAAGGAAGAACAAAATTAAGTTAGTAAAAGTAAGAATAAAAAAGAGAAGAAATAAGTGAAATAGAAATAAAAAAAAATCATCCATAAAATCAATGCAAACAAAAGCTGGTTCTTTGAAAAAATTAACAAAATAGACAAAACTCTAGCTACACTAAGAAAAAAATTGATATATAATAAGTAAAATCCAAACTATAAGAGGACAAGTTATAATAGACATTTCAAAAATACATAGGATCAAAACAGAGAACTGCAAACATGTATGCCAACAAACTGAATAACCAATATGAAATGGAAAAATTCTTAGAAATCTAGAAACTTCTAAGACTGACTCAGGGAGAAATAGAAAACCTGAACAGATCAATTACAAGCAAGAATATTGAAACGGTAACTCAGTTTTCCAAAATCTAAAAAATCCAGAAGTTTTTACCAGTGAGTTCTACAAAACCTTCAAAGATGAATTAATATCTATCATTAAACTCATCCAAAAAAATAAATAAACAAAAACCTGTGAAACAGGAAAAGCTTCCAAACACAATCTTTCAGGCCATCATCAATCTGATAATGAAACCAAAGACATCACAATAAAAGAAAATTATAGGTCAATATTCCTGATGAACATAAAACCTCAACAAAACCCTCAACAAAATAAAAAACCCTCAACCAAACCTTAGCAAAACAAATTCAACAATAAATTGAATGGATCATATATCATGACCAAGTGGAATTTATTCCAGGGACACAAGGATGGTTTAACATCTAAAATTCAATCAATGTAACTCACTGTATCAATAAAAGAAAAAAAAATCATATGATCATATTAACAGAGGCAGAGAAAACATGTGATATGATTCATTATCCATTTATGATTTTAAAAAAAAATCTAAAAACTGGGGATAGATGGAAATTACCTCAAAAAAAATGAAGGCCTTGTACCACAAGCCCCCAGCTAGCTTCATTCTCAAAAATTAAAGCCTGAAAGCTTTTCCTCTACTATTTGGTTCAAGACAAGGCTGTCCCTTTTCACTGCTACTATTCAACATAGTATTGAAAATCCTAGCTAAAGCAATGAGGAAGAAAAAAAGATATAAAAGGAATCCAAAGTAGGAAAGTACAACTATATTTACATATAACATGGTAATATGCATAGAAAACCCTAAAAATTCAACTAAAAATTATTTGAAATAATAAATCCATATCATACAAAGATATATCCAAGTATAGTTAAGATTTAATTTATTTGGAATTAAATATATAAAAAGAAAAACTTTTCAAGATGTTCTGGAGATAACATATATAATCTCTGGGTTGATTCCAGAGATGGCAGGGCACCTAATATTATAAGAGAGATCTCTTTAATATACACATATAAAAATTCACGTGTGGGGCCTCCCTGGTGGCACAGGGATTAGTCTCAGTGCTATCAAACTATCAACAGCCACTGCGGCCTGAATTCAATCTCCGGTCAGGGAGCTGACGCACATGGTGCAGCAGACCTCTCCTGTCTCACCCTCTGCTCCCCTCAGCAGTGTATTTCAGTAGATTCTCTTGTTCTGCTCCCCACTCTGCCTATGGTGGTTTCTCATCCCTGCACCTCTGGCTTGCACCCCAGCTCTTGAATGCATAAATAAATGAAATAAATCTTTAAAATAAAATAAAAATAAAAGTTCACATGTGGAAACATACAAAACTCTTGCATTCTCATTAAAACATATTTTCAAGTATTAAGTGTTAAAGTGTTGATTGTAATAGGCATTCTTTTAAATCATTGAGGAAGTAAAATAACCTAAACAAAAATGAGTGAAAAATATGAATAATTCATAAACTAAATTGAACTGGATATATACAGATCAGACTGATAATGGTTTAAACATTTCTATGGCATCTTTACTAACAAAACTATTGTAAAAGGATCCTCTCATACATTGTTGGTGCTTTTTGTTTATTTGAAAAAGCAATATACCAGCTATTAGAATAAAATACAAAATAGTATAAATCAGAGGAAAAAGCATAAGGGATGAGAGTGTGAAGTGAAGGCAACTCTTATACAAACATATTTACTGGCAATAAAAGGTGGAAAAATGGAGAGTAACATTCATTGTGAGATATGATTATAAATCTGAATTTATTTTTAAGAGGAAAAGATACTAATTTATTGTGGAAAACAGTTAAAGGTATAGTGAAAAATAAAAACAAAATGGGAAAATGAAAGGAAAAATCTTCCAGAAGATTTGGGAGGACAAAAATACCAATAAGGAGAAAGAGTATTATCCCTTCCCTTGGGGATCTCTTCATGACCAATTTTTCTAGCGGAAGATTTAATTGGGGGAAAAAGAACTTTTACCCTTGGGTAGGACTGATTCTGGGAGTACTGCAGAGGGGCAAAACACTAACAAGAAACTTCACCTGCGATCAGAGGGAAACAACATGTAGACACAGGGGAATCATGAGCCAAAGAGAGCAGCCTGAAACATTTCCTTCCCTCATGGTTCCTAGAAGGAAGCAACCCTGCCAACACCTTGCTCTCAAATTTATAGCCTCCACAATTGTTAAGCTACCCAGTCTATGGTACTTCATCACAGAATCTCTAGCAAACTATTACAGATTGCTTAACCAAGCACACCTTGGTTAAATGTGTCTATGTAGACTAAAAAATCCCACTAATATTTCCTTTATAATTAGTAATTTTTCCATATAATCAAATGGGTTAGCGAATTATTGAATATGGGCTAATATCTTTTCTACTTTTGAAACTGTGGATCCAGCTTCTAGAGTTAATAATACGTATAATGGGGAGAAGATATAGTCTACAATGGAATTGTCTGAGGAATCTCTTTGAAAGGAATGCCTACTTGCCTCCTACTTACTCATCTCAATTGACCCTCCCTCCATGACGTAATGGATTTGAGACTAGACAGTCCCACGGTCTTAGAGGAAGTAATGGACAGGTCATAATGCCTCTCCCCTAAGCAATTGTCTTGTCATGATGCAGAATGGTAGATAAAGATCAGTAACAAATTCCTTCATGTGCATCCCTAAGAAACAGCAGGTCCAGAACTGCTGGCCAACAGAGTGAAGACACATTTTGTTTGTAAATTTTGAATAAAGAATAGATGAACAGTAGAATAACCCTTTGACTGATTTTTGTCTGGATGTCCTAAAGTATTATTAAGAAGAATTTTTAAAAGATCTTTCCTGGAGTGCAGTTATCACCAATTTGGACAATGACCTAACCCTACCCATTTCATTTTCATGCTATAGGACAGATGCAACTGTCATTTAAAGGTAACAGATAAGTTTGAGTTTTGCATCAACATACAACATTTATTCTTACACGCATAATGATAGCATGGGATGTCGAATCAATTTCAATAACTGATTGATTCAAAATGCCTTGCTATGTCATAACTGCATAAAAATTTTAGAAGTGTAGGGACCCGATGTAGCCAGCTGCTACATGAAAACCATTCTCTTAATTTTTAAGGTATTTTGTTTTTTTTAATACATCCATGCAGATGTGGAAGGTCATGAAACTACCATAAAATAAGCATCAAAATATAAGACACAAAGAAGGGAGAAAACTGCACACTTTTTATAACTGAGATCATCTTTAAGCTCAAAGCCAAACATGCAAATTCTAACATTTTCTCTAAATCTGATACATAACCAGGAGTCTTTTGGAGAGACTAAAAATAAGCAAAATGTGAAAAAGAAACAGTTCTAAATTCCACATGAGAGAGACAGGTTCCAAAGAACCCCAAGAAATTTAAATTCAGCTAATAGGTTTACAGTGGGCAATCCAGAGAATTAAAGATCCTTAGGCTTCATCAGCAGTTCTTTCTATTTGAAACCACCGTATCCTGCTGCCTGGTGGTTTTGCATTTTTAAAAGACTGTGGCAGGTGCTTGCAATATGCACATTTCAGTTTAATTTCCATCTGGGTGAACAAGAAGTCAGCTGCCTGGAGCTGAGGCATATTTGCTGTGGACACAGGTAAATTTGTTTAAAGTATTTTAAGTGTAAAGAGAATAAAGGCTTAGTTGAGTGAAGAGGAGTACAAAAAACTCACTGGGATTACAAATGATGGGTTAGGCAAATATTCTTTATAGCATTTGATATTTGCAATATGGAAATGAAATGCAGATCAGAAAATCTGCCTTCTGGACTCCTTAAAATGCACTGTCTCCTAAACTTCCTTTAAACTGAAACATCTACGTTACATTTCTATGTAGTTGGGGTGTACTAAGTTTAATATTGTTACGAGATTTTTAAAAACTCTATAGATGGGATTTTTAAAAAAACATGTAGTATATTGAAAAGAACTATTGTACAGTGAATATCACTACCATAAATTTTCTGAGAAAAGTCATGATTTTCTGAGAAAATTAACAACAAAATAAATCCACTTATGAACTAATTCGTTTTGAAGGAGTTACCAAAGTTCAGAATGTCTAACTATGGTTTGATGACTCACAACTTTAAAATTCACTTGGGAGTGGGTGGCTTGCATAGCGTTGTCCAAACCACAGTAATGGGAAGATAATATGATTCCTTTTCTTGAAATACCTGTATTTTTCTTCAATAGGCAGTTCAACTTTAACATGGCAGATGCTTAAAACTGAAACATGAACCCTTTAGAAAACAGAAGTTTCTTTCAAATTACTCATTCAAACTTAAAGAGAAAGGGTGTAAAAGTTACATTTTTCCACATGGGAGATCACGCAACTTAAAAAATACTTATGTCTTAAAGAAGCTGAAGTGCTTAATAAATTACAGTAAAGTTATTTCAGTTAGTGAAACATCTTATTCTTTATTTATGCTCTTTTCCTGGAAGCTCAGAAAAGACTGACTGATTTCTAAAGCAAGACATTTTATTTTCTGAATTAAGAGCTTTTCTCCATTGAAATCCTACTCATATTTTAAGACCCAGCTTAAAAGCCAATCATCAGTGGCATAACTTCAAGTCTTTATAAAAAGGAGAGCTGCTTTTTTTGAAAACAAGTGACACATTGGTTGAATCTTGAAACAATCATTTCACTTGAATTTTTTTTTATATTGTCTCGCTCCCCTCTAGACTGTTTTTTATTCATACCCAAATTTTCCAGAGTGCTTTTACCAAAGGTACTAATTCAAATTGTTCTGTGGTTATAGTTATACTTTAAATAAAATTTATGTCACTGATGGTTCAAGAAGAAAGTTTCATCTGGGTACTGGAGAATAGAAAGCAATTGCCAAAAACCTTGGAAGGATGGTGTGTATTGCATGAAGATTTCCTTTTAAAGAAAAATAAAACTATAAATCAAAAACATATATTTTGTTTTAAGAAAGAGTACACTATTTTTTTTTACATTTATTTATTTATTTATTTATTTATTTATTTATTTATTTATACAAGCACTGGGTATAGTCAGAAGCGCAGGAGGGTGAGAGAATTCACCAGAGCCAGAGCGGGGAGCAGAGCAGGCAGAAGGACCGAAGTACACTGCTGAGGGGAGCAGCGGGTGGCAGGAGAGGTCTGCGTGCCATGTGGGACCCTTCTCTGGTGGCCGGGGAGCAGCCGGGAATCGAACCGGCACTGCAGAGGCTGTGGGCAGCTTTGCAACCCAGCGCTCAACCGCTGCGCCACCAGGGAGGCCCAAGAATACACTATTTCTTTAGGAAGTGTGTATTTTTAATGGCTATTATGTTGCTTTTCTTTCTTTTTATATATTACTGAGAACATTCACCAATATTCCCATTTAAAATCTTTTTATAGTTGATCTTATCAGATTTTCTTTTTTTTTGCTTCCTAAAGTGGACATCCTCTTTCACTCACATTTATACACAGCAATTGCACTACAGTAACAGAAAATGATGGTTTCTGGTAGAACTTTGTGAAATAAAATAGACATGTCCATTTTGTATGTCTTTGTGTTTGTGCATGTATAAACACATATATTTTATCAATACTGATAATACACATAAAAATATGGGTAGTGAAACAATAAAATTATTCCCATTTCTGACTGACCTGTTTAAACTGTCACCATGTTCATTAAGATCCTATTTTGTCCTGTTTCTGTCCTATCCTTCAAACGAAATCATATGCCGCAGGTTCAGGGAGAAATTCATTCCCTTGATAGCATTCCCAGAAAGAACAGAATACAAGTTTATAAAGTGAGACTCATTTTTTGCTTAATGTCTGAAAATACCAAAAAATGGGAAGATGGCACAATGGTTAAAATTTCATTTTTGTTTTATTGTGTTGTATTTTTCCTCTTAGCCTGCAGTTCAGAGCTAAGACTGATATCATGCCTCTTTCTCTCCCATTCTTTATCTATAGCCTCACAGGGTCCTCAGTTAAACAAGACCAATTTCTCTACCACTTTCCATTAACCTTGATTCCCACTTCTGTATATTTGTTCATCCTATACCCATAAAGCTTCACATTCTTTAAATCCAGTTGCAACCTATAACATATTCTTTAACTTTCTAATTTGGCCCTTTAAGTAATCAATCATATTCTTGCTTATATTAGTATCAATAGTTAATAGGTTCATAGTCTTAGAAATTACTTTAAAGCAGCCACCGACTTTAACATCTTTAATTTAAATCTTGAATCCTAATAGAAATTATCATTTCCATTTTTCTGATGACAAAAATGAGACTCCAAATTTCTTATATTTTTTTTCTAAAGAAAAAGTCCATTAGGTATAACATTTGAGCTCAGTTCAGTTTCTTTTGGACTCAAATTATGTATTTACCTACCCTGTAGAATGAAAAGTAGGCATTTGAATTGTTATTCACACATTTCCAATCAGACTTATATGAAAAAATAGAAAGTTATAATTATGACTTAGGAGGAAGATTTCCCTGAACTTCTCTTTAGTGAATTTGATAAAAGTATATAGCTACTTGTTAGGTTATCTGTGTAATTATGAATTTTATATATACCTTCCAACAGATTATAACTTCCTTAATTTCATGTTGGTCCCATTTTCTAGGCTACTGTCTGGTACATATTACACACTTAAAAAATACTTGGTAAGTGAATAATAAAAGATGAGATCTCTTTATATTAGAATGAGCTCATTTGACTGAGTAGTTCTTTAGTAATAAGTAATCAGACAGAATAATTTTGTTTACTCTCCACAAATGGGAAGAAGATAATCTTCTCTTACAGTAGCCCAAAGGAAATCTAATAGAATTGTTTGAACAGAATAAAGGTGAGTTGATTCTGACCTGCTCCATAATTCAACACAGAATCTGTGATTGAGTAACAGATAAGAACAATTTATATGTGTGAAGTCGATTCTAGTTTCAGTTTCTACATTCTAACATTCTTTTCTCTTACAATGAAATTCTTCCTTGTCAATTAATGATATGATGACAATGATGAAGAGTGACTTTCTAATATAATAACCTGTTATAGACTTATTAGCTAACAAAATTTGAAGTGGTCAGAATAGGATTTGGCACGATCTCATTGGAAGGGAAAAATGTTATTTGGATGTAATTTTTTAAAAAAGGCTAGGAGGTGTGGATTGAAGACTATCAAGAATGAAGCTAAGAGAATCAAAAATGAAAGAAATACTATTAGTACCTGGTTCACTTGGGTCAGTTCCAGAGTAAATAAATGCTTTACATGAAGTCAGTGCAGACCTATGTAAAAACAAATGAGTAAGGAGGGAATTCAATACCTCATGGTTAAGCTACACCAACACTCTTTGTTTTTTTAATGCTGACTACTATTGATATACACTATATCTCCAATCAATCACCAATTGTTCTCTACCCATAACACTGAACCATGAAACTTTGCAAGGCATTGTGTCCCGTTGGCAGATTGCAAGGTAATGATGTGAGAGTGTTTAGTTATGATTGACTGAGTCCTCAGGGCTTAAGACCGAAACTCAGCAGCTGCCTCTCTGTAGTATAAGCTGAGATCCCTGAGGCAAGATTGAACTTTCTCAAAAGGGCAAATGGAAACCAGGCAGGGTAGAGAGGGTTATCAGCAACCCAAGCCTGATCCTTTGACTTAGTAGGCAGTTCTCATTCCCTAAGTTTCTTACATTGAGTGATCCACCTACTCTAGTAGGAATGTTCCATCTCTAATAACAGGATAACAGGGCTTAATCATTTCAATTCAATACAAAATGGAATAGTAAGTATAATATTTTGAGGTAATATTTTGTACTAAGTGTGGTATGAGACCACACATTTGTATAAGGTGAACCTATCCCGCTTAAACATATAGTGTTGCAAAACAATGTTACCTCAACAAACATGACTTAAAAAATAAATAAAACCAATTTTAAAACAAAACCTGAATTGGTGTTCTTCTGCTGTGGTATAACATATATGTGTATGCTTGTGTGTATTTTGTATGTGTTCAGTATTTATTCAATGTCAAGGTTCTTAGAGAGCAGTAATTTAAATTTTCTCATTATTTTTGGTCCAAATGATAACTTGCAACATTCATCTGAAAAAACTTAAACATGTTGGAAGAGTGGACTCTGCCACTGGATCTGGGCTGAAGAGGACCATGGTTATTACATTATGTTAATTTTACTCTGGGTCCTATGCAGAAGCTTCATTAGCACTTTGCTGGAATCATAGTGTATATTTTTCTGAGAATACTAAGGCAAATATTGATCCAGAATGGTAGATATAATCACCGTCTGTGTTCAATTTATATATATTTTAATTACTTTATTTATTTTTAAGATAATATTAGGAAACCCTCCTCAGGTATTGCCACCGTAGTGCACTCACCACCAAATCATCCACTGTCTACCATTATAGTCCACTGTGCTCCCTTCCCACTTTGTTCTTATAGTAGTTATTTCAAAACTGAAACCAAATAAAGCTGAGATTTGACTAAAGTCAGTGATCAGTAGATAGCGAGTTGGGACTTGAATACAGATTCTTTGCCTTCTTTGAGTATAGACCATGGTGACGGCCTTATCTTAGACACAAAATTATTTTAGAAATAAAATTACCTAAAATTCTAAATTATCAATTTATAAACTGTTATTGAAAGCAAAATTAGAGACCTACAATAAATTTTAAAAAATGAGACCAGAATAAGAGCTTCAGTGACTATGAACCTACATAACTTTTAATCTCCTGAATCTAGTTCCCCATGCTCAGAGTATACAGAAACCCAGGGTTCTAGTTTGTTTCCCCTCATTGGGAGGGTGTGGGAACCTCAAAAGGACGCTTGTATCAAATTACTGTATCATTATTCAATTTCCTGTATGATTCTTGAAAAACTAGCTCTTCTGGATTAGCACTCATGGTGTGTTCATAGTTTTCAAAGTTTTCTTTCTTTTTGAAAGTTTTGGGCTCATTTATTTTTCATGCCTGACATTGAAACAAAACTAGGTGATGCAATGAGACCATATGACTTATCTGTTATCTTTATGATGAGAGGAATGCAATGCAAAAGCATCACATGGATCTAGTTTTTGTCCACTCAAGATCTTGTCTTTGGGTTGACTGTTCTTGAACAGTACTGTTTTTTATAATTTTCTTTAACTTAGTCTCTGAAATGCTTTCATCTTTGAATTATCTTTTACCCTTCAGTTCCTATGTTGAAATCTTTCATTGTTTTGTTTCTATTTGTTGAAATCACCTGACTATAAATAAGTGCTTGGATTCTAATTTTCTTGGACTTCTTCAGAAAAATTAAAAAGCTAACTCTTCAGAAAATACTCTCTGTATTTTTTGACTTCAAATAATTTTTAACTCCTACAAAATTGCCAAGAATAAATTCTATCAGTTACAACAAAGATAATACAAAATGCATTATTCTATATTTAAAAAAAAACTAACCAGAAAAATCCTAAAGCATAAACTAAGTCAAATACATAGATACTATGGTTTAATATGATCTCACATGTGTTGGAGAGAAATCCACTAAAATTAAATTGTTAATACTCTGCCACACTGATTCTGAAATGTATGTAAATAATTGAAGATATTATTGATTGGAATTCATGTTTTATTCATCTTTCTAGAAATTCAGAAAAATTTTTGATGTAAAATCTTTTGCTTGCATTAACAACATAAGTGTACAATTTGGGAAAATACCAAAAGTTCCATTTAAAGCCCTTGCTAATTGTTGAAGAGCAAAAATTAAATTATTTGATGTTCATCTTTCTCAAGGTACTCATCTTAGTCATTATCATAAAAAATCATCAAGATGATAACTCACAGTGAAAAAATTTTTAATTTTTACAGATTCTTTATTTAAGAATAATTAAAGAAACACACTTTTGGAAACTCTGTTTTTCATCTTAAGAAAATAAATTTGGGAAAGATAAAAACCATTGAAACTTTCATGAGTTCATCACTTCAATTGAGAGGAGATTTGAAACTTTGATGGGTCATTCATTGGAAATATTTTTTCCTCAAAGAGTACAGACACTGGCTTATTTGGAAGCTTAGTGTCAGGTAGAGGAACAACGCAATTAATAAGCATTCCTGGAAATCTCTTTTTCCCATGATACATAGCTGATGCTATGATGATGTAACTTCTTTCCAAGCCGATGGCAGGATGTATGTGGAAACACCAGAATATCACTTCAAAAGTGTTTTTTGAAATTATGTGGATTGGGGATGGTTACCTGGGGTGTGATGAATTCAGAAAGTTGCTTTCGTGAGCTAAAGGCAGGACACATTCTGAACACACACACACACATGCTGGGGCTTGCTACCACTGGTTCATTAGGGTGGGGCCATAATAGTCAACCAAGGAAAAGCTACCTCACACGCACACAAACATCTTGTCAGTTGTTGGTCAGAGTCCTGTGCTTCTTATGATGACAAGTATCTGGTTTCACTGTAGAGTATACAATGTGAGTCACCACTGGTCATAAGGGCAACTCATTAGTGGCACTATGTCACTTTTACATATTACTGATATCTTAAATGGTAAAGGCTCCTTTATTCCTATACTATTTTGCTTATGGGATTGGATATACAGAAAGTCTAGACATCCAATAAATAACTTTATCTGAACTCCAGTGTAATGAAATAGTGCATTGTAAATTTTTTAAATTAAACTATTTTTATTGAAACTATACTTAAAAATGTTAGATAAAAACTAGAAGTCAATTGGAAAACAAAAAGAATCTTTCAGAAAAATAAAGACCACAACCCAATTTATCAGAATCAGTCATTACAGAATAATGACAGAGTAGTCAACAAGATGTAGAATAATAATTAGATGAAGATTTAAAGTGTGGTATTAATCAAACTGTTTCTAGTCATTTATTTCTCACTTTTTTTTATTTCTCACTTTTTCCCCCACATGTTTTAATGCAGAATCAAAAATTTTTTCACAGTGAACTCCTTCACTATACAAGATCAATTTTCATATTTTTTCCTAATTTTGCTGCACCCTATATTAAATAATAAAGGTAAAAGATAACATTTACTGTTCATATACACACTGAGAGAATGTTGCAAAAAAAGTCTGTGGTAATAATTCTCTTAATAGTTTGTTAGGGCCTCCCCTGGTGGCGCAGTGGTTGAGTGCTGGGCTGCAAAGCTGCCTCAGCCTCTGCAGCGCTGGTTCGATCCCCGGCCACCTGGGAGAGTCCCACATGGCGTGACAGACCTCTCCTGCCGCACCCGCTGCTCCCCTCAGCAGTGTATTTCGTCAGTCTGCCTGTTCTGTTCCCCACTCTGGCTCTGGTGAATCCTCTCACCCTCCCACGCTTCTGACTGTACCCAGTGCTTGTATAAATAAATAAATCTTAAAAAAAAAAATTTTAAAAAAGTTTGTTAACTGGATACCATCATTATATTCCCTTCCATGAGGATTCACATTGGCTAAATAACTTGCCAAAATTTTCACAGTTCCTAAGTGGGAGAAGTTGAACTTAAACTCAGGATGATTATTCTCTAAACATTATGCTTTAAAAAGCCATGCCAAAAGCAATCCAAGAGCAGTCTTCCTTTTTATAGAGCTTTTCTTTTTAATACTATTTCATGTTAATTGGGCTTCAAAATTCAAGGATGTGAATTAAGCCAGGATAGTAAAACTACATGTTTAATACACACACACACTCAGACACACAGACACACACACTCACAAAAATGGTTTCATGTTTGTTTGCTTGTTTACCATTTATTTCAGAAGTTTTGGGGCTGGAGACTTGTCATTTCCCTCATTTATAAAACAGAAGTAGTGTGATTTACTTTTTTTGTACTCATGGAAATAGTTTGGAAAAAAAGTGATAATATATAGCTTATAGAAAATAAAATGAGGAACAATATAATATAAGAACTAACAGCAGAAATTCTGGAATCTAATTGCTGGAGAGCAAATATGATTTTACTATTTGCTAGCTATATAAAGCCTACAACAAATATATATTTATATATATTTTAATCTCTCTGTGCCTCACTTTCCCATCTATAAAATATACATAGCAATTAGTATCTCATGTATTTCTCAGTGAACTTGTTGAGGCAATAATACAGAAATTTAGCACAGTATCTGCTACATAGAAATTTCTCAAAAAATTCATTTTTGTTTCCTCACAACAAAGAAACTAAAGTTTGACTAAAAAAAGTAAGAATAATACTGGTGCCTACTAGAACATATTAAACAAAATAATTTTTCGAAACAAAAGTGAGTTTTAATACAAATTTGGTTTTCTTTTGGAAATGATTATATCATTTTCAGTTTTTTATAATGAAAATGAAGTATTTGAGAGAATGGCTTCATCTTTTTGTACTTTGATGTTCTCTGAACTTCTGTTTTTGAAGACATGTAATCCATTTTCCCAAAGAGTTTGGCCCTTAAGGATATAGATTAAAGCGATCGTAAGAGGTTAAAAGAAAACAGTGAATAATTTATTATTCCATTTCTTCTAATTGAGGTCATGAGTTGCCATTTAGAACAGTCAAAATGTTTATAGTTTTATAACAGGAAGACTATGTCATAAAACAGGGGTGCGTGGAACATTACAAGCTATTGCATGGAAAGGAATGAAGAAAAAGAGGGAGCAGGTCCAAAAAATTGCCAATCATGCCACAAGATAAAGAATATTACTAACACTAAAAACCAGTACTTTGACAGCTGCAGTGTCTCATACACGAAAGGCAAGGAGAAACAAAGGCTGTGCCTGAGTTCTCAGCCTGCCCCTGCACATTTCTCTGTGGAGTCTGTGTCTCTAAGGCCCTTCCTCAGCCAGTTGCTATAGAGATAATTATACTACAAACTTTGAGAATCCAAAGCAGATGGATGTTAAAGCAGAAACAGTGTCATCTTTGTGCATTTGCTTTAATCTCTTTAGGATTAAGAAGGAGATTATTTAAAAACAAAAGCATCATTATTTAGATGGAAAGTTTAGAAATATGGATTTTATAATTCAACCAAGTATCACATTTCAGCACAATGTAAGAGTTAAGTAAGGGCTATTTGCTGAGGCCCTCAGAGTAATCAGCAAATGCTAAAGAAACAGGAAGTGGCCCAGCAAATGGAAGAGCGTCTGATTTTAATCTAGAAATTGAGGGTAAGTATATCTTTAAAGGGATGATATCATCCTGTAAATGATGTCTTTTTAGTTTGTGGTATGTGCTGAGATGTCACTACCTTGAAAAAAAATACTCAGAAAATCAAAGCCTTTTTCCTTTTTACTAACATTTTCACCTTTTTTTCTTAAAGTTTTTTCAATGAGATTCATCACACATAAAAAAGATTTTATAAGCTATATTCATATGTGTACATGTGTAAAAAGAGATCCATATCTTTCTGTGCTATTCCTTCTATCTTTTGATCTTTCTCAACTATTATGACAGTATCTTAATTTCTAGGAGTGCACAATACATTTTGATATTGAATAGGGCAATCCCAAACATCTTATGCCTTTCTCGTTCAAGATATTTTGATAATTTTCAGCAATTAAGAAAAACTTGTCACATTTCCCCATTTTGGCATAATAATGTATAGAATGATCCTATGACAGCAATTGTGGCTTTTTAGTCATTATGAAGTAATATTTAGATGACAGATTTACAAAAGGGTCTAAATTATAAGACTGTGTATCTGCTCTACAATGGCTACTAATTTCCCTTTGACTCATCCATTGTTCAAAACAAAATTCCAGCTTAAATCCCTCTCCCAAGCTTAATATACAGGTATACCCAAGATAATCTTTCCATACAAAATACTTCTAATTAAGTTTATCTCAAGCCTTTCAAGTAATTCTACCAATTAAAACCCTAAGATAAATGTATGAGTATAATAATATTTACATTTTTTATAAGTAGTAAGCAAGCTGATTCCTAGTTGAAACAATGGAAGGAATTAAAATGCTAAATGGAAAATTCTAACAAGAAATTGTTAAACATAGAACATTGTAATAAGCTGTGGATTATAGGATTAATCATGTTTACAAAGGTCTAAAAATCAAGTTGGAAAAATGTGTTTTTCTTTGTATTTGAAAATTCCAACAGCCAGTGAAGCCTGAATACAATAACTGTTAAATGAGCAAACAGCTGTTTAGAGGATGGAGTGACTACCAAGAGACAGAGGTCACTGGGAGAGGCTTTATTGAAGTCTTAAAATACAGATCGGCACTCACACAGAAGATGCAGAATGATATTCCAGAGATGAGTCAATAGCCAATATAAAGGCCTCAATATTAGTGGGCCTGCTGAATGTACTTTCAAATTATAAGTGAAATATGCAAAGTATATAAAATTATATTATAGAAATCTCTACTGTATACATTTGTGGCATGGTAAGGTCCTTCTAGGGTTTGACGACTTGCTCAGGTTTTTAATCTGGGTAAGAAAGTGATATTCCATGGGCACTAACGATACCAAGTTTCTGCCATTCAATTTTAACCATTTTTCAGATTATGTATGTCAAGCCATGCTCTTGTCTGCTAGCTATCCACCCATTTTTCCGATAAAACATCATGGTATATTGACTATCACTATAGATGCCTAATACTTGTGAAGTGGCCCAAAGCAGATCTCCCTAAGATTCTCAGATTTGGCATCTTCAAGATGCTCTACTCTAACGTGAGGAATAACTAAGAACAATGAAATTCCCTGTAGTTGAGGAGATGCTTCTGTCATTGCCTGAGTCTTTGACCTTTAATAAATAAAGATATTGACATGTCCTAAGCTTCTGCCTTTTCCTAATTAGAGAAAACAATCACTGCTTCCCCTTTTATGACATAGAATAATGTAGCTTGAGGGATCTCATTAATTTGTAGGTTTATCAGTGAACACGTTTTCTCTAAGAATCTCATCTCTACTCGGAGTAAGGATGAAGTAACCTCTTTCACCTGTGATGTACAACTCCCCCTCTTCCTAATGACTCTGTTCCTACATTCAGGATTAATATCCCTAGTCCACACTATTATTCTTTAGAATTTGTAACCATGTAAATTTTCCATACATATGCTATTAAATTCTGACTTTTTCTCCTACTAATCTGCCTGCTATTAATTTCTTTAACCATCTGTTCTTTGAAGAAACCATATCCATTGGAGAATTTTCCCCTACAGACAGTTGAATAGTTATATCTCCTTTTTTGTTCTGAAATCCTATCATTCTCACTGACAACAGAGTTCTCTAGCAATATCGCTGCTCACCAACCTTGATCCTATTACCACTGACCTCCTCAAACATGCCAGTACCTTTGTCACTAGCATATTACTTACAAGGCTAGTGATGAGAGTGTTCTCTGGGCCTTCCAAAGAGCATACCAGTGGGTAGGCTCTCAAGTATCACACAATAGAACCATTCTAGCATGCTCACTTTTCAGAATCTTTTGATCCCTTCCTCAAAATTCTGCCAAAGCAGTTCTGTCATTTCTGTTTAATTAAATATGAAACTTTTGTCCCCCATAAATTTCTAGTAGCCATTCTAGCAGTATATTAGGACTATTTCCAGGAATTCTTGCCAGAGAGTTTTCAGTCACGGTCTAATGCTCCCTTAATGGCCAATTTTTCTGTTATTGAATTTGTCTTCTATCACTAATAACCCTCACCCCAGTCTAACACTATCAAGATCTACTTCTAGTATGCTCCCCGCTTCCTTTTTTTTTTTTTTTTTTTTTTTTTTTGCTATTGCCAGTCATGTCCTAAAGTTCTTTTGATGAATATCTTCTTTTATCCTTCTAGAGGGGATGTTTTCCCCTAATTGGCCCATGATAGTTGACCCTAGTGATCCTAGTAGTGATCCCTTCTCCCAGTTGACAGGAGAAGAAAGGCCATATAGTGAAGAGACAAATATCATCTTCCAATTAATGTCTTGGCATGGTCTTCAGTCAACAGACAGCTACTATCCTCCAGAAAAACAGAGTCCTGTAGGTATAGGGGCTCAGGTGGAGGTTGACATTAACTCCAGGTAGATGGTGTCATAATGAGGACACCCAGTTTGTGTCACAAAGGATTGTTTGTTTTGGAAAAATAGGACATAAAGAAACAGACAGAAGGAAAACCATGTCAGGACATAGCCATCCAGTTTGTCTTTTTTTGTGGTAGTTCTAGCACACTAATAAAGTATCCATGATTATAGGTGGTAAAAGAAGGAGCAAAATTTATAATTTGTAAGCAAGAATTTGTAATTCTTGCTTAATGAGGCAAGTTATAAATCAATAGGAAATTTTGCGAAACACAGATCAGCATATATTCTAATATTATCTTATAAAACTCTAGCTTCTGACCAGATGGCTTCCCTGGTGATTTCTACTAAACTTTCAACAAGTCTAACACCTATACTCCTGAAATTCTTCCTAAACTGAAGAGGAGGGAACACTTCCAAATATATTTTATGAGGCAAATAATACTATACAGACAAGGACTACACAAAAAAAGTAATTACAGACCAGTATCTGTGATGAATATAGGGATAAAAATCTTCACCAAAATCTTGGTGAAGTGCATTGAACCCTACATTAAAAGGATTATATATCATGACCAAGTGAGATTTACTCCAGGGATGCAAGGATGGTTCAACATACATAAAACAATTAATATAATATACCACATTGAAAAAGAAGGATCAAAATCACATGCTTATATCAATAGATAAAAGCACTTTTCAAAATTCAGCACCCATTTATGATTAAAAACTTTCAATAAAATGAAAATAGAAGGAATATGCCTCAACATAATAAAGGTCGTATGACAAACCTGCTAATATCATACTCACTGGTGAAAAATAGAAAACTTTACCTTTAAGAACAGAAAGAAACAAAGGTGCCCAACCTTAAGCTTGTCCAACATAGGACTGGAAGACCTAGCTAGAGCAATTAGGCAAGAAAAATGCTACAAACCTGGTTTTGTGGCTGTGTCTACCATCCTCCTTGTTTTCTCTGACCTGCAGGTCGTCTTCCTTAATCTCCATCCCTTAGTATTTCTGAGTTATGCCAAGGAAGCAACAGCATCCTGTGACCGGGAAAGAAACTCAGAAACCACCTGATCTGCTTTCTCATCTAGCCACCCAGTGCCAGGTGAGCCAGGCCTTATTCTCAGCACTGAAGATACAGGTGTAAACAATAGTCTATCTGCCTATGTTCATCGGGGTTATATTTTCATTGTTGTGATAGATCTAAATACTTGAAAAAGTAAATAATGATCTTAAAATCCTGAAACTTTCTATGTGCAGCCTTAGTTTTTTAACATAAGTCTGAGAATTTTTTTTTTAGTTTAGGCTTTTTTTTGAGTTTTTAGATATTTATATTATGTACTTCCTTGATATAAAATGACCCTTTATTAAATGAGAATTATAGATAACAATTCAACTTGGCAGGGAGCCTTATGTAGACAGAAATAAAACTTACGGAATTAAACATACACTTTACTCTGATTTTGTGCTGAAGAAAGATAAAAATTACTGTTGATCCAGTGAACAAAGAACTTCACAATCTGAACTTCACAAGTTTAATGCACTTCTGACTACTTGGCCTGAGGCACAGGTCCCCAGAGAAAATTAAACATGTTCTGCCTTATTTTTTTTATCTTAAGTTAGAGGTTCTTTCTCTCTCTTTCCTGACATTCAATGTGAAGATAGCAAAGACTCTCCAACATATCAAATAATTTTGCTGAAGAGAGATCATTTTGTGCTAACCCCAAAACATAGAAATCATAGTTTAAAAAAAATGATTAAGTTATAACCACATCTACTGAATCAAATGAAGTTAGTTCATAGATTCTACTTTTTATTAATCACATAGCTTTTGAGTAAGTGCAAATTTTTTTTTTTTTCTTTTCTTTCTTTTCCTTTCTTCAATCTTCTGAACAATCTGAAACCTTTTTAGGAGAGAAAGCAGTTCTCTCAACAGCTACTTGATTCAGACTGGTAAGGTCAGCTTTTGTCTGCTTTCTGAGTAAACACAATGCACAGCTTTGTTTTTTCCCCGTTACTTCATAAATTTTTCGTGAAGTTAAGATGAGATAATCCATGTGAACTGTTTGCACATTGCCTACTATATAGCAAATGATCATAAATGTTAACTGCTATTTTATCTGATCCCTTTATCTTCATTGAGATTAACTTAGTTTAGATTCTTAATACTTTCTACTTTGTTGTATTTGCTTTAGCCTCCCAAAGGATTTCCCATCCTAATGTAATATAATGTTCTCCCCACTTCCATACATGTTATATATTGCCACCAAATTAAATTTCTTCATAATAATTGTAAATATTTTATACTTTTCATCAAAAATGAGTTTTCACCTTAACCATGCATTCAAGACCTGCTACTGCCTTTATCCACTGCCTCTTTCTAATTTTCCTATTTCATAATATTTTAAAGATTCTTTTTAAAGATTTTAAAAATTTAGTGATTTGCCAATAACATTCATTGACATTACTGGATATGATTCAGAGAACAGGTCCACACCACCTCAGAAGTGCATCACCACACTCCACCCAGCCCAGAGCACCCATAGCCCTATAATATATACTATTGGGCCCCACCCCGTTTCTTCATTAGCACCCTCACTCCCCCTCTAGTGGCCTCAATTCTGTAGTCATTTCTAAACTTTATTTTGGTTTAGTTCTGTCCCTTTGTTTTGCTTCTGTATAGTCTATAAATTAGTGGTAATATCTAGGATTTCTCTTTCTCCCTCTAGCTTATTTCAATTAGCATAATCCCCTCCAATTCCATCCACATTGTCCTTGTGTTCCATAATGAATACTATCTCCTAATTTAAAAAGCTCATTTGTTGTTCAAGGGACTCAGCATCTCCTCTGCACCTGGAATTTTCCACTCACTAACTCACCTCAACAGGCTCGTTATCCATCCTCCCCATTCTTTGAATGACTCCTCATACTCCTTTCAGGGAGAGACCTTTTTCTCCTTCATCTTACTTTTCTCAGACCTTATCATTTTCTACTTACTAGCACCATAATGTGTGTACCTGCTTTATCTCTCCTGTTGGAATGTAGGCCCTTGAGGGAAAAATTCATATCTGGTTTGTACCTTTTTTCTAAAAGTATTCATACTGAGCAAATATTTGTTCACTAAAGTAACTTTTCAAATTCTTCAAACCAGAGAAGTGACAAAGTCAAACATCAAACACAAATAATAGTCAACTACAAGGTTGGTTTCCTAACCAAGGACCTGTTGACTTAATTTATAATGATATTTTTGGGGAATAAGGGTGATAAACCTACCCAACATAACTTCTTACTTCTAATATTTCACCAGTAGAAAACCACTAAAAGTTAATTTCCTTAATCTTCTTAAGGGCTTTCAGCCAGTTTAGGTCTCAATAGATACACACTTGTTAAATAAAATTGCTTGCCAGATTGCAAAATACAAAAGGGATAAGAAAGGTAAAATAACACTAATGTGGAAGCAGAAGAGTACAAAAGACATATTTTGCCAACACTGAGCCATATTCTAGATGATCCATACCTTATTCTTGGCAGCAAACTAATTGATCATTGGACTGTATCATAATTAAGTAAGCATGATGGCAACTCCCAGAAGGTTCCAAGAACCCACCAGAGGACAGAATCAGACATACAGTCAGAGGTAATTTGAGAGAGCATGAAGACAGACAAGAGTTGGTTTGAAGCTGGAAATGGTAAGACCGGAAGATAAAAGAGAGGACATGAGCAATTTCATCACCCATGCAAATTCAGAAGCTATTATTGAATCAAACCAGGAATGAACTCTTACATGGAATTCTGGGAAAATCCAGGAAACCAAAGAAACAATTAGGTCTAATTAGGGAGAGTGAGTTACTAGCACAGACTTGGGAGAGAAGCAAATCATGTCAATCCGGGAGAAATAGTGCTAGCTGCACAGCCTAGAGGGAAACGCACGAATGGGATCACGTGACCTTGTATCTGGCACTGAGTGCTCCATTCCATTGGTATTTCTGTTTATCCCATACATAGAGATCCTCAGCATGCCTTCAAGAACTTTTAAAATTGTATCATATTGTTCCTATAGCTCAGATATCTCAAGATTTCACTGATCTGAGACCATTAGGGAGAAGAACTGATCAGTACTTTCTTTTTCAATCCTAATTTAAATGATGGCAATAGCCTTTCCATTTAATTCATAGAAAGTAATGACTCTGAAAGTATAAGGTCACATAAAATACCTCATGTCTCACATCAAATTTCAGCTACAATTGGGATACAGGGTCTGTGAAAAGTACTGAGCTGAAGTGGGTTCCTATAAGTTCACAATGGCCAAATATGTACTTCTTTTCCCAACTCTGTGTTCAGTAAATTTATGTTGGTAGCTTGAAATTGGATATGATGGCCAACATCCCAACTCTGGGCTTCTCAGTACTGAAGAGCTGGGTGTTAAATTACCAGTGTACTTCCAGATTTGTTGTGTTCTTCCCTGCTGTTTCCTTTTCTTTCTTTCTTTTTTTTTTTTTTTTTTTTTTTGAGTTTCCTTTCTTCCTTTCAAGTTTTCTTCTTTTTAATTTTTTTATATTCATAGGCATTAATTTATGCATATTTATAAGCAATGTTGTACATACCCACAGAAAAGAAGGAATGAAAGCAATAAATGATGAAACACAGACAAAATGTTAACAATCTGAGAATCTTTCTAAAGGATTATGTATTCATAGTATTTTCATTTCTGCAACTTTTCTATACATTTGAAGTAATTTCAAAATAAATTTTTAAAGAAAACTTCAACCCTCAACTTATCCAACTTACCAGCTGTAAGGACTGGAATGGGCCACAGTGCAGGTTTTCTAGGATCCCATGCAGACGGGTAAAGGAGTCCTGGAGCCCTCAGTGGCTTTTGCAGGTCTTTTATTGGAATTTACCGGGTACACGGCAGGCAGAGGTGCTGAGGGGCCCGCCTTCTCCCAGCCCCAGCAAATCCTCACTTTATCTGGGCTCTCTGGCGTTCTCTCTGCTTCTCTGCTCCTCCGTTCGTTCTGCTGTTTCTCGGCTTCTGCTGGCATCCCTGTGACGCCGCCCTTAAAAGCCCAGTCTCAGGCCAGGCAAATCCCATCTACCTATGCCCACACCCTACTCCAGGTGCCCGCCATCAGACATGCATTCAGGACTGCAAGGATCCATCATCTATCCTGATGGTGGGAGGGCAGAAAAGCCTGACATTTTTCCTTACCCTACACCAGCCCTCATTTGTAGTTTGATTCAAATGTCCATAAATCCATTTAGAGGGATCTCATCATTATCACTCCTTCCTGTGGGTTCAATAGTAGTGCCAAAAGGATTTTTTTCTTAAAAAAAAAAAAATCCATGAGTGGGATTCCATGCAGAGATGGGGAGAATAAACTACTTTAACTCATCATTTTTGTGAGCATTTGGCTATTCCTATGGTTTCTGAATCTGTCACTGACTTCTCCATGGTGTCTCAAACAATAAGCCCTGTAGGATACAGATTCTGCTCCAACCCTTTTCTGATTTTTCTGATTATTTTACTCCTAAAAGGCCTTTTACCAACTGTCCAATGTTTCTCCAGGGACAAAGTAAAAATATGTAGGACATGTGAGGTCATGGGAAAGGCGAGGAGGAGAAGTCAATTTGATGGCTGGAGGGGAAGAGGGAGTCCAGCTTAGGCAAAAACCAGTCATAACATTTACATTTATTTTTAAAACCACGTATCCTAATTGTGCTAACTATATCTCTTTTGTTAGGTTTCGCTATTAACTTTATACTCTTTTTACTCTTTATGTTTTATGTTCTGAGAAATTGATATTTAGGGGCTACCTTGAAAGTTTCCTTTTTCTCCAACTTCCTATTAAGTTTGGCAAAGGAAGAATAGTAGGAGATTTGAGGGTTCTTGCTGGGTGATCTCCATATATAGCTGCTCTTTGATTCTCATAACTCTTCTTTCTCCTTTGCATCAAGGGGTAAAAATAGGTCCTTGCTGGGCCTCCCTGGTGGTGCAAGGGGTTAAGCACCGCACTATGAAGCAATCCACAGACTCTGCAGTATGAGTTCGATCCCTGGCCGGCCAGGGAGAAACCCACGTGGCACAGCAGACCTCTCCTGTCTTGCCCGCTGCTCCCCTCAGCAGTGTATTTCAGTCAGTCTCCCTGTTCTGTTCCCCACTCTGTCTCTGGTGGATCCTCTCACCCCCCTGCGTCTCAGGCCTGTACCCCAGCTCTTGTATGCATAAATAAATAAATCTTTAAAAAAAAATAGGTCCTTGCTGTTGCTAGTGCCAGGTTAAGCACAACCCTTCAATTCCTAAAAATTCAACCTATGACTTAATAAATCCTTTCTATAAATCCCATCAATTATTCAGTTTAAATAGGTCATCTCTTATCCTGCTGGGAGCCTGACTGATACACTGATTAAACTAAGCCAATAACACATAAAGTTTAGTGTTCTTTTCACTAAGTTATTTGTATTTGGCACATTTATGAATCATATACTCACATGGAAAAACCCTGAGAATCATTCTGTCATAGATAGCTGTTTATTCGACCTTAATTATTGTACATTTACCCCATCTGTAATTTTATAAGAGCTTGTCAGACTTCAGTTGTTTTTCTGAATATCTAACTCCTCTCCACATAAACAAGCAGCGTTTTAAGAGAGAATCAAGAATAATAGAGGAACACTGAGGACACTGAATCTTGTAATTCATGTTATATTTTTGAGGCAAATTGGTATCAAATTGGCAATAGTAATTTTATCAGAGTATTTAATATACAGTGGTAAATTGGAACAAATAGGTTCTATATCAGCAACACTGTTTCTGGGCTCAAATACGTTAAGATGAAAACCTGATGGTATAGTTTTAGTGCAGGGAAGTGCTAGAAAATCCACTCTGATGTTAGCATGATCTTGAGTCACATTATTTGGTTAGAGGAGTCTGGAAAATAGTGTCCTACTCATTTATTCTCAGAAACCAACAGTTGGAGTAGTTCAACACAGGAATTAACCAGGATATATTTTAGGCTGTCTAATCCTCTATCCTGCAGGGCATTCTGAGTCATTTATCAAACCAAGGTGTTGCTCTACATCCCAGGCAGGATCTAGAGTGACAAAGATAGTGCAATCTATGCCCTGATGAGGAACTAGAGACTAGGAGAAAGGTTATGTGGCATAACTGACGCATTGGGACGGAAATACTGTTTCATTGTATTGTTTCCCAATGAGGACAGAGTTTGTAAATCCTTTGTCTTCAACTAAATAAGAGTAATCTTAACTTAAAATTTCCTCTTATGATTTCTACTCTTGCTTATTAACTTTAAAAATGTGATCTTGTAACTATGTGTTTAAATGTAATTGAAAATAATATGATAAATATGGGAAAATAAAACAAGAACAAAAACTTAAAAAGTTAAGTAAAGGAAAAAATATATAAAATGATGTGAGCACACGAGAAAGACGTAAATTATAATCTTCCTCCAACTGCTCCACTGAACTTAACTGGTCTTATGAGAACCTTTATAATGATTATGGAATTTAATGCAAATTTTCAGAGTGAAAGTAAAATCAGACTGGCTATTTTTAAAATATTAACTGAATAAAATAGTAAATAGTACAATACTAACCATTTTATTTATTTTAATCTTTTATATCCAAGTATTAGCTTATAATATATGTTTCAAGTATACATCACTATAAAGTGGTGACTATAATTACTATTTCTGAGAGAACTTTCAAACTTATGCATTTGGTTTTCTTCATACATAATGGAAAATAAATCTTCTTACAATCTTGGCAACTCCAAGAAATCCAATGAATTGCTCAAGGAGCTGGAAATTGCATACAAAGAATTGTCATCAGAGCCAAAACACAGGTAGTCATTGTCCTTGATGTTTCCTTGCCCGGAATAGTACCTGATGAAATGCAAACTCATCCACCCTTTGTGACTAAAGGTATTAAAAGCAATGAAAAATGTGAACAGGGTAAGCCATGATTAATTGCCTGGTGAAATAAAACTAATCCCAAATGTACATAAATCCAAGTACTTAATGCTCATGATAGTACAAGAGATCAGTGATGTTGTAACACACCTTCAAAACCATTGAATCAAATAGATCCCTTTACCTCCCTAAGAATTTCTACTCATGAACTCACAACATCAGAAATAATCCCAGAGAAATTAAACAGTCTAAGTTCATCAGGTATAAATTTCCCATGTCATCATGTTTATCTAGCATGAACAGTTTTGAGGGGAGATCTAACTAGACTGCGGTTTACTTACAGTTTCTTTTCAGCAAAAATTCCTATAACACAAATTAAAACATCATAGAACAGTGAATCAAGAAGTGCCAGGACAGAAGTCCAGTAGGACAGTGGTACTACATAAGGGACCAGGAAAAAGACTAATTATAATAAAGTAAAAATCAAAATCAACAAGCAACTATATACCAGAGACACAGTATGGGGGGTGGGAGGAAGGAGGAAGTAAGATCAAAATAAGGGGGGTGGGAATTGTATGGGGACTATAACCAAGATGAAAATGCATACATTGTGCAAAAATGAAAAATGATGTAAAAATATTTTAAAAATAAAGTTCCAGGACAAAGCTGAAATCAGTATAAAATGAAAGTTATAACAATAGTTCCTGATGCATCTGAGGGGGTTTTCAGAAATAGAAATGGTAGAATTTATAGTGAAATTGGCAAAGCAAGACAAATAAGGTATTTTCAAAACAATCATATTATTACTCAGAATAGGATATTGTAACAAAATAAATCTTGAATTTCTACCAGTTTAATATATGAAAATTTATTTCTTATTCACTCAAAGTTGACTGTAATGTGGTAATTTGCTAGAGCTGCTCCCTTCCCAGAGGTTTACAAATATACAGTGTTTTTATCTTGTAGGTCCACCATTGGAATTTCTGGTTTTCAGAGCAACAGTGTTGTAGGTTAGGAGGACAAGAAAACTGGAAATTATACCTTGACTTTTGACTGCTAAGCTCAAAAGTGGCATGTATATTGAAGCACAACCACAGAACCTGTCAAACATTTTATGTGCTTTCCTACATTTCCCAATCTCCATGTAGTTAATTTTTAACAATAAGACTATTTTTTTTTTTTAAGATTTTTAAAAATTTATTTAATCACGCAAGAACTAGGGTATAGGTCCGGAAGTTCCCGCGTCTGCAGAGCGCTGAGGAGCCCCGAAGCTCTGCCGCACATGGACTCGGGGCCGTTCCTGCCCTGCTAGAAGTGTCACCCGCTGCCACACGCGGTGACTCTCTGGTGTCTCCAGGCAGCATGTGGCGGGCTCTGGCCAGGAGACTCCTGGACCCCGGCAGCCGCCTCCGTCCTCTGTGCTGGACCCCAGCGCCCCCCAGCGCTGCTCCCGAGCCCTCGCGCGTCTGTGAGAGCAGCGACCATGGACCAATCTCTGGTCACAACCTCAGGAGATTTTTTAAGCGTGATATGAAACCACTGCCATCCATGGAGGGCCTGGAAAGATCTTAGAATATTGTCATATGTCCTTGGGCAGCTTCTAGGAGCAAGGAAGGCAAACAGAATGTATACTGATGGGAGAAGAGACGGTGGTACTAGAAGACACTTACAAGCTAAGAAATATCTGGAGGATATGGAGAGATAAATCACTGCACCTTCCAAGATGTTTCTGAACAACCACTCAAACTATTCTTTAATGCCCAGAAATGTATGGCTTCTTCTACTTAATCCATTTCTTCTATACAGCATGAAGAAAACAAGTGCAAAGGATAGACTAAGGTCATGAACTACAGGTCTTTTGCTGGTTTCTAAATTCCTGCTATGAGTGAGACCATCCAGTGTTTTTCGTCTTCTTTCTGGCTTATTTCGCTGAGCATGATCCCTTCCAGCGCCATCCATGTTGCTGAAAATTGCATGTGTTTATCTTTTTTGAATGCTGAGTAATATTCCATGGTGTATATGCACCACCTCTTCTTGATCCAGGCATCTATTTTTGGGCATTTGGGTTGTTTCCAAAGCTTAGCTATTGTAAACAGTGCTGCTATAAACATAGGGGTGCAGGTGCTCTTTGGAATTGATGTTTCTGTGTCCTTTGGGTAAATACCTAGGAGTGGAATCGCCGGATCCTACGGAAGCTCTGTCTTTAGCAGGTCGAGGAATCTCCACACAGCTCTCCATCGTGGTTGGACCAGTTTGCACTCCCACCAGCAGTGCAGGAGAGTTCCTTTCTCTCCACATCCTCGCCAACATTTGTTGTTGCTAGTTTTTTAATATGTGCCATTCTCACTGGTGTGAGATGGTATCTCATGGTAGTTTTGATTTGCATTTCCCTGATTGCAAGTGATGTTGAACATTTTTTCATATGCCTGGTGGCCCTTTGCATTTCCTCTTTGGAGAAGTTTCTTTTTAGCTCTTCTGCCCATTTTGTGACTGGATTATTTACTTTGTTTTTTTGAGTCTCTTCAGCTCGCTAAAAGCATTCATTATTCTATGAGGACATCAGAAGTCTGCAGACTTAAATCTCTAGAAACTTCTAAATATTGATTTTACACATGATCATCACCAAAGAAATCTTTCAGGATCAGTACAATCCTGATTACTTTCTGAACTGTGTAGGTTTTTCTTCTGATTCATCAATGAAAAATACTTGTTTTAGAATTGAAAAATCCCCATACTTTGCCCCCTCTTGTCACCGATGAAGACATGGAGGTGCCGCTGAAAGCCATCTTCCCTCAGCACCCACGGGCCCGAGGAGGAGACAGTGATGATCACTGAGGGAAGGGGAGGGCAGCCGAAGTCTCTTCTGACTTGCTGGAGGAGCAGCTGTCAGTAGTTCTCCTGAAGCCTCCTAATAAAGGTTAAAGGCTCCATTTAACTAAGCCTCTGGCGGGGCCTCCAGGATGGCCTAGGGGTTAGTCTCAGCGCTCTCACCGCTGCGGCCTGAGTTCAAGCCCCAGCCAGGGAGCTACCCGCAAGGAGCGTGGGAGTTAGCCCCCGTAAGGGGGCATGGAGCTAGAGCGCATGTGGTGCAGCAGAAGGTCTACTTCTCTCTGTGCCTGCTGCTCCACTCTGCTCTGTGCTTCAGATTCCTCCCCCGCCCCTCCTCCCGCCCCGCCCCTCCTCCCCGCCCCTCGCCCCGCCCCTCCTCCCTCGCCCCTCCTCCCGCCCCGCCCCTCCTCCCTCGCCCCGCCCCTCCTCCCCTCCCCCGCCCCTCCTCCCCGCCCCGCCCTCCTCCCGCCGCCGCCCCCCTCCTCCCCGCCCCTCCCCCCTCCCCCCCCCGCCCCTCCTCGCCGCCCCGCCCCTCCTCCCTCGCCCCGCCCCTCCTCCCTCGCCCCGCCCTTCCCAGTATAAATCTAACACCTAGGGGAAAAAAAAAAGAACTAGGGTATAAGCCAGAAGTGCAGGGGGAGGAGGGGGTGAGAGGATTTACCAGACACAGAGTGGGGAACAGAACAGCAGACTGACTGAAATACACTGCTGAGAGGAGCAGTGGGCAAAACAGGAGAGGTCTGTTGCGCCATATGGGCCAGCTTCCTGGCGGGGATTGAACACATGTTGGTTGCTGATAGAGTGATAGTACTGAGACTTAACCCCTTGCACCACCAGGGAGGCCCAATAAGGCTACTTCTCATCAATGGGCTAGGAACAGCAATGGCTATGCCACCTCTGGGATAAAGCACTTAAGAGCCGGAGCCGTGGTGAATTGTTCAAGCTTTCTTTCCTTCTTGCCATGTAATCACTGCTGCAAATGGTAGGTTACACAATTTAAAAAACAAAAACAGAACAGAACCTGATTCCAAGTCTCTGGACGGCATCTCATGTCTTTGGGTAAGAGACAAATAAAGTTGTATATGGTAAGCATTGAGATCTGGAGTCTTTGTCCACAATGTCACCAAGCTGATCTTTACTGATATCCCAATGGAACATGAACTCTTCAGATAGTCCCTCCATAAAGGAACTTCTGCGAATCCCAATATAGTTGAAATATGGGTGTTGACATTCAAAGTAACATTGCACGAACAGGCTATGTGGCCAGAAATGTGTCTATGCAGTTTAGAAGCAGTGATACATTTAAAATAGAGCAGTTAGTTCTCCTAAGATTTTTACCTTACCCTGAGTCATCCCTTACACTTTTTTCAAGATCCATAAAGATCCAGCTAGTGTTTCTAACTGATGACCAACAGATGCTTTAATATCACACCTGAGTGACCATTTTCTCAAAGTAACAAATAATACATTTTTGTACACCCAGTTCTTTCATTAAAATAGATTTTCTCAAATGCCTATTCTGACATATAAAATTATTTCAAGTATATTTTCTATTGGGCAGGATGCAGGTTATAGAAACTAATGACTTGTAATATCTCTCCTTATATAAAAGACAATGTTTTTTAATGTGTTGATTTCAGATTTTCCAATGTTTCATGTTTTCAAATAGAAAGGAGCTGACCCTCTCTAAAGTTGAAAATCAGTCATGTAAGATTTCCCTAGCAGGGCCTCCCCTGGTGGTGCAGCGGTTGAGCACTGGGCTGCAAGCTGCCTGCAGCCTCTGCAGCGCTGGTTCGATCCCCAGCCACCAGGCGAGGGTCCCACATGGCGCGACAGACCCCTCCTGTCCTGCCCGCTGCTCCCCTCAGCAGTGTATTTCATCAATCTGCCTGTTCTGTTCCCCGCTCTGGCTCTGGTGAATTCTCTCACCCTCCCATGCTTCTGACTGTACCCAGTGCTTGTATAAATAAATAGATAAATAAATCTTTAAAAAAAAAAAAAAAAAAAGATTTCCCTAGCAGAAGCAAGACTGTAAAAACTATTTCAAATAATACCACAGAGTTTTGTTTAACTCTAAGTTATACATAGTTAGAAATCACTGGGAGACAGACATCCTTGTCTCTGGGAGGGCCAAACCTGATTGGGAGGTATTCTGTCAGAGAAATAATGGAAGCTCATTTATAATTTTGCTTTGAGTTTTGAAACCATTAATTTCAGTTTGGATATGAGAAATCATGTTTCTGACAAAAAAACCCACTTTTTCACCCTCATATAATGAAGCAATGGGCAGTTAGCTAAATCCAAGCATAGATTAACAGAGAAAGCTTCTAAGTTAACAAAGCCTCACTTTTAATATCAATAGCAGAAAGAAAGTGGAACCCCCACCTGATTGATTTTCACAGCTCAGGAACAGGTATTATTTGTAAAGAAAGGGTGGAAGCGCAAGAAGGCATAATTTGGGGATGGATAGAAGAGATTTAACATTTTAGAAACTGAGAGGAAGATTGAGACCAAGTTGACATTCTGTGATAATTGGATCTTGGAGGCAATTAAAGATTGTGTGAAGGAGACTTTTAACGTTGGCATTTGTTAAGCAGCTCAACGATGTCAAGCCTACCATCCTTCTTACCTTCCTTAGCTTTCTCTCACAATTTAAGTGTCAGTCACTTTATAGTTATGGGTCCCTGAGATGGAAAAAACAAATTTGGTCCTCATAGCTCATGGCAAAGGAGGAGGATGTTGTAAAAAGAGTTGGTAGGAAAGTTACTCGGGGAACACAGTAGTATCAATGTATTTCAATGCATCAATATGACCTACTTCAAGTTTGACTTTTAAGGTGACTCACATCGAACAACATTTTTTTTAAAGATTTATTTATTCATTCATTTGTTTACTTATACAAGCACTGGGTACAGTCAGAAGCGCAGGAGGGTGAGAGAATTCAACAGAGCCAGAGTGGGGAGCAGAGCAGGCAGAAGGACGGAGGAGGTACACTGCTGAGGGGAGCAGCCGGTGCCATGCGGGACCCTCTTCCGGTGGCCGGGGAGCAGCAGGGGATCGAACCGTTGCTGCAGAGGCTGCGGGAAGATTCGCAACCCAGCACTCAACCGTTAAAGCCATCGGGGAGGCCCTCGAACAACATTTTTGACCTTTTGTGATACCCCTGTGAACATCCTCACTATTTGAATCACCACTTAGTTGGCTAATAGCAAGTTGAAAACAACCTTCCCAAATAAAAACTTTTCACAAAACAGTATTGACAGATGTAGTTTGGCATGTATTTGTATCATGAAAATATTGGTTCTTTAATTTTCAAAATGAATTGTCTCTTGGATTCTATCAGAGGGCAAAGTTGTATCATCAAAAATTTATGGTCTATATGAAATAGCTTAGTGTATTTTATAATCTCTATCTCTCTAGCACCAACAAAAAATAGAAGTTCTATAGGTACGGATTCAAGCCTTTTTTTTTAAAGATTTGTTTATTTATTTATACTAGCACTGGGTACAGTCAGAAGCGCGGGCTGAGGGGAGCAGTCTGCGCGCCATGTGGGACCCTCCTCTGGTGGCCTGGGAGCAGCCAGGGATTGAACCGGCGCTGAAGAGGCCGCGGCCAGCTTCGCAGCCCAGCGCTCAACCGCTGCGCCACAGGGGAGGCCCAGATTCAAGCCTTTTCTATTTCCACCTGTATGAAGATTTAAAAACTTAAGACAAGGGCCTCCCCGTTGGCGCAGCGGTTGAGCGCTGGGTTGCAAAGCTGCCCGCAGCCTCTGCTGCGCGGGTTTGATCCCCGGCTGCTCCCCGGCCACCAGAGGAGGGTCCCGCATGGCGCGCAGACCTCTCCTGCCACCCGCTGCTCCCCTCAGCAGTGTACTTCGGTCTTCTGCCTGCTCTGCTCCCCAATCTAGCTCTGGTGAATTCTCTCACCCCCCCACCTTCTGACTGTACCCAGTACAGTATAAATAAATAAATAAATCTTAAAAATAAATAAAAACTTGAGACAAAACCAAATAAAATCAACATAAAACTATGCAACCAACTAACTTAATGCATCTTAAGGCACTTTTGAGAAAATGTGGTAGATTACAGCCTTCAGTATCCTTCATGTCATGGAGCAGAGCATTTTTCCTATGCCTTACATTTTCTCTAGTGTGTCCCTGTTCAATTGATATGACAATTTTTCATCTGTGACATTGAAATCTTGGGCCATAGAGGAAGTATTCTCTAAAGGAATTATTTTTATCTTCCTTATAGCGTGGGATAGAGACCACATTTCTCATTTAGGGTTGGCTTGAGGTTAGACCTAAATCACTTCCAGATATATTCCCATGAAGGTTTTCCACCTGAGTTTACTTGTTTCTTTTGAAGTCGAAGAGCTGGGAGTGCCCCGGATAGATTTAATGTCAACAAAAAGCTGAGTTTTTTCAGGTGGCTCATCGGATGGCGAGAAAAGATTACAACTGTGGAAAAAAGGCATTTTATTACACAACATGCAAATATTTGTATCAACTTGTAGAACAAGTTTGATAAAACACACCCAAACCATGATACATAGCATATAAAAAGTCTATTCTTGCAATAAATGCTAGCACAATAGAGAATGTCTTTCAATTCCCTTACCATTATAGAAGGTATTCTGTTTTGGTTGATATATTGATCAAATGTAAAGGTGACAAGAATTGATAGAATCTGAAGAGTAAGAATAGGAATAGATCATATACAAAGATGTATTTTACAGATATTTTACAGTCAATACAATAATTTTGCTTTCAAAGAATGTGTATATGCAATGGCAATAATATTAATAGCTACTTTTTATTGAATGGTTTAATAAGTATCAGGTGACTTAAATTTATTTTTTAAAAACCACTTTATTGATGTATGATTGACATACAAAGAGTTGCACATATTTAAGAAATACAATTTGATGAATTTAGGGATAGGTATATAGTACTGAAGGCATTATCATAATCTATGCCAGAAACATATCTATCACCATAAGTTTCCATATATATATATATATATGTGTGTGTGTGTGTGTGTGTGTGTATTTGAAATTTACATTATCCCAATTAATCCCCACAATAACCATAAGCAATAGGTATTTCTTTCACCAATTTACAAAAGAGGAAAATGTGCTCTGAAAGATGTAATCACTTGTCAAACCTCAAGCTGATTGAATATTGTATAACTAGGACTGGAATTCAAGATTTTAATTCTACAAAGCCCATTTAGTTAACTATTATTATTATTATTTTGCTTTTTAACCTTTAGAATGTATCCAGAAGAAAATAGTGAGAATGAAAATTTTATGTATCTGCTTATCAAAGCATTATTTACAGTAGAAAAAAATTTGAAATCATTAAAACTTTGGAATAGTGGTTTATAGTAGGATGATAAATGCAAAAAATAACTACACAAGGTAGCTGTTCATAGCAACAGACAGCAATTTACTTCATGAGAGTGAAATACAGACAGGCTTAAGTATTTTAAGCCATCTCACATGCTTTCATTGTTTTATATGTGGACAATGGAGCAAAAACAGAAATAAAGGTTTTTAGTCTACTTTTTAAAATACACTAATAAAATTTTCACTCATAAATCTAAGTTAAAGCAAACTTACTAAACAAACTCTTCCTTCTCTCTCTTATTGTCCCCCGCCACTTTCTTGTCATGTTCCCTGTGAATTAACTTCTGGTTCCTGATTATTTTCTAGGCTCAAAGGTATAAATTACCTATTGCAATTTTTAGATCAGTCATTTGGAAAAGGGCACTCTAAAACAGGGATTACACAAATACCAACCTGAAGTGAGCAAGAGAAAATATTTGTATCCATGAAACCCACAAAAATGTCAGTGTGGATAGAGGAATAAGAATAATTTCTGAGAAACAGAAGAGTCTTTGAGGAATCAGATAAATACCAAGGCAGTAAGGAAGTGAGGTTTCAAGACCTTGGAGAGATTAGAGTACAAATACACTCAGAGCTACTTTGCTAATTCACAAGTAGCAAACGAGGGGCTAACATACCAAACAGAGATTTTAGCAGTTCTATATGCCTGGAGAAGAGGCCAGATGAGATTATTAGAGTCTGGGCACTATTAAGAAAGAGAGCTCTGGAAACTCCCCAAAATTTTAGCTTCAATCTCTCTTCTTCCCAAGAAGGAAGACTTTCTGATGAATAGAAGTAAACTGGAAAGAGATCAGTCTTCACATTTAAAACTGAAATTCAGTTCTAAATCACCTCACTCCTTGATTGAAATGAGGTGGTTTTATATACTAATTACCTGGCAGAAGCAAAATAAATCTACCGTGGAGGAAGATAGTATCATCAAGAGTCTTAATGCCTAAAATTTTTATACCAAATATCTGGCATTTAATAAAAAATTACCAGATATGCCAGGACACAAGACCAAATTATTAAAAACCCAGAAGAAAAACAGACAATAGAGGAACAAGGGATATTCAGATATTATAAAATAAGTAACAATAATAATCAGGGAAGTTGAGATTAATATTTTAATAGAATACTAGAAATTATAAAAACAATCAAATGTGGGACCTTAGGAATTCTGCAAATTAAATTTACATCACTTGAAAACTGTTTTATGGACATTTGTCATAGTCTATTCTCACTCTTCCAATGCCCAGTCTCACATTCCTGCCCACTCTGCATGACAGCCTGGCCAAAAGAGAGGTCAACCACCAGTCATGGGAGGAAGTGGGGTGGGAGTTAGAGATTAGGTGTTAGATGTTTCTTCAGTTTTAAATAAATGATAAAATTACTATAATAACATTTAATTATCCTTAAGGTAACTTAGGATAAAGTCAGACTTTAGGATATGACACAGGTCAGGTTCAGCCAGAGTTATGAAAAAAGTTGTATTAATTTGGAGATTAAATGTGAAAATCAGGACAAGAAATCACCAATAATAAAATCAAAATTTAAAAGTTGCCCATATACACAGTAATATCTTAAAGAAATGTTTACTACGAAATAAGTCTTTCTCAAACACAGATATAAATATAATACAAAAAGTTATTAATATAGACTCCATTTAAGCAGAGCTTTTACTTTTGTCTCACATTTTTCATTAAAATATATTTTGTATATGGTTTCCAAGAATAAAATGGAATTATTTAATAGTTCACTTTATATTTCGACAACAAAGTGTTGACAAGCAAGATCTAACCTAGCTTTTGAATAACATGCACTGCTGGTAACTTTGATTAATAAGGGCTTTGGATTTAAAACATCTTTTCTTCCACCTAAAACATAATTCCAAGGTACTTTAATTGTTTCAGCATTATAGCTAATGCAGAATAATTATCATTAGCAAAGGACAATGAAGATGCATGGGCAGATTTTATTTATTGTTCCCTTGTCACCTTCTTGATAAGCCAACATCTTAGTCTTTCTAGATTTCCCTATATTCTAGGTAGGTGACAAGACCACTGATTTTCTCAGGTTCCCAAAACATTCCACTGAAGTTCAGATTAGTCCACGGTAGCCTCTTCTTAAACTTCTTAACATAAAGATAACAGATTTTTCAAAAGATCTATGAGCCTTCAGCACATGATGAAATTGCGCAAGATTTTGTTCTCAAAAACATACCAAGAGAATGAGGAAGAGGAAACATTTCTGAAGAGAGACTCATCTCATATACTTGGCATGTACCAGAGTCTAGGTGAATAGCTTATCAGAGTAATAATTTAGGAGAAGACATAATTAGATGGAAATTAGAGTGAACTAGACTAAGATTCTGTTGGGAGTGCAGAAAATGAATTCGCTTTCACTGTCACTTAGAGTGACCGCTCTAAGTGTCAGCTTAGAGCAGATGACAGCTCCCCCTACTGACCAACACTCTAAAGTACACATAATCCGTCACACCTGCTAAAATCTATCAAGAACTTACCTTGTGGGTGTAGTGGTGGAAGTCATCTAGACAAATGCAAACAAACACCCACAAGCACACACATGTGTACGCACGCACACACACAGAGGAATGTGCACATACAGAAACCACTAGTTATCCACATTTGACTCCTACCATGGGTATATATGATTGAAAAATATTGAGCATGTGGTAGGGAAGTTGGTACATTGAAAGACATCCTCTTTGTACTCATAGCAGTACAATCCAGTTGGAATAACACAGCTACTACTTAATAATAGCCACATAAATTGTGTCCAAGTTACCAAGACTACATTTTAATTTCATCAAGGTATGAGGTAAACAGGAAAAAATAATGTCTGCATTAAAGTTGAGTACACCTAATTTTTTTCAGCCTTTATTTTATAGCTGTCAGACTTCTTAATTTATTGATCTATACAGCTGATATTATTAGATCTCTATCTTGGGCCAGGCAGTGTGCGAAGTTCTGAAAATGCATCAATGAGCCAATCAAACAAAATCTCTTCCTTTGTGAAGATTACATTAAAATGGGGAGAAACAAATGTTCCTATTAATCCGCACTCAGTTTCTGAAGACTTCAACATATAAAAAAATTAAAATAAGTAAGACTGAGCTGTAATTGTTTCCTCAGTGAAATTTGGACATGGGAGTTTTCATTCTTTCACTGTTTCTCGGACACTGCAATTGACCTATGCCTTAGCAAATTTATAGATTTAAACTTCTAGCTGATTTTTAAAAAACACATTCAAAAATGTTAATAGAGAAAAACATTATGAAATCAGATTATTTTGATGTGAAAATCAGTAGTGTTTGGGATATGGAATTCAGTGGGCAATATACTTAATAAAAGCACATACTGTTATTTCTTTAAGACCTTAATTTTTTTCCAGTCTCCCAAAATAAGAGCAGGCTCTATCACTAAATTTATCATTCTCCTCATTTACAAGGAGTTACAGAGAAATACCAACTAAAGTGTGATTTGCAAAATCCCCATAATCTTTGAAAGAGCAGGAGAGATTGTCAAAACAAAAATTCCTGTGTACAGACCAAACTGGGTGGCATGTTTAAGGTTACCTTCTGTTAAAGTTCTGTTTTTTAAGCTACTCAGATTAGATTTTTGAAGCTAAAATGTAACCTTTCCAAGACTGATATGTGAGCGGACTTATTATATGAAGATCTGACTACAGAGCACTGCTGTGTTACCATTTAGTTTGAGTCTGTTGTTGATTAGCATTGGCTAAAAAGTGACTGACTGCTCTGCTCCAGAGTGTGGACATCCTGAGAGCCAGTCTGCAGCTATTTTTCTTGAAAACAATAACAGCACAGGAAGGCCTTGACATGTTCCTGTATTTCTCCACAATAAGGGGTTTGTTGAGGCTTCATCTTATAGAATGTGCCCAAGTAGGATAGAAGAGAGATTTATGTTTAGCTAATGTACCTTTATAGGTATTCCAAAACTTTCTCACTTCTCTATTAAATGACCATGAGAGAAAAATAAAGCTGCTAAAGAGAATATCTGAAATACATCATGATCAATTAGAACAGAAAAGAAACTGACAAAATGCAGTGAAGGTAGTGAATGTAAACTGTGTCCTAGAAAGGTAATTCTATATAAAATATTGGCCCACAGAGATCACAATAAACAGTATTGAAAAGTAGTTAAATATCGGATGGTTTCACTTATAGCAGAAATACAGGGAAATCAAATAAGACATCAGTTAAAAAAATAATAACAGTACAAAACACAACAAAGCAAAAACGGACAATTACAAATCAGAGACATCCTGCAGGGGAGGAGGCAGGAGAGGGATCAGAGGGAGGGAGGGAGGAGCACAGGGGACTGAGTTGATGGTGCACGGGTGCATTGGGGAAGGAAACTCTAAGGGGACTACACCTGAGGGGGTGGGGGAAGCAAATATTGTTTAAAAATGAACAATGATGTAAAAAATTTTAAAAATTAAAAAAAATAAAAGTAAACAAACAAAAAGAGTAGAACAATAAACATTCTTGCACACACACACACACACACACCCCCAAGAAAAGTACTTAAACCTTTTAATAGTAAGCTTTATCACTGCTATGTTATCCACATATTTCTTGCCTTCTTCCCTTTGATATTTTCATTGTCATTTGCTGGAAAGAGAATGAATCCAAACTATTGACAACAACCTTATTTAAAGAACGCAACTAACATACGCAATGGGTAAATACTTGTTCGTTCTCAGTCTTGAGAGCCTTATCTAATGGTAAACAGTAATAATTAATATGGCTTCCTTGCAGTTAGTCCAACTTCATTTCTTGTTTGTAGAAAACTACTCTCTGAATTTGATATAGGGCAGCAAGGGTCATTAAAACTGGCCAAGGACACCGCCCAAATAGTTTACCGGTCACTGAGTTCTTCACCCAGGTACACAATTGCAAGACTACTCAGGTTCAGAGAATAACAATAATGGGATTTATCTATCAAACCAGGGAAAACAATGAGTTACTGAGGCCCCAAATGGCTTCTTACCTCACCCGAAGCAATGTCCAGTGTTTTAAAGTTGCTCCGGGTCTTCGCCTTCCCTTACAGATTGTGACAGCAGCAAAAGCAGGAATAGTTTCAGTCGCTAGACTCTTTGCAAAGCCTCCGAACTTTTCTTCTCTGAAGTTGGCTGCTGGAAGCCTCTCGACATCCTTCAGAAGCCCACAGTAGCCTTCTGGAAAATCGGCATGGAGGGGCCAGAAATGGCAGACCCGGAATCGCTGAAGATCTGAAATGCTGAAATCCCAAATGCAACCCTGGGGGCTGCTTCTGCAGACCCTTAAATTTCTTATCAAGAGTTTCCACCCCCACCAATACTTTGCATTTTCCCTGGGGCTCTCCATCCTCACCAGCACCCCCCTCCAGGGGGCACCACCTGTAACAGTCTTTGGCTTCAGTCACTGGTTACAAATCCTATGTTTATATTTTAAAAGTCTGAAACAGGGATATGCTGCAGGCTGCGCTTCCCATGCTGTCTCTTGATAAGGTCCGGGCATTGGGGGAGACTCCCGAGAAGCGGGGAGTTCCTGTGCTCGCCCAAAGAGGGAAAGTTGGACTTCCCAGAAGAAGGAAGTTCTTGTGTTATAGGACAGGGAGAGGGGCAGCCCAAACCCCGCAAACCTGCCTATTCTAAATGGGTTCTGCCATCCGCCGCATCAACACAAAACATAGGAGACTTTAATGGGAAGGAACTTTAGTACAACTAGGAAACAATACAGGAAAGGCAAAGAATCTAGTTTCTAAATCAAGCACCCAAAGTTACCCATCCCCTCGTGGGTAAAAGTCCATCCAAATGGGATTGGCCCAGAGCAAGGCCCCAAAGCCTGCCCCAAGTCTAAAGCACCTTCCAGTGGGGACCCACAGAAAAGAGTCAGAAACAACCAGACAAGCCCAGAAGGAAAAGAGCAAAATCAACATCAAGATAAAAGCTGCCATTGTCATCTCTCCATGGGTCTCACCCACATCTGTGTCACCCAGTCCACGACCAAAAGACAAGCGCAGTTTCTTCACGTGTCTCTAGGCTCCATGCGCCTCCTCCAGGTCTCCTGGCTCCATCCTGCTTCCTTCCTCACTCCCTTCTTCAGCTTCTCCTCTTCCTGCTCAGCTCCACCCTCCCTTGGGTGGGGCAGGGAACCTGGAACCTCCCCCTTTCCTGGGGACCACCCTGTTACACTTGCACTTCCCAAAGAAGATCTGAACTAGGGAGTCTCCATGGCAATGCCTGCTAATGCTCTCCTCTTTGTTCTTGGTTAATGCTGAAGTAAGTTAGTTATAAATTGGCCTGTGAAAACCTAATTCGGACCCAGGTGACAATTGGCTCATTGTTCTTACGCATGAACTATCACAAAGGAAGTAAAAATTGTTAAAGATATAGTTAGGAAAGAAATGTTTCAGCCCTGAGAACTATGGAGAACAAGCTGCCCTGAACCAGCTGTGCTTGGAAACCATAGCCTAACCTGGGGGGTACCTGTTTACAGCAGCAATACATTTCCTGGTGTATGCAAGAGGTTAATAGTTTGCAGGCCTTGTGGAAGTTTAGGAATTTCTAGTTAAGAGTTAGACTTCAGCAGAACTTACGTAGATTTTATGAACTGTTTTAAACAACCTTGAAGTAATTAATATATTAACCAAGTTAATTGAGTACTAGGGAATGGGTTGATTTTAGTAATACAGCATAACAATGAACTTTCATGTCCAAACAGTGACACAGAAATTCCCCACTTTTCTGGAACTTTTCTTCCAAGGGGGATTGGCTCAGCAGTGGACATGAAGAGGCCGCTGGCTGCGAGGGGAGCAGCTCCAACAAGAAAAAGTTGTCAAAAGTATCCCAGGAAGGTTAGCAGGGACATTTCACCCTCATGGGATGTACCCCATAGTGACATTTCCTACCTGTAGGGTAAGGAAAAAGTATCAGGCTTTTCTGCCCTCCCGCCATCAGGATAGATGACGGATCTGCGGTCCTGAATGCATGCCTGATGGCGGGCACCTGGAGTAGGGTGTGGGCATAGGTAGATGGGATTCACCTGGGCTGAGACTGTGCTTTTAAGGGCGGCGTCACAGGGATGCCAGTAGAAGCTGAAAGAGAAGCAGAGAGAGAAGGAGAAACAGGAAAGCAGAGAGAACGCGAGAGAAGGCTGGAGAGCCCAGCAAAAGACTTGCTGGGGCCCGGGAGGCTGGCAAGCCTCCCAGCCCCCTGGCCCCCCTACATGCCCTACCCAGTAAATCCCAATAAAAGCCTGCAAAAGCCACTGAGGACTGACTCCTCCTTTACTGGATCATAGAAAACCTGGATCATAGAAAACCTGATGGATCATAGAAAACCTGCTCAGTGGTCCTTTCTGCTCCTACACTACCCCAATAAAAATTGAAAAATTCACAAGGGGGAAAAGAAAAAGAACCCTTCCCCTACTTATCAAAGATTTGTATTACATCTCTTTACTTTTGCAAAAGATCTATGTTGTAACCATTTCCATTCATTCAAAGAAATCTGAAGAGGAATTTTGCTTTTATGAGAAAAGGCAAAAAAATCTTAGTTTTTGTTTTGCAACTGCTATTGTGGAAGCCACAAGCACCCTGAAAAACAAGAGGTACACTGCCAAGTAGAGTCTGTGTATTTCCCATATTGTTCTGCTTTTACTGTATATGAGTTCAATTTTAGGCTTTATGTGCTATTTGGTATGATTTAGTAGGTTATTTTTTGTGTTTGAATAAAACTCAAAAAAAGTCCATGTAAATTAATGATAATCATTTCTTTATGCCATTTTGCTTTCAAAAGACTTCGTAGGATTGCTCTCCTTTTGGATAGTGGAAGAAATCTGTATTTAGTCTATTGAAAGAGGAAGCAAAGGAAGCAAAGAAATTTCGAGGTTGTAACTCACCTTTGAAAGTTCTTCACACGCAGGTCAACCCCACCCTGTAACCTCACCAGGGGAAAACAATGAGTGGAGATTAAAGTGAGGACTGGAGGAATGAACTTGATGAGTTCTCAACAATTTCACCTCAGTTACTATGAGAAGTTGTATTTCTTTGTTATAAGTTTCAGTACTAGTTTTATAATTAAACAATTAACAATACACTGGACAGAAAAGCGATGTTAACTTTTCTCTTGAGTGGCATTTCAATTTAGTTTTGGGTACTGAAGTCTATTCATTTTCGAAGTCTATTCAAGTCGATTCATTTTCATAGTTGTCATAAATTACTACCAATGGTGGCTTCAAATAACACAAAAACTTACTGTCTTAAAGTTTTACAGTTCACAAATAAAAAAAAAAAAAAAAAGCAAGGTGTCAGCAGGATGGCATTCTTATCTGGATGCTCTAAGGGGAAATCCATTTCCTGCTTCTAAAACTACCCATGTCGCTTTATTTGTGGTAACATAGCATATCCCTGACACCCTCCTATCTTCAACTCTCCCTCTCTGATATTCCTCTTCCACTTTTAAGCACCTTTATGATTACATTAGTCCCACCCAGATAATACAGGAAAATCTCCCCAATTTCAGACCAGCAGATTAGCACCCTCAATTCCACCTGCAATTTTACCTTCCCTTGCCATGTAACCTAACATCTTCACAGATTCTGGGGATTAGGACATTTAATAGGAAAACTTCTTCAAAATAGCATTGTTCTGATACCCGCAGAGACAACAGGTGAGACTTTTTTTTTTTTAAGATTTATTCATTTATGCATACAAGAGCTGGGACACAAGTCAGAGGTGGGGGGGGGGGGAGAGAGAGGATTCACCAGAGACAGAGTGGGGAACAGAACAGACAGACAGACCGAAACACACTGCTGAGGGGAGCAGCGGGCGAGACAGAAGAGGTCTGCTTGCACCATGTGTGTTGCTCCCTGGTGAGCCGGGATTGAACTGGCACTGCAGAGGCTTCAGACCACTTCACAGTGCAGTGCTTAATCCCTTGCACCACCAGGGAGGCCCCAGGTGAGACATTCTTAAGTTTGATAATATAGGGTCAGTTTACAGATCCACAGAGCAAAACTTGAGTTCAAACCTTGATGCTTACCTCCAGATTATGGGGTATTTTTTCCTTCCTTTTTAAAAATCCCCACCCCCATCCATTCTGTTTTCTTCGCTCTCTTTCTGTCTTAACCTCAGAGTCCTCAGGATGTTCGCTGTGTCCAGTAGCTTTGAGAGTATTTTACATATACTGTTATGTGAATGTCTAAAATTTGTGTTTATCCTTGCCTGTTCAAATTCTCTTCATTTTGTTGAAAATGGGTGCATTTCATCCTTTCTTGTGGCTGTGTAGTATTGCATCACATCTTTTTGATCCATTCATTTATTGAAGGAGTTTTAGGCTGTTTCCATGCCCTAGCTATTGTAAAAAATATTGTTATATTATAGAAAATATGAGGGTTTTTTTTAATGGTTTCATATTCTTTGTATATATTCTATGAGGTGACTTAACAGCTCATTTTGACCATCCACAAGTTTTACCAATTACTACAGCTGAATCCATCACCTCCATGTGAGTGATTCCCTCAATTATGCTCTAGCATGCAGACGTGATTTTAACAATATTCCCTAGGAACTCACTTCCAATTTTTGAGACCATAATTGATCTTAAAATATCTCTTTCTATCATAAAACATGCATATACAAAGTTAACAACAGCATTTAAATAATGCAAAATCCATTGTTTGGTCTTCCTTACTTCCTTCCAATGTATATACAGCCTATGATTAAGAAAAAGGAATTCAAGGAAGAAAAGAGAAATCATCACCACACAAAGAAAATAAGAAATGGGAGAGAGAAAAGACAGTTCAAAAATGTGTACTTCACTATAGTCTGGGCCTCGTTGAGGTCCAAGTAGAGCTTTTATCATATTCTTGCTATGTCATGGTTCAAGAGTTTCATTTGCATTTTTTTGTGAATAGTAACACCTCATTTTTTTCAACCACAATTTATGAAGCAAAGTGTTTAATGCTGTGTCAGGGAGAGTCTGGAACCAGGACAGGACTCAAGGACAAAATTTTTGTTGTTTCCATGGATTGTGTAAGAAGCTAAGAAACCTAATGGCTCTAGGCCTGGACACCAGCTGCCTTATGTTTCTTTGGCTCACTGTTATTTTTTATCCATTTCTGAGCCATTTTTCCACAACTATCAAGTTGGCCCGTTACAGTGGGGGTGGGGGGAGGGTCTCCCCTGGTGGCGCAGGTGGTTGAGTGCAGAGCTGTGAAGATGTCCACAGCCTCTGCAGCACAGGTTTAATTCCCAGCTGGCCAGGGAGATACCCACATGGCGAAGCAGACCTTTCCCATCTCACCTGCTGCTCCCCTCAGCAGTGTATTTCATTCAGTCTCCCTGTTCTGTTCCCCACTCTGATGAATCCTCTCACCCCCTCTACCTCTGGCCTGTACCCCTGTACTTGTATACATAAGTAAATATATCTTTAAAAAAAAAAAGAACCAAGAAGAGTAACATGATATGATAAAGTTAGTTTTTTGTCTTTTAACTAAAATTTGTTGTATGAGATGAACTGATTGCAACATAGAAGGCTGGTAATATATTTTTAAGATGTGCTCACGGCTGGTATATAATCAATGTTTACATTTCATATTTGAAAGATGTGTGCAATTTTATTCATCAATATTTATAAAAATCTTTGTTAGTGGTTTCTCAGCCTGCTTCTTACAATCATATCTGTGAATCCCACTGGCCTTTCATTTCACGAGGAGCCTTGGATATATTGTTCAAACTTTGGAAATTGTACTTGTACAAGTACTTTTATTTCATTATAAAAAGAAAGTTTAATATTTAAACTAAATTATTGATCATTTGAAAAAATCAAAATAAATATCACCTCCATCAGGAAGCCTTCCCTCATAAACCATAATAGTCCTGCACTTCCTTTTTAGTACTGATCACACTCCTTATACATGTTTCTTGGCTTTGCATTTTCCCCAGTGTCTCATGAGTGTTTATATCCTCTTTCTCCTGCTAGACAGTGGATATTTTCAGGACTGGAGATAGGATGTTCTTTTCAATTATTTATTTCTACTGTCTAGTAGTCTAATTCCCAACAAGAATCACTAAGTGCGTTCAATAATTCTTCAGCTGAAGACTCATGAGTTAGGAGACACACAAGATACCTGGGTATACTTTCTTTTCCTTCTACTTATTCTTTCCTATCTACTACTCTTTCTAACCATTGCTACAGAGCAATCAGACCTGTTAAGTTTGGGGCACTGTATTAATCAGTCACACAGGGGTCACCATAACAAACATCATAGACTGGGTACCTTAAACAGCAGAATACTTTTCCCCATAATTCTGGCTAATCAGACCAATGGTTTGCAGAACTTTTGGAAATTAAAGCATCTATCTTCAAACAAAATATTGTTTATAAAACTCAGACATAAAACATTAAAACAAAAATAATAAGAGAGATGCCTTGTTGATGCTGGAAAAGATCAATTGAAAACCTTGGGAAACCTATCTCTCCAGGGTCCAGTGTGCAAAATGCTCCTGTGGTCCAACCTCCAATTCCTTCCTGGAGAAACAATGAGTTTATGTGCCATAACCCAGAACTGTACAGCTAATAGGTGATGAATTTGGGCTCCTGAACATCCCTGATGTTTTTCAAGCACATGTTCTTCCATCTATTTCTTCATGATAGACAGGTATTGCCATGAAACATTTATGTGATGTGCAGACAGTCCTGTTTGCCTTCCCAAGCCCAAATTCAAATTAAGGAAAGAAAATGAACCAAGTATAGATTTCCTTTTCTTTTAGAGAAGACATTGTTAATATAATTTATTTATTTGAAAGTTTGCTCGGTAATGGTAAAAAGTAAAATGTTGGTATTTTAATACAGATGTATTCTTGTGCTCTTCACCATCATCAAAACTGCAGTTTATGGCAATAGATCGGTTGATTAGAACATTGGAATAATCATAGGTTTAATTTCTGTGTGGGTTGCATGGTAAAGTTCCTCATCGGTCTTTAATTAAAGCTGCTAATTATATTTTAAATGCTAAAGGCAAAGAAATGTTGATGGACTGATATCCAAAATTCTGAAAGCCTGCTAGGGACAGATGCTGGAGTTGTCATGGTCACTGTGAAATTGATATGTGAAGAATTTATAAAGTATCATATTGTGAAAATGAGTGCCTGAATAAGCATTTAAATGACAGGGTTCTGTTTCAAATTTTCAAATTTAATTTTAGTTCAAATAGTCTGGTTTTCTTCCTTTTGTTTTGTCAGTGGTTAAAATTGGCCATGACTAATCCCAGGTTTATGGTTAACTTTGTTCTCAGATTTAATGTTTATAATACTACTTAACTAAGTACAAGAGTGGTGAATTCTAGGGATTGAAAATGCAGCAGTTTTAGCACAAAACACAAATTGTTACAGTATAGAGAAGATAAAAAAATGAACTATAGCCCAAAAAAGATTTTGTCATAAAATGTAACATAATTTGGGGCATAATACTCCATCACATTTATAGTTCTGCCCACACTCAAGGAGTGGGGATTATACAGAAAATTATACCAAAGGTCTTATCTTGGAGGTCATCTTAGAATTCTATCTAAAAAAAAAATAGCAGACATTTTTCACTATAATTAATAATTTCTTGATGGTTTTTTGTAATATTTTATATTATTAAAATCAACCTGACATCTATTGCAGTAAACTGCCTCCTGTTGGGAAGCAATGAACATAAACGATGGTGAACAAGAGGAAGGAGCGGTCTACTACACATTACTAAAGTGTTAGAAATTCAAACACAACAATAAACTGAAAAATCCACCTTCATAACAAAGAACCACAAACCACATTTTTCAAAATTTAAGATTTCCAAATTCTACACCTGAAATAAAATTATTATATACTTTTCTGTGATAACTGCAAAAAAAAGGGAAGGGATGCCTAGTTCTTTTTTATCACTGAAATATAAAACATGATGTTTCAATATGCTAAAACATTCTGAAATAATTTCCACAGGCAAGTTAATGGCAATATACATTTATAAAAAATTATCATTTCTTTTCATATCAAATTATATGACCATTTGTTAGGTAAATTTGCAAACTCTTGATGCCTATTGAGTCTCAATAATAATGTGACAAAAGCTATAATCAAATAACAGAACTGTTTTATGAACACTTCCTTTCAATAATATATATGCTATGTGCCCAGAAAAAAATCCAAATTCTTAAACTATGAAAGAATGTTTAGTGTCTTGTAATGATGGATAGCTTTATTGTATTCCTCCCAAACTTCCTACAATGTAATTTAAATTTAAATAAAAGAGAATTTCTTATCCCAAAATATACCACAATGTAGTATATCTCAGAATATTTCTTTTTAAAAATTGTTCATCCTTTATTTTTTCCCCAAGTTTTATGGATTTGTCACTAGTTTTCATACTTATATCTTGGGAGTATAACTTCACATATGCTTTATGCACACCTCTACATGTTTCTGAAGAAATTTATTATAATCTAGACAGTCTTAGCAAGTTTTGCTTAGTTCTACAGTTCATATGTGACAATTTAAAAATATCATAACTGAGCTTCCCTGGTGGCACGAGGGGTTAAGCACCGCGCTATGAAGCTGTCCGCAGCCTCTGCAACATGAGGTCGATCCCTGGCTGCCCAGAGAGAAACCCACATGGCACAGCAGACCTCTCCTGTCTCGCCCGCTGCTCCCCTCAGCAGTGTGTTTCAGTTGATCTGCCTGTTCTGTTCCCCACTCTATCTCTGGTGAATCCTCTCACACACACACCCGCCCCCACATCTCTGGCCTGTGTCCCAGCTCTTTCATGCATAAATAAATAAATCTTTAAAAAAATATATATCATAACTACATTTAACACCTAAAAGATATACCTTTGTCTCACTCTGTGTTCTCCTTTGCTCTTATCATATAGAAGCTAGCATATACAAAAGACAGATTTGACAGATCTTCCAAGTCTTCTGGGGTAAACTCAATTTTGTTGTATCTCTTGGTAGGGCCATTTGAAGATACTTCAACTTTCTGTGTATTTGTTTAATTGAATAAGGGTGGAGGTTTGGCTATATGACCTCTGAGTTCTCCTGCTGCTTGCATCATCTACAGTTCCATCTCACGTATTCTTTCTTTTTACAATAGAGAGAAGGGCCTCCCTGGTGGTGCAGGCAGTTGAGTGCCACACTGTGAAGAATCCCACATGGCGCGGCAGACCACTCCTGTCTCGCCCACTGCTCCCCTCAGCAGTGTATTTGAGTCAGTCTGCCTGCCCCGCTCTGTCTCCAATGAATCCTCTCACCCTCCCGCACATCTAGCCTGTACCCCGGTTCTTGTATAAAAATAAATAAATCCTAAAAAAAAGAATAGAGAGAAAAAGAACAAGAACCAATATAAATACTGAAAAACACCATTATACTCCTAATTTATAAAGCTGGCAGAATCATTGATAGGATAATGGAGCTTAAAGAAACTTTAGACATGATCCAGCCAAGCTACCCTCAAGAAAACTAACTTCTCTGAACCAGTGCTCAAATTTTACATAGAAAGTTTGTATTAAAACTGAGAATGGAAATCAGGATTCTAGATCCTCTGTCCAGTAAATGAAATAATATGTATAAAGTGATTGGCAGATTGATTGACTTGTGACTGTGGTAATAATGTTTTTGTTTCTACTATACTATACACATTGAACTTTCGGCTGCATATCAAAATAAGAATACATATGAAATGCAATATTTTCAAATAAATTTTACAAGGAAAAATATTAGAATTTAACCATGGGAATAGTAACACTTTATTTGCAAATAATCCCATATTTTCTAAATATTTAAATCAAAAGACATTTATTAACTATTATGTATAAACCCTTTGTTATATACTCTAAGACTATAGAGATGAGTGGAAATATGGGTTTTGTTATCATAGGGGTAATAATAATAAAAAAATATATTACATATTATCATATGAGAGGACTCCATTGAAGAATCTATATGTACTACCTATCATTCAGTTCTTACAATATTGCTATCAGTAATGTATAATTTGGTATTGCTTTTATTCTAAGTGGGAAAATAGAGATAAGGAGGTTGCGTGGCCGCTGCTCTGCTAGTTGGTGGAAAAGTCAGGGCTCAAGGAAATATTCACTTGGAAATATTAAATATTAAATTTGTTATACAAAATAACCTTTTACTGACTCCAAGTAGCCATAAATCATAATTTTAAGGTAAATATATATGACCTGATTTGAACATCTTTATTTAAAATCTCCAACCTGTCCAGGGCCTCCCCTGGTGGCAAAGCGGTTGAGCTCTGGGCTGCGAAGCTGCCCGAAGCCTCTGCAGCGCCGGGTTCGATCCCCGGCCACCAGCGAGGGTTCCACACGGCACGCAGACCTCTCCTGCCGCCCGCTGCTCCCCTCAGCAGTGTGCTTCGGTCCTTCTGCCTGCTCTGCTCCCCGCTCTGGCTCTGGCGAATTCTCTCACCCTCCCGCGCTTCTGACTGTACCCAGTGCTTGTATGAATAAATAAGTAAATCTTTAAAACAAAATAAATAAATAAATAAAATCTCCAACCTGTCTAAACGTCATAAAATACTTGTTTCAGAGAGTTGGGTGTGAGGATTATACTGAGAAAGTTGTGGTATTTCTAAATGGTAAAGAGAAAGAAAAATTAAATACAGACCCAACCGGAAATAAAATGGTATAGGGAAAAGAAAAAGAAGAGAACAAAAATTAAATGAAAGGTTTGGGAAAAGATTCAGATTTGGGGTTTTAATTTCTTGTAATTTGGGACGCTGCAAACTGCTTCCCAGTAGGTGGCGCTAAAGCATATCTATTCCAATATATCAAAAGGCTGACTAGCTTCCTTTGCTTCCCCCACGCAAAAGCAAAACAAAACAAAAATCCCACAATGGATCTGACTGAATATTTATTAGTGATTCCAGCATTAAAATAAATTACATTTTTATTCATGTTATGATAAAAGGACTGTGAAATGTGCTTTTGTGAGGGATTCTGGAAAGCCAACATGCATTGTAATCCTTTATTCTATGCTTTCCTCTGAGGTGGTTTTTTAGTATTCACAAGAGATGTTTTCCATAGCCACTTCATGAGCACAAAGTGAAAGAAGCTTTAGATTCCCAGTTCTAAATTATAAATGTATGTAAAGGGAGGTTTACAGATGCTTACTTCCCTGATCCATTTTTGCAGAGTGAAATAAAGAATAACAATACAATTACAATATGATTTTAGTTAATAACACACTGAGCTAAAAATAATAAATCAAAATAAAACAGTTTTTTTTTTTTCTTAAATTTCTCAATGAAATAGCACAGTTATACATCCCCCAAGAAACTAAAGACTTGAGCAAATTGACACATGCCATGCCATTCCTGGCCCAGGTTAATCTCCAACAAACACATGTTCACTATAATATATTCTCCTATGATCATGCTCCCAGATAGACTTTCTCGAATGTTGACAAATGATCTCTTGTGATTCCTTGCACAATATCTTTAATTTAATTATAAATGAATACTTGATGAGACATTTCCAAAAAGGAAGCATGTTACTATTGGTTTCTAATCAAAACAACATTCATCTGCCTGTTTTTCCTGGCAAATCTTTCCAACTCACACTCATCTGCCCATTGGAGCCAAGAGATGTCATTTCTTATGTCATGAAAGGAAAAGTTAGTGTAAAGGGTTTGAAAAGATTGCAGAAACATGAAGTATCTGTATACATGGAAAAACATAATTCTTTTAAAATAAATGAGTGGTGACATTGGAATTTAAATTTCTTTCCTTCTGGTTTCACATTTCAGGAATAAAAACCTGTGATTATCACAAGATTATAAAGGCCAGGCCCCAAGGGAAGTTTAGGGGACTCCTTCAGTCACTTACAAATTGGAGGTTATGTTCATGATGGGCAGTGTCCTCTTTTATCAACTGTATCAGGTGATGAAGTTACAATGGTGAAAGCTGTGAGACAGCTTACTTTAAGGTATGAATTTGTGCTTTGTCTTTAATGTCATTTTTCCTACTCTCGAAGAAGGCAGCCAGTCCCTTCATGCTTTCTTGCTTCATACTAGGTTTTTACTGTTGGACAGAAAAGATACTTTTCTCCCTGGTTCTAAGGATTTATGTCAGGGACTGAGAGGACACTTACACTTTGTGGTGAAGAGGCAGGAAGGGCAACATCCTTTGGAATTGGCAGATGAAAAAGGATAGAAATTTCCCCTAGGAGCCCACAACTTCTCCTTTTCAGCATTCCTGGAGATGAGAAGAGTTTTGAGTTAGGTGGGAGGAGAATGGTTACATAATGGGCTTGAAAAACTGCAATAGAGACCCAGGTTCACAGCTTTACAAAGCTGCTGGATTTCCAGATGGAACTGAAATCTAAGGCTCTGAGATATCAACTGATGGAGAGAAGTCATCTCAGAGGTAACAGAATGGGTACAAAAGAGAAGAGTTTCCCACAAATGCCTTATTTTTCATCAGGTAAGTGAGAGTGCAAAATAGATTCAGATTGCATTATCTGGGGATGGAAACTCAGAGAACGATCTATTTTTTGCTTTATAAATAAATATGTTGGGGCCTTCCTGGTGGCGCAGCAGGTTGAGCACAGTGCTGTGAAGCTGTCCACAGCCTCTGCAGTTCGGGTTCAATTCCCGGCCGGCCAGGGAGATACCCACATGGTGAGGCAGACCTCCCCTGTCGCGCCCGCTACTCCCCTCAGCAGTGTGCTTCGGTCTGTCTGCCTGTTCTGCTTCCTGCTCTATCTCTGGTGAATCCTCTCACACTTCCGTGCCTCTGGCCTGCACCCTAGCTCTTGAATAAAAATAAATAAATCTTTAAAAAAAAGATTTTAAAAAATAATTTTAAAATGAATATGTTTCTGAGGCTTTGGACTAAGAGTCATATTTTAATTCAAGTTTAGATTCTCATTCTAAGATCAATAATTAAGAATTACTAATTTAACTAACTGTCCTATCAACAACAACAACAAAAAAAAGTTTGTTTCAAAGAAAATGAAAATTTGAGACTGTGAGGAGAATTATATAAAAATAAATTTTTCCTTTTTTAAAATGTTCTTCTCTAGGTAACATTACTTGGAGGATCAAATGAGAAAAAAATTCCAGTGAATATTGCTATGAAGTAACACACCGGTGCTGGTATGGTAGGAATTACAGAGGTGTGGAGTCTGTAGATTTTAAATAGTTGTTACCTGAGTGTGCATGCACACTGAGAGAAGAGAATCATGTTTGGGTTTTCATAACGTGACTGAAGGGAACTTCATAGCTGAATGATCAAATGAAATGAGAAGGTATAGTTTCAACATTCTACATTAGGGTAACAGGGAGATGGCAGAGAGGAAGCAATTGTTAGGGGGAAGTGATGTCCTGAGTTAATCCCATACAGGATTAACTTTGTGGACTCCACCCCCACTCCAGACTAAAGCCATCAGGTTCTTTTTTTATTTTTTTTTTTCCCCCCTAACACTATCTCGGGTCACACCACTATTCCTTTCATTTGTTATGTTCCTCCTACCTGGCTTTATTTCAGTTTCACAAACAAACACAAGGTGTGTGTTAATATGTGGTTATGAATTCTCAGTAATTTTTCTCCTTTCATTCTGCCTCAATTAAAGTGACGGTCAGGCCTCCCTGGTGGTGCAAGGCTATCTGCAGCCTCTGCAGCACGAGTTCGATCTCTGGCCAGGGAGCTAGCCACATGGCACAGCAGACCTCTCCTGCCTCGCCCGCTGCTCCCCTCAGCAGTGTATTTCAGTCAGTCTGCCTGTTCTGTTCCCCACTCTCTCTCCAGTGAATCCTCTCACCACCCACACCTCTGGCCTGTACCCCAGTTCTTGTATGCATAAATAAATAAATCTTAAAAAAAAAAAAATTAAGGCTAAGACAACACACAAATACTTTTGCCTTCTCTATTGTAAAGGAAAAGCAGGTTTTCCCCCAGAGATTTGCCCTTTGAAAATACCAGCATTACGCAAGGGGCAGAATTTCCCCTCAGGCTCTCATCTCCTAATCAGCTCTGGCCCCAAGCTTTGTGTCTTGTCCTGCTGCAGAGATAGTACTCATTCATCCTTCTGGAGTGTTTTCTTATAATACAAATCTCTATTTTTCCTATCATGACTTAGAAAGACAATTGTAGATTACATTGAAATTTACAATGTTATATAGCAATTTTTTTGTGTGTCAGCTCAGCTATCTTCCTCCTAATAGATATGAGTCTATCTTTTGCCCATATCACTAAACAAAAAAGTGTGATAAAAGATAAGTTTTTGCCCAAGTCAAATCATACCTCTCATTGATATAAAAGTCAAACAATGAAGTTCTTTACTCATACACTATCAGAGAACTGGGCAGGTGTTAAAACTGGGTCAAAAGAAAAGTTGAAACAGGACACATTTATATAGAATAAAGGACTATTGAAATTAATTGTGATTGGGGACAAAAGTATGGTTTTTCCATAGCCAATTTACCATAACCAAACTGAATAGAAAATGACAACTAAATATAATCAGACAAGTCAGAATTTATCAGCCAGCTAACTACAGTGGCAGAGTTGTGACAATAGAGCAAAGAAAAACGAACAGGACTAGAATCTGATAACCCAGAAACGTCAGACAATGCATAATTTTCAACTGAGACACAACATTGTTTTCTACACTAACGTTATCAAGGTCTTCAATGACCTTCATACAGAAAACTTCAGTGTCATTTTCTAGTAAGATATTTGCAGTGTGCAACAACCCTTCTATATCCTATTTCCATATACAGGGCAGTCTTTAAAAACAAACAATATATCTCTCATGATGGAAACCACCACACCCAACACCTGTCTTTTATCTCTCTTGGAATCTCCTTCTACTTTAGCTCTTTAGTCTTTTTGCTACTACTTAAATATGTTTCCCACATTCCTGTCTCAGAATCATTTCACTTGCCTGGAATGTGCTTCCCTCAGATATCCATTTAGTCTTCGCACTTCAACTTCCTGCACATAAGTCAGTTTATCAAAGGGGGCGTTCCTCACTACTCAGAGAGCCGACTTACCTCTCTGCTGTCACTCTCTATCCTTCTAACTCTACTTCACATTACTTCATTGTGCATACCACCACTGGACATAACTTACAAGTTTGTAACATGTTCATATCTCTTTTTATGGATTTTATAGATTCACTTGCTCTTTCCTCATTGGAATCTAACTTCCACAACAATAAGTACTTTGTTTTTTCCAGTAGTATTTCTGCTGTATCTATGAAAGTACCCAGATCAGAGTCATATTCAATTATAAACAAATGTGGGAGTGAAATGAAAGAGTGAGTAAATAATCAAATCATACAGACGTTGTTTTGAAACTCTGAGTGATAAATGGTCAGTCCTAATTCTATTTGCGTCCCAATCATTTTTCAACAGGAAACAAAGGAGTCTCTTCAATATAATCTCCTATGTAATCAGATATTTGAAAGTTGTTGATTGACTTCAGTGTGACTTTATTGCAGAAACACAAACAAAATCCAAGTTGTGCAATGGCTTCTTAGGACATCAGTAATGAAGAAACATGCCAGCCGGATAAACAAGATGGGTATAAAAAATCTTCAGAACATCAGTATCACAGTGGGACCAGGTAATAACTTCTTTGAGTGAAAGAACATAAATACATTGCTGATATTGAAATTATTATTTGTTTTTAAGTAATAAAATTACATTGAATAAAATAATTGTAAAGTGAATATTTCAATTCTCCATAAGAAGGAAATATATATTTATATTATACAGGCAATAGAAGATAATTATCCATCATCATCTTTTCACAGAAGTGATTTACTTAATTTTACAGTATGCATTCAGAATGTACCAGAATCTCTTAAAACTCAACTCTTCAATAAAGTAAGCTTGGTTTTATTCTACACACTTTTGGTAATATTTCAGCAACTGCCTTATGTTCAACTGTATTCCCATTAAATTATTATTCCCATGATAGTAGTAGAGTGCAATCTGATATTTTTCTGGAGATTCACAGTATAAGAATTATCTGGGCAAACCAAATTCTAGTTTCCATATACACATTATATGAGAAAAAAAAAAAAGAAAATAAGATCTACTTATACCTGCTTTAATAAAATGGAAAAGGAAAATTTATTGGCTTGAGTGATCTGATAATGGCTTCAGATATGGTTTATCCCAGTATTAGCTCCAGGACCTTCTATGTCTCCAACTCTAGATTTTATTGTCCTTCATGCAGCCTTGATTCTCAAATTCTTCATGATAAGATGTTTACTCTTCAGGAGGAAAAAGTATCTCTTCCCACCAGTTCTTGAAAAGCCCTAAGATTAATTCTGATTAGACATCTTATGAAAAGCAATACTTGTTTTTTCTCTCCTAACAATATTAACTTGGAAACTAAGATAAAAAAAATCCATTTTAACAAAGACAAAACAATAAAATCATTAAATCTAACTATAGTGAGAATAACACAAGACATAAAAATTAAATTATGACATACATAAATAATAAATGCATAAATTTATGGTGGGGAAGACTTTTCTAAGTATATAGAATATCAAAACCATAAATGCAAAAGCAAATTTATTTGGTTATTTTAAATTGACATATTTTGCATAGCAAAGTACACCATAACAAAATGATGAGACAAATTAAAAAATATGCCTATAATTTAAATGTGGGAAAGGTTCTATTGTTTTTAGAGACTATTACAGGATCATAGTATATAAAAGCCACATGTGGAATCCATAGGATCACATGACTATGTAGACAACAGAGAAAATTTGCAAACTTTTTCAGTTGAATTATTGGAAAAATTCCACAGTTAACACCCAAACTTTGATTACCCATGCATAATTTTCTAATGAAGTGATATATCTAGAAAATACTCCAATTCTTCGTTTCAAAAATAAGAATGAGGAATCACAAAAAACCCCGAATAGCCAAAGCTCTCCTGAAAAAAAAAGATGGGAATGGAAGCATCACACTCCCAGACTTCAAACTATACTACAAAGCCATAATCATCAAAACTGCATGGTATTGGAACAAGAACAGACATACAGACCAATGGAATCGAATAGAAAATCCAGAAATAAACCCACAGATTTATGGTCAACTAATCTTTGACAAAGGAGCAAAGACTATGCATTGGAGCAAAGAAAGTTTGTTCAATAAATGGTGCTGGGAAAACTGGGTCGCTACATGCAAAAGAATGAAGCTTGACCACTACCTCACACCATACACAAAAATCAACTCAAAATGGATTAAAGAATTAGACATAAGACCTGAAACCATAAAATACATAGAAGGAAATATAGGCGAAACACTACGTGATTTGCACATCAAAGACATCTTTACAGACACATCACCCAAAGCAGTGATAGTGAAGGCAAAGATAAACAGCTGGGACTACATCAAATTAAAGAGCTTCTGCACAGCAAAAGAGACAATAACAAAAACAAAGAGAAACCCCACCAACTGGGAGAACATTTTTGCACACAACACTAATGATAAAGGACTGATCACAAAAATCTGCAAAGAGCTGATGAGACTCAACAACAACAAAGAAAATAATCCAGTCAAAAAATGGGCAGAAGAGCTAAAAAGAAACTTCTCTGAAGAGGAAATGCAAATGGCCAACAGGCATATGAAAAAATGTTCAACATCACTAGTCATCAGGGAAATGCAAATCAAAACTACCATGAGATACCATCTTACACCAGTGAGAATGGCACATATTAAAAAAACTAGCAACAACAAATGTTGGCGAGGGTGTGGAGAAAAAGGAACTCTTGTGCACTGTTGGTGGGAGTGCAAACTGGTCCAACCACTGTGGAAAGCTGTGTGGAGATTTCTGGACCTACTAAACATAGAGCTTCCATATGATCCAGCAATTCCACTCCTAGGTATTTACCCAAAGGACACAGAAACATCAATTCCAAAGAACACCTGCACCCCTATGTTTATAGCAGCACTGTTTACAATAGCTAAGCTTTGGAAGCAACCCAAATGCCCAAAAATAGATGACTGGATCAAGAAGATGTGGTACATATATACCATGGAATATTACTCAGCATTCAAAAAAGATAAACACATGCAATTTGCAGCAACATGGATGGCGCTGGAAGGGATCATGCTCAGCGAAATAAGCCAAAAAGAAAAAGAAAAATACTGGATGGTCTCACTCATAGCAGGAATCTAGAAAACTTAAATAAGGGACCAGGAAAATGAATAACTATAAGAAAGTGAAAATCAAAATCAACAAAAAACTATGAACCAGAGACACTTTTAGGGGGGCAGGGGCGGGAGGGGAGGGATTGGGGTCAGAATGGGGGCGCTGCAATTGTATGGGGAATATAACAATAAAATTTATTATCTAATAAAAAAAATAAATAAAATAAAATATTTATTTAAATAAAAAAAAAAAAGAATGAGCAGAGTGGTATTGGTTAGAAAATAGAGTGAAATTTGCAAAAGAAACACAAAGACAATGGGAAAATAATAAGATCTTAAAATATTCTCTCTTGGATTTTGTATCTTCATCAGAAAAACAGAAGTTTGGATGAAGGAATTTCTTTATCAGAAAAACAGAAGTTTGGTCAGACATTTCTGACCAAAAAAAGGAATTCTGGAAATGTGTGTCAATAGAGAGAACATACTGTTTTTCTGTCCTGTTTTCCTACTGTGGCAGTGAAAACTCTAATTCTGAAACATATAAAAGACACATGTCAGAAGATGAACAGATATAAATAACTACATATAGATTACCCTGAAATTAAAAGCAAAGTTTAGACATTGTAATAATTGAGATATGCCTCAAAGGTAGAAATTGTTTTGATTAATGGGGAAAATAATTTTCTTCCAAAGAAAATTAAAAGACTTCTTTCTCAGGAGACCATGGTAACTATGACGTAAGAGCATTTGTATTTGGGGGAAGCTGGCAGGGGTTGGGAGATCTCTTTTGAAGGACTTCAGAGGATGAATACCCTCAGTCTGTTCTAGCTTCATTTCATTAAGAGAGAAAGAGGTAGCCAACATTGCAACATCAAGTTCACTTAAGGTAGCAGGCCAACGATGTTTCTGATCACTTGTCTCTTTGAATGGTTATGTTTGACATCACAGTGACTAAACAAAAATACAGAAAATAAGCAAAAACAGAAAATATCAATGTTGAAGAGCAGGTGGAACTACCAGAGGGAGGACTATGGGTGCTTGGCGGAATATGTGTGTGAAAACAAACATCTGAAGAGGTGTGACCCTATCCTCTCGAATTATATACAGTGTTGTAAACCAATATTATCTCAATAAAAAACAAAAAAATAACAAAACAGACAAACCTATGATGGTATTGGAGGTCAAAATAATGATTACCCTGAGCACAGAGGTTGGAGACTGGAAAAGGACATAAAATGACAGGGGAGTGTGGAATGCTGGTGTTTTCAGTTTGTAAAAATGTTCCAAGCTTTAAACATAATGTGCACATTTTTGTATGTATTATTATTTTACTAAAATATTCCCCATTAAAGATGGGCTTGAAGTATAGAGCAAGAGGCAACAGGGAGAAGTGAGCAAGCTAATGTTCTTTAAATGGAGAAAATGATTTTTTTTTTAAGTTTAATTATTAAATTTGAAAATCAAACAATTTCCCAAACACACAGTAATTGGGTACATATTTCCTTGCCCAATTGTCTGGGAAAAGCAACACCTTTGAGCAGTTTTAATGTACTTGGCTCTATTTCGCAATTTTCTAAAATATGTATGCTAAGGATATTATTATATAAAGAGAATATCATCTTATAAATCACTTTGCTGTCCACAGTAATTTTAACTTTGAAAGACCTTTTCACACAATTCTATTCAATGGCCCACAAAGGCTTAATGAAGTGGATCGCCAGTAGGGCTCATCTGAGTGCATGTTGAATGATTTTTTATTCCAGACACCAAGTTTATCTTTCCTAAGTCTGGGGAAAGTTCCCAAAGGTTTGCAAAGGTTGCTAAACTCTTCTCATTTTGCTGGTATAAACTGCCAGTTTCTCATCTACTCTGAGTGGCAAAACTCTTGGGCAATTCTGAACAATCTGGCCCAATTCTTGGGCCAAAGTGTCATGGAGAACAGTAAGATACATGCTGAAACCCAGTGTTGACCACTGAATAAGATATGTAAATTATCCTTTGTTGGTACAGAGAAATCAATGAATGAAGACTCCTTAGAAATGTGACCAGCTGTGCCAAGAGATAAATTGACATAGTAATATACAAATACTTGATCAACAAAGGACATTTACACAATATAGGACTTTTTAAATAAGGAGAAAGTTGCAGAAGAATTTTTAAAACTCACATTCCACTCATATGCATGAGGAAGGAAGGAAGCTTGAATTTTTGTGAGCAGTCTTGGAAAAAAATAATTATATATAATTATTATTATATAAATATATACACATATACATATCAACATATGATATGTATGCACAAATATGTGCATCTAGAATAAACCCATGAATTTTATGATAGATTCTTGTCACCCTTAAGTCTTTCTTTAACTTTTATGTGAGTTCACAACATTAGAGGGAATTTATAATGATAGGATCATATCAAAAGATGCAGAAAAAGCACTTGACAAAATCCAACACACATTCATGATAAAAACTTCCAGTGAACTGAAAATAGAGGGGGACATTTTTAATCTGATAAAGAATATCTACAAAACCCACAATTAATATAATTCATGTGAGAAGCTCAATTTTCCCACTAAGATTAGATGCAAGGCAATTGTGTCCCCACCTACCACTCCTCTTCAACACTGAACTAGAAGTTCTAGATGATGCAATAAGAAAAGGAAATGAAAGTTATACTGATTGGGAAGAAAAAAAAATTTTCTCTTTGCAGATGACATATTCTGTGTAGAAAATCTGACAGAATTGACAAAAAAATCTAGAACTAATACATTTTCAGGATGGAGCTGTATAGTCTAAACTTAATTATTTTCCTATATGCTAACAATGAACAAGGGAATTTGAAATTAAAAACACAATGCTAGTTAGATCAACATTTCCAAAAAATGAAATATTTAGGAATAAGCCTACAAAATACATACATGATTTATTTGAGGAAAACTACACAATTCTGAAGAATTAAATAAAAGAGAACTAATTAAATAGAGATAGTTCATGTTCATGGATAGAAAGACACAATATTGGCAACTGTCATTTGATCTATTGATTCAATGAAACCTCAATCAAATTACAGAACGTTATACTGTGTATATTAGTAAACTGGTACTAAAATTTACAGGGGGAGGAAGAAGGTCCAGAATAACCAACATAATATTAAAATAAAAGAATAAAGGTGAAGGACTGACAATACTCAACTTCAAGACTTACTACAAAGCTACAGTAACCAAGCAGTGTGAAAGGACAGGCAAAAAGATCAATGGAATGGAACAGAGACCCTAAAAATGGAAATGCCCACATAAATATGGTCAGCTGATTTTTAAAAAGAAGCAAAGCTAGCCTTATCACTAAAGAGTGCTACAAGAAGTGGATATTCATATGTGAATAAACGAATCCAGAGACACAGACGTTAGACCCTTCACAAAAATTAACTCACATTGGATCGCTAAATGTAAAATGTGACACTATAAAATTATTTTATGATTTGTATAAAAATTAATAATTTATGGGCCTCCCTGGTGGTGCAAGGGGTTAAGACACAACCTATGAAGCTATCCGTAGCCACTACAGCACGAGTTCAATCCCCAGCCAGGGAGCAACCCACATGGTGCAGCAGACTTTGCCTGCTGCTCCCCTCAGCAGTGTATTTCCATCAATCTGCCTGTTCTGTTCCCCACTCTGTCTCTGGTGAATCCTGTCACCCACCACATCTCTGGCCTGTACCCCAGTTCTTGTATGCATAAATAAATATTAAAAAAAAACTAAAAAAATTAATAATTTAGAAACATCGACTATATTTTCTGACATATGGAAGATATTCAAAGACAGTGAAGGCCTTCATTTTGGCAGGAGAGAGTGACTGCAAGAACTGGAACAAACAAAAAGAATGCATTCTTTCTACTTTGAGCATAGCGTGGTGATGACAGATAAGAATAAATATCCCAGATTTTGAAAATCACCAATTGTTGAAAAGCAAGAACCTCACTTGAGATTCTTCTCTCTTGTGGGTCTTGAGTGATATCAGTGTTTTCACTTTTGTCCATGGCTGGCAGAAGTTAATACAAAGAAAGGAAGATTTAGAAGTTATACCTGAGACAAGGGTTAGAAGGTAAATCCCACCTTTGTGAGGCTGAGAGAAGGTGAGTTTGTTTCTTTGCATCACCAGCTTCAGAGTACACAAAAGCTGGGCCTTTTCAAAAAATGTCAAGTACTCTAATTTGTTTATTTCCAAGAAGAATTTTGAGTATTTATATTTGGAAATAAAGACTGTATTTAATGACTTAAATTTTCAATGTCCAGTTATTTAACTTCTCTACTTCCGTTGCCATATCCCAGATAAAGCTGGTTATTACCTAGACAGTCACACCTCTCACTGCTCTTATTTGAACTAGAGTTAGAATTAGAACCTCTCATTTGAATTAGGCCCCAGACAGGCTCTCAACCACCCAACTTGAATTCCATGTCTTTTTATAATGCTACATCTTTTAAAGCTTCAGTCTGAAATTCATAGTCTTTCTTTCTTTTTTTAAAAGTTTATTTGTTTGTTTGTTTATACATACATACATACATACAAGCACTGGGTACAGTCAGAAGCGCCGGAGGGTGAGAGAATTCACCAGAACCAGAGCAGGGAGCAGAGCAGGCAGAAGGACCGAAGTACACTGCTGAGGGGAGCAGTGGGTGGCACGAGAGGTCTGCGCGCCATGTGGGACCCTTGCCCGGTGGCCGGGGAGCAGCCGGGGATCGAACCGGTGATCGAACCGGCGCTGCAGAAGACACGGGCAGCTTCGTAACCCAGCGCTCAACCGCTGCGCCACCAGGGAGACCCAGAAATTCATAGTCTTTCACAGTTCATTTTATATTCTTCATATGTCTTAGCTCATTAACATATTCCATTAAAGAAGTATACACCTAGTACTGGGTACTATGTGGAAAAATATATATGCATATTTTATTGCTATTTTATTTTATAACATGTTTGTATGAAATGAATTGTGTCTCCACCAAAATGTATGTTGCTATCCCAGTCACCAGCTCCTCAGAATGTTACTGTATTTGTATAGGCATTTTGAAGAAATATGCCTTTGTGCTATTTTCTCTGCCTCTCATTTATTACCACCACAAAGTGTTCTCTGCTATCCTAGGCAACTCTAGCTCCCTTAGGTATCTCTTGAGTATCTACTTCCTAGACTGATGTAAAGAAATATACTTGTCATCAAAACATTGTTCTTATTCTAACACTTCGTGTAAAACAAATACACCTGTCTATTTGGCACTGGTATAAAGGGAAGGTCTCTGTTTAATCGAATCGTCTACTCATCTGTTCCTTTTTTTTTCAAACTCACAGTGACATGGGGAACCACCACATGAGACAGTTATAAAATTTCTGAATTACATCACATTTCACTATTATCCTCAAAGAGCCTTGGGAGACAGGAACCGAGGCTGCACCAGACACCTTGAAAACACTTTTGTACTGTGATAGAGGAAGAACTGAATAGCACAGCTTAAGCATATGCTCTTTAAATTGTTTCTTAAATGAGTTCAAATCACATACATTTTCTGATTTAGATAAGAAACCCTCCGGCCTGGCTGAGACTTTAAGTGTGAGACTGAGTGCACAGACTCCCCAGGGCGCGGGGCTCTGCTAGGAGTTGGTAGGGCTGGGGCTTCATGGAGAGCCCATACATGGGTGTCAGGTCCAACGCTGCTTGGGGGAGTTTTTTCAGCCTGAGCTGCTGCAGGACCGTGGTGATGAAGATGAACACCTCATTTCGTGCAACGTCTTCTCCAAGACACTTGCGGATTCCCATCCCAAATATCAAAACTTTGTCAACAAGGCTTTTATTCAGTTCCCCATCTTCGGTTAGAAACCTCTCAGGTCTAAATAAATTAGGATTATCCCAAATAGTCCTGTATAAAGTAGACAAAAATAAAATTTTGAAGAGAAGTCATTTTTTCATTCTAAACTGTTACCAACTTTCCTACAGTAATTTTGTTTTGCATATAATGTGTTCATTTGGACTATCTTTTATAAGTTATATGCAAATATATCTTCTATATTTATTATATTAATATACTGTATCATATATAATGTATTCTACATTATTCAATGTTCATAATAGAAATAGCATATTTAATATATAATAATATATGTTATGCATAACACATATAATATATTCACATGTTTATAAATAATTATGGGGACATAATTATATATAACTTCTGGACATATATGTCATTCTTTCCTTTAATATGTTGATAAGTTTAAATACCATAAAAATTTAGTATAATTATACTTAATTTTCACAAAGTAACCTGTTTCATTAAATGAATAAAATATTGAACTTTCATTTTTTATCATTTTAATGAGTTCCATCAACTTCTCATAAAAATATTCCAAAATTGGGCCTCCCGGGTGGTACAGCGGTTAAGCGCCTGGTTGCGAAGCTGCCCGCAGCCTCTGCAGCGCCGGTTCGACCCCTGGCCACCGGGCAAGGGTCCCACATGGCACGCAGACCTCTCCTGCCGCCCTCTGCTCCCCTCAGTAGTGTACTTCTACTCTCCGCTCTGGCTTGGGTGAATTCTCTCACCCTCCCACGCCTCTGACTGTATCCAGTGCTTGTATAAATAAATAAATAAATAAATAAATACATAAATAAATAAATAAATCTTTAAAAAAAAAATATTCCAAAATTATGGTATAAATGAAAAGCAATAATTATTCACTGTCCTTTGCTTTAAACAAAATGAATGGGAATTATGAGGCTGTTTGAGCCACACCTTTCAAAATGTCTAAGGAAAAGCCTTTTTGCATCATGCAGAGAGGAGCGAGGTCTCCCCAAAGCAGCTGTAACTGGGGTGGTGCCCACAGTTCCCAAAGTGCTGGGCATCTAGCTCTTGTTTTCCAGCTTTTGTTACAGGCACCACATTTAGCTTTTCTCTGAGAACTAACACAAGCATGCTTCCTAACACCCCCTCAGCCACACATCAGGGACTCACATGTACAAAAAATGGGGTCTATTTGCATGGTGATGCCACCTCCTTTCTAGGAAAAAAAAATGTTTTCTCTGCACCAGAGGTTACAAGTCATATTCAGTCCTCTAATAAATTTATTTTGCTCTCATAATCTTTTAAAAATAATCATTGTTGCTAACATTTAAAAATCAGAAGATTCCATATGGCCTTCTTCATTTCCAAGTTCTATTTTAGAAATGAAAGAATTGATGTTGGGATGGTGTTCTGCTCTGCTCATTGATAGTTTACTTGGGTGATTTAGAGCAGATAACCTCTCCCCACCGCTTTAATAAGGTGTTTTCTACTGCTCAGGAAGTATTTATGTTTGTGACCTCTGATTTCGATTAAATATGAATAATTTCCTCATACTACCAAGTCTTGAATTACACACTCACATAGTTTAAACAAGTGTCTCCATACAAACAGCATGTCTTTATTAGCACCTGTGTTAACTCAGTCTGTTTGAACAGTATTCAATATTAAATATAATCATGAATTCTTGGGATACTAGAGCATTTAAGAAACGAGAGGCTATATTAACCGATAATAAATGTCATGAAATTCACACTATTTCGTCTCATACAGAGCTTGAAAATGCTTAATTTTATTTGATAATTTATTTAATTTTATTTGATATGGAGAATGCAGGTGTCAGTTTCTCTAATTGAGAATGCAGTTGTCAATTTCTCTAATTTGCAATGGACAGAGAACAGTGTATTCCACATTGTATTGGTTACAGAGATTGTGAAAGTACTATTAGGTCCACTGAACAATCCCCTTCCACCTTAACAGCCTGAAGTATTAACACCATACAGATGAGATCTTGGGTGAAGTGGGGAAGCTGTACAGCATGCTGAGTGCTTAGGAATGCAGTCTCACCCAGTTTAGTCACATCTGACAGTATGAGCATCTGATTTCCATTAAACAGAATTTACACAGTAGGATGTGAGTCCTGTTTCTATTACCTGCTGAACATATGATCTTGAGCAATTTATTTAATCTGGCTGAAAGTTTCTTAACCCATAGAATTGGGATCAGGATAGCATCAATGAATAGAATTATTATTAAGGTTCAGGAGAGGTATTTCAAGCTTTTTTGTTGGCACATATAAATTCTAGCTGGAACCATTACCACCAACTATCATCATCATCACCATCCTCACTTTCACTGCATGAGGTATTTTCATCTCAGCTTGCCCTATTATATAGGGTGAACTTCTATGTTCCAGGCACTGATCTAGGTTCTGGGGTAGAGGAAAACCAGACAAACAAAAAGAGGAGGGGAAATGTAAGCTTGGTGGCTTACAATCTATTCAAGGATTTCAGGCTGCATTTCAAATATTAACTGGCCACACCCATGCAGAGATGAGCCCATGAAGTCCTGGGCTCACACCTCCCTTGAGGAGTCTGCTTTTGAAAGTGTATTTGCCGTAAATGAATTTGTATCATTAGATACCATCCTTCCCATACCAGTGAGGAGAAAAAAAAAAAACTGAATTTCTTTCCAACATCTTAAGGAGAAACAGGATGAGTGAAATTTGGTTAAGAAGAATATAAATTTTCCCCAATTAATAAATAATAAACAATCCAATTTTATCCCAAGAAAAAAACTTGACATCTTACTCGTGGAATCCCCAGTCCTCCTTTTAATGGGGCTTTTATTTTGGTGCTGAGTTCCTGCTGGTCAAGCTAAACATACAGTCAAGCAGGGGCCTCTTACCAGGGCAAAATTCCTGCTATTAGGAACATACTAGGAAACCATTATCTGCTGAAAACAGCAGGCAGACATGGCCAGATTAGCAAGATCAGCTAGAATGCCTTACTTGTCAAGTTTAGCAGAAAGTTAGGTGAGAATAGGGACTAGAGATAGTCTCTTTGATCAGCAGGAACTCTGGAGCCCCCCCCAGCAATAGCCCCTGGTCACACCACCCTAGCTTGCACCAGGTGATGTTGTTTTCCTGATAACACATCCCCACACATGTACATTCCTCCGAGTACTGGCCCATATTCTCTGAAGCTGGTTCTAAATATATATGAGATGGCCCAGGTATCAGGGCTGCACTTCCTGGTGTAGGCCTTCTAGGCCTCTCACTACTTGGACTTTGAGTAATCTTTCCTTCACCCCACACCGCTTCCAATGCTGCAGGCCCACACAGTGACACTTACTCATCATGATTTACTTGATACATGTTAATAAAGGTGCAAGTTTTCTTGGGAATAAAATAGCCATTCAGAGTCGTGTCTGCTGTAGTGCTGGGAAAGCAAGATAAAGCATTACTACACATCTTGCAAATTCAAGCACCCACCCCTAAACTGACTCTCACAATTCAGACTATTTTTATTAATGCCATTTTTTATTAGAATGACTATACCATTTATAAATCCTTATTCTTTCATTAATTAAAATATCTTCCATCTATTATCCCATTAGTGATATATTATTGTTTGTATTTGGTAAAATATTGAACATTTAATATATTCAAGGTATTTCTATAAGTTGAAATCTCAGTAGAAAAATTATCTCAATATTTCCAAAATAGAGTTGGCAATAAGTAGACACATCACAATACATTAGAAACTATTATTAAGGAAATAATAAAGCACTTGCTTTATACCTAATGTGTATTTGACCTATAGTAATAATTTAGAAAACAAGTATCTACATAGTTGATTTTCAGTGATACCTATCTGAAACATATTATGCTATAAAGCAATGTTACTTAAATTAAAAAAAGAAACTGAAGTGAAAGCATCTCTTAGTACTTAGTAGATGGAACAATGGAATTTGAAATAGGAAATTTGAACTCTATAGACTCTGCTATCAGTGATAGGTTGGTCAAATCTCTTATCTATTCTAGATTTTTTTTCTAGCTAGATGATGTTGTTTTCATGATCTCTAAGATGCCTCAAGAATATTCTATTTTACAAAAATTATAAACAAATTTTCTATTTTCATATGCAGTCTTCTTTATCAATACTGTAAACCTTTAATCTTCATCTCTCTGTAATTTTGTATAGGTTAGATTAAGTCAAATTATGTGTTCATTTAGCACGCCCTAATTTACTAGCTTGCCCTACACTCCATCCCAGAGAAGCAGCAGTGACATTTCAATGTGATGAGTTTGAGAAAAGACTCTGGACACAACTGGGTTAGCCATTTCTGGGTTCCCTCTTCTGATTAGCTAACTTGTAGAGAAGGTTCATCTCATCTACTTCAGTAACACACTGAGTTGGCAAGAGCAGATTTTTACAGTCTTGCCAGACTGGGTGTATCCAATTCAAGTGTAAAATAAGAGCCAAGCCACTTGGTTTAGCACTAAGCCAAACTGTGCAAACTAAGCCAAACTGAGCTCTAGTCATGTTAAAAGACTAATATTTTCACATCTGTTGACGTACTCTTCTATGCTCATCTTGCAGCTGAACTTTGGTAAATAATGTGGACGTTAGTCATTGAGTGCCCTAAAAACCCAACAAAGGGGAAGGACAAACAAGAAATCTATCCTGTTTCTGGAAGGATTACCTCCTCCTATGTATAACCACTTGTCTGTCTCAAGATATTCCTGTCCAGAGCTGTCTTTGTGGATTCAAATGCTCAAATTCTACTCTACATAAAAAACTAAATGCTCCTATGTTGTAGAGACCTAACATGTAACATTTGTTTTCACGAATCTACTCTTGTTTATTCTAAGGAAAGATCCTATATATATATATATATATATATATATATATATATATACACACACACATAAATTGTAGGGTTTCATGTATGAAAATTCATGTATGAAACTTCATGTATGAAATGTCTTTCTTGAATTTACATGCAATATATATTTATCAGGGTGCTGTTTGGTCTTGTGTGTGTGTGTGTATGTGTGTGTACACATGTTATATGTAATAGCAAAACTTTTGCCCCCTTTACCTAAGATTATTCCATTTAACTTATTTTAACTAATTTCATTTAAAAATTTTTTTTTGTTTTTATATTTCCTGTTATTTTAAATGGAAGGTAGTAAACCTCCAGGTGTAGAAGGAAAGAAATGTTCCAAACAACAAACCAAAGTGTCTTTTAAGTTTGTGCAAATATTCTTGGTTTGTACCATACTACTTTCATTATCCAATGTATCTGCTCTTTTTATTTTGTTTATTAATGTACTTTTTCACTTTTAATAATATAATAAACACCTACTCCTAAAATATATTTCTCCCTATCAGTTAGGCCTTTAGATATGTCCTCACAATCCCAAAGTATATGTTCAATCTCATTTCATCTCAAATGATACCTGTAAACTTGGCAGGGACTCTCTGTTTTATTACTTAGAAAAGTATAAGCCATTCTTTTATGAAACACCCAAAAGTCACTTTGTGAAAGTTATTGGACAGAAGAGCTCTTTCTTTAAATGTAGGACCTCTCTTTAAAAATTTCAAGTTAAAATTTGCTTCAACCAGAAAGAAGATCTGAAAGAAATGGGTCACTCTGAATCATGTGCTAATATGGAGAGCAAACTAAAGAGGCAAAATACACGTTGCTGTGTTGCGCCTGGTTTAGCCTCAACCCTGTTGACTTAGTGGTGTTGACTGTTAAGACCTCTGCTAAGGATACCACATATTGCTGTGCCAATTGCCAAAAGTCTGTATCAGCTTCCCAGATGAGAGACATCCCCACTCCTTCACTTTAAAGATGGGAAGAGAAAAAACAGTGAGAATTACAGTTTTCATTTTAACTGCATGAAATGGAATAGTTAGAGTTACTGGAACTTTGGTTTCCCACATACATATTTAATAAAATCTATCTACTTAATCTATACTGGCATACATTTGTGAGTCTGGCATAAGATTCAATAAACTTTCTAATATCTACAAATGGATACTCTCAACACTGACTTCCTCAGTCTATTGTCCAGCAAACTTCCAAGTTACTGAAAACGAGGTTACATTGACAGATAGGTCTGTTCATAGGCACTTTAGTAGTTGGTATGACCCTTCGTTATGATGAATCTTCCATTCTTTGAAATTTCTTTCTCTCTTCTTAATTAGTACATATAGATGAAAAATTAATAGCATTATTGCTTAATTATAAAAAATAGTCATAAATTGCCTTTGCTCTATGTAAAATTTGCTTTAGTGAATTTTAAATTAAAATAAAACAATAACATTAAAATAATAATAAGCATAATGTGGTATTTAAAGCAACTAAAGTATTCTAATGTCTAAAATTCCTTACTTCCCTCCCACCCCACCACTAGTTTGCTGAACCTTCTCTACAAGTATATAACCATATACTTACCAATGTGGAATAGTAAAAGGAATAAATGAGGAATGTCTGAATATTTCACTTATGAAAGCTTCTGTGTAGGGTAATATTTTTCTGTCTTCAAATCGAGGTGGTTTCTGCCCAATATTTTCATCTTAAAGAGAAGAGTTTTTTTAAATTTGATTTCAAAAATGAGAATTACAGTAAATATATTTTTATCTAAAAGCATACCAATTTCTTCTTGAATTTTGGCTTGAATTTCTGGATAGTTTATCAAATAAAGAAAACTCCAATATACACATGTTGATACTGTTTCAAATCCTGAAAAAGAAATGTGACATATTATCGCTGGAAAAAAAATTAGCAAAATTCACACATTCAATTATGTCCTATTTGAATACTAAGAATTAGTGGGAGGGATCAAAATTAACCATACATTAATAAAATCACAACAAAACCATTGTTATATATTATAATGTATTGCAAAATATAGGCAAAACCTCCCATCCATTAGGATAGCTACTTAATCCAGCGTCCTACTTCTGGATATACAACAACCCAAATATCAACAAGTGAATTGATAACCAAAATGTGATGAATAAATACATCCAGTGGAATATTATATAACCTTAAAAAGGAGATTCTGTCACTTAGTACAATATAGATGAACATTACGCTAAATGAAATAAACTACTCATAAATGGACAAATACTGTATGATTCTACTAATGTGAAATATCTAGAGTTGTTAAAAATCAGAGAAAAAAACAGTAGAAATAAAGGAGGTTGCCAGGGCCTCCCTGGTGGCACAAGGGGTTAAGCACCACATTATGAAGCAATTTGCAGCCTCTGCAGCACGAGTTCAATCCTGGGCCGGTCAGGGAGCAACCCACATGGCACGGCAGACCTCTCCTGACTCGCCCACTGCTCCCCTCAGCAGTGTATTTTGTCGGTCTTCCTGTTCTGTTCCCCACCCTGTCTCTGGTGAATCCTCTCACCCCCCACATCTCTGGCCTGTACCCCAGCTCTTATATGCATAAATAAATAAATCTTTAAAAAAAAAATCAGGAGGTTGCCTGAAGTTGGCAAGAGGAAGGAGAGGAAATTTGTGTTTAATGGGCAAAGAATTTCAGTTTTATAATATGAAAAAGTTTTAGATGGCTGTTAGACAGTAATGTGAGTATACATAATACTACTGAAATGTACACTTAAAAATGTTTAAGTATTTCAATTTAAATACTTTCAATAAAATTGGGTGCTATGTATTTGTAATTATAGCAAAGTAAAAAATTTAAAAACATAGATGTTATTTATAGGGCAAGTAAAACACTGAAAATATTTCACTATAAATTGCAAAGTCTACACAAATATGGCTCATTTTACTGAAGGGAAAACATTGCCTCAAAGGACATTATAGGCCTTCCTCGAGGTGACAATTGAGACAAAGCAGAACCAGAACTTAAACTTCGAATTATCCAAGCAGCCATCTCTTCTCAAGACTTGTTTTTCATATCATGAACTAGACAATCTCTCAGAAGGAGCCAGTAGCTTCTATAGTTCCCAAGACACAAAATTTCTATCTTGAGTTCATGCTGCAAAAACTTATTGTAAAAGTATCCAAATGAAATTGATGACCATGATGTCTATAATAGAATACAGTATTTGTGAAAATATGGACTTTGATGAAGAATGTATTGACTCTACTTTGTAACAAAAAGAAAAGAACAAATTATGAATATTGCATGAAAAACACTGATTTTGCACATTGTAGAGTCATGGAACGTAAAGCCAATACGTAAGACTATCTGTATAAATAACAGGATTACTATTTTAATTACTGTACCAGGACTTAAGCAAGCTATTATTTATATTGGAAGAGTACATAAAAATTGAATTTATAATTAATGAATTTGGGAAAAACTAACTACACTCAAAGGAGAATCCAAATTATCTCTATGATGAAGTCAAAAAGTCAAATATGGAAATAGCAATATTAATAATATGGTAGATTTGATGAAGAGTGTACTTGCAAATTGTATCCACTAAAATAAATGGAATAGAACTCACTATTTTACCTTAGTAAAGTATTTTGTTAGATATCACTAGTGAGGTAGCAGGCACCTAACAATATTTAAATTTTATTAATTTTCTTATTATTCTTACTTGAAATCAAAATATAAATTCTATTAGAGATGCTTGTTGAGTAAATAAATGCTTTATGCAGTATTGCATTATACAGAATACTCTTTGTTTTGTACCTATTTTATCCAAACTATTTTGCACTGTGTGGTGCATAGCTGATGATGTTAAGCTGTATCACAGTCATTTTTTGTTATCTACTATAATTTGATATTTTTTGATTACTTCAGGACCTTGGAGGTATTGCCCATTTCTGAAATAAATAATGATATTATCTCATCAGATCAAGATGAAAATAAAATCCGCTTGATATGTTAATCACATTCCCACACACCCAATCTTTAGTATTCACTGGTGTTCAGAGCTGTAGAAAAGTCTTCACAAATTCTAACTTTAGTGTTTGGCCTCAGATTCTAATATTAGTATTTAGCATCAGATAGTTGGCAGAAGAAACACTAGTATAGCATGATCACATTTATATGCTAAATAACCAGTGAAATTTTAAATCACAATCAAAATAATAAATACATATAGGCATTTAGGGAGGAAAAATGGGTGTATTAACATGAGGGAAAATAATACAAATCAAAACAAATGCCTTTGTTTGCAAAGAAAACTCAAAAATACACATGCATAGATCTTAGAGAGAAAATAAACACAATTGCCAAAAATGCATTACAAAGAAGAAATGAATAATGAAATTTGAAGAGCTATTCCATCTAAAATGAGATTGGTAAAACATTGTTCAGTATTTGTTGCTATTGTTATACTAGGGGAATTAGTCTCCCTTCCTGGAGACTAGTATCTTTCAGATCTGTGAGAAATTTGATAGATAGAGATGAATTTTAAAAAAACTATGAAATTTAAGAAAGACAGTAATATATAGTAGCAGTATAAATTGGTACTGTTTTCTGAAAACGATGTTGATAATTTATAAATAAAACTCAAGAATCCTTTCTAGGTGACCCAGAAATTCTACTTCTTTGCATAAGGCTATTATTCCAAAGGAGGCAAAACTAATACATGACAGGATTAAATGTGGGTGAACAACATACTATAATCCAACCACAAGAAGCAGCAATTAGAAATACATCTGGAAACCATAAATGGATCTTAAACATATAGGGCATCATGTAAAAGGTAGCAATAGATTGATATATAATTAAGCATGGTAATTACATAAAGCTCTTGGTAATATAAAATGCATGACAATGTAAACCTATTATATAAGAATGCATAAAACAAAAGAGGAACACTTTAAACAGATTAAGAATAAATGTCAATGAATTGGGGAAAGGACTGGGAGAAGACATTGGGGATAAAAATAATAAATAAATGAACAAGGCCATGGATTACATGAATAATGATGATATTTAATGCACACAAGCTAGGGACTATGATTAACTCACATCTCTACCCAGATGAAAGCTAAGTTTTTTTAAATGACATGGGAAGAAGGAAGAATATCAAATTATTTAAACAACTTGAAATCATCTATATAAAATGGCCAATACTAAAAAAGGGAAGCGCTCTAAATTGTAAACAATAATAGCAAATTAATCTTTATTTGACAAATACTCTCACATACCAGCTCCAAAGATGTCATTCATGGTGCTTATGACTTCATCATCATTTAAGGTGGCTGTTTTGATAGCAGCGTATTTGTTGTGGCATACATTAATCAGAGCATCAGTAATGTCTCGGATATGGTCCTGAAAAGTGAAGCTTAAGCATGATAACTTATCTGTTCTAAATTTCATATCACGTAGGAATTTCAGCAAGAAGATACATCGCCATGCAATATAAAATGAAACCAACTAGCTTAGGAATATGAAAAATATTAAGTAGATCATTTTCCACGCATTAACCAATTTAGAGTGTAAAATAGAAAATTAAGCCACGAAACTTAATTTTTTTCTTAAAGTTTTTCTCATCAATAAAAACCAATACCTATGTCTGGAAGCACACTTTTAAAAATTAGAGGTTAACTTACAGAGAAATTGTTAGGACATGACTATAATGGGATTTCCGTTTGGAAATAAGTTTTTATTGTAAAGGTTTTACTGGATACTTAGGAAGTGGGAAAACTAGATGATAAAGTTTACAAATTCTTTTTACTTACTCTACCGGTTCTACTTGTTCCAGCTGGTACCTTGAAACAGATTGTTTTCTGCCTTTTCCTTCCATTAGAGGGGCTTAACTCCACACACCTTTTCATGTGCTCAATTACCAATCTTTTTTACATCTTGTATTTTTTCCTGTTTTCCTCTTAGCAAACTGGCAGCTAAGAACTAGGATTCATTCTAGTAACAAATGTCAAGGTAGAAATTTACTCTTCTGTGGACCATCGAATTGCATCAGAATCTTTCAGTGGATTGACATCTATAAAATCTTTCTAAAGTTCTTTGCTATCTTCTCAAACGTCATTTCTGTATAATAATGGAACTCAAGTAGGTTATGAGGGTAAATTCGAAACTGCCTATAGAATGGTCTCTAAAATCATTCAATACACTTTCTGAAAAAAAATATGTTGATACTTTTCAATATGAGAACACAGTTTCAGATGTAAAATGAAAAAGACAAAATCATCAGGTCGTTTCTTCAAGGAACTCACCTACGTGTTGGTCATCGTCTATCAGCTGATTACAAATTCCTCATTCTAACACGGGCATATCTACACACTGAGGAAATTTCTGAGACCTCAAAACATTCAGAGCTCTTCTTAAGGTATCTCTATGCAAGAAATAAGTCATGTAATCTCACCAGCTAGACTTCCATTTAGTAATAGTTTGGATAAGGCTCATTAGGGCATAATTATGATGAAAAAAAAAGGAAGAATACATTCAACCTTCTGGGTGTTCAATGCATTTTATCATTATCTTTTACTTCTCAACAAAACCTTTGTCTTAAATGAATTTAAACCCTTACCTTATCATATGTAGTAAGATGATCTTGTACCTGTAGTGCAATAAACTGATTCAAGGCCTGATAAAACTCCCGGGGACCATTTATAATTCTTAGTGGGAGGTAACGGAAACATGGTATGAAATCAGCAGGATTAGCCACACTGGAGGCCTTGAGTAAGTCATCATTTGTTCTAATTATTCTAAGGAACTCCTCGTCGTCATGCTCATATCTCTTGCCAAAGCAAAGGGCACAGACAACATTGGCCACTGCACATGTGATAGCACTTCTGGGGTCTAAGCTACTGTTCTTGGAAGTCAGCTCTGTAAGGACTTTTACCAGGTCAGAAACTTCGGAGACGACATGTTCTTCTAGTAAGCAAGAGCAAGTAGAGGACTTTGCCTCTGCTTTAGAAAATGTTCGTAAAGCATTAGAGGCAATTTTCTTATGAAGCTTCCAACTCTCTCCATAATTGACTGAAAATGATAAACTCTTTCCTTCTGCCAGGAAAGAAAATGTATGCATATTAGGTCTGCCGGCAAAATGCTCTCCATCCTTGAGTAGTACGTGCTTTACTGTTTCCATCCCATTCACCACCACAACGGGCACCATGCCAAGTTTGATAAGAAAGACATCTCCGTATTTCTTCCTCATCTCCATGAATGTAAGATAAGGATGGCTTCCAAGATGGAGAAGATTTCCTATGATGGGAAAGGATCGTGGGCCAGGAGGAGAGACATACTTTCTACTCTTATTCCCCAGGGCTCTTACAAACATGAAAATGATCACAAAAATTATGAGAGATGTAGTCACCTCTCCAGGGTTGACTGCTTTGTCGAATATCATTTTCAGGAATAAAGCACCTACAACAGAAAAATATAAATCTTGTTTTTTTTGCCATTCTATGCATAGAGTAAGTAGTCTTTTTCTTTTTAAACATTTAGAAGTACAAATTCTTTGTAGCTAGTTGAAAGCTATCCTTTTTAAAAAATTTTATTGAAGTACCATTGGTTTACATACCTGAGAGTATTGTGTGTTTATCAGACATCCCCAAGTCCCCCTCCCCAGACCAGGTGTCACCATAGCACACCCAACACCAAACACCCACAGTCTACCACCATAGTCCACTGTGCTCTCTCCCCATTCCCTCCCCCTCCAGATGCCTCAGTTCTATGATCAGAGGTCTGATGATCTTCAGGGCAGCTAGTACCTTCATGAGATCTTTGCCTGGGTTGAAATTCTTTCCTGTTTAAATTAGCTAGAATTGTTTTTGTTTTACTTTGCAATTAATCCACCCACCAAAAATTTTTCATACATACGTAGACTACTTTTGTTAGATATTAGATAGTGTTAAATACCATCTATGGAAGGCATACAAAATTGATCTCCTTCAAAGAAAATGCGATTGTTCACATTTCTCAAATTATGAAATGTTATAAATAGCATTGGTGGGCAGTATACTCACTGACCAGTGTAAATGTCCAGTTCACTTTCATTTTTAAGTAGATCAAGATTTGATCTCTTCTAGACTTAAAAGAAAAATGTGTCATAATAAACAGAATTATTCTGGCACAGAGCAATAAATTTATCTTCCATTTAGTTCAGAAGAAAGTGACAATGTGGTAAAAACCACTCTCCTTATGTTCTGGTACTAAGAATCAGAGATCAGTATGTTTGTCTTCAAGCTTGTCCTCAGTACAAATATCTCTAACCACTCTGAGCATGTAAGCAAGCCTTTTTGTCGCCTGTCTTATCTAATTATTTCACATTTCCAGTTCACAGATAAAATGTGGCTCTCTACACCAAGTTGGTTGGCATTGATTTATAGAAAATGAACTTTGGAGTTAAAAGTGAGAAAGAAACTTTACTTTATGGGGGGAAAAAAAGCCTCCCTCCTCCCCCCCAAAACAAAAACTTAGACGTGAAAAGAAAGAGCTAGAAAGTTACAAGGCATACCAGGAAAAAGTATTTGCAATATGTGGGAGAAGAGGGGGAGGTTATTGTTTTTTTTTTCCAATATGTGAAAGCTTTTATGAGATAGCAACTCAAAAGTATAAAGAATATTTTGCTGAAGAAGAAATTTTAAATAACCAATAAATATCTCAAAAGATGCTTACCTCAGTAATAAAGTAAGACAGCAGTAGAAGAAAAAAATAAGTTAAATATTTATTTAAACTGCAAAAAAACTGAGTCCCTAACCAATGCATCAATTACAATTCACAATACATTTTTCTCTCTGTTCAGAAAGAAAATAGTGAAAACCTCATGGTGTTTCTGCTTTGCAGTATGCTGACTTTAGAAGACTGTTTCCATTAGTAATAACTGTGATTCTTTTTTGCACTCTTACCATATGCCAGATCCAGAGCTAATCATTAATAAAGGAACCTAATAAACAAATCACCAATTACTTACCTCTAGCACTTTCAAAATTCAGTTTCTTTGGGGCATCCACCAAACTGTCACTTTGCACATTGGCAGTTATCAGAGGACTTTTCAAATCAAATTTCTAATAGGTGAGAGTAGTTGTGTCTGGGGGAACACTGGCTCTCAGAAGGTCACTGGATTCCTGCCCTCTTCTTCCTCTATTTAGCTATAGGACTTTTATTAAATTACAGTTGTTCTTGACCTCAGTTTCCTCATCTGTAAAATGATTGCTGCAGATCACAAGACTTGGAAGGCCAGCTCCAAACTTCAGTAACCAAATCTAGAGGAGAAAAATGGGTCCTGAGTGGGATGTACAGGGTTAATTAGCAAGCAAACTAATTTTGTAAGAATCTCCAGAGTTAACAACTTATCAACAAATCTGAGTAAATGTCATGTGATCACCCTGGATTCTTTTTCAGTCTGGGCCCTTCTCGTTTCTTTTTCTTTGGCAGTTTACCAGGCCCAACCAAATTGCTAAATTAACTAAGAATTTTCTTGAAATGCTCTGAGGCACATTTTGTCCCTGCTTTCTTCAGGGAGGACTTCTTCGGCTCAACCAGGGTTGAGGATCCTAACGTTGGGATGTTATACCGTCAAAGAGTCAAGATAAATTCTGGCCACTTTAGAAATGAGTCAGATGAGAAAAACATATAAGTTGACATTTTTATAATGATCTTCAAACCCAGACATACACATTAGACCGCCCTCAGAAGGTGTTGTAATAGTCTCTTAGAAAATCTTTGTCTGACAAGGAAGAACTAAATTAAAATCTCTAGGGAGTGACAGATTTTCAAAGCTTCCTCAATATGCCTAAAGGGTATTCCCAGTTGCAGCTATTAGGGCGGGGCAGGGAGGGAAACAAACTGCGAGAGATCAACAAATCCATTTAGTCAAATCACAATAAGTAGGAAAGACTCACCTGTGCCTAGAAATCTTGCTGGTCAGTATGAGGATCCTGGTAGAGGGATCTAACAATGGAGAAGGTTTGGGGGAAACTTGATGGATCCTAAGAAACAGAAACAGTCTCATCCCAGCAGCAGCAGACCCAGGGGAAAAGGCTAGAAAAGAACATTCTGGGAAGAGAGAGCGAGGGGTGGACCTTGAGCCTGTGTGGGGAGGAGTTTGGAACTGGATTAAGGCATTTCAGAGTTGTTCATGGTATTGTATCTGACAATGATTTTTTTTTTTTTTTTGGAAAACACAGAGAACAACAACAAAAAGATCATGTGGATTTCAACAAATTTTTAATTTTTAAGCATCAAAGACACTGTTAACATAGTGAAAAATGCAACCTACAGAATGAGAGAAAATATTTGTAACTCAAATTTCTGACAAGGGATTAGTATCTAGAAGGTATTAAAGGTCTACAGCTCCATAACAAAAATGACCAAAGAGAAAAAGATGGGAAAAGGACTTAAATAGATAGTTCTCCAAAGAAGTTACACAAATGGCCAAAAAACACAAGAAAGATGCTCAACATCCCTCACTATAACCAAAAAGTGAAAGCAACTCAAATGTTGGATGGAAAATCCAAATCTGGTATACATGTATATCCATATACACACATATACACATATATACATGTATGTTATATACATGTATAAATACATATAATGGAATAATATTCATTTATCTATATGTGTGATTATCATACATGCATTTATTACACAATAAATATCACATATTATACATATATAATAGAATGTTAATCAATCTTTGAAAAAGAAGGAAATTTGCTACAACATGAATGAAACTTGAGGACATTATGCTAAACGAAACAAGTCAGTCAAAAAGGAGAAATATTGTACAATTTCATTAGCAGTTTTCATAGAGACAAAAAAAATAGAATGGTGGTTGCCAGGACCTGGACACAGAAAAGAAGGGGGAGTTACTGTTTAATGTGCACAGAATTTCAGTTTGGGAGATAAAAATAGTTCTTGAGGAGGTTGGTGGGTGATGTTTGTACAACAATGTGAATGTACTTAATACTGCTCAACTCTACACCTAAAAATGGGAAAATGGAAAATTTTATAGTACATAGATTTTTGCTATAATAAAAATGACTGAAATTCCCAAGAAAAAAAACTTAATACAAATCACAAAGCAAAAATGGACGATCACAAGTCAGAGCCATCCTGCAGGGGAGGAGGAGGGAGAGGGATCAGAGGGAGGGAGGGAGGAGCACAGGGGACTGAGGTGATGGTGCACCGGTGTCTTGGTGAAGGAAACTCTATGGGGACTAGCCTGAGGGGGTGGGGGGAAGCAAATATTGTTTAAAAATGAACAATGATGTAAAAAATTTTTAAAATTAATATAAAAAAAAGAAAACTTATTCTCAACATATTTGGCTTCCTTTTTAGTTCATAGTATTGTAATACAGTCCCAACTTAATCATGTGTCTCATTCCACTGATACTATGGTATAACCAAAAAAAGAACACGTTTGTATATATGAAAACTTTTAGTTTAATCCTTTATTCATATATCCCTGCTGAACATTTCTGAAATAAGCTGTGACTCTTTTTAACCTTTATTTTAAAATTGCAGTTTGAATATTTGAAATTTTCTTAAATAAATATAGAAGCCACTAGACTCAAGACCTGTTTCAGTCTATATCTCCCTTCCCTGGCAAGACACACAGATAACTCTTCAGAGAGGAATACTGCTTCTCCCTACTTTCTTATAAATTGAAACAGTTGCAGTCAGTTTGCCTGGTTGCTATTTATTAAAGCTGTTAGACTTTTTCTTCCTTCCATTGGTAATGATCTTGCATCCTCTCCTACCTGATGAAATTTGCCTGAACAAAATTCTTATTTGTCTAATTTGCTCACCATTATGGATTGAACGCCTACCCCGTCATATGGGATTTATAAATATTTATTAAATAGATAAATGTTTATAGACCCACGAATAGGAGTGATCTTATCTGTCAGCATACAAAGGCCTTCCTAAAACATCTCTTCTTACCAAATTGTTTAATCTGATTGTCATAGGACTAAAACATCCTCTCCTGTGATTGAACAACTTAAGGGGTAAGGTGATAGACGTTTCTTCTTGATTGAAATTATATTAGGACTAGTTACAAATTAAGTGCAGTGAGCAAAAATATTTTGTTTGAATCACAGATTTTAATCAAAGTCTAAATTCCAGTATTAGGAATTCTTACAAAATATTCATTTTGTCTTGAAAGTTTATAACATCTGGCAACACCAGGTCCACAATTAATTGGAGCTTGGTGGTTGACTCATTTTGATGGGATATGCATATAAAACTTTTCTTTTTGTTTGTCTCCCCTATTAGATAGTGAATTCTCAAGAAACAGAGACTTTTTTTTTCCCTCCTTTTAGTCAAGACTCAACAGATATATTGGGATGAAGGTACAACTTATGAATAGGTCAAAGTGCTTAGGTCAATTTTGAAGGTGGTCTTATTACATAACTTTGACTCTCTATTCTCTTTCTTAGTAAATCTAGAACTTTCCCTAAGGAAATCCTGTATAAACTCATGGTTCAGGTCTCATCTCTACTACAAAGTAAACTTATCTCCTGGGTTCTAATATATCTCTGTCTGTCAACAAGCCAGACATTTTTTTTTAGTCCAGAGATTCATCTGTTATCTAGTCAAAACATTCTTTCCAACTGACTGCCCAATTATTTTCCTAATGTTACCACCATCCTCCCATGCATATGACCTTGAAGCCTCCACAAGAGTGGGTTCCTTTTTTGCCCTTACTGTTCATATTCTGTGAATTATCAAGTCTTATTCACTTTTCAAAATATTTAATGTTTCTTTTTTCTCCTCCTTTTTTCCCCTCTACCTAAGGCCAAATTTTAACATCTTGACAAACACTTAATTGTTTTCCTTGCCTCAAGCCACTTACCTTTCAGAAGAGATTTATTTATGATATATTCAAATATTTATCGAATGTCCACCACTGCCATAGGTGTTATTGATACAATAGCAAGCAAAAGTGATAGAGTCTACCTTCATAGAATGTCTAAAAAGAGTGAGCAATACAGCAGAAAATACATAATAGTAGATCAGGGAGTGATAAATTATATGAAGAAAAGCAGAGTAAGAGAAAAGGGAGTGATGGATTCAATAGGTGAAATGCTTATTAATAATTGCAACTTTTCTAGTATTTAAATTAATATGCAAAGGAAATTCATTGCATATCATTTCCCAGATCAGATTCATGAAATATTTCTCACTATGCCACTGTTCTATTCAAACACCTTCAATATTTATTCAACTATGGAACAAATGGGAGATAGTCCCAGTAGCTAGCTCAGGCTTGCTTAATCTGGCCAATTTTTCTTTTTTGTCTTTGTGCAATAGACAGAAACTCTAGAAATATTAGTTGAATTCCTGTTTGTATGTTTTCCTACTCCATTGGCCTTTATCATTCTATGCCTGTCTCCAGCACCCCTGCCTTTCAGATTCCGGGCAAAAAACCTTCTTTGGGGATTCTTCCCTGTTCTATAACATCCAGTCTGCCTTGTGAATATTACATTTTATCTTCCCAAGTGTAGGGAATACTTCTGAAAAAATTTTTGTCTTATATTACCTTGAACTCTTCTCATTACCTTCCAAAATTGTTCACAGATAAACGTGTTAATTCAGTGTTGACTGACCAAATTACACATACACAGTCAACTTCTGGGACTCCATTTGGGTACAGACTCACATCGTTTTCCCTTTCGCTTGGTCATTTTAAGCTTTTACATGAATTTCTTGCCTTTTCTACTGGAACATGTCTATTATTTCCATCTTGAAAGTAGTGTGTCACTGTAATCCAAATAGATCTGGCTTTGCCGGGAGGCTGACGTTCTTTGCTTTACCAGGATAGTCACTTTATACACATGCCACAAGGGGGAGCAGCAGTTTCTTTGCAGCAACCAGAATGAATCCACAGTTGCATTCTGCCAGAGCTGTTGCCCATTTTAACATTTTGCTCTCCCACTTACTGTCCCCATGAGTTCTTTTCTATTTTTGTTTTTCCCCTGCATGCATTTTCCATGCCTATGTGGAAATTCCTTCTTCACCTTACAAAGAAAATTTTATTTTCGTTTCCTAAATTCTGTTCCTTTAGCCACTGATAGCATAATTTTCACTCTGATTTCTATTTTCCTTTTTTTTTTTTTTGGTTTTTTAATTTATCTGTACTTTACATCATTGTTCATTTTTCATTCTTTTTTATAGTGTTTGCTTTCTTTTCTCAGGTGTAGTCCCCTTAGAATTTCCACCAGCAGTTCACCTGTGGGCCACTACCCTAGTCCCTTGTGCTCCTCCCATCCCCATCTCAATCCCTGTCCGTCCCCCTCCCTTGCAGAATGTCTCTGATTTATAGTTGTCTGTTTATTTTTGTTGTGTTGTGTTTTTTTAATTGTTATTATTTTTTCCCGGACCCTTTATTTGTTTCCCCTATTTTCCAGGAGGATAATAGTGAAATCATCCAATAGTTTTATTTTTCCTTCTGACTTATTTCACTGAGCATAATCCCTTCCAGCTCCATTCATGTTGTGAATGGCATGAGTTTATCTTTTTTGATTGCCGAATAGTATTCCATTATGTGTATGTATCACATCTTTTTTGACCAGTCATCTATTTTTGGGCATTTGGGTTGTTTCTAAGTCTTTCCTATTATAAATAGTGCTGCAATAAGCATAGGGGTTCAGATTCTTCAGACTACTAAAAATGGATCTACCATATGACCCAGCAATTCCACTCCTAGGCATCTGCCCAAGGACACAAAAACTTTAACTCAAAAAGATATCTATTTTCCTATTTTTAAAGAGGTGGCTGTGGAGAATATTTTTGAAATAACAATTCAAGGGAAAACTAAAAATTATCTTTCAATCAGTACTTTTGTCCCTTGCTTTACCTAAAATATTGAGTGTAGATAGTAAATACTATTTGCCAAATAAGGAAAGTCCTTAACTAAAACCCAATGTTCTAATACTATTCACATGCAATTCTAGAAATAACAGGAATATTATAAATGATTTAGACAAAATCCAAAGAAGTTTACAAATAAGGATATTCAATCCCAGAGAGAGCAAATGGCAAACTGAGCTAGGTCAAACTCATGTGCCCAGAGGTCTTTGCATCTGGCTCTGTGGTGGCACTTGTGACCATGTCATACCTGGCATATCATTTAAATATAGAACAAAAGAGTTGTTTCACTATGCTGACAATATTATGTTAAAGATCATTATAAAAATTTTCTGGTTTCTGAATACTATGAAACACTTCGAGTCCACAGAATACTGCTCTATCTGTGCAGATTTGGAGGTTCAGGTTGAGTAAATTAGTTAAATAATAACGATAATAGCAACAGAAGTAACAATAATAACATCTATCATGGTTTCTGTTTTTATAAAGAAAGCTATTTATGCAAATCCAGACAGTTCTGTAAGTATATACAGTTGAAATTGTTAACTATGATATTATAAGGAGAGAGGGAGAAAAAGCAGATAAAGGGCTGTATCATTGGTTTTGATGAATATTTGGACCTCATATTTGACAATGCAGAGACATTCTTTCTAAAATAAAATCAAGAAAATGACTGGGTCAGATCATACTAAAAGGTGATAATATTACCATGCTCCAAAGTGTCTCTAATTAGAAATGATCCATCAAGTGAGGAATTGTTGAGAGGACAATACAGTTTTCTTTTTCAGGTGTTTCTCTGTTGGGAGAATAGTTTAAAAACATTTGTTCATATTGTTTTATTACTCTTACATTATTATCAGATGACAATAAAGCTCTGAATTGGCTTTATTTATTTAAAAAAAATTGCCACTGGTAAGAATTGGTGCTCTAAGGAATGGTGTGGGGAGGTCTCGATGGTTTCGTTGAGTAAGGTGTTTTAGACCAAGATCTGAAAAATGAGGAAGAGTCAACAAAGTAAAGAGATAATAGAAAGGCATTCCAAAAAGAAATAAAGGTATTTGTGAAGGTTATTTTTGGGAAAGATTGTAAGCATAAAAACATGAATTAAGTGTCATTGGAATGGCAGTAGCAATGGGACATTCTGGAGAAGAGACGAGAAGAATAGGGCTACAATATGAAGAATATTCTAGAACAAGTGTAGGTAAATACTAGTCTATGAGTCACATTAAGTCTGTTGTGTGTGTTTATAAATGAATTTTTCTTGGAGCACGGTCATCTATTTGTTTACCTGTTGTTTATGGCTGCTTTTTTATGTACCTAAAATATTTTTCCTTAGCCCCTAGAGGAAAATTCTTACTGACTCCTGTTAAAGGCTGTGCCAGTTTTGTCTTTACTGAAAGAGAAATAGAATACCCTCAATGGCATGGAAAATTCTCATAAAGCCACCCTTGGATCCAAGGGTGATCCTGACCACTGTCACTATGATGGAGGCTCACAAAGACCGCACTAAGCCAAGTAGCAATACTTACAGTTATCTGACTCATATTCAGTCCTTCCACCGCCTACCATCAGACTGAAATAAGGTTAAAGTAGAATCTTTTTCTTATCACTGTCTTCCCAGGGCCCAGCACATAATTGGCTTGAGTGAACTATTCCCACTTTCATTACCATCAACTTTCAGCATCCCATTATAACTTGTACCTCTTCATAAATTGTTTCTTGCAATTTTTATCTCTTTTCATATAAATCTCCCTTTTTCTACATACTTGGATGAATTTCTATTGCTGTTAACTTACCTCTCTGTTCCTTACACATCTATGTTTTCTGGGAAGTGTTCTAGATTTCGTTTGACCTTCAGCAAGCTCGTGCCAGGTTTCAGGTTTTCAAATCTCTCCAATCCAAGACCTCATGGAATAAACTTGTAGTAGAACACAGAACTTTCATGGACTTGTTGCAATGAGAGAAGCCATACCACTTGGGAAACCATATGTGTAAAAAAGGACTTAGAAGATTTGACATATGTTAGCTGATTTGGAGGAGAGCTCATGGAAACAGTGCTTTTGCTCTGATTTGGTTGGGGCTATGAGGAAGTTAGGATAATTCTTTGAGTACCCAAACAATTCTTTTCTAGGAGATAAAGAAAGATGGAGTACAATTCAAGTTGTAATTGGTAAATAGATGATGGTTACTCATGTTAGGCAGATTAGGGTAATATTTGCTTTTCTATTGTTTGTACAATGTTCTTGTTTTTGTCTCTTAAGCCATGATTGTAGAAATTTCTTGTTTTTAACCTGATCCAACAAATAACAGCCTGGCCTTGTCCAGTTTTGACATTGCTTGTGCTCACTAGAAGAATACCATGAATTTCTGTGAGCAACAGGCAAGATCCTTGACGCAACATGCCTTACAGTGATGCCAGGTGGCTTTTGACTTTCAGAAACTGCTGAGTTTTATCTCCAAGTGAATTTTCCCAGGGGAAGGTGTCCACACACGCAGCAGTTCATTGTGCTTAGGTTTCTTTTTGGTAATTGGTCCAGGCAGCCCAGCTTTGGCCAGCATGCATAGAATCTCAAAAGTTCTTTGTCACTTTTCATTTCATCCTAGCTGAAAAGTCACATTAAGTTATAAAGTTAGATAAATAAAATTCCTCACTTATTGAAACATGCATGGCATTCTTTGTCATTGTTATGATAATCACAGAAAAGAATTTGGAAGCACACCAGCCCTCAATGACCTCCCCAAAATACATAACTTATAAAACAAATTCTCAAGTACTTTTGCCATGATTGTCTCCATGTTATCAACTGAGAAGACAAACAACTGAACCATGGAAAAGGGCCAATCTACCAACATTAATTATGGACAGTAGCCAGTGCTGCTGTGTATGACATGTGAGGAGGATTTATGAGAAGTCTAGTATAAGATGCAGCCCAAGGATGGTTTCTCAAGGAAAGGTCCGTATCCTGTATGTGGATTTTGAGGTTTTATATTAAGATTCGATGGTTCAGTGATACAAGGGTTGTATAAGCTTACATTGGCGAATAGAAGCAGAAAGCACCTGATTCACCCACAACCTTTTGGAATCAGTAAGGTACAAGTTACAGAGGTTCCTGGGAGTTTCTGTTCAGTACATATTTCTGGGAGAAAGGTTTTGATCCTACCTGAGACTATATTAAGTTAGTGATTAGTCACCAGTTCAGGACTGAGCTCGAGTAAATTGCTAAGTAATTGATTGTGCATACTGCTTCTTGGCTAAAGGAGGTAGTGTTGAATTTGAAATAAGTGTAGAAATTTCAAGCAGCACACGAATATAATAATGAATTCATATTAATAACATCGTTGTCATTATTATTTATCACTTAATTACATGAAATAATTACAGATACATAAATGTGAGCACATGCGTGATATCTGGAAGAGAATACTGGAACTGAGTCTTGAGGAAAAAATACTTAGACATAAAATGGTTTAAACTATGACATCAGAACTAGATGGGATACCTAGTCTTCAGCTACTTTTGATTCTTACATTTTTCCCCAATAAATTTTCATCCCATTCATCCAAATATTCACCATTTTCCATGAATTTGATCATTATAGTTTGTTAGCAAATGTACTGAATTTGAATTTCACAGAGAAAATACAATCATCAGGGATAGTCACGAATACCAACTACAAGGAACAGATTTATGACTAGAAACAAGTGAATGCATGTAAAAAGGAATTCTCTTTATCTATGGTTATGTTTCTACAGTGCTATGAACTCTACTTCTACAGTGCTATGGTTAGTATTTCTACGTGCACACACACCCACACACACCATCAACTTTCCTTCTCTCTCTCTTTTATATTTCAACATGGAATGTTAAATCTCTGCTATTAAAGAGAAATGAATGCCTTCCTTTATCTGTATTTCTTATCAACCGTTCTTTTTAGGATATCATAAGTAGAAATTACTTATCTCTAACAAATTTTTTGAATAAGTTACCTAAACTCAATGATACTGTCAGATGCTCATAGACTCATCAGCCCACTGTAATTTTTCTTTTTTTCCATTTGTATCTGGAAACTAGTTCACCCAGATCACTGACAAGTTCAAATCTAAACCCAGTCTGCGTTACCAGTTGCACAGAAATAATTCCAAAACTCAATGACTTAAGACAACAGGATTTTATTATCTCTCTTGGTTTCTGCCTTTGTTGCTTAGGTCACAGTGGGGACAGCTGTCTATGCTTCACAATGTCTGGAATGCTCCAAAGCTAAAGGTTGGAATTATATGAAGTCTTTTTCATACATATGTATGGAGGTTGATGGTGGCTGTTGGTGAAGATGTTAGCTGGGGTTCTCGACTGCAACACTTATATATGGCTTCTCCATGTGGCCAGAGCTTCTTCACAACATCACAGCTGGTTTCCAAAAGCAAGTGTCCTGAGAGAGAGGCAAGTGGAAACTTTATGACCTAGCCTTGGAGTTACATAGCATCATTTCTACCATACTCCCTTGGTGAGGTCACAGGTCCCCTCTCAGATTCACTTATATCACTCTCCTTCCTGTAAGTATCTTGCCTTATGCAGCATGCCATGGGAAAGCTTTGGAAAATCCAATATATTTTCTTTCATCAAAGTATTGTAAGATCCTTTCAAAAAATTAGAATTAAATCCTAACATAATGTTATTGCTAGACTGTAACAAGTACAATTCCAAACCTATTCATTTTTTTTTCCTAGTTAATGTTCCAGAGTACCAGGTTATATATGCTGATATATGAATGGGTCTTTCATTTCTATACAGCTCTAGAAGGAAATGTTTAGTATACCACAAATCTGAAACTTAGTAAAATCACTTATATTAACGCTCTATAACCTTAATAATAATAGATTCCTTCTCCAGTTGTACTTTTGGCCACTGTGGATTTACTAATTATGTTGATCTATTTCCAGCTTGACAGTCTCAAGTATTTTGAACATTTTAGTAGGCCTTCTCTGAATCTATTTTCTTTCAATAGAGAGAACCGAGAATTATACTAAATATTACAAGAATTTTATTAGTCATATGGACTTGGGCTGCATATTTTTCTTTAAAGCCAAACACACATTGTCTTATTTTTCTTCCCTCAAAGAATTATAAAATACCATTTTGAAAACAAGTCCAATATTCATCCTTACCTATGTGAGGAATGTTAGAATAAAGCAGCAATTAAGATTCTGAAAATAGCAGCATTTAAAAAAAAACAACTCTGAATTTTGGAAACTATCCATTAGACCAAATTTGAAATTTTAAAATAGTAAACCTAATTGCAAAACTACAAAAATTATTTGCATTTTCATGTTTGAGATGGATGGCAATGATAAAGAAAATATGTGCAATATAAAAAAATTATGTTGGCACATTCAAACACAACTATATGGACTAGAGTTCTTAGGAGTTCTAAGAGTGAAAGTCTTGAAACAAATCATGGTATGAGTCTATTAAAATTTATACAATTAAAGTGAAGATCATATACACAATGTATAGTTGACATATGTAGCTCACATGTATAGTTTTTATTGTATAGCTCAATGTATAGCTCATATATACAATGTGGAGTTGAGGGTTTTTTAATCAGTCTAAATATTTGCCTTTAAAGGATTAACTAAAGTCCATTTATATATTATTAGAATGGTTGTATTTAGCTGAGTTCTATCATTTTATATTACATTGATTGTGTACATATATACAATCTATTTCCTTTGCCCATTTTAGATAGCTCTTTCAATATTTTGGAAAATTTGTATTTTCTAATCTTTGTCTCAATTCAAATGCCATATTCTCAGGAAAAACTTACCTAACCTAGCTGGGATTTCCATGCCATGACTTTCAATCTTCTGTTCCTTTCTAAGTTTCTGCCCACCCTGATCAATACCTCAAATTATCAGTTTAACAATTCATTGGTTCCTATCCACTAGAACAAAAGCTCCTTTCTAATAGGGTATTTCTCTCTTTTACTGTTGTTCTCTCCTTTTCCATATTAGAATCAGAATCCATAACAGTGTACTCTGTTAGTTTGTTGAATAGTATTAAGTACACACTTAATACATATTACAACTGCTATTTGAAGTTGTATTTTTTTTAATTTTAAATTGTACTCTTCCTAGTATTGTCTCACTTATTTAGGCACTTAATACATTTGCTACCACTGAATTGAAACTGTGATGATTATAGCCTTATAGAAAATGCGAAATATAGATGAGGATTAATTAGGATGATGATAATAGCAAATAATTGTGAGACACCTACTATATGTCAGGCATTATTTGCAGCCCTCTACATTGTGAACTTATTTAATAATTACAAGCATCACTGATATTTTCCCCAATTTACAGATGAAAAAACTGAGTTAAGTAATTTTCTCAAAGTAACAGAATTGATGTTAAATCAGACATTACGAACAATGTAACTACATTTAAGTTGGGAAATAAGTATAAAATTATACATAATAATTATACATAGTAGATTATTACTATGTTGTTATTTTTCACTATTATATCTTATGTGTAATTCTTATCTCCTTTATTACATTTTAAGCTTTTTTGAAAGCAGACATTTTTAAAGTCCTCAAAGTGCATAAAATGGTGCTAAATTAATAGCAACAAAAATAGTTGTTTTTATACATAGCATTTAGTATGTCCCAAACACTATTCCTAGTACTTTAAAAATGCTAAGTGTTTTAATTATTGTTAACAGTAGCTTCTATTATTATTATTACCATTTTATATGTGAAAAATTCAGTAACTTTCCTAAGGTCATGCTTTGTAAATGGCAAGGCCAGAATGTTAACCCAGACAATCTTTTCCAGAGAAACTGCTGTTAACCATTATGCCTTGTTCCTCACTGAGTGCTTGCAAGTGATTACAATTTAATGGGGCATATATTTCATTATGGAATAATATGATTTGAGGCATGATTTTTTTCATGTTCTAATCTATTCAAGTTCCAGACTTACATCTTTGATAAGCCCAATAAGAACATACTCTATGTATTAGTGAATCATACTGAATGAAGACGCATATTTATAAAAATATACAATCCTAGAACCTAAAATGTATCTTTGGAAAGCATTGATTATTCAAGTAAGGTCAAATTTTAAATAACTTTTGAGTCACTTTTCAATATATTTTTTAATAACAAACTACAGAAATAATCCCTGAATACTGTTCTCTAACATTCACTTCTAATGCAATGATTGGTGGATATTAGTTAAAATATCCATAAATTCAGAAACATTAATATTTTAAAAGTATGATTGCCAAAATAAACTTCCCAAGTTACGAATACCTGTTTTATCCAAAAAAAATTGATAATTCCTCTTCAGACATTATTATAAAGCTAATATAAATGTCTTTAATATCCTATAGGGTATAATTGCATATTTCAAAAGAAAAGAAGAGATAGTTAACAGCAAATTTCAAGACAAAACTTGGATTTTGGCTCATATTCTTGACTATAACTATAATGTATAACAAAAACAAAAAATAAATAAAAATATTTTCTATAGAAAAAGAAACAAGGATTCCAAAGCAGCAACCATAATTACAAATTACTGTTGAACCAAATATGTGCATGCAGCCGTCTTAGCTAACTTTGGATTCCTTTTTCAGATGTGTTCATTCATAGTGAGACAAAAATACACAATAACCAGTAGCACCTGATATTTCATTATTTAAGATTTACCAAATCACCACACACAGATCTATTAATAAGGCATTGGAATCATATGAGGCTATGGATAATTACTTCTCTAAATTAAAAAGAAAATCAGTTTCTTCACCAAATAATTACACATATATAATATTTGATATGCAATATTGTATAAATATTCCCTGCACAGATATGTAGTCATCATAAAGTACAAAATATAAACATCAAAAATTAATAGTAACAGGTGAATACTGTGCATCTAAACCATGTAAGCAATGTACACAACCAAATTTATAGTAACTAGGCAAATAATATAACTTATTCACCCAAACCATTATAGAGATCCTAACAAAGGAGAACAATTGAAATTAGAAGGATCTTCCTTCTCAAAGACTAGAAACCAAAAGAATTTTGGTGAACTTAATTTTTGGTTAGTAACAGCTGAACTTAACTTTTTGGTTAGTAACAGAGCTTCACTATGGGTATAAACCCAATCACAAATCTCCAGGCCAATAAACAGGTTCTGTCTTGTTCACTCAAGAACAGTTATAAAAGGGGCATGCATTTTGGGGGGAAATTATAAATCAGTACATAGATGTAAATATTATTACCCATGTCAGCATCTCATTCTTGTCAGATATTTGTCAGAGTAGAGGACTTCCTTCTGCGTCATTTATCTCCTTTTTAGCCACTTTGGAAAACAGGCTTAAATTTCTTTGGCTTTTTAATAAACATAGATCTTCATAGGGGATGAAATCCTATGAATAATTTTGAATCATTTCCTTAAAATTTCCATATCTTCCATTTGGCCAGATTCTTTAAGTAGAAAATGAAAAATTCTTATCTTCAAAAAACTCCACTTTAAAGCAGCCTTTTTTTTGTTTTTGGTGGGGGAAAGGAACAAACAAATAAAAAACAATACTTGGAACTGAGGTTTGAACAGGCAGGCAAAGAGATATTTTAATTTAAATGGAGCATTTCCAGGAACATGAACACAGGCACGCATTCTCATCCTCTTCTTGTTCTTCAGTCTCTTCTGGAGATCCACAGGGGACTCCTGCTTCCCAGTTAGTTGACTCTAGCCACAGGCTTCTGTCCTCTGAATAAGGGTAGGGGCTACTAGTTTTGGCATATTGAGTTGGTCCTCTCATTTCAACGTGAGTCCCTTCAGAGGATGAAACAGGATACATTTTATCTCCTTCCCTATATCTGATTTGGGAAGCGGTGCATTGAGGTATAAGAGTTTGCACTGCAAAAGAAAGGTAAAACGGCTCCAAGACAATTGCATCCTCATTGGGGAATTTTTTGGACTCCCTATAAACTCCTCCTGGAACAGCTGATGCTGACTCACTTGCTTTAGGGACACACTTATTGTGGCCAATTTTTTTTTTAATGACACTTGATTGTGAGATCTTAGATGAGGAATGTTGCTTGGCAACCCAAGAATCTTCCTAGACATTTGTACTTTACCTACATTCAAATTTTTAACTTCCAGAAAGAACACAGATGGTTTCAAGATTTATCATTTTTTAGTTGTTATACTTGATTCCAAGTTATTCTTATAGCACAAGAAATGACAAGTTTTTGTGCTAAACAATTCCATTTATATCTATGTTAAATGTCCTTGCCATTTCCTTCGATCTCCATCCCAGCTGTTCCCATCACTACCCACACTCCTCAAATCTCTCTTTAGGTGCATTTTTAGTTGTAATTTGTGCTCTAAAAGGAATACATGGGAATCAAACAAGGCCTCATCTAACACCAGACAGAGAGAGAGGGAGAGAGGGGAAAAGGGAAGGGAGGGAGGGAGGGAGGGATGGAGGGAGGGAAGGAAGGAAGAGAGGAAGGAAGGAAGGAAGGAAGAGTGTGTTTTCCCCAAAAGCTTTCACACGGGGAACAATTAATGTTATCATATTGTTGTGCTGAGTTTTGAGATCTTGCAAATAAAAGTAATTGTGGACTAAAAAAAAAAAAAAAAACAGGAGGGGCACTTCTCACGAGAGGTATGAGTGGCTAACAATGTAAAAAAAAAAGATGCTCAACTTCGCTAAGAGACTATAAATGAATTTAGCTGCAGGTTGTCACCTCACATTCTCAGGCTGGTGAACATCAGAGTGTTAACAAGTGAGGAAGAGAACTCACACTAGTTCTAGTGAAGTTTAAGTAGCTAGAGCCCTGCTGGGAAAGCATCCTGGTCCTGCATGTTAAAATAAACAATTTTATCCAGCAGTCCCACTCTGTGTATGCTAGCCCATAGAAACCAAAACATCAGTGCATGAGAATAGAGTGACAAAGACGTCTTTGACAGTTTTAGAAGCAAAGGCAATGTCTATCAATTGAGAAATAATTTAATATATTTAATAGTTTCATACAATATTACTTAGCCATTAAAAGGAATACTAAAGGGCCTCCCCTGGTGGCGCAGCAGTTGAGCGCTGGACTGTGAAGCTGCCTGCAGCCTCTGCAGCACCGGTTCGATCCCCGGCTGCAGGCGAGGGTCCCACATGGCGCGACTAACCTCTCCTGCCTCGCCAGTGGCTCCCCTCAGCTGTGTATTTCATCAGTCTGCCTGTTCTGTTCCCTGCTCCGTCTCCAGTGAATCCTCTCACCCTCCCGCCCTTTTGACTGTACCCAGTGCTTGTATAAATAAATACATAAATCTTTTTTTTAAAAAAAGGGATAACTAAATATGTTCATGATATACATCTAAGGGGCATGAAATGCATCTAAATATATGTATCTCTATTATGTAAATAAATGGCAAAATGTGTCTTATTTGTGCCCTCTGTACTTATATGCATGTGTGTATAATTCTAAAAGCACAGAGAAAGGTATAGAAAGACATATACCAGGTAAGCAATTTGGGGCTATAGACTTGGTGAGTAGGAGAGTATGGTATAGAGGGAAATGTATCAATTTGCAAAACATCTGACCCAGTACGCATGATATTGCCTTTATGCTGTTTTATATATAAATGTATGTGATTGAATAAAGGTGCATAAATAAGTTTAGTTAAAATGATACAGATGAATATACGAAGGTAGCAGGATTCCAGCAGATTTTTTTCTCCCTTCCTAAAACTCGATATATCTTTTGAAATCTTATGAAGATTATGCATTACATAACGAGAAAACCTGATAAGGCTATTTTCAGAGGGGTAACTGATAACATAAGTAATATTTTATTATTGTAATTTTAAACACGTTGCTTAATTGTAGGCTCGGAAATTATAATACTTTGAAAAATGGCTGGGACTGAAGATTACCTTTGCTAACCTAAAAATAACAGGTCTAGTTTCCAGCTAATGAAAGTGTGAAACCCATGTAAGGGACGGATGCATTTAATAACATAATGAATAATAGTTTTCAACATTTCTAAGCCTCACCTCTCCCAATGGAGAGTGTGGAATTTTGAAACGGAAGTGCTGAGATACAGCATGTAGTCCTAGCTCTAGAATTAGAGCTGTGTGTGGTTTCCACACCTTTCTTTTTCTGACTCTGAGGTTTCTGAGTCATGAAGTGGACTGGTCGAGATTAGAAGTTCTCCAACCTAATGGTCTGCAGACTCACCTAGGGTATGGTTTATCACAAGAATAATGAAACAGCATTTCTAGTGCTGAACCTTAAAAGTGACTCTTTGAAAACCTCTCCTGTGACTGGAAGATTTGAGAGCCATGTAGAACACCATGTCTCATCTAGTTATAATTATTTTAAATCACCACTGTCTTTTTTTCCCTGTTGTTGCCACATCTTCTAATGTAGAGCATACATTATCTTCAAAGACCTATAGCAGGTTTGGTGACTGGTGTTCATGACTAATGTTCATGATAAACACTAGTCTTGCTGTATTTTATCCTCACGATCTGGGGAAGGGAAGAGAGATGTTTTTTCTCTGTTTTGTGCAATTTGGGTTACTGAGGCTTCTCAGGTACTGATCATATTACAAGGATTAGCTACTCTTTTGTCATTTCCTTATCCTAGTGGTGAAAACTGTCTTTGAAAAGTACTGAATTACATTTACTGAGTTTGTGTTGTATTAATCGACCTGCCTTAAATAGGAATAAGAATTTTCAACATATAAATAAAAGGTAGTCCCATGACTTACTGTTTTTTTTTAACTAGATGTCTGTACCTTTTGGCCCATTTTTGCCCTGTGGCCCATTTTGCTGAGTACATCTTAAAAGTTTTCATCATAAGAAAAAATATCATACCTATGTGTGGTGATGGGTGTTAATTAGACTTATTGAGGTAGTCATTTTTCAATAAATACGAAAATTGAATCTTTATGTTGTACAATTGAAACTAATGTCATATGTCAAGTATGTCTAAATAAAAATAAATACAGAATTCAAAAGAAGTAAAAATGTATATTACAGTATATAAACTACATTCTAAAAGGTAGTATATGTCAAATTAAAGCACTTTTATTAAAAGTCATATCTAGTACATTATGTGCCTAAAATAAAAGAAAAAATGTTTTCTTACTGCTCTAAATATTTTAAACAGCATCTAGAGATAAAATTTCATTGCATATTTCCTTGAATTCTTCAATGTAGAATATTCATAGAATGTATATCTTCGTTTGTTAAAGCAGCAAATATCAAACATTGATTGTCAGTAATAAATCCATTAGAAAACCTGCCTTTGTATATTTTATACCTCAATGACCAGTTGCAATGTGTGAAAAATAAGGGGTGTATTATATGTCAAAAAATTAATTGCTACCATTTTAAAGCTATATTGTTCAAAGAAATAGTATAATGTGTGTGAGGTCTTACCTTGATTCATTTTTTATTCATTAAATATCTTTATTTAAAATCCTATTTTTCCCCAAGCATTTTGCTGGGTGTTAAAAAAATCAAGAATGAACAAATGATTGCCACTATTTCTCTAAATTATGAATTCATTTGGAGTGCAAGTCATATACAAGACTGATAAAATGACTATAATAAAGGCATGTAAAAACTTTCACCTCACAACTTTCCATTTTTCCATTTCCCATTAACATAACAAAGAACTGTACTCTTAAATTTTTATACATTTGTATGCCTTTAACCTCCAGATACAAAGTAATCTTTCTTTTGATTCTGTTCACTTTAAGCAAAGGTACTTTATAAAAAAGGCATGACTTAAATAAGTTCCCTTTTATTTGTAAATGTTAGTTTTTTAAAAATGAATAACATATAGATCCATAAGTATATATATAGATCATATTTAATAACAGAATCAAAGAATCCTGTATATTATGTTAAATAATCTATCATATATAAATAACATAATTACAAATGTCAAGTTACTTTTTCTATTTGAAAGCATTTCTTAAATGCTCTGTAGAATAGTCTCTTTCCTTGCTCATATCTCCCTCTCCTCAGTTTCAGAATTATAGTATTAAAGCAACTGAGGTTTTAAAGGAAATTTTTAAAAGTAGAAATAATAACAATAACAAAAAGGAAAAGTCAGAAACACAACATTAACAAAATGCATATTTAACCAAATCTAGGAGATCAAGCCAGACAGCACTTGGTAAATACTCTTTGGAGACAGTAATGCTCAAAGGTTGTGTTTGCTGTTGTGCTTGAAGTTTGCTTTGCGTGGGATCTAAGACACCAGATGACCAGTAATCTCACTTGCCCTTTCTTTTTCTACTCTCTGTGGGCTCTGTATATACCTCTCCCCCAGCCCCACCCCCTCAACCTTGCCTGCCCCTGGCCATCTCCCAGCTCACTTGTTCTTCTAAAGATGTCTGGCAGAGTTAGGATTCAGCAAGTCACACTTTAGCCTGTCAGGACCTGGCGCCTCCTATGCCCAACATTAGTTCATGGCTTCATTTCCCCTTCAAAGGACCCAGTGACAAGTCTGCCTCGTTAAGCATGAATCTCAGTCAGCGCAAGGTAGCCAGCAGTTTCCAATTTGGTTACCTGTCATATCTCCTTATGTTTCGGTAGCCTGAGACATCCACAGCTCTCAGCCTCAGCAAGGGCCCTGCCAAGGAGAGTGAATTTAGATTTCATCTGCATAAAGTCAGCACATCGTTAAGCACTAATTTATAACAAATTTTTCATAATTTTAGTTTAGTTTAATTCAATACTTTGATCATTTATTAAGCCAATCAAGTATAGGGATACTGTACATAACTCTTAAGTTTAAAAAGTTTAACTTGCCACATATTACCATTTTGATCATTATAGCACCCTTGTCAGATAGATGGGTACATACTTCTTCTACTCCATTCCTTTGCATTTATGTGTTCATTTATTTATTCATTTAACAAACTTTTTTTAATTGAATCTTAAGTTTAAGATTCTTAAGTTTAAAAAGTTTAACTTGCCACATATTACCATTTTTGATCGTTACAGCACCCTTGTCAGATAGATGGGTACATACTTCTTCTACTCCATTCCTTTGTATTTATGTGTTCATTTATTTATTCATTTAACAAACTTTTTTTAATTGAATCTACTCTGTAGCTAGCTCTGCTCTTGGAGTGGAGCTGTGAAGACGAATAAAACAATAGACAGACTACCTGTCTTATGGGAGAAGCACAGAAATAGGCAAATAATACACACATAGTAAATGTAGAGACAGAGACAGGCTGAGGAGTATGCAAGTTCCTCCAATATCTGAAAGTTAAGTGTTCCTGTGAAGTCTATCCAAGCTGAAATGGCATAAAGTGAAACATTATCACCATTCATCTATATGGAAACATTTTTGAACATTTTGAACAGATGCAAAAAATAGCATACCAAATTATACCAAATAACACATAACATTAAATGACACTCATATATAGCAAAAGCAGAAATGCTGTGATAAACACAATGCCTGTTAAAGTAGTTCTGGGGAAGAGGTTGGAGCTACCTCTCTTGAGGCTTGGGGTGCACACTGCCTCTATTATGGTTGCTGCAAAATACATGCTAAATGTTATTTTGACTTTTCTATTTTTGTTGTAAAAGCAAACATCTTCAGATTCTTCAAACCAGTAAGAACTACTAAAATAGTTCTTTTATAAAAGAGAAGTGATATAACAGTAACATTTGAAAAGTGGAGAATACCTGCAGTACATCCATTAAGGTAAGGAAGAGGGTAACTTGCAGGGGTGACTGTTCAAAGGAGAGGATGACTGAGTTGAAGTATGAAGAACAACTAAGGGTTTCCCAAAGTGTAAAACACTCTGACATATGCTATCCCTGTTTATACATCCATAAAACTCTTTGAGGTTCTTATTCATGTTATTGTCTCCCTTCAGAAGTTCTGATACAGGTTTAAATGACTTATAGGAACAAGGGAGTCAAATTAGCAAATAATGGGCAGAAATGGGACAAAACAAATTTATTCTGATTGACTCATATTTACTGCTCTTTTCTTGAAGTAATGTTACTTCCTTATAAGGAGCTATTTCCATTTTTGAGAAAGCATTGATAGTGGAAAATATGAGATTATAAACTGAGATAACTTCATATGCCAGGGAACAAAATAAGTTTCAGAATTTTATCAAAGTAGTACAATTTTCTAACTCCCCCCATATAAAATAAATGGGCATAATTTCCACTTATATTTCAAATTAGGCTTATTATGTGGAAAATATTTCCTAGTTTTTGTGAAGCACAGACTACTACTGAAATTCTGCTAAATAAAAGGAGCCCTCAATTTACAAATAAATTCTATTTTTTTCAGAAATTTTCCAAGAACTTAAAAGCATACTCTTACCCAAAGAGATGCTATAAAGTCATTTTACTGAATAATTACAGATAAAAGAATATAAGTGCATTCCTCTTGTAGACTTTCTTGGAAAAACATCAGAAAGAATATAACAAAATATCATTAACAAAAATATACAACGGAATTAGAAATGCCAGCTTGGCCAGATTTGCTGTGTGTCTCCGGACCCCACTTCACCAAGGTGAGGCCTTTTTCTTTTTTCTGTATAGTGGAGATAGTGGTCACCATTGTGGTTCAGTTTTCACGGTTTCCCAAGATAAATGACATATGGGAAATAATTTCAAACATAAAGTACCAGGAATAAGGTCCTAAAAAGAATATTGTTTGTATTTATCACTGCAGATGAGACACTTGGTGTATATGAATAAGAAAGAATGTTTATATTAGCAAGTATTCAAGGGCAAGAGCCGATAACAGACATCTGAAGGAAGCCCAGAGTCTTCTTGTGGACAGATTATGACAATTCCTGTAATGTTGCCTGCAATTTATTTCCATAGGTAGTTTGATGTATGGGTGGAAAAATTAGCTATAATCTAAATGCAGGAATGAACTGTTAGTGTTTGAAGTATTCTAATTAGGATGATTAAATAGCATTTGGGAGATGTTAATCAGTGGTATAAGACTTCCAATAAAAATCACTTCTAATATTGCTATCTCCATCTGCAATAGAAGAGAAGAAATGTTTGAACTTCATTTTCCCATGTAAAGATGATCTGAGAACTGGAGAAGCAGTCTTCTATTATCCTTTAAAGCAGTGCCCTCATCCTGAGACTCCTAGTTTTTCCCATGATCCGTGGGAAAAAGAGGACTCACCAAATTTCAGCCAGATGAATAACTGATCCCCAAGACTACTGTCACATAGGCCTGCAGAGAACCTTTCATACAAGGTACTAGTCAGTGACTGAAGGAAGGAGAGATGAAATTGCTCCTACTTTAAAGAACAGGTTGTTTTTGTACCTTCTAGGCTATAAATATGTGAACGCTGGCTGATATCTGAGACTTGCTATCAATGTCACAACCCACCTGGTATGTTGGAGAAGGAAGTAGAGCTTAAAGCTACGCTAAATGTTAGGGGAGGAAGAGAGAAGAGCAAACCCAGAAAATCGGTCAGAAAGAACTAAGAGTTGTCAATGGACAAATTGGCTGAAATTACTTCACCAAAATATTCTTTCTATTGTTATTTGAAGTATCAATACAAAATGATCTTACAAATGTACTATAAATCCGTCTCTTTCTCTCACTCATGCTCTCTCTCTGTGTATATGTGTGTATATGGTGTGTATATATGTATATTCTCACACATACACACTATAGTATAAATTCACTATAAATTAAAAATGTTGAGATTATTTTTTGGTATGAGTTTCTATTCATAAGATTTCAAAGAACATTACTTGAAAACATTCCTTCCTTTGAGGAGCTAATATAACGCCATCTTTTTTTTAACAATGAGAGTAACATTGCTTACTTTATCTTTTTTTCACTTTAACTTGCAGAAATCTCTGAGTTACGAGGATATGGGCCTCCCTGGTGGCACAAGGGGTTAAGACACAACCTATGAAGCTGTCTGCAGCCACTGCAGCACCAGTTCGATCACCGGCCAGGGGGCAACCCACATGGCGCAGCAGACCTCTCCTGATTGGCCCACTGGTCCCCTCAGCAGTGTATTTCAGTCAGTCTGCCTGTTCTGTTCCCTACTCTGTCTCTGGTGAATCCTCTCACCCTCCACACCTCTGGCCTGTACCCCAGCTCTTCTATGCATAAATAAATAAATCTTTAGGGTCTCCCTGGTGGCGCAGGCAGTTGAGCGCCACACTATGAAGCTGTCCGCAACCTCTGCAGCGCAGGTTCGATCCTGGCCAGCCTGCGAGAATCCCACATGGGGAAGCAGACCCCTCCTGTCTCTCCCTCTGTTCCCCTCAGCAAGTGTATTTCATAAGTCTGCCTGTTCTGTTTCCCGCTCTGTCTCTGGTGAATCCTCTCACCCTCCCGCGCATCTGGCCGTACCCTGGTTTTTGTATAAATAAATAAATCTCTAAAAAAAAAACCAAAACTGTCATTAAATTTAAAAAATCTTTAAAAAAAAAAAAAGAGGATAGGGGCCTCCCGGGTGGTGCAGCAGTTGAGCGCTGGGCTGCGAAGCTGCCTACAGCCTCTGCAGTGCCAGTTTGATCCCCGGCTGCTGGTCAAGGGTCCCACATGGCACGCAGACCTCTCCTGCTGCCCACTGCTCCCCTCAGCAGTGTACTTCATCACTCTGCCTGTTCTGCTCTCTGTTCTGGCTCTGGTGAATTCTCTCACCCTCCCGCGCTTCTGACTGTATCCAGTGCTCGTATAAATAAATAAATAAATAAATAAATAAATAAATAAATAAATAAATAAATAAATAAATAAATCTTTTAAAAAAAGAGGATAGGTTTATGTCCTCTGGGCTGATCTGAATAGTCTTCATTTTAGCTTTCTTCCTGTATGTGGTTTTGATTTTTAAAATTTTAATCAATTTGCTATATATCATATTTATCATTGTTATTATTATTATGGAGCATCACTTTATTTTTGCTCTCTTAAATCCTCTATGTAACAAGTATTGAAATAATAAACATATACTTACAAATTAATTTATCATTATTAGATTTCAAGGAACATGATTACTGTAGAAAAGCCTTACAACACTGGAAAAGATAATTTTTTTTCTGTACAAGATTACTTTCATAGCAAATAATTGAAAATTCAGAAAAATCAATAAGCATTACAAGCAACAGTACAAAATATCATTTGTAATGTTGTAAATCATAGAAAAATAAAAACTGTGAACATTTTCAATAGTTTGACTAATGCACATCTGTTAAGTAATAAATGGTTTCTTCTACCAATAAAATTAAAAGTTCTCACTAGACATCTTCTACAAATGCCTTTACTAATATGTTGTAATACTCAATCTTTCTAAATTTTCTACACATAAAAATCAAGAAATTATTTTCAAATCAATAAAATGTTTTCCTGTTCCTATCTTTTCCACTCCTCCCATCCTCAAGCTAATGGTAAACACAAAATCAAATACAAAAACACAAAAAAGCGCTTACTACCATTCTGCAAATTGGGCTGTGCTCCTTTAGCTCTAAACCCTTCTTTGTGAAAAACACGAACAGGCCTTCAAATGAGTCAAAGCCATTGACTGGTTACCACTAACTTCCAACATCTGAGAAGTACTTAGTGACCCTGTTTGTCCCTTTTACATTTATTTCCTTTGTGTCCAACTCTTTGAGGTTTAAAATTAGGCTTAATTCCGTAATCTTCACATTGTAGTATTTATCATCTCTCTCATTAGTCTAATTTGAGTTAATTAGAATCTGTAGCTAGTTCTCAATCTGTGTCATAGTAGAACAATTGCAAAGAGAAGCACAGACACAATTATATTGTCTTATTGTCTGTAGGAGACAGAAAGCCAGTGGGGCTTCCCTTATTAGGTTAGTATTTACCTGACTTCAAAATGTTCCAGTGATACAAATAGCAATGCAATCCATCGTACACCCCAAATTTCAACCCTCTTTCTCCCTTGCCCTCCCTTGACAATCCAATTAATTCAAAGGTGGTGGAAGAAATGTTCTACCTGTCAAAATGACAATGCTCATTACATGACTTACAGAATGAGTAGGTCTGTGATAGTTGTGACTTAATTCATGTTTTTATTTTTAAAATAAATTCCCCTTTTTTCGTCATGTGTTATTAAGATCTCCCTTCAAGCAATATGGATGAATTATGAGATTGGATAATCTCTTTCAATGATCACAACTGTCCAATAAACATGAGAATGAAATAAATATAAAAGCTGGTGTATTCATTACCTGAGTGCTTTGATAACCTGGTACTTGTGATGTGGGTTGACACCTCAAAAGGAAACTTTATTTTATATATACTGGAAAGTCAACTTCTACTGTAAAAGCATTGCATTCTTCAAAATCAATGTGGTGTAGCTCTGGTCTGAACGTCAATGAAAAAATATGCTATTTATGAAAATATCAAGAGAGGCATAATATTGGATACAATTAAATATACATGTTATTTACTGTATTCAGGTGAACTATTAAGACTCCAACTCAATGATTAAAGATTGTTTATTGTTAAAATATAGTAAATATAAATGAGTCATTAATATTTAACAAATAAGGTATTTTTAAACACATAAGTGCCACAACATCCATTGTATATGTGGAAAGATCTTAAGAATCACTCCTTAAGAAAATTCTAGTTGAAAATCACTGGGAGCCATTAGAACATGAATAAATGTAAAACAAATGAAAAACAGATTTTAAGGTACCAAGATCAGGTGGTAGGAAACAAAATAAATGTCAGCTACTTAAGAAATCTACATTGAATAAGAAACTACTAATACTCTTCCAAAAGGGATATTAAGGAATAATCTTAAAGATATTCTCCGCAGAGCCTTCTAGATTCACAACAGTATTAGCTGAGTTGTTTTTCCATATGTTGAAATAAAATATACATGTTTATTATTAACTGAAAATAGATTTTAAATGATTATAATGTAAAGTTATTTCCCAACTTGCTGCTATTTTCAGGAATATATTCAAGGGAGAACTTTTTTCCATTGGCTAAGTTGTACCAAACTAATAATTATATTAAAATTGATTTTTGTGAGAGGGGTTCACTAATTAGTATTTGACTCTGTTGAGACATAGAAATTAAACAAGAAATGATGATTAATTTTTTTTCATTAGAACCAACATTTTGGTTGAATTTTAGAAACCAAAAGTATTGTTGAATTGTTCCTTTTTATTATCTGTTCCGATTCTATAAATTTTACATCCATTTTCAGTCACAGTGTTTATGTCTGTGGAGCAGCTTCTCTCCAGCGGGAAGAGCTATAATTTTGTTTGCGAGGGGTATATCTGGTAATCCTGCCTTCTATTTCAATCCAAGGAGGAAATTCAATTCCATTTTCTTGACTGTAAAATGAGGACAACACCTGCTTTACTTATCTCCTAGTATTACTATTAGAATCCTGATAAAATGTATGTAAAAGTTGGCAGAATAATAAAACCTTTGGCAAATGTAAGGTGACACGGAATTCTTAACTACATATCACTTAAGAGCAATGTATTCTACCTGAATGATTTGAGAAAAAAATAATTTTCTGAGGATGTTTTTATACAGGCTGTATCTTGATACAGATACACAGAGTTTGCTAGCCTATCGCCCCTCTTTGCACCAGTTAGAAAGGAAACAGCTACTTTGTCCAGACTAATACAGACCCTTGTCAGGGGTCACAACAAAGTGAGCAGAGTTCAGCGTGGTCTTTTGCTGAGGGATGCTTGCATGGTGGACAGCTTTCATAACTGTAGACTGTAACCCAGCGAACATGTTTTCTTTTCAAAACTCAAATTTTCACTAAAAAAACTGACATAATATGGGCTCTGAACATTTAGTGGCAACTGAAATACTCTCACATATGAGGAGAAACTTATGTCCTTAGTTGCAACTATATAAAATGGATATGCACAAAAAATACAGTAATAACTAGCAACAGACTTCATAAATTTCAAAGATTGTTAAGTTTTAATTGCAATTTACAAAATAGATCAATGCTGTTCCATTAAAAATGTAATTTGAGGCATATTTGTAATTTAAAATTTTCTAGAAGTCACATTAAAAATATTAAAGTGGGCAAAGTTTTAAAATTTCAGTAATAGATTCTATTTACTCGCGTCTAGGCAAAAAATTATTAACATGCAACCAATATAAAAATCATTACTTTTTTTCCTTTTATTTTTCACACGAAGTCTTCCAAATCCAACGTGTATCTCTTACACAGAGGTTTCAATTTTCTTTTTTATATATACTTTATTTATTTGTTTGTTTGTTTATTCATTTATTTATTTATTTATACAAGCACTGGGTACAGTCAGAAAATCGGGAGGGTGAGAGAATTCACCAGAGCCAGAGCATAGAGCAGAACAGGCAGACTGACGAAGTACACTGCTGAGGGGAGCAGCGGGCAGCAGGAGAGGTCTGCACCCATGTGGGACCCTCGCTGGCGGCCGGGTATCCAACCGACTCTGCAAAGGCTGCGGGCAGCTTTGCAAGCCAGCGCTCAACTGCTGCGCCACCGGGGAGGCTCCAGAGGTTTCAATTTTCACTGAAAATACTTTATCTGTATTTAGATCTCATAAAATTTATAGTTCATAAAGTTGTTCCAAGCATATGTAACTTTTTTAAAGTAATATTTAATAATCAATTCCTCAGTCACACTAGCCAAATTTCAGTGCTGTGTAGCTACATGTGGTCAGGTAACACAGTACTGGATAGCCACTTTAAAAATGTTCAAGTATTGGGGGCCTCCCTGGTGGCGAAGGGATTAGTAATTAGTCTCAGCGCTATCAAACTATCACCAACCACTGCAGCATGAGTTCAATCCCTGGCCAGGGAGCTACCCCACATGGCGTAGTAGACCTCTCCTGTCTCACCTGCTGCTCCCCTTAGCAGTGTATTTCAGTTGTTCTGCCTGTTCTGCTCCCCATTCTGTCTTTGGTGAATCCCCTCACCCTTCTGCACCTCTGGCCTACACCCCAGTTCTTCTATGCATAAAGTAAATCTTTAAAAAATAAACATGTAAATAAATAAAAACGTGCAAGTATGTGTGTATTAATCATCAGAGGTACTTGTGGATATTTTTAACGTACGCACATGAAAATAAACTTTTAAAAGGTTGTATTCAAATAAGGAAATAAATTGATGAAATTTTTAAAAGTAGCATTAAAATACATAAGTTAATATAAAGGATGTCTAACTTCATTGAAACATTAATTTCCTCTAATGCTTGTCAACTTACTCTGTTGTCAACTTTTTTCATAACATGACTTCTACTTCTATATCTCTATTAACAACATTCACGACTTTCTGTTTAAAAATGAATAACAAATGTTGCCTCAATTAAAAAAAATCTCTTTCTACAGATCTAACTTAATTGGATTTTGCATGGTTTTACTTTTTTTTCAATTTTTAAAAAAATTTTTTACATCATTGTTCATTTTTAAACAATATTTGCCTCCGTCCACCCCCTCAGGTGTGGTCCCCATAGAGTTTCTGTCACCAATGCACCCGTGCACCATCACCTCAGTCCCCTGTGCTCCTTCTTCCCTCCCTCCTTCTGATCCCTCTCTCTCCTCTTCTCCTGCAGTATGTCTCTGATTTATAATTGTCCAATTTTGCTTTGTTGTATTGTGTACTGTTATTATTTTTTTACACTGATGTCTTATTGGGTTCCCCTATATTCCTGCTATAAGTGAAACCATCCGATATTTTTCTTTTTCCTTCTGGCTTATTTAACTGAGCATAATTCTTTCTAGTTCCATCCATGTTGTGGCGAATGGCATGAGTTTATCTTTTTTGATTGCTGAGTAATATTCCATTGTGTATATATGCCACACCTTCTTGATTTGGTCATCAATTTTGGGGCATTTGGGTTGTTTCCAGGTTTTAACTCTTGTAAATAATGCTGCAGTAAACATAGGGGTACAGGTGTTCTTTTGAAGCTATACTACAAAGCCATAATAATTAAAACAGTTTGGTATTAGAACAAATAACAGACACAGAGACCAATGGAAGTGAATAGAGAGCCCAGAAATAAAACCACACTTATATGGACAACTAATCTTTGACAAAGGAGCAAAGACTATGCAATGGAACATGGACAGTTTGTTCAACAAATGGTGCTGGGAAAACTGGACCACCACATGCAAAAAAATGAAACTAGACCACTACTTTTCACCATGCACAAAAATTAACTCAAAATGAATAAAGGAATTGGACATAAGACCTGAAACCATAAAATATATAGAAGAAAATATAGGTAAAACACTACAAAACATACATCGCAATAACGTCTTTAAAGACTCATCACCCAAAGCAAAGAAAGTCAGGAAAACATAAACAGCTGGGATTACATCAAACTGAAAAGCTTCTGCACAGCACAAGAGACATTAACCAAAACAGAGAGACACCCCACTGATTGGGAAAAAATCTTTGCACTCCATTCAACTGATAAGGGACTGATCACAAAGATATACAAGGAACTCATGGGACTCAACAAAAACAAAACAAACAATCCAGTCAAGAAATGGGCAGAAGAACTTAAAAGGCATTTCTCCAAAAAGGAAATGCAAATGGCCAACAGGCATATGAAAAAATGTTCAACATCCCTGATAACCAGAGAAATGCAAATTAAAGCCACACTGAGATACCACCTTACACCAGTAAGAATGGCACATATCAAAAAAACAAGCAACAACAAATGTTGGCAAGGATGTGGCAAAAAAGAAACTCTCCTGCATTGCTGGTGGGAGTACAAACTGGTCCAACCACTATGGAAAGCTTCTGGAGGTTCCTCAGTCTACTAAAAATGGAGCTACCATATGACCTGGCAATTCCACTCCTTGGGATCTACCCAAAGGACACAAAAACATTGCATGGTTTTACTTTTAAGGAAAAACTCAGTTTATTTGACAAAAAATGTGAATAACAAAATTTTAATACTCATCTTTCCATTTAAAGAAAGAATTAAGACCAAACTGGATACTTGTTACTTTTTTAGATTAAAATAGATTATTTTAGTGCAAAAGTGAAATTGTGCACAAAATTCTGAGTATTTACATTCAGCTACTTCCTGACTTTCCAGAACTATATAAAAATTATTCTACCAAACATTAAAAACAGTCAATGTTTAATTGCAAGTCTTATTGTGCTATTTTTTCTGCATTTGTATTTTTCCCTTTATAGTCTCAAGAATGTTCACTTTTTAGAGATAAGTTTCATTACTTTGGTGTGGAAAATCCTCCAGGATTTGTGGAAAATCCTCCAGGATTTGTTCTATTCTATTGTTTTTATACTACCATAGTCACTATTAAGTAAGAAGATGAAAACATGAATATATGTTCTCTGTAGGAAAAATAAACGAATATAATAACCTCCCCCTTTACAAATAAATGGATAATTATCATTGACATTCTTTATGGCTTTTTGTTTAAGTAACCTTAAAAGTTTGTTTTAACTCCATATATAAAAGGATATGTTAAATCTCTGCACCTAATATATATTTCAGTAAATATTTTTATGAAAATGATTCAGTGAAATTATCTATACATTGGTTTTTCTATAAATGTCTTAAAAAACTTTCTTGTGTTTGAAATGTGATATTTTTAAAAAGGCCAAATTTTTATAAAGTCAAGTAAATTGCTTTCCTTCAAAAATGCAATATTTTTTTAAAGTTACTTATTGAGAAAAATTGCACTATGTGCCTTCACCATCTGGATGTATACTCTGAATTCTGCTATCCAGGACGAGCCAATAAGAAAGTGTCTAAACTACTGGAGCCAATTAATCATTAAAATTTCAAGTCTTCCTTTACTGAACCTTTCAATTTAGAAAGTCTGTTCAGTTATAAATAGACTTTATGTCTGGACATGATTTGGTGTGAATTTAATTACATTTAAGGGTAAATGACATAAACCAGTTTTAGGTTCATAAATTGTTCTCCCTCCCATTGAGAACAAAGCAGGGTGCTCACGTAATTTCTTCTAGAGAAAGCATATGTCTTGTTATGTTCCCTTGCATGATGTCCTCTGAAAAGAGCAGTATCGTAATATTTTTCTCGGCAATGTAATTTATTCCACTATAAAAATTGTGAACTGTCTAGTAACTCCATGAAGAAGCAATGAATTGCACTGACAAAAGAGTATTCACTACAGAGAGTGATGTGCAAATAAGAAAAGCAAGCATCCCTGTCTCTTTAAAAGAAAATAGTTTTTACAAGACCAATCCCATTGCAGGAAGTTTGTTAATATACCTGACAATTTTTATATGGACACTTTATTGTGTGTAATGCTGCCTATAATAAGTAATGTATCAGTTAGAGTATAGGAAAACATTCTGTTTCTCATATTTTTATTTAATTGCAATGGCTACAATGGAATTTGAGTTCCCAAATACAAAAAGCAATCTAAATCTTGATAGTCTTTGCAAGTTTATGAGCAAACTAAATCTTTTTAATGCTTTGGTGATCCTACCGGCAAATGCTTTTCATCAGTGTATAACACCATATAAGCCATATAAATGTGAATATCTATTCATGTGTATCACAAAGGATGTTTACTCATGCCTAAATTTTAAATATTCCAGTTAATACATAGTAATTCTTCATAGTCTTTATTTTTAAATGCATCTTACCTTGTTGTTCTTTTCTGAACACAAAGCCGTTGAGAGTTACTTTGTATGTAAGGAAAGATCTTCATTTTCCTACCAAAAGGATAACTGCAGGTCAGTTTTGCCCCTTTGCATTTATTTATGTATCATTTGGCTTTCTGAGCACCAGGATATAGCATGGGTAGAGCAAGGAGAAAGAGCTAAGGAATGCATTTGGAATTTTCTGCTACACATTCTTCATTGTTCCCTAAAGTACTCTGGGTTTTGTCTGCAAATACCAGGCCTATGTTCTTGTTCACAAAATCAAGGGAAAACTGAGAGCTGTAGTCAAATGTGTGCTTCTTCCTGCCTCCTTTTCTGCCTCTATTTGATAAAAACATAATCTCCCACAGTGACATCTAAAGACCCTTCCACATTCTGTCATGCTGTCTTCAATCATTTGGCCCCTACTTCTCTCCTAAGGAGTCCTGATTTGGAAATGTGTGTACTGCACTGGTTTTCAAAGCCTGTCTCAAAATCTGTCTCAAAGCCTGAAGCATTCGCACTACTTGGGAACTTGGTTGGAAATGCAAATTCTTGGGCTCCCCCAGCCCAGTGTATGAAACTAAAACTTTGGGAGAGGGAGTAGTAATTTGTGTTCAAAAAGTCCTCCTGGTGATTTTGAGTCTGAGAACCTTTAATAGCAGTAGAAACAACCTAGAAAACATGTGTCCTGACTCAGCTCAGATCTGCATTTCCAAGCTCTTTTTGCAGCTGTATTTAACTTATTTGCATAATTCTTGAAACATAACTGCTACAAGTTTACTTAAATTGAAGAAATTAACAACAGCATTGACCCTCATATGTTAATAATACAAAAAAAAATGAGAATATAATGTGTAATGAATGATTTTTTTTATCAAATATTTCTTTTTTTTTTTTTAAAGATTTATTTATTTATTTATACAAGCACTGGGTACAGTCAGAAGCGCAGGAGGGTGAGAGAATTCACCAGAGTGGGGAACAGAACAGGCAGACCGACGAAATACACTGCTGAGGGGAGCAGCAGGCGCAGCAGGAGAGGTCTGTCCGGCCATGTGGGACCCTCGCCAGTGGCCGGGGATCGAAATGGCGCTGCAGAGGCTGCAGGCAGCTTCTCAGCCCAGCGCTCAACCACTGTGCCACCAGGGGAGGCCCTTATGAAATATCTCTTGACTAGAAGATTATATTAGAGTTAATGGAACTCTGATTAGATGCAATTGCTTCCATTTCTAGAAATATGCTTTTCCAATGAGAAAATCTGTTTAAAGTGCTCTATAAAATCTGTATGAAGTCTGATTCAATGTTTCTGTTTGAGTAGTAAAAGTCTCTTGTATGATAATATTAATGTATTAAAGCACATGGAGGTTTTCCTCTTGGTATCAGAAAATTCAACTAAAGTCAACCAGTAAAATGGCTTTTGGTTCTGCTAACACTTTCAGACATTCTACAGCTTTAGTATAATATCATTCTATTACCCTATAAACTTGTGAACACATCAATAGACTATGGGCACCATCATCATTGCTTTGTTTGCATCTAAGATTTACTCTGTATCCTTTTACTCATGAAATAGCTTCCCTTTCAATTTACTTCTGGTAATATATTTGTATGCCCAGTTTATATATTTCTAAATGTTACTGTGGTCGCCTGTCTTACCCTTCAAAATATTTAGTAATCTAGCAAACTTCATAGTTCTTGGGGGAAAAAATGAACCATGTACCATCTTTCTTCTTAAAGTTAATATTTAGCAAGTGATCATATGAGTATGGAGTTTGGCATGAATATGGAGTTGTCGAAGGGGACTGGCACTGGGACCATTTTATTTCAATACAGTTTTAAATACCCTATATGGTAACACAATTCTAAAGTCGCAAGTTGTGACTAGAAGAAAAGTTATCAAGGATGACTATGATCGGCAGATTTGGTTTGCCTACAGCTCAGATATCCCCCACTCCTGTACTCTAGGGAGATTTTGTATTAAGTGCAATGAAATTAAAATCACTTGGGGGCTTGTTCTGCCAGACATAATCCAGGTAAAACACATTCATATAATGCAGCCAAGTATACGACTTAGTGTGCTTATGATGGGATTCCTTTTGGTCTGTAAATTGATAGGCACAGTCAGAGGGATTATGTAAATAATCAAGGGAATGAAGTGAAATGCAGAGGGTGTAACTCTATCCCAGGCTACAAAGCAAGAGACAGCATGTACCTGGCAGCAGATAGCAGGGAGGTATCTAAAAATGGAAGCACAGTTACTTTTTATAGTCATACTCCTTGAGGGGACCTATTCTCCATAGTTATGCTAAACAAACTCCTCACACTTCCAATGCTACCATTGGAAGAGCTTCTAAAAATCCTTCTGGAATTTGCTGCCTACATTTCTCCTGGAACAAATTTTAAGTTTCTGAATTTAGTGTGTACTGTGATCATAACAAATCTTTTAAAAATCTGTTTTGTACCTAGTACATAAAAGGAATTGTTCCTTGTTTCACCTATGGCAAGATACTTCAGAGTAACCAACTTTTAGGTAGCCCTATGAGTTGGCATTTCTTCTTCTATTGGGGGAATGCTTTCAGTGTTTGATTATCCATTTTCAATTGAGAAGGAATTTGCTGCCTACAGTTTTTTTCTTCAAATAATTGTGAAACACAACTTAGATAACTATTTCACAATTATATGACAAACAATAGGGAAGATCACTACATCTGATTCCCATCTTTAAAACAAACTGAAGTCTTGAAAGTTGAAAACATTTACTTAACTATTATTTAGTTCTCTATTATATTGTAATCTCCCTGATGGACCTATTTCAGCATTTTCTTGTCATTATAAATAATTCCATAGCATATTGCCTGGAAAATTATATATGTTCAATAAATATCTGATGAGTATTATTTAAAATAATCTCTGTACTAGTATAAGTACAGAAAAACCGTTGAACCCTTTGATCAAACTTCTGTAACATATTTCATGTTTTTCTCAAGGTTAGTTAGAAAAGTTCCTTTAGAAAACGCAGTCATTTCAATAGTACTCTATCTCTAAGCATTCAATGCTGGGGAAGGGAGATGGCTAGGAAAGACAGGGATGGAAGTCTTTTAAAAAACAACTTTTATCTGAACTATGAACTTTAGCATCAAAGTAATTTAACGCCAGCATTATATAATGGCAAAGCACTTTGGACATGGTCTTTCCCAATACTATGGGTGGAAAAAAACATTCTACAACTAAGAAATTTTATTCCTTGTTATCACATTTATGGATTAAGATGCATTTCTATTTACAGAATCAGTCCTTCTCCACCTACTCAAAATGCTACATCATCAATGTGCTACCAAATTGTAAAAATATTTATCTACAAATGTCAAATGTGTAAAAGTAAGAAGTCATCTGTATCTTAAAGACCGAGATTGCCTCAGGGAAAGTTAAAATTGCTTTAACCCCATGCTTTAAGCAATACAAACTGATGATTAACAACGTTATCTGCAATCTGCTTTGGGAATGGGGTTCTATTTACCTATTCATACCATTCTTAGTAGAAAACACTTTCATTAATTTTTCTTTACACATTTGCATACAAAACAATTTCATTTTTTAAGTAGGAAAAACTCATGTTTCATGTTTAATTTGTTCTTTAGATATATCATTTGAGTCTGAATATTATCACCTATGGTAAATAAGAACCTTCTTGGGAAATCTGGGAATATGAAGTACATATGGCATCATGCATGGGGAGATTGAAAGGCAGTCTTCATCAATTTGAAGTTTTGTTTCCAAGTTGAAGACATAGAGGACTTGAGAGTCCAAGTGCCCCCATTGTCCTAGCTCACACTGCTGATTTTTTGGGGGGGGCAGGAACTAGTTTTGCCTATTCCTTTGTATTTTTCCTATTGATTTATTTCCTTTTGCATAATCACCTCTAGTTCCATCGATGTTGTCCCAAAGATTTCATTTTTTGTTTTCTGGTTGAATAGTATTCCATTATGAATATATACTGCCACATCTATATACTATCAACCATTGTTGAGCACTTAGCTTGCTTCTGTACTGAGGCTACTGTCAATTGTACTGCAATGAACATAGAGTGCATTTAACTTTTAGAACTAGTTTAATGTTTTTATATTTAATGGAATTGCTAATTACATGGTAAATCTATTTTGGTATCTTGAGAAATCTCCATACTGTCTTCCATAGGGGCTGGACCAGTCTACACTCCCACCAACAGCGCATGAGTGTTCCATTTTATCCCACACCTTCACCAACACTAGTAATTTCTGATCTTTTTGATATGAACCAATTCCACAGGTGTGAGGGGATATCTCAAAGTGGTTTTGATTTGCAGTTCCCTAATGTAAGTGATGATGAACATTTTCTTTTATGTACCTGTTGGCTATCTTTGCCTTTTTTGGATAAGTGTCTCCATAGTTTTTAATCCCCATTTTATGGATTGGATTATTTATTTCTTCTTCTTGTTGTTAAATTGTATGTGTTCTTTAGAAATCTTGAATATTAACTCCTAGTTCAATGTATGATGTGCAAATACTTTCTTCAATTCAGTAAGATGTCTTTCTGTTTTAATGATAGCTTATTTCACTGTGCAGAAACTTTTTAGTTTGATATAGTCCCTTTTGTTTACATTAGCCACTGTTTCCCTTGATCATAATCAAGTCCCCAAAGACATCACAAAGGCCAATTTTCTGGAGTGTATTGCTTCTATTTTCTGCTGTGTACTTTATGATTTTAGTCCTTTCTCCAATATTGAATCCATTTTGAATTAATTTTTGTATTTGGTGTGAGACAGTGGTTTAATTTCATTCTTTTGTATGCAACTATCCACTATTCCCAACTCCATTTGTTAAAGAGACTTTCCTTTCTCCATTGTGTACTCTTGACTCCTTTGTCATAAATTAACTGTCCATATTAGGTGTGGGTTTATTTCTGGACTCTCAGATCTATTCTATTGGTTTGTCTATTTTCATTCCAATGTCATATTATTTTGGTTACTATAGTTTTATAGTATAGCTTGAAGTCTGGGAGTGTGATGCCTCCATTCTTCTTCTTCTTCTTCTTCTTCTTTTTTTTTGTCAACATAACCTTTATCTATTCAGGTTATTTTGTCATTCCTACAAATTTTATTTTTACTCAATATCCTTGAAAAATATCAGAGGAATTTTAATAGAGATTGCATTAAATCTGTATATTACTTTGGGTAAGATGGCCATTTTAACAGTGTTCATTCTTCTTCTCCATGAACAAGGAATATCTTTCTATTTATTTGTGTCTTCTGTTACTTTTAATGATGTCTTAGAGGTTTCATTATACAGGCCTTTCACTTTGTTAAACTTATTCCTAGGTACTTAATTCTTGTTAATCCCATAATAAATGGGATTGGTTTCTTGATTTATCTTTTAATTCATTACATATATAAGTGCAACTGGTTTTATATATTGATTTTGGAGTCTGCCACTTTATTGTACTGATTTGAGAATCATTTTTGAAGTAATCATTAACTAGCTTTCACAAATTATTTGGTTAGATTGTAACTCTGGTTATATATTAAACCAAGTAGTCTATTTGGTCATTTCTTAACCCAAAGATGATGTCTAAATTAGGGATAAATTGTTTTTTCTCTCAAAGCCTTTAATAGACTGACTTGCTTCAGAATTGGCTGAATATAATTTATGGTTCACTGTTTCTAAGCCATAGAGAAAAAGATACTCCAGTGAATCCTCTAACATCAGATAGGAGTCTGGAGAAAATATACATAAAGGTAGACCATCTACTGCATCATTAAGAAGTGCATAGGAATAATGAATTTAAAAGGTTTCTGATTCTGAACTTGGTACTGCTCCTAAACACACACACACACACACACACACACACACTTTTTTTTTTAAAGATTTATTTATACAAGAACTGGGGTACAGTCAGAGGCACAGGAGGGTCAGAGAATTCACCAGAGACAGAGCGGGGAGCAGAACAGGCAGATGGACCGAAGACTGCTGAGGGGAGCAGCTGGAGAGCCGCGCCATGTGGGTTTCTCCCTGGCCCTACGGCAATTGAACCCATGCTGCAGAGGCTGCGGACAGCTTCACAGAGCAGCATTCAACCCGCTGCGCCACCGGGGAGGCCCCCCCAACATACACATTTTAACAAGATTTTCTTCATTAAGCGTTTTCTCCATAAAACTGATGGACCCAATGAATTGTTATCCAAGCATGACCATACAGGCAAATTTGAAAAGATACCTGGCAGAGCACCTGCTGATAACAGAATCCTGGCATTCCTCCTTAAGCCTATGTTCTTTAGCTGAGTCATGCTGCTTCTCTTTCCAGAATCTACTGGTAGGATGCCTATCCCCATGACAGCTGTATCTCAAGGGTAATTATTTTCAATTTTTACAGAAAACACTGAATGTTTGACATGATATGAAAATTTTCATATGTCACAGAGTGATGAGATATAATCTCTTATATAAGCATAGTGGGGGGGGGCGGAACTTCATGACATAGTTCTGGCCCTTACCACATACAGTACATTCTAGTATAGCTAGTCTACTTTAGTTATATGTTTTCAAATGCTAGTCTCAAACTTCTCACCTGATACTATTCATCTTTAGTTTGATATTTAATTGCTTGATTTTTCATTTGAGAAATATTACTATCAGTAATACTAATTTTAAAAAAATACAGGCTAAAAATATTTGCCTTATTAAGGATTTTGGACTTCATAGTAGTAAGAAGTTATTGCAAAGCTTTAAGCAAAGAAATGGGGTGATCTTTTTGGTGTTTTACTTGTAATCAATTAATATTTTAATTAAGGGAAACAAACAGTAATTACACAGATGGCATTTCAATTAATTTTGTCAAGTGTTACTAGCCTGACAGAAATCATTGTTAACTCTAACTTAAAAATTTATTCTCATAAAACTGTGACTTTGCACTATATATGATCAGAAATATTTCTTCCCTTTTCTTATAACTTTATGAAATGTAATTAACATATAACATTGTGTAAGTTTAAGGTGTACAAAATATGGTTTTGATTCACACATATTACAAAATGATTACCACTCCAGCATTAGCTAACACCTCCATTGCATCACATTTCTTTGTGTGTGTGTGAGAACTTTCAAGATCTACTAGTTCAGCAGTTTTCAATTATATAATAAATACAGTACTATTAACTATAATTATTATGTATACATTAGATCACCAGAATTTATTCATCTTATTCCTCTAAGTTTATACTTTTTAAACAACATCTTCCCATTTTTCCACTCCCCAGCTCCTGGTAATTACCACTGCTCTTTCTGTTTCTCCTTCAGTATTTTCAAAGCTGAGTCTACCTCTGCCATGGAGCACAGTGTCAACCATCTCTATAAAGTATGGAGTCTCATTGAACAGCAGAAGGGGTCTGTCTCACCTTGTCATGTCTTGATATGGCTGTCCAGAAGGCAATTGGAAGACCAGGGTTTTAAGATGATGATTTCCATGTAAGCAGAGGTCAGACTAAGGAATCAAGGAAGTACAGTAAAGGGGTTATGAAATTAGTCCAGTTCTTTGGAGGCATATTCTAGAAATTTCAAACTCTAGAGCCTATTTGAATGTTAGTCATGTATCATTTGCTATCCAAGTTACTTTAGGTATTACAGTAGCTCACATATTCATTCATTCAAGATGTATAAAACAATGATAGAGTGTCAAAACTGTGCTAAAGTTTCAAGTATTTAGTTTTATTTATTTATTTTTAAAGATTTATGTATTTATGCATACAAGAGCTGGGGTAAAGGCCAGAGGTGTGTGTGTGGGGTGGGGGGAGGGTTAGAGGATTCACAAGAGACAGAGTAGGGAACAGAACAGGCAGATTGACTGCAGTACACTGCTGAGGGGAGCAGCAGGCGAGGCAGGAAAGGTCTGCTTTGCTATGTGAGTTTGTCTCTGGCTGGCTGGGGATTGAACTCGTGCTGCAGAGGCTGCAGACAGCTTCATAGCGTGGTGCTTTACCCCTTGAGCCACCAGGGAGGCCCTAAAATTTCAAGGATTTAGAAAAATAATTTCTTTGTCTGACAGAGATCTACATACTTTCCCTGAAAGGAAATGCATCCTATGTTTTCTGTGCTTACTTCACTTTTATTTTTCCTACTTAGTGAATGCCTGAAATGCTAGCCTGGCTTTGGGCACTAAGAAGAATGTCTAATATTAGGAAAACCCAATACCTTGGGAAAGGGGCACTTGGGTGAACACATCTGAAGCTATCTGGTTCAAAATGTTCCTCTCTAAGGAGACTTCGCTTACAGCGAAAATAATCTTTTAGAGGTTCTGGATTTTGTTTTATAGAGTTGACATTCCCTTAATCCTACATTATAATCTTCTATAGGTCTTTTCACAACATGTTAGGATAACTATTAAGAAAACAGACCATTCATCGTGAAGCTCTGAAAGATGCATGAAAGACACCCTCCATTATTTATAAACAGAGCTCTTGAAATGTATTTAAACTATGAGCAAGTAACGCTAGCAACAGCTGAAATAGTTTAACCAAATACGAAGGGACACAGATCTGAGCAGTAACATAGAACAGAAGTAGGGTTATTCAAAGCACACTCCCCCCCCCCCCAAGCTCCAGCACACACAATAACTCCCTCTGTGAGTAACAGGTTTCGGTGGAAGATCAAAGTCCTAACACTTGAGACTGTATCAAGAAATCTAGTCATTAAAGAGCCAAAAATGTAGATCAGAATCTTCTTTCAGATTAACTCAGGATATGAAGCAGAAGAAAATGGACAAAATATCTTTCCAGTGAAGTGAGGAAGAAAAAAGTAAAAGAAAGAAAGCAGTAATCTGTAGTTCAAAGTGGACTCATAAATCACGGGGCACTCAAATATTATATTGGATACCTGGAAACTGTGTCATGCTCCACCAAATTGCTGACTATCTGCACCACTTCCTTAAAAATTATAAAACCCCTACAGAAAATTTAAAGTACTAAAGAAGTTGTGAAAACTGTTCAATAATCCTGCTAAATATCAGGAGGGTGAGTTTCAGTGGCAAGTCGCTGGATTCTTACTTGAGCCAAATAATTGGTATTCAGTATTTTTATGGGTAGCCTATAATAGCTAATGAATATTTCTTTACTACTCCTTTAGTTGACGAAATAAAAAGCAAAACAAAATGATCTCTAAAGCAATTCCCTGCCTTCAGAACTTATACATTATAACCATTTGGAAGAATACACCCAGTTGGTTAGAATGAATATGTGTGTATATGTGTGCGTGTGTGTGACATGTGTGTGTGTGTGTGTGTGTGACAAAGATTCTTTCAGGAGAGAACACATTTTAACTGTGATATTTTTGACAGATGACACCACAAGGTGGGTCATGTGGAACTCTGAATGTTACCAGCATTTTGATAAATAATTTTATATGTTAAATAAAAGCTATGAATAGGCATTTGACTTCAGAGAGCATCTGTTGACAAAGACCATATCTTTAACCTCAGGAAAATGCAATTTTGCCTGGATTTAATCTACATATTAAGGTTTGACCTTTAGTTTCTTACACAGTGATTCAGCATTATTTGGGGCTGGAAAACGAATAGAAACTAATTTCCATACTTGCTGTTATATAACCCATAAGAATAAGATCTACAGCTTTATCATCCCCCTTGGCAGTCTCATAACCTTGCACCACATTCAGTTCAGAAGGTCCTTATGCCTGGTCTTTTGCAACAGTGCATACACCTTGTGTCTACACCTGAAGTCTTGTTTATAATTGGTTGCTGTGGTGGTACCCATAAGAACATTTTTGTGGTAGGTGTTGCTGTTTACACCAAAATTCTAATCCGAGCTTGACTTACAGACACTAAAACCTAGTAAACACTAGTGAATTCCATCTGAATACATTGTTTTGTGAATCACACCACCCAGAATTCTATGACTTTTGTGCTCTGGTCTTAGTGGAGATAATCACCACTTTGGTAAGGACTTCAGGGGCCCAGTGTACTGAGCTTTGAGAAAGCAGTCACATAGTAAAGTTTCTGGATGTGTTTGATCATAACCATTCCAGTTTTGTTAAGTGGGCTATATCTACTATTCTCTAATAATCATTTTGTGAATATTCATGACAGGGAAAATATCATCAAGGAGATTAGAATGTTATTTCAAACATACTATTTTGTGAACATATAATACCAAATTTTATCTAAAATATGTGTCTTAAAGCAACTCTTCACCTATAAGTAGACAGAAATACAGAGTATTGGCTAGGAACCAGGGGATCCAGCTCTCAGAAGGAAATACTTTTAATATGCTGCATTATTCAGGGCTATAATCTCCTGGATTGTTATATAACCTTTCACTCCACTATTTGGAAATGCTTCCAAACCACAGAATGTCTTCAGCATTGCAAATAAGTGACTGTGCCAACATACTTCTGCCACCCTATTGAGCCACATTATTAGATGAGTTCACTTAGCACAAATTATTTTTTGAAAAACTAGATTCACTTGGTTGGAAACATCATACTTTCAATAACCCTTTAACAAAAAAAAATGCAGGCTCTTATTTCATGCATGCATTCAGTCAATCAATATGTGTTTATTCAGGCATTTTCTCAGAGCTATGGTACAGGGTGCAGTACAGAAAATGAAAACAATTAAGAAATGGTTCTTGTCCTTGAGCTGATCAAAGTCTGGGATAGAAAATAGACACATAGTCACAATCATAAAATATCACAATTAGAAAAATAAGCAAATCCTAGTGAAAAGTGCTGTAACAATAGAGGGGTTAACAAGGAATGGGGAGCTTAGGACAACTTGAAGACGTAACTTTGGAGGTGGGAATTGAAGATAATATTGAAGCTGATCAGAATAAAGGGATTAAGTCTTTCATGGTAGAGAGTATATTATAAATGACAGTGAAGTAAAAGAGTAAACTGTATTATGAGTATAACAATGATAATCTATAGGACAATGATCATTTACAACCTGAGATGTTAGAAAGGACACAGGAGATGACAGAAAAGATAGGATGAGTCTTCAGGTCTGTCGTGCCTCTACACCAGGGAGGAGGGTTGAACAGTCTATGAGAAACTGAAGTCTTGAAAAGCTTTTTGAGAAGGAAACTAAAGATATGATTTTCACATTATTTTAAAAAGCTCATTTCTCGTGGCCATATTTATTAAATATCTATTAATTTTTAGTTGATCCCGCTACTCTTTATTTTTCAATATTCTTCCTTCCTTGTTCCTTGTGAATCTGGTGGGTCTGACAAACAAGTCTCTACCCTCCACAACAGGCTGGGCATGTGACATAAGTCTGCTAATCAGATTGGTGCAGAAGTGGACCCCGACCCAAGACAGCTTAATAATGGAACTTTGGGAGGGGGTGGCATGTGTGCCAAGGGTAAAGAGTGTCACACTAATTTCTCTGGGATTTCTAGCTAAACCATCCATGGAAGCCTGTGACTTTTTTGTCACCTTTGTCACCATGCAGTCAGAACCTGCTCTAAAAAGGTCTTTGTTAAAGAAAGAAGAACTGAAGGATAGAGACAGAACACTGTTTTTCTTCTTTCGAACCACTGTATCTAGTTATGCTTTACCTTTCTCTTACATGACTTTGTTTCAACAAATTATCTTTATTTAACTAACATAGTTTGAGTTACATTTCTCTATTTGTAATTGAATGTTCTCACTAACTAGAAAAGTGGAGTCAGATAGATGAACAAAGAGAAATTACATAAATGTAGATTAGTGATAAGAGGCTAAACTAAGATACTAAAATACTAAAGAGTTTATTTCCAAACATACAAATCCTGAGTGAACAAGATTCAATAACTTATCAGATGTGTGAGGAAGAAAGAGGAGAGGGAGAATGAAAAGTGATGGATGTTATCTATAAAACACTCTCCTCTATAATTTCTAGGCAAGCAAAAGGGCATATTCTTAACTAAAATAAATGAATGAAGAAGCAGAATATGCTTTGTTCTTGGAGTGCAGTCCAAAGGCATCTATATGGTTTACTGCGCTCTGGTGAATAGCCAAGATGAACAAACAGAGGTTGGTGTGCATCTCTCCCTGGTACTCCGGGAGTCAGGTTCCAAGTTTGGTGTAATTAGCTAACACAGCACTTGATGTCCCTTCATCTAAAAGTTGAGCACTGTCAGATGTGATGTGCCAGCTAAGCTGAGTGCCGCAGAAGGATGAGGTGACTCACAGCTCTGCTTCTATGCCTGCCACTGCTTTGAATGGGATAGAAACTTAAACCCTCATCTTTGAAGCTGATCTTTGCGGGTAACTCCAAGCAGAGCAGTAATTCAATCTCCAGTTCCCAGAGGTATAAGTGATAGTGGTTTTAGAGAGATGATGCCACATCTGTGCCAAAATGCAGCTGGAAAAGGACTCCTTTGCCTCTATTCAAGAACTCAAAATTAATCTTGTGTGATTTATTCAACATGATGGAATGAGAAAATAAAGAACAAGCTAAGCAGGGGTTCAAAATAGATAACTCTTCTTTAAAATAAAGACAAGTAATACAGTGTCTAGTTTAATCTGTAATCTATAAAGAGTGCATTCAAATCTGAATGTAAAGCAACAAGACTTCAACAAAATGAGAATGAGCAAGAAGCTTCCTCATGAAGAGACATGCATAACATACTGACTCAGGGCAATCAAATAAATGCTTATTAAAAGTAAGCCAAAGTATAATTTAATTAACTTGGAGGCAGGAAATTAAAATGGTAAAGTGAAATATCCTTTTGTAATTGAGTATAGCTATATTTAATTTATGGTACTTAAGACCATAAAATTTCCCTAATCTTACTCAATATTCTATTTCTAGGAATATTTCTTAAGGAGATTATTCAGCAGAAGAAAAGCATACATGCACAAAAAATCCATTATAGCATTTTTCCATAATACCAGATATGTTGAAAAAAATTTGACAAATAATACAGAAGAAACAAAAATGCTATAAAATGTATTAGGCACAAATAAAATAGTCATAAAGCTATGAAAATAAAGAAGCAGTATACAAGTGTGTATATATAGTGTGTGTACTAAAAGAATGCATTTAGAGGAAGACTATGTTTACTCAAGTAAAGAAAACAGAAAAGTAATGCATGCATTGAAACTTAATTTATGACTGGGATTAAAAGAACAAAAGAGGAACTACTCAATAAATACTATTAGAATGACACAAAGACAAAATTTATTATAGGTAGATTAAAAAAAAACTTTAATATGAAAGAAAGGTACAACTGTTAAACTTTTACAAGATAACCTAAGAGAAAGTTATTCTGGCAAGGAATAACATCTTAAACCATATCTTAAGAAGAATTTACCATAAAAGAAAAGTGGTACATTTGAACTCATGAAAATAAGAAGCTTCTGCCCATAAAAGCATATCCTAAACAGAGTAAAAATAGAAGCCACAAATTGAGAGTTGCTATTTGCTGCACATGATATTGCTGACACGGAGAAGTATAAGACTATAGCAAGAATTGAAACTTGGATTAAAGTCATAAATACATACTTCACAGATGAAGAAATACAAGCAGCCATTAAACAAGTGAGAAGATTCTCAAATTTTCATTATCAAGCAATTTAAATCTGAAAGCTCACTAGATATGTTTCACAGCAGGGTTGGCACATATGGTGGCATGGACTATATACTTCTCAGTCTATGAAACACTGCTTTTAGGCACACAAACACGAGTGTCACCCCCTGAAGCTGTGGAATGCAGTGGCCCTGTTTCACAACCACCAAACGGGCAGAAATTTAAAAATCTGCCATCTAGGAAAGGATAAGAAACAGTAAGAATCTCTGTCACTGCTTACTGAAAGTGTAAATTGGTTCAACCTCTTTAGAAGATAGTTTGTCATTATCTAGGATGATTCATGACAGATTTAGAAGAGGAATGGGAAAGAATATGGACTACTAATAAGCACAGAAATGAGCAGATATTTAAAATAAAACTCTGAAATGGCACCAATCAGTATAAAGTTTTCCAGATGTTCTTAGCAACAAAAGTGAAGAAAGCAAATCAAGAGAAGATAGTAAAAACAAAACCAAAAAAAAAAAAACAACCAACCAAAAAACTGTCAGGATAGATGGGGTTAAAGATCAAGAAGCCACAGGCAAAGGTGAAGTGGAAGTAAATTCCCATAGTATTGATGTTAGTACATAGACTAAGACAGGGTCAGCGAACTATAACCTGTGGACCAAATCCAGCTCACTACCTATTTTTTTATATTAAGTGTTACTGTAACACAGTCACATCTATTCATTTATGTATTATCTATGACTGCTTTTGTTCCACAGCAGTGAAGATGACAAGGTGGGACAAAAACCCTATGGCCTGCTAAACCTAAAATATTTCCTGTCTCATCTTTATAGAAATTGTTGACTGATGCCAGGACCAAGAATTATGGAAAGTTATATATATATTTGGTGAAATATATATATATATTATTTGGTGAAATTGAAGAAATCTATTTTAATGAAAAGATTCTTAATTCACTATCATGGAGAGGAATTAATGGCAGCATTCATAGATGCTGAGTTAGAGCTAAACTGGAAGATAACAAAGTCCAAAGTGTGTGCATACCAGTGAGTTGTCAAACCGATATCAAGTTGTGACTAAATACAGAAGAATTATCTGTCAATCAACAATCACTGCAAATTCAAAATAGAAGACCAAATATTTGCTATGAACTGACAAGTCACAGTATTGTCAAATATTTTCTACAAATTGACTAACTTCTATATCATATGGGTATATATATAATTGAACCAATTAAAAAATAAATGAAGAGAGGTGGAGTTTTGCTACAGATTATCTGGGTATTGAATTTGCCTTTTATGACTTCTGCAATTATGACAATAGCCTACACCATGGAATTCACTCTCAGATGTACTTGCCAGACTGGGAATAAACTACTGTTAATGATTTCCAAAATCCCAGTGACATAGAAGTAAAAACAGTCCATATTTTTCCTATAAAGGTCCCTACCAATTTACCCTATGTTTGCAGCAAAGTCCTATTCCTTGAGATCATTGTCGTGCCATCCCTTAGGCACTACCACTAGTTTGATGTTCAGAATTGAACTGCCATTTCATAGAGCTTCCTGCTGGTAAATAAGGGAAAGAGAACACAGGATGTATAGTCAAGGTCTATGTCCTGGACCAAGAAGTGACATATAATAACTTCTAGAGATATTCAACACATACTTGTGCGCACTTCAATTCTTCTATCACAAAAGATGAGGATAATGGATTTTGGTGGAAAACTAGCCATCTTTCTCTTACAGGAAGTAATAATTTTCTGTCTGGCAAAAGAATGCCAGGCCAGTCATGTTAATTATAGAGATCTAAAGAATATGATTACAAATGGAGAAATGATAAGGTAACTTACTAATGATATTTGTTTGAAATTAAGGTCCATAAAAATTCTTTAGGATTTTCTATTTTTAAACAGATTTATTATTAAAAATTTACAAAGATCCAGGCCTCCCTGGTGGCACAGGGGTTAAAGTCTCAGTGCTATCAAGTTAACACCAGCCACTGCAGCATGAGTTTGATCCTCAGTTAGGCACAGCAGATCTCTCCTGTCTCACCCGTTGCTCCCCTCAGCAATGTATTTCGGTAGATCGATCTGTTCTGTTCCCCACTCTGTCTCTAGTGAATTATTTCACCCCCACACCTCTGGCTTCCACCCCAGTTCTTGTATGCATAAATAAATGAACCTTAAATTTTTTTTTTTTTTTTACTAAAATGAGTCCCGTTCACTGAGGAATTGTAGGAGGAAATGTAATAATTTTTTCAGTCACTGAAATCTTCCAAGTAATTAGTTATTTGAAATATGAGAACAAAGTTGGCACAATGTTAATGTGATCATAGAACAAGTAAAACTCAACCTAAGATAACAAAAACTGGCATTGAAAACTGCTACAAATTAAGAATACAGGTAACGTGGGCCTCCCCTGGTGGCACAGCGGTTGAGCGCTGGGCTGCGAGGCTGCCTGCAGCCTCTGCAGCACCGGTTCGTTCCCCGGCCACCGGCGAGGGTCCCACAAAAAAAAAAAAAAAAAAAAAAAGAATACAGGTAACGTGATGGTCTCCTTGCCTCTGAAGGCAAATAAGCATAAAAGCCAACCAAAGAGCTTAAACCATAAAGAAACACCACATCTCCTATTTTATTCACCAGGTTAACCATGGTTTTATGAGTGGAAAATGATGGTATTAATGACTATGAAAATTATGTACTCAAAGTATGGTTGGGAATCTTGGTTCATAATTATAATCTTGGTATTTTATCGGTACCAACATTAAGTTGAACCACCTTTCACAAAATATGGAAGCAACAAATCATTTAGCTATACAGAGAATAGGTACTAAGTGACTTATACCTAAATCTAGCTACTATTTAATTAATAGGTCAATAATTTATAATACTTAAAATGATTATGGAGGTTGCTATCATATGCAAAACATTTCCCTCAAAACTACATTTGTTATAACTGAGTAAGAAAGGCAAGTCTTTCAATTTATAAATAGCTGGAAAGCTGAGAAAGGATATGTATGGGGGGCTAGGTAAAGAGATATATCAAGATAAAATTACACATTTCTAAAGGGGGTGGCACTAATAAAGCACTTAGAACAGAATCAGATTCATAGTAACTATAAATAACTGTTGCCTTTGGTGTATTTTGGTTTTGATTAATGTAATTTTTTGAAAGTTTGATTTTGAATAATGAACAGAATTTTACTAATTAAAATCACTGACATATAGAACTTCAGGCAGATAGAATGGAATCATCAGCTACTGGATACTTTATGGTATGAATCCAGAATGCAACAGGATTTAGTATGGATTTACTAAACGAAATACCTTTCCTAAGCCAGACACCTAAGAGGGATTCAGAAGCATGAAGGGGTTTCTTTTTGTCCTTGGGTTTATAATTACAAAGAATGATCTTATGTAACCTATTTTATGAATTTCCTATTTTATATGTTTGAGGGATAATGCCACCAGCCTTTTTCTATATATTGACTGGGGTAAAATTATTTGTCAATGCACACAGCACATGGAAAACATTTATATAGAGTCAGTCCTCATTTAAATGGTAGAAAAAAGAATGGTTACATCATGTCAATTTTGACAACCTGAAATTAAATACATGGGTCAAGTGGTAAAGAATGATTAATTTGCAATTCTATATAAAAAAAGAGTTGTTATTTATACATGAGGGCTTCTTAAAATCCCCCCAAAATCCTGTTTGGGGCAATAACTGTGTACTTGTGGAAATTCTTCAATTGGGGATTGAATTGGAAGCCCAACCTCATATTTGAAAAAAAAAAAAAATCCCATAGAAAGTTGACTGGTTAATGCATAGTGAACTTTCCAGAGTCCTTCTAGACCTCTGAATGGGTGCAGTCCATTTTCTTGGAGAAACAGTTTGATTGCCTTCAGATAATATTAAGAAATTATGTTTATGGAGTTCATGATCCACTTAAATAAGAAATCAGTGTTCATGCAGGACATGAGGGGAAGAAATGTTCTCTTGCCTTTTTTGCCCAGGAAAGTTATATCCTGGGAGTTCAACCTCCCAGTGGTTTAGAGGGAGGCTTTGAAATCTGGGTCTAGGACAAACCACAATGCTATCTATCGCCTGAGGGAAACCATTTCCTATGTTCACACACCATTTGTTTCTAAAATGTTTAAACTCCACATTCTAAACTGATGTTTAATGCTTTAAAGATACAGTAGTTTGACTTCAGGGCATTGTACAAACTCTTTCAAAACTAATCAGGATGACTTACAAAAGATTTTGGATTAATACCTACCTTTGTTTTATCCTTTGAAGTAGAGCGAATGTGAGGGAAGGCATCCTTTTTCCTTCAGAGAATGATCAGAAGCAACAAGAAAAATACACAAAAGTAAATTTTTTTAGAATTTTCTTGAAGTGTTACCCAATATATGCTAATCATTATTTATGTTGTCACCATATCTAAGAATTGAGACAAACAATAAGACATGGGAGCAAAGTATTTTAAATGGCATGAAATTCATATTTCCCCAGGGTAATCATTCCTGGGTCAGTCTGAAAATAATAAAAACTATGTTTCTCAGGCTCTTAGCATCCATGGCACTGCATGTTTTATAGAGTCCATAAAAATATCATCCACAATTTTGGGGATTCCTTCAGTTGTCACGTATGGTCAGGAATAAGCTTCTATCTGCTTTCCCTTCATCTATTTCAAATAGTTTATTGAGCTGAAATTTCTATAATATAAAAGTCACCATTTTAAAGTGAACAATTCAGTGGTGTTTTGTCCATTGACAATACAGCACCACCACCACCATCACCTGGTTCAAAAACATTTCTATAACCCCACAATAAACTCCTTACCTGTGTATTAGTATCTTTCCTCTCCTCTCCCCAGGCCCTGGTAATGAACAGTCTTCATTAGCTCTCATCTGTTTCCCAATCTTGATTCATTCTTTTTAGTAAAGGTACTTACCAGGACTTTTGCTATCCATAAAGCATCTCTGAGTATCCTGCTGCTGTCACTTACAGCTTAAGAAAACTGATACTAGAGTCAATGACAGAAACTTTAGCTTAGTGGTCCAGCATGCCCATACCAAACCTCTGCTGCCTGAATGCGATCCTATCTCCCTGGTGGATACATCTATCTCCTAGACCTACTGTGGCTCCTCGATCTGTGTTACCCTGTCCAATATATAGTGTAATCTTCAAGAATGTCAGGATAATTTATCTTCTGGTTCGTTAGTGTCCCTAAGTCACACTGGGGAGAAAATCTGTCTCTTCCCTTTTGCATTTCTCTTTATCATGTGGGTTACAGACATAAATCGAGTACCTTTGGGCCTTGCATATATATGGGAGAATGACTTTTCATTAATGAATGACTTTTTCATTAATTAATTTCAGTCATCTCTGCTCCTAGAATCAAGGTGATAGTTTATGTTTTGGAGATGGGAATCTAGAGGTCAGAAGTAAATCTTGGGAGAAATGGCAACCAAGCATGCTGATAGATGTTGTCTGGTGGGAGGTTTTCCCAGGAATATTTTAGTTCCTACTTTAAAATTATTCCTGATAGGTCATTGTCCTCCAGGCAAATCCAAAAATAGTTGAATATTAGTGGATTTTAGTTTGAGTTTAGGCTCAACCTGGAACTTTAAGTAGAACTATAAAATTTAGTGGTAGAATAACAACAAGGTGGTATGATTTTTTTGAAACTTTAACATAAAATGACTTAGAGTTTCTATAAAAGGGAAAACTTGAAAGAAAATAGCCCAAATTCAGGAAAGAAAATTCTGCACACATACAGCTTTATTCATGTAAGGAATAATTAAGGAGAATAAACAAAAAAACATTGAGAGTAAGAACATTGTCTGATACTGTTATTTAAAAGAAAAAGCTTCTCAAAAATAAGCACAGACTAAAAATGCACAAACCATAAATATCTAGCAGACTTATGAATCAACTAGGTTTTTAAAAATAATGACTGTGCTCTTCTTGGAAAAATAATTTCCATTTTACTTATTATAGCAGGCTAACTCACATGAACACTCTCCTAAGATATAACTAAAAATGCAAGATAAACATAATAAATAGCTATCAAGTGTTTACTTGGCCCAATAAGAAAGTAAAAGAATTCTCCAGAGTCCAAAAGAGCAAAGGGGAAACTAAGAATTGAGAGGTAAACAAACTGTTCCTGCTTTGGAGAATTTGCTGCCTTGATAGACCATGGGTTTAACAGCCAAGTAAGAAGCACAATCAAATTTGCATGAAGAGGAGGCAGGAACTGATCCTTTTCATATCGAATGACTTATATTCACTAAAGAATGTAAAAGAAAAATATACCGTTTGAATCACTGGAGTAGGAACAAAAGCATGGTCATAATTCCTTATTCTAGACTGGATGCGAATAAAAATTACTTAGATGAAACTGCAGTCTCTCAAAATACAAATGAGAGGAATATCAAAGAGAAGAAAATATTCCTTCTTCCCCTGCCTGACTAGAAAAGCAGATATAATTTCATGTCTTAAATGATAAAGTGATAAGTTGAGAACATTCACAAACATCTCAATATGATTCTCCTTTTCAATATGGAAATATATTTAAAAGTCTGTAATCCTACTTAACTTCTTTTTTTTTAAAATATTTTTTAAAAAGATTTATTTATTTTTATACAAGAACTGGGGTACAGTCTAGAGGCGCAGGGGGGTAAGAGGACTCACCAGAGACAGAGCAGGGAACAGAACAGGTAGACTGACTGACACACTGCTGAGGGGAGCAGCGGGCGAGGCAGGAGAGGTCTGCTTTGCCATGTGGGTCTCTCCCTGGCTGGCAGGGATTCAAACCAGCGCTGCAGAGGCTGTGGACAGCTTCACAGCACTGTGCTCAACCGGCTGCACCACCAAGGAGACTGCCTACTTAACTTCTTAACCCATGTTTGCAATTGTTATTTATAGAAATGCTTTTTAATTTATTTAGACTTTGGAAATTGCTACTGTCTATTGTGAAATGTAACTGCCTCTGAATGAACTTTCATGTATTTTGTCCAAGTACTACTGCTTGAATTGACAAATTTAAGGTTTTATTTTTAGTCCAGGAGAAATTTAGTTTCTTCTTTTTACCATTTATATATAAGGATACAACACATCTGTGATTCTGCTGACATATTTTAGTTAAATGATATTTAGATTATTCATGTTACTTAAATCAGTACAAGACACTACCAAAAATAAAACAAAACAAAACCAAACCCTGGGCCTCCCTGGTGGTGCAGGCAGTGGAACGCAGCGCAATGAAGCTGTCCGCTACCTCAGCAGCGCCGGTTTGATCCCCTCCGGCCTTGGAGCAACCCACATGGCAGGCAGACCTCTCCTGTCTCACCCGCTGCTCCCCACAGCAGTGTATTTCATCAGTCTGCCTGTTCTGTTCCCCGCTCTGCCTGTGGTGAATCCTCTCACCCTCCCGCGCATCTGGCCTGTACCCCGACTCTTGTATAAATAAAATAAATCTTTAAAAAAAAACCCACATAATTAATTTTAAAAAGCATCAAAGCTCTAGAAAGAAAAGCCATAATCATTAAAATAAAAGTGCAATGGATGACCTAAGCAGCAGATAAAAATAGCTAAATAGAGAATTATGAAAAAGAGAGAACAGATTTGAGAAAGTTATCTAGTGTGCGGCAAAGAGGGATCAACATGTATGAATTGTGAGACAAATATTCAGGAACACAGATGTGAATATTTGAAATATGTTTAATTGAAAGAAAGACTGGAAATCTCCAGTGCTAATAAAGTTCATAAAACTCACCTTTATGTATCAAAATGAACCCTCAAAATATAAAAAATATACATTTAGACATGTCATAGTAAAAATGGGACTACTATAAAAAAAAAGAGAAGGGAGAACTTATAAATGATTGACAAAAAAATAAGCTGTCAGCATAGTATTATCATTTAATAAAATTTTCTTTTTTATTTAAATTTATATTTTTGAGGTAACATTGGTTTACAGCACTATATGTGATTCAAAGGAAAAGGCTCACAGATGCAGAAATAATGAGCAGTAGAAAGGAAAACATCAGTATATCTAAACAAAGATCTGAATGAATATAGCAATTATGTCATTGCATTTAAAATATCTACTTAATAACTATTTGATTCTAAGCTGCATGCATATATAAATGATCGCATAAAAATATTTAAAGGCAAAAAAATTAGATGTGTTTCTAGCCAAGTCATAATAAAAATGGACAGATTTGCTTTCCAATATAAAACAACCAAATCTATGCAAACTCCTGCAGGAAACTGAAGAGAAAGTAACACTTTTTATTTGTTCTATGTAGCTAGGATTATCCTGATGACAAAATTGGACAAAAACATTACAAGTGAAAATTTGCTGACCAATACATCTTTAAGCATAGATGCAAAAATTATTGACAAATTTTTTAATAAGCAAATTAAAAATACATAATGTATATATATATATATATATATATATATATAATATGGGTAATACTTCATGACTCAGTAAAATTCTTCCCTAGAATAGAAATTAAGGTTAGCTTTTGCAAATCAGTGTCATTCACCATATGATTATCTCAATAAATCCAGAAAAGGCATTTTGTAAATCCATCATTCATTCCTGATTAAAAAAAAATCTTCCAGCCAGTTAAAAATACCAATGAAAAGCCAGAAAAAACTCTCATTTGTAGAGATTGAACAACACACTACTTAATGACTATTGGGCTAACGAGGAAACCAAAGAATTTTAAACCAAAGAATTTCATGAGACAAATGAAAATAGGACACAGCTTATCAGAACCTATTGCACACAGCAAAAACAGTACTCAGAATGACATATATATCAAAACAGGCCCACATCAAGAAAAAAGAGCTAAAAAAATAATTTAAAACTACACCTTAAGGAAGTAGAAAAACAAGAATAAATGAAACCAAAAGCCAGTAGGGCAGACATAATAAAAATTAGAGGGAAATTAATGAAAGAGAAGTAAAAAGAACAGTTGTAAAGATGAAATCAAAAGCTTGTTCTTTGAAAAAAAATATACAAAATAGACAAATTTCTAGCTAGACTTGATAAGAAAAAAGGGATACAATGCTAATAAATAAAATCAGAGATGAAAGAAAAGTTAAAACACCTCATTAATACAGAGGAACATAAAAGACTACTATGAATGTCTTTACACCAACAAATTGGAAAATCTGGAAGAAACATATAAACTCTCAGAATCACACAACCTTCTGAATCAGGAAAATATAGAAAGCCTGAATAGATAATTACAAGCAAGGAAATTGAAACAGGAATCAAAAGTCTCCTCAAGAAAACAAAAGCCCAGGAGCAGATAACTCTACTAGTGAGTTCTACCAAACCTTCAAAGTTGAACTAATACTTAGCCTTTGAAAACAATGAGGAAGAGTGAATATTTCTAAACACATTTTATGAGGCCAAATTACTCTGATACCAAAAGCAAAAAAGTACATCACACAAAAAAGAGAACTACATTACTAACTCTGATAAACACAGATATAAAAATTATCAACAAAATCTTAGCAAATGGAAATCAACAATCCATTAAAAAAAATCATACATCATGATGAAGGTTTTATTCCAGGGATGTAAGGATGGCTCAATATACACAAATCAATCAATGTAATTCACCATATAAACTAAAGCAAAGACAAAATCATATGATCTTAGTAATAGATGCAGAGAAGGCATTTGACAAGATTCAGCATTCATTTATGATTAACATTTCTTAGTAAATGGGGATAGAAGGAACATACCTCAACAAAATAAAGCCTATATATGACAAACAACCAGCATTAACTCAATGGTGTTATAAAAAGGGTCCAAAATGGAAAAGAAGTAAAACTATAACTATTTGTAGATGGCATGAAAATACATGGAAATCCTTAAGACTAGACTGAAAAAATATTAGAAACACAAATCAGTACAGGAAAATGGCAAGCTACAAAATTAGCATATACAATTGTCTGTTATTTGTATATGAATAAAATGAACTATATAAAAGAAGAAATCCAGAAAATAATCCCATTTATAGGAGCATAAAAAAGTATTAAATACTTAGGAATAAAGGAGGTAAAAGATATATTCAATGAAATCAGTAAGACATTGTTCAAAGAAGTAGAAGAATATATCAATTCAATGCAAACTCTATCAAAGTTTTTTTTTTTTTTTTTTTTTTAAATATTAAATTTTATTTTTATATTCCCCCATACAATTGCAAACGCCCCATTCTGACCCCAATCCTTCCCCTCCCGCCCCCCACCCCCCAAAAAGTGTCTCTGGTTCATAGTTTTTTGTTGATTTTGATTTTCACTTTCTTATATTCATTTTCCTGGTCCCTTATTTAAGTTTTCTAGATTCCTGCTATGAGTGAGACCATCCGGTATTTTTCTTTTTCTTTTTGGCTTATTTCGCTGAGCATGATCCCTTCCAGTGCCATCCATGTTGCTGCAAATTGCATGTGTTTATCTTTTTTGAATGCTGAGTAATATTCCATGGTATATATGTACCACATCTTCTTGATCCAGTCATCTATTTTTGGGCATTTGGGTTGTTTCCAAAGCTTAGCTATTGTAAACAGTGCTGCTATAAACATAGGAGTGCAGGTGCTCTTTGGAATTGATGTTTCTGTGTCCTTTGGGTAAATACCTAGGAGTGGAATTGCTGGATCATATGGAAGCTCTATGTTTAGTAGGTCCAGAAATCTCCACACAGCTCTCCATAGTGGTTGGACCAGTTTGCATTCCCACCAACAGTGCACAAGAGTTCCTTTTTCTCCACATCCTCGCCAACATTTGTTGTTGCTAGTTTTTTTAATATGTGCCATTCTCACTGGTGTGAGATGGTATCTCATGGTAGTTTTGATTTGCATTTCCCTGATTACAAGTGATGTTGAACATTTTTTCATATGTCTGTTGGCCATTTGCATTTCCTCTTCAGAGAAGTTTCTTTTTAGCTCTTCTGCCCATTTTTTGACTGGATTATTTTCTTTGTTGTTGCTGAGTCTCATCAGCTCTTTGCAGATTTTTGTGATCAGTCCTTTATCATTAGTGTTGGGTGCAAAAATGTTCTCCCAGTTGGTGGGGTTTCTCTTTGTTTTTGTTATTGTCTCTTTTGCTGTGCAGAAGCTCTTTAATTTGATGTAGTCCCAGCTGTTTATCTTTCTCTTCACTATCACTGCTTTGGGTGATGTGTCTGTAAAGATGTCTTTGATGTGCAAATCCCGTAGTGTTTCGCCTATATTTCCTTCTATGTATTTTATGGTTTCAGGTCTTATGTCTAGTTCTTTAATCCATTTTGAGTTGATTTTTGTGTATGGTGTGAGGTAGTGGTCAAGCTTCATTCTTTTGCATGTAGCGACCCAGTTTTCCCAGCACCATTTATTGAACAAACTTTCTTTGCTCCAATGCATAGTCTTTGCTCCTTTGTCAAAGATTAGTTGACCATAAATCTGTGGGTTTATTTCTGGATTTTCTATTCGATTCCATTGGTCTGTATGTCTGTTCTTGTTCCAATACCATGCAGTTTTGATGATTATGGCTTTGTAGTATAGTTTGAAGTCTGGGAGTGTGATGCCTCCATTTCCTTCTTTTTTTTTCAGTAGAGCTTTGGCTATTCGGGGTTTTTGGTGATTCCATATGAATTTCATCAATAATTGTTCTATTTCTTTGAAGAATGCCATTGAGATTTTGATTGGAATAGCATTGAATCTGTATATTGCTTTTGGTAGGATGGCCATTTTAATAATGTTTATTCTTCCAATCCATGAGCAGGGGATGTCTTTCCATTTCTTTGTGTCTTCTTCTATTTCTTTTAACAGTGTTTTATAGTTTTCTTTGTATAGGTCCTTTACCTCTTTTGTTAGATTTATTCCCAAATATTTGATTTTTTTTGTTTCGATAATAAAAGGGGTGGTTTTTTTGATTTCTTCTTCTTCAGATTTATTGTTTGTGTATAGGAAGGCTACTGACTTTTGCGTGTTGATTTTGTATCCTGCCACTTTACTGAACTGATTGATGAGTTGAATTAGTTTTTCTGTGGAGATTTTGGGGTTCTCTATGTATATTATCATATCATCTGCAAATAGTGATAGTTTGACTTCTTCTTTTCCTATTTGGATTCCTTGGATGTCTTTCTATCAAAGTTTAATGGAATTTTAAAAAATAAATAGAACAAATATTACTGAAATTCATATGGAGCCACAAAAGACCCTGAAGAGTCAAAGCAATCTTGACTGACAAATAAGAGAAAGAATGGTAATATTGCATGCTTCAAACTATAATACAAACCTATACTAATCAAAATAGTATGGTATGGGAACAAAAACAGGCACACATACTATCAGAATGGAAGAGAGTCCAGAAATAAACTTATATGTATATGGGCAGTTAATGTACAACAATAAACAATGGAAGAAGGAAAATCTCTTGAATAAATGGTGTTGGTAAAACTGACAGCTATATGCAAAAGAATGAATAGATCACTCTCTCACACCATACACATTAATCAACTCAAAATGGATAAAAAAAAAACTTGCATTTAAGACCTGATACCATAAAATATATGGAAGAAAATATAGACAAAACACTCCATGATATAGGCTTCAGTGAAATCTTTGTGGATTCATCTCCAACAAAAGAGAATATAAACAACTGGGATTTATCAAACTAAGAAGCTTCAACATAGTGAAGCTAAAAGCTAAAACAAAAACACAACTTACTGTAATGGAGAAAATATTTGTACAACATCCAGCCATCAAGAGGTTGATATCTAAGATCTACAAAGAACTCATACAAGTCAATAAAAGAAAACAAAGAATCCAATCAAAAAATGGGCACAAGAGCTAAAGAGGCACTCCTCCAAAGAAGACATACTGACAGCCAACAGGTACAGGAAAAAATGATCATCATCACTTACCATCAGGGAAATGCAAATCAAAACTACAATGAGATATACCTTCACAACTGTGAGGTTGGCTTGTATCAAAAAGACCAGAAGCAACAAGTGTTGGTAATGATGTGGAAAAAAAGGAAACCATTATACACTGTTGGTTGGAATGTGGAAAACATTATGGAGGGCTTTTCAAAATATTAAAAATGAATGACCATATGACCCAGCATTTCCATTCCTAGGTATCTAGACAAAGAATCCAAAAACACTAATTTGAAGGGAAATATTCATGCCTCTCTTCATTGTAGCACTACTTATAATGGTCAAACTATGGAAGAAACCTAGATGCCCAACAATAGATAAGGGGATTAAGAAGATATGGTATATAAGCACAATGGAATATTTCTCAGTTATCTAAAAAGACAAATTCTCGCCATTTTTGATAACCTAGAGGAAACCGGAGAGGGATTGTGCTATGCAAAATAAATTTTAAAAAATACAAATACTAGATGACTTTACTTGTGTGTGGAATATATAGAAACCAAAAAAGGGTCAGCTTAAGTCAAAATAACAACAAACCCTAGAAATATGACTCCAGAACTGAGGCTACCAGAGGAAGAGGGTATAGAGAGAAAACAAAGTAACAATGGAGTACAATGGACTATTGCAATGCACTGTGGGTGCCTTGGTGGTATGTGTGGTGGAGTAACATTACCTGACAAGGGAGTTCCTATAACTCTTAAATACAAACAATGATAAACCAATGTTATCTCAATAAAAAAAAATAAATACAGTTGAGTCTCATTTCAATTGTTAACAACAATTATAAAATTAATTAACATTCCATTAAAAAATGACCAAAGGAACAAAATAAAAAACCCAGGAGGAAACATATATTTGTATTTGTAGTTACTCTGTGATCAAGATCAAAGTACTAAAGAAAAGCAAGATGGTTTAATAGGTGAAATTTATGAAAACATTTAACTGTACAGAGAATAAACGGGATTGTGAGCTCAATGGTATAATGGTAAACCATATTTCTCAAAAACTATCCCAAATCCCTGGTTTGTAGATTTGACAATTCCCATGATGTAGCTACTCCACCCATGGTCAAGTTCATATTACCAACTTAAAGTCATCTGGCTCTCAAATTCCTACAAAATTAACAAACAGGTCTCCTGAGATAGTGTGAACCAGCTATAGCACACCACAAACTTTACTTCATACTATATGCAAAGGTCATGCAAATGAGCTTCAAAGGGAAAAATACAATTTTAAATCTTTTAGAAGGAAAAGATGACAGTATCTTTGTCTTTGATATTAGGAAAGTTTTCTTTTAAAAGATGAAAAAACACGGTCTTTAAAAATAAATGATTAGTAAGTATTATTGCATTAAAATTCAATGTAAGATTAAGGTCAGTGCATTCCTGACACTCTAATCCCAGTGCTTTTATTTATAAAAGATATCGGTAAATATTTGTTAAAATCAGGTAGGTAGGTGCGGTAACCTGTTTCCAAAGCTACTCCTTTCTGTAATGGCCGTATAAAAGAATCCGTTCTTATGTAATTATTCAATAAAATTTGATCAAGCATAAGCATATATGTAGTGAACTGACATTATAAGTATGTTATGAAGCTTTTAGCCTTGATATCAAATAAACCAGTGTTTGAATCCACAAATAACTGTGGAGCAGAAGAAAGCAGCAACACAGCTGTCTGGGCATGGCCAGGGCACCACTCTGCAAGTTATGTAACAGCTGTTGTGTCATTTTACTTTTAACTCAAAACACATTTTTAAAAAGAGAAAACAGTAAGAGTTTCCAAAAAGAAAAAAAAATTGAGTGAGGGAGAGAGAAAGAATGAGAAATATTGAAATCAAACCAGTCTCCTATCTTGTTTTCAAATATGAGGCACAGGAACGCAAGGAACTTGGAGTTGGTTGCCTTAGATTCTACAGAGCAGTCCCATGTGCCAAGTCTGGTCTACGTCCCATTTTTGTAAATAAAATTGTATTGGAAACTATCTTCAATCATTCATGTATCTATTGTGTAGAGCTACTTTCATGCAATCAGAAAATTGCAACAGAAACTGTCTGGCACAGAAAACAGAAAAGATTGTCTGTCCCTTTACAAAAAAATTCACTGATCCCTGTTTGAGATGATTAAATGTTTAGATTCTCAACCAGTCATGGAATTCTCTAATGGAGGGGAGGGAAGGGAAAATAACTAAGACTAAGAGCTGGCATTTTGGAGTTAGACTGACTTGAAATGGAATTCTGGTCCTGTGCTTAGTAGGGCTGTGATCATAAGCAAGCTACTTTCTCTCTGTGTCTATAAAATGGAGACCCAAGTGATGCTGGAAAGCGAAAGCAAGACTCCTGCACCTGCTTTGGAATTATTCCCCTACCTAAATCCTATTATGGGGGAAACTGGCAATTTTCACTGGGGAAAAAATGTTCTTCTTAATTCTTCGTAATCAGAGTTAAGAGCATCCAAAGTTTTCTCACTTGACACTACAGTAACTTTTGCTGCAATAAAATATTATACTTAAAATGGGAGTAGTGTAATTAAAAATTGTCCTTTTTGAATGTTTCCACCTTGAAACCACAGTTAATTTTAAGAACTTGAATTACTGGGGAGGCCTGTTCAAAGTAACTCTTTGTAAAATTGCCGATGTCAAAGGCTGGTAAATACTGCCAAATTCCAAAACCAGAAGTGACTTTCATTTGAAATGAGTTTTAACAGACGATATTGCCAGATTGCTATTGTGGAGACTGTGTGACACTGCACTCTGAGTTCCCTAAAAATTCTCAGGATTCTTCCTCTCCCATATATAAAATAAATATAATTTAGAGCTTCTGAAATCACAGTTGATTATCTACTTGCCCAACACTTGAATGCTGTGCTTTTATTTTTTTTGCTTTTTTTTTTTTTTTTTTGCTTTTTGTTTTAACATTAAAGCTAACTTAGAGACGAGACCAGATAGGGGGGTCTTTCTTTTCCGAACTGCATCCTGCTTTTTCCCCCAAACTGCATCCTGCTTTTCTGGGTCGTGGACTGCTTGTCTGCTAGCCGGTTCTGGAGACACCTAGTCAGGGTCCTTCCTCCCCAGTTTCTATTGAGAACAAGCGCCCTTTTAGACACTTTTTTTTTTTCAATCCTCATAGTCTCTCTGATTCCAAGTATGTCAGAGAAAACAAAAGTTTCACAACAGCATAAAAAGCCAAAAAAATAATAACTGGCCTCAGTGACCAGAGCAGCTGCGATGCGTAGCTTTATCACAGGTTTCGGCTTTGTAAATTAATTCGTCTGCAAATAGTGCCCCGTCTCCAGATAGAGCTCCACTGCTGGAGCGCTGGTTTCTTAAGGATTTAAGTTTAAAGTCAAGGGCTTCCTGCCCTAGGTGTTACAAATATGTAGTGTCGTTTTCTTTTTGCTCCGAGTTTGTACATCCAATCATATTTCGGTATGCAAATAAACCTTAGCCCCAGCAGATAAAAAGGAACAAATAAAGCCAAGTGCTCTATCAGAACCAAATCGCTGAGCCTGTCACCTGTGTTCCAGAAGCTGAGCCAGAAATGTCGACCCCAGGCATGCCAGAGTTACCTGCCCCGCTCTCCAATTTGAAGTTTCAGTATACTAAGGTCAGTACAATTTATGTTTGCTGCTTTGGCTTACAAAACTACCTTCATTTAAAGTATGAAAGGTCAATTTAAGTAAACTTGTGTAAAGAGCCCTTTGCAAATATAAAAATAAAAGGCTTGCAAATGCAGGTCTGGGTTTAGTGTCTTGATCAAATAATGAATTTTAAATCACCACAAGCAATTTTTCACAAATGTACTTCTTGAACTATTTCTAAGTGAAAGGAATTCTTTTTTGTATTAAAGGTTCTTGTGGCAGGATTCTGTGGACTTTAGGAAGGAGTTCTATTAACTTTGGCATAGCCCAGGATGTGTGATAAGAGAGACACACACTTGTGAGAGAAACTTATTAGAAAAACCCAAGCAAATTGGGAAATGATTTAAATTTTTTAAAAAGATAAATAGAACATGTTGAAGTAACATAATTTTTTATGTATTTAGTGAGCACAGAAATCAAAGGTCCTAAGCCTGGTAATTGGATGAAAGAGCCTGTTTCACAAAACTACAAGTGGACTTGCACTACTTAGCATATTTGGAGAAATAAAACATTTTTATTTATTTTTTCAGAGAAATCTGTTTCCATTGGAGCAGATGCATAATTGTTAACTGATAAATATTTAGAGAAACAAAAGCAAGAGCCAGATCCAGACTTAACACACAGCTAAGGAGAATAAGGAAATGGGTCCTGTTTGAGTCATTCAAGAGTATCTCTGCACTTTGCTCATTTCAGTGTTATGTGCCTTCTGTCCTGTCATATCTGAGAACTCCCAAACAAACACAACAAATACACAAAAGGCAGTCTAACTAAAATCGCTTAGTTAGCTTTATGTGTAAGAAAGGACCTATCATTGTTACAAGTCAGGGAGTCTTTATGCTTTCTGAATTACCCACTGAAAGGCCAAAAAAAGCATTTAAGCTGATGATAAACTCTGAAGTCCTTATGTTTCCTTACTTGTAACCATGAATGATTTTGAAATCCTAAGATCTATTGCATTTTCATTTTCATAACAAATGAGTAAGTTTTTCAGCTGACTGGCTTTTTTCCTTAGGAAACTGTCTGCAGAGATCAGGTTGTACCTTTAACATGATTGCCTATACACTGTATTAAGGTGTTATTTTCACAAGGTTTTATTAATAGGGGAAACATTTTTCCACTCAATTTAATTGCAAATGGGAACATGGAAAAGGTGGTTAGGCTACATCCTCATAGTTTACAATTAGCAAAGGTATGCCCAAGAGATAAGATTCCAGTTTTCCAACTTTCTTACCCCAAGTTTGTCATTCACAAGAAATTTCAATGCAAAGTAGGCACATTTTGAATTTCATAAAGATCAATGTTGGCAATGACTGAATGATTCCATTACTATTATTACAGTCTTTTTTTTTTTCTCTATGGTACTACTTAAGATATTTTGATAGTTGAAACGCCATATTTTAAAAGCTATTTGACTGAATATATTTGCATCTTTCTTTTATGTGTATCTTAACAAAGTTCTAGTGTGAAATACTTTTGCTGCTAAATTAAACTTCATTTAGCAGTTATTAACTGAGCATGGAAGAACCACTACCAGACAAATGAGAAAGGGCTTAAAGTCTAACACACAAACACAGATCTTGTGATTGTTTAAGAGAGAAGTTTTTAAGGTTGAAATCACCTGTTCACTTTAACGTATTACCCAAGAACATCCCTTTAGGGAAAATGACTGACCTAAGTATTCAAAAGGAGGCAAAATTCAGAGAGTAGGCATTTGCTCTTGTGTTAAGAACTCTGGGTAAAAAATACTAAAAAAAGAGAGTTAGTGCATTTTGATTGCTCACATATCGTCTCTATAAATCTGTTCTGCTCAAATAGCACTTTATTGTCTGACTTATTAGTTACATTTTCACACTTGGGAGGACATCAGTTATATATGTAATTAAATCTAAATGTGTGAGCTTTTTCAAGTGCCCTTGCATTTTTTTTTTTTTTTTTTTACTGCCCCTCACTGAAGAATTGTATTGGATTTGCACTTGCAAGAGGAGTTGGATAAATGATGGTGATTAACTAAGTTTCCTGGTTGCAAATCAAGTAAGCAAGTATTTAATAGTGTCTGAGGAATTGCCTTTTAAGGCCAGCCCCCTAACCTCCTGTATTACTTTTCTCTTACTATTTTAATGTTCTTTATATCACTAGAAGGATACTGGCCATTAAAACAAGGTGGAGGGAAGAAGAAGCAAGGCTGAGTAACAAAAACCACAACTCTAGCAGAACAACTATATACTCAGGCTTGAGACTGCTTTTCAGTTAGACAAAAGAAATCATTGATGCATATCTCTTATGACTTACTCTCTGATTATATTTTGTTGAGATGGATAAAACAAAGATCAAAGGTTAAGAAATACCTTCTAAAATAATAAAAGTTTTTAGAATTTAAGACCGCAATAACAACATTATAAATCTACATCAACTCAGATCCTATCTCTAGCATCCTTTGTCCCTTTTCCAATTTTAAATTAATCCCACATCTGGCAACCCATCCATTTTATTAAGCCTTAAAATGTATAGTTTCTTTGAAAGTTATCATGGGCCAAACTACATTACCTTTCTCTGCTTCGGTTTCCTTATATGTAAAATGGGGATAATGAAAGTACCAATTTCCTAAGAAGATGAAACCATCAAATAACTTTACTACTTATAAAGCACTTAAAATAGTGTCTGGCACATGAGAAGTGACTGATGAACATTAGCAGTCCTGGTCCTTTTCATTTTTGTGGATTTTTCCACTATTCCAGAAGCTTCTTTTTAACTCAACCTTTCCTTCCTGTTTTCCATAAGTGCTCCTCTCACCTCCTTGTCTCCCAGAATTTCTGTCACTCTTTCTTGCAGTCATGCCCCCTTGACAAAAATCACATTGGAGCAAAGTTCCAATGTTTTATCCAGGTTTCAGGGATTAAGAATTTTCTCTTAGAGGATTTGGTAATTTTCTTTTCCATTCTCCCTTCACAACATTGTTTTTTATCTTAAAAAAAAAAAAAAAAAGACAAATAGGAAATTCAAGAGGGCAAGCTTTCCCAGATGGGATTTAAATCCCAAAATATTTAACTCTTGAACTTACCTCACTGAATAATAGTTTGTTCATGTAAGAAAAGAAGAAAAGATCTTCATCTGCTAATGACATTGCACACACAGGCACACACACAGGCACAAATACAGAGGAAGTAGTTATAGCTAAAATTATTGTATCTTCTGTGCTAATAATTGTTTAAGTTCCTTACAGTGGTTTTACTTACCTCTCACAATAACCCTATGAGTAGGCAATGTACTATTCCTGTTAGCCTTAAGTTAGACAGTTAATAAATGATAAAGTTAAACAGCAAATGCTGGCAGTCTAGACCATCACACCAACAAATGACTTGTGTAAGATCAATAGCACTACATGGGGACATGGAGTTGCTGGAATCCCGTTCTGTCTTATTTCCAACTTTCATTTGTCCATTCCTGGCTATTGAAGGAGACATGACCATGAGCCTTTCCAGCTGCTGCTCATCTGTTCTCAGACCATTAGGAGAAAGCTTCCCACCAAGTTAGGACAAAAAAAGGAGAGAATAGTAAGTTAAGGTTGAAGCAAACAGACTTCCTGCTTTTATTGAAGGTGGGTTGAGCTGAGAAAGGCAGAGGACTTTGACATAGGCATACAATTTCTCTGTAAACTACATTTCTTCAGTGCCTATGGAATATATTTTGATTGGAGTAGCCGACTGTTTACCCTAGATTTCTGGTATTGTTATTTAACCCATCTGTAAGTTCAGGTGTGCATCATTAGAAATCAACATGTCTATATACTCGATCAATTTCACCACTAGAAGTCCAATTCTGTACTTCACCCTATTTATCCACCCCTCTCTCCTTCCCCTCTGGTAAGCTGTAATTTGATCATCTAGAAGCTTATTTTTGTTTTATTTAGTTCATCCATTTGTTTGGTTTCTCTCTATGCCACATTTGCATGAAATCATATTGTTCTTGAGTTTGATGGAGAAGACTCATGAGTCATTGAACACTAGGCACAATTTGAAGTGGATTTTACCTTTGTTTCATATTATTATTCCCATTACACACACAGATTGAGGAAACATACATTTCTGAATATCCCATCCTCTTTACTTTTTTGCCTTTCTTCCCTTTTCACTTCTTTTAGTTAACAATTCATTGAACCACTGCTCTATTCTAGGTCTTATGGTATAAGAAGGCAAATATGATTCTTACCTCATGGAGCTTATATTTCTGGAGGGTGTGTGGGGAAAAACAAGCAAGTAAGTGAATACTTTAATCACAAATTATAATAAATGCTACAAAGAAAAAACTGAAAGCTGAGAGAATATCAGGGGAAGAGCTTACTTTAAATGAGATTAGGGAAGGTCTCTTTAAGGAAGAGATATTTAAGGTGACCCTGAGAAATGTACAGCATAAAATGGCTGTGTAGGTTAAGAAAGAATCAAAGATCCAAAGGATAAGAACTCAGCATGTTCAAGGAACTTTCAAAAAGCTAACATGGTTGGAGTAAAGTAAGAAAGGCAGAAAATGGATGAGATGAAACTGAAGTTGCCACATTGCCTGATGGATTTTGAGGCACTGAGGAGTGCTCAAAACAGGGCAGGACTTTAGGTTCAAGACAAAACTGATAGTGTTGTGGCCATGCTTTCATTAGGGAAGTCTTTTGCACTCCCTTTTGACTAAAGCAATGTTTTGTTTGCTTTTGGCTTGGAAGCAGTTGAATAAATAGTTGGATCGCTGCAAGGTGCAGTGGCTTACCAAGATAAACCCAGCTTCGATTTCCAACACTTCTACTTATTAATGATATGACTTTGGCCAAACATATAATCTCCTTGAGTTTCAGTTCCCCTGTCTGTAAATTGTGAATAATAATGACTAGGTTTCAAAAGTGGCTCTGAGAACTAAGTGAGGCATTTAGTAGCTACTTAGTCCAGGCTCTCTTTAAACCCCTCTTTACCAAGATGACTCTTAGAATAATACAATTACTGAGTTCCCAATGTAAGTGGAATGAATAAGCACATGTCTTGTCACAGCTCAACATTGCTTTCATCTATTTATCTCACTTCATGCTCATTCTTAACCACAGGGGAGGAATTAGAGAACATTCTCCCAGGTCCTATTTTAAAGCTGAGGAACCTGAGATCAGAAAGCTTAAGTGATCAGCCCAAGATCACACAGCTCTTAAGCGACAAAGACAGAATGAACTGGGTTTTCATTTTAGAGTTGATACTTTTCTACATGATTCCATTTTCCCTAAACACTGAAAACAGTAATTCTCTGACCTCACTGGATTGTCTCTAACAAGTGTTTTCACCTGACTTCATTTATACCATTCATTCCTTACTCTAATTAGAGAATGGAAATTTGGATGATTCAAAAAGAGGATGATTTGGGAACCAGATCCCTAGACTGGGCTAATAGAGAGAAAACTTTCTAGAGTAGTACTTCTCAAATTTAAATATGTGAGTGAAAAGCTTGAGTATCTTATTGAAATGCAGATTCTTCTTCTGTAGGTATGAGATGATAAATGGGATTCTGCATTCCTGACAGCCTCCCAAGTTTTGCTAATGCTACTGAAAGCATGGTTTGTGACTGGCAGCAACAATGCTGTTGAAGTTTTGGGTCAGTCTTATAACTTTGCCTGCAGTGATCACCATCTGATTACTTAGAGACCTGACTTCCTGGATCTCTTAGAAACTCACACGTGGCCATGTCAGAGCCACTTACCTTCCCCAAAGGAATGTGCCCAAGTCCTACGGGAACCAAATCTGAGCCATAAACCAATGACAGAATCAACCACTGCTTTTACTCCTAAAAGAAAATCTTTCACTATGAGTATGCTATGTTAGCTCATCTCTGATGACATTTTAGATTATCTCTGAGGTCTCATAGATCTTAGCAAACCATTTTGCTCTCTGACAACAGCCTGGCTTCAAAATCCCTAATCAACTAAAATCCTAAGTAAATTATACATACTCTAAGGGAGAATTATCCCAATTATATAAGGATTCTCAGAACTGTGAGTGTTCATGTGATTTCTTTAGCTTGGCCTTCACCTAATACATTTGTTGTTAGCTACTCGCCAGAGTGAAAAGAATGGGTGAGTACAATGTTTAGAGACTATGAGAAACATCTCACTTGAAGAACAGCCCAAAGTTCAGGTAATGCCTCTGAAATGCCATGAGTAATCTCTGGTATGAGATAATACAGATCAGAACAAAAGAAACCTAGTGGGAATACAGGCATTGATAAAACACTGATGAACTTGTCTCAGAGTAGCATTTACCTGGCTTTGGTGGTACTGTTGGTTTGGGATTTCATGATGCTATTATAATTGTGATCAGATACTTACTTAGCTACCAGATGGAAGTGATAACATAGATTGAACTATGTTCTAAGAACATAGCAATGATTGCTTCATGAACTTAATTTAATTAAAGGCACTTCAAATAAACAAATCAGAAAAGTATTTTTGTAAACTTGGATTTCATAATACCTATGTATTTTGAGTGTGTGTGTGATCTGCATGTGTGTAAAGTTCCACAATCAGAGGCATTGCTTGCAAGGGATGTAAAGTGTTTTTCTGATATTATAATATCTGTTTTTCTGATATTACAATATCTGTATCCAGTGCCTGTCTTGTTGGATTTGTTCATAGAAATTGTTACTATACAAATATCACAGACCTTAAAACTTTGCCTGAACAGATAAGCAACTACCTCCCAATGGGACTTAGGAGTCCCATTGTTTATTTCCATTGCTTCCCACTACTTTCTTTTAAGGCCAAGGACTACAGGTAACAAAGAACTAAATTATGCTCAATATTTGACACTTTCCTTAGAAAGATAAAAACTTATATGCAAGCTAGTAATTGCATTATTGAGTTTTGATTTTGCTAAATGTTATATATGTATAGAACTTTTCAGTGCTTTGACATCTTGCCTCTTCAATACAGGCTATATATGATGTTCAGATTTATTGAGAAGTATTTTTATCATCCATGGGACATAATAAAGATGTAATTCAAAACAGAAATGCTTTAGCATTTTTTCTTTTTCCCTAATTGATGTGAAAAGTCTTGAAGCAGTTTTTCAATCAGCAAGAAAAAAAAAAAGAATACATTCATGTTAAGTTTGACTATAATATAAAACAGAAATGAAAGGAGCATTTTATTTTTCTTAATTTTATTATAGTCACTTTCTCTTTTTGTTTTCATCCCTTTTACTGCAGTTTAATATTTTCCTGCCATCTGTTATTTCCTCCTCAATTTCCTTTTAACATTTTTTTTTTTTTACTTTGAGTCTCAACAAACCTCAGAGTTTGGGTAAAAATTAGTTGCCAGAGGTCTACAGCCCATTCTTTCAATTGTTTAGCACCTACGCCTGACTTCTGTCATGTCTCTATTCACTCCCCACCTTCTTTTATCTTCTTCAGTCCCCAATTCTATGGCCTTTGCCACTGTTTGAGGTTCCTAATGCTGAGAAAAGGTCTACATATTTCTAAAACCCGTCACTTCTTATACATTTACAGCAATACCTGTCACTCCACATGCTTGAGCCAGGCTCTCAGTTTGGAAAGCCACACTGGTGACATAAAATGGAGAATCTTATCACAGTTCCTCACTCTTCGTGTGTCTAAAAAGACACCTTTGTATATTTTAAATGTGATACTGTTAAAATCTCTTTGTTCCCCAAAAAGCACTGGCTTCCTTTATAGGCTCTAGAACCACAGGCCTGACTGAAACCCTGCAGAGAGTGTGTGAATATCTGTGGAATTTAGTGCACCCTGAATATCTGTGGAAGGGTATCAACATGTTCCAAACTTTTAGATCAGCAGATAAGCCTAGGATATTTTACTTTGTCTATTAGCCAAATTTAGCTTGTCCAAGCTAAACCTATTTTGAAGAATGTGCTTAATATTTACCATTGTAGCTTTACACTGAACACATTAAGATATAATAACTCTTATTCAAGGAAGGCTTTTTTTTTTTAAAGTTATAACTTATTCTTGGATACTAAACTGCATTCAGGAAGTGACCACTTTTTAAATCAAAAGCCATATCATGTATCTTTTACAATCTGATGGATCTAAAATTTAAAGAGTAAAAATCAATTTTTAAGTTGCCTCAACATTCCCATTGATTGTTTCCCCATATAAGAAGCACATGAAGTCTGAGAGTGCACAGCCATCTGTAACTTCCAATCAATGATGTGAACTTTAAGTTGAGGTCAACTACACACACACACACATTATTTAAAAGTATCCTGAATCAAAACTTTGTAATTAGAATATATTTAATGTAATGGTTATTAAAGAGGAGTCAAGAATTTTGTATCTTTGATAGCATGTTCTTTTCCCCATAAACTTGCTAAAGGCAAAGAGCAAATAAAAAAAAATGAGGTCATCACCATGATAGATTATTTCAACACACCTAGAACAAGTTTCATAAGGATTATAATAAACATCTGCACATAACCATTTATATGACTACAGGAAGGATGATTATTCTGAAACATTTGGTCACATCATTAGCTGGAAGGCTAATATCTAATGTAAAGCCAATAGGAAAAAAAAATTATAAAGGTAGTTCCCACTAATAGCCTCCCCTAGCTAAGGAGGAAAAGGAAGTGGTACAATGCCTGGTCATTAGAGCAAACTGGATCATCTCATTACTTATACTGAGCTCTGTTTTTATGTTGAAAGGTATCTGTTTGGGAGAGAACGTATCATCATCATTTGCTGTCTATACTGCTACATCACTCTAAAGCCTATGATCTCATGCCTGAAATGTTAAAATGGTCTCCAAACTAATCCACTGGTTAGGACTCTGGTTGCTTTACTTCAAACCATTTGGGATACATTAAAATCAGTGTTCTTAAAAACACCCATTTGAGTTACCAATCTCTTATTATATCCAGAACCAATCTCTTATTATATCCAGAATAGAGTTGAAATGTCTCTCTGTGTGCCTCAAGATCTACCACCAACTGGTTTCATTCTCATTGTTGGAAGTTATTATCTATGACTGTTTCTAATGGGACTCTTTGTCCAGGGTTATCTCTTTGTTGTGTTACAAATATCCCAAGAGTTTTCTCTCTCTATTTTCCTTCTTTCTCACTGATCCAGTCCTATCTTTCAATGATGCATCCTTCTAGCCCACATGCCTCTCTTCCAAACCCTCTGCCATTTAATAACTGTGCTGCTTTGTTCAAGTTATTCTACTGCCCTCATTTCTTTTATAGCTGATCTCAATATAAACACACTGTTTTCTGAGATAGTAAGCTCCTGAGAGAGGGGCTATGGCTCACTCACCTCATATTTGCCCTTGATGCCATCCAGAGTCTCCTCTATTTACTCTTATTTTGGATTACTGAGTGTCAGTCTGAGTTCTAACAGAAGTTAGGTTCTTTCGGGCTTATTTTGCTGAGCATGATCCCTTCCAGCTCCATCCATGTTGCTGCAAATTGCATGAGTTTATCTTTTTTGATTGCTGAGTAATATTCCATTGTGTATGAAAAATACCGGATGGTCTCACTCATAGCAGGAATTTAGAAAACCTAAATAAGGGACCAGTAAAAAGACTAATTATAATAAAGTAAAAATCAAAAACAACAAGCAATTATAAACCAGAGACACACTATGTGTGGGGGGGGGGAGAGGGAGGAGGATGTAGGATCAAAACAAGGGGGGTGGGAATTGTATGGGGACTACAACCAGGATGAAAATGCATACATTGTGCAAAAATGAAAAATGATGTAAATATATATATATATATATATATATATATATATATATATATATACAAAAAAAAAAAAGGTTGGGTTCATAGTGCTCAGCATTAAAGGTTAGAACCGAATAATGTGAGCAGTTACTGGTAATTTGTAATCATCTACCACTGATCACTTCAGTTGCCTGAAGGCTGACAGATAAAATTGAATTCTTACTTTATGTTAATGCCAATTTACAGAAACTTCACTGGCTTTCATGTGAAGGGGGAGTTTTGTGTACAGCTTAGGTGCAAGAGTCTGATAATAAAACTGGATGGTACATACATATTGTAATAATTCTTTCACCAAAAGAGGTCATATAAGGGAGTAAAAATAAGCTCTAATATACTGAGACCATATTATTGAGAATGTGAAACCACAAATTATCACAGACCTAAAGGTAGGATGACTCAGGGGGGAGCTGGCATGGTTTACCACATACCTAACAAAATATAATACATGCTGTATCTTTTTTTATTAGATTTTTTGGGAAATTATACTGTGGAAAGGTGAATTCTGGGTATAGCTCTGACAGGATGAAATTTGTGTTCTCATAGAATAGAGGAAAAAAGGGAGAGAAAAAGCAGAATTAAAATTCTGTGAGTGAATCTGTTGCAAGTTTAGCAAGACCCACAAGAATCTAGGCCAGTACCTTGATGTCTTTAGTTTTCCGTTTGGAATTTGAGGAACTAAAATGGAGATATCTCATTTTAATACAAAACAGAACCAAGAAGTTATTTAAAGCAGGATGCTAAGATAACATTTAGAAAGAGAAAAAGAAAAGAAGCTAAATCTAGTTGAACTAGTGAAGTCTTCACGAGGACATAACATTTGAAGTCAGAGTTTGAAGTCTGACTAGAAGAAAATAGTGAAGCTCCAGACTAAAGAACTGTCTCAACAAACGTGGAAAAAAGAAGGCAAGGTGTTGACAATAGTAGAATGAGACTAAAACAAATGGGTAAACTAAGGAAATTGTTAGCTAAGTAGTAAGATAACATGTTGGATGAGCTTATCAGGGTCAATGTGTATTAGCACTTAGTGCACCTAAATGTTCTGAAGAGAAAACACACTATGAACTGGTTTAGGAAGATTATGATAACAGGGTGAATTTCAATTAGGCAGAGGTGGAAGTCAGGGAGAGGATCTTTTATGATAATATAGAACAACGAGATACAAAAGGATGACTAGCGGCGGTGTGTGTTGTGAACAGGAGAGGGAAAATGTTTGTGCATGTGTGAGCGAGAGAGAGATGTGTGGAGAAAGAATAAATGTGTGGTGGAGCAAGCATTAGGATTGTAGTTTGAGGCAAATCAGAGAGATGCATGTTGATTAAGGTGTTTCCTAGCCATCCTTTGCGGGAAAAATTGCTAAGAGGTAATGACTAGAAGCACATAAAAGAAAATACTCCTTAAGAGTAATTATTGGATTCTGTAAAATGTTTTTCTGATAGCTATAATGCTAATTCATTCACTGTACATGCTGTTGGGCAAGTCTGTATTTTAATCTGAATTTATCTTTCTTCGAATTGAACTAAGATACCACCTTGTTTTTCTTGATGGATAATAGAAATGTCATAGTCTTCATGTGTGTTCTACTTCTTGTAACCTGATGAAGAAAGCAAAGATTTTCATGGTACCTCTATCTTTCTCACACTTCCATACATGCATCTTTGTACACCTATCCCTTTATTTATTTACATTTATACCTTTTTTTCCTGTCAATTCCAGACTAGCACTACAACTCTTTTGAACCCTTCTAAACACACTGATTGATACTGTTTGATGTGAACAGGAATATTCCTTCCTCTGGATGTTTAGCAAATGACAAGAATCAGAATGTCCCTGAGAGTAGAATATATAAAAGTGTATATATCTTATTGAGGTAGAGCTGCAGGATTATAGGTTCTTCAATGAAATAATAAGTTTTTATTCAAGAATTCTTTACTAAAGTTAAAATCACTCAAAGAGAGGAATTGTGTTGGTCTTGAGAATAAGCCAGAGAACCAGAAGAGCCTAGTCCTTGAATTTATTTATCATCTAGAGGCTATAGCCTCGGAAGGAAGGCAGGCAGCTCTGAATGACTTTTTAAAAAAAAGAACAAGTTTTATAATAGAGGTCCAGAAGACCAACGAAATATTTTTGAGAACAGGTTGTCTGTAGAAATAATCTTATAAATCACAACATACAGAATCACAAAATATAGAATTAATTGTACTGAAGCATTTAGGAATGCATGGCAATATACATCTTTTTAATCTCACAGAATTTAAAGCTATATTAAAGACATTGCACAACAGAATATCTAAGTGCAAACTCATAGGTTAATCTAAAAGACTATTTTTATTTCAGATTACATAATATGAACAATTAAACTCACAGTGTATAATTTTGATGCTGTGACTGGGGAATTTTTAATAGCTAAGTAACCTGTTTTTAGAATAGCAACTGATTTAAACTTTTGGGTCCCTGTTTCAATATATTCTCAGAGTTACACTATCAATAACTTACCTTTAAATATCAAGTAAGGAGAGGTATCTGAATTAAGACATTTATTATAAATCTAATACATACGTCACCTTTCATTTAAATCTGCATGTATTGACTACCTGTGATTTAAAATTTAATAAACTATTTCATCCTAATAATGAACAACAGGAATTTGCAATACATGATATTTAATAATGTACTAATGTTTATCTTTATACTTTAATAATGAATTAGAAAAAGAATAAACAAAGGGATCAGAAAAGAGAAAAATGTTTAGCTTTTGTCAGAAATACAATATAACTATTCATCATAGAGGAATACTTTTTAATCTGATTTTGTCAAATAGATTTACTCAATAAAAAGAGAACAAAATGTCAAAGTTCTATTTAGTTCCATAATAAAAAAGATATTCGGGCCTGCAAAAGCTTATATTTGTGACACTGATTTCTATATGACTTAGAGGTATAGGATCTCACCCTTCAGATGTGTGTTACCATAGCACACCCAAAAGCAAGTCACTCACAGTCCCCCAGCATAGTCTATTGGGGACCCTCCACCTCTGCTATCTTTAATTCTATTTCAGTTATATTTCTAGGGTTTGTTATGGGGTTGGTTTTGTCTGGCCTTTGTATTGTTTCTCTATATTCCAAATATAAGTAAAACCATCCAGGAGTTGTCTCTCTCCGTCTGATGTATTATGCTCAAAATTATGCCCTCCAGAACCATCCATGTTGTTGCAAATGGCAAGAGTTGATTCTCATTTTCATTTTTCTTGAGGTATTTTTTAGTTTTCTTTGATTTTTCTCATTAACCCAATAGTCATTCAGTAGTATGTTGTTCAGTCCTCACATATTAGAGGTTTTTCTGATTTTTCTTTTGTGGGTGTTGTCTAGTTTGATGCCATTGCAATCCACGAATATACTTGATATACTTTCAAGCTTCATGAATGACACTTGTTTCATGACCAATGTGTAGTCTATCTGTTAGGGGGAAAGGATGTCCTAAAGCTAATTCCATACAGGCTTTGTGGACTCCACTCCCCACTCCAGACCAAAGCCAAAGACACTGGGAACTCCAAACCCCATCACCACCAAAGGGAAGGTGGCTGGGACCTGAGGGTGGGTTTAAGCAGCCAGGTTTGGTAAAACTGGACATGTGGGCTTTGGAGAGGCTCCCCCATTTTGGCTCACTGCCAGCTGGCAGTGTTTGGCCAGCTCTGAGAGTGCCTTTGGGTTTCCAGGTCGGCGGCGGATCGGGTAGGACACATTAAAGACTTTATTTCCCTATTTTCTCCCTGAGTTGTACATTTGCTCAATTCCCTTTCCCTTGTAAATAAACCTTTTATTAACCTTTTGTGTGTGCCTGTAGTGGAGTATTAATAAGTCCCTTTTAAGCGCGTGGGTGAGGACCCACAGCCAGGCAACCCATTTTATATCAGGGCTGCTTCGTAAGATATCCTGGAGAATATCCCATGAGCACTCGAAAAAAGTGGTTATTCAAATTTTGGGGAGCATAGTGCCTTATATATGTCTACTAAACCCCTATGGTCTAATTCTTTGTTTAAGGTTATTGTATCCTTGTTTTCTCTCTGTCTTGCCTGATCTCTCCATTGGTAAAAGTGGAGTGTTGAAGTCACCCATTTTGATGCACCTTCATTTCATGAATTATATATTTGCAAACATAGATGTCACTACCTTTTTTGGGGTCCTATTTGTTTGTAGGATTCTTTTCTAACTCTTACTTTGAGATTATGAAATGCAGACTTTTTAAATGACTTACTAACCCTTTTAAATATTTCTATGAGTTTATTGTGTATACAGAACAAATTTCCATATTCCCTAACACCTCTCCTTCTTTATGTGCATGTCTTTTTTTACTAGACAGCACTAAGGAATCCAGTATTTAATTTCACCTAGGGACAAATCAATTATTACATCATTTTTAAAACATAGAATGAGACCTTTAAGCCATTAGAAGGTTCAAAATGTCACTAACCATTTTTTTAAGCAAACTTCTTTTAAAGTCCTCCCTCAAACAACCTTTGTAACTGTAAAATAAAGGATCAGAAAAAAGCCATTTATAATACTAAATCACCATTAGCCCAAAATGAACCTATTCAGAATTTGAAGTGGAAAATAGACAATGACTCACAAAGATCAAGACCACCAAAACCTCTGATCTTGACTCAAATTTATGGTTAATTCAGATTAAAGCATCTTTTCCTAGACTGTCTTCTCTAGTCCATATTTTCTACTATTCAAATAGTCTCATACTTGGTGAAATTTCAAAGTTATTTTATTTCAGTGTGTGCATGTGTATGTGCATATAAAATGTTTTAAACAACCAAAATATCTGTGTGTGTGGAATGTGTGTGTGTGGGATTTGTATGAATGAGGTGAGGTTGTGACATTGACCTTCCTCAAGCATTCCATAATGCTTTAGTTCAAGTTCATAGAATATATCCAACAGTTGTTGCATATTTACCTACCTTTTTATCTACTTTACCTACCTTTTTATCTCTGTAGATCTTCATAAACAATGAATGGCATAATTCAGTGAGTGGCAAGAAATTTCCAGTCTTTAATCCTGCAACTGAGGAGAAACTCTGTGAGGTAGAAGAAGGAGATAAGGTAAGTTTCCTAATGAATTCCATTTTATACCAGGTTTCTTTGTTTCTTACCATTCTGAGAAACTAAATACCACTCCAAGTACAAACAGACATGCCATGAACATGTGGTTTCTGGGACCATTTGGGAACTTTTTTGGTACAAAAAGAATGCTTAGCAGTCATATACTAAGGAACTGGCCATGCTTCTGAGTATTATAGTGATTTTTTTCATATTATTTTTCCTTGCTTGTTTTTCCACTGAAATAGTGTCTAAATTTATTTTTCAAGCTGCATATGAAGTTATTGGTCATAGGTTTAAAAAACAGAGAAATTAGTTTCTCATATAAAATTGTTATTTTGTCAAATTATAAAATGAAATGAAAAGTTAATATAGGACTTTTAGAATAATATATTACCTAAGTACTTCATTAAAAATCATTGAATGAATATTGAAAAATTAATTTTAAGAGATTTAAGTTGAATCACAAATTAAAAGTGGTCTGTTCTCTAGTTAGTAACATTAATAGCAAAATAAGCAAAATTAATTTAGTGATAATATAAAAATTTTTAAATGTGTGAATTTAATACTCAAAATAATCCTGTGGTGAAGGTGATATTTTAGCCACCTTTACAAATGATGAAATAGCAGAATAGAAAGTTTGAGTAATTTAATAGACATTACTAATAAATGATTAAATCGGTTTTCAAATGCCATTCTTCTTAATGCAGAGACTGTGACTAGCAGGGTTACTGCCTCAGCTTATAATTATTTTTTTAAAGATTTATTTATTTATACAAGAACTGGGGTACTGTCAGAGGTGCAGGAGGGTGAGAGAATTCACCAGAGACAGAGCGGAGAGCAGAGCAGGCAGACGGACCAAAGACACTGCTGAGGGGAGGAGCGGGCCAGGCAGGAGAGGTCTGCTGCATCATGTGGGTTTCTCCCTGGCCGGCCAGGAATCGAACCCACGCTACAGAGGCTGCAGACAGCTTCACAGCATTGCGCTCAACCCACTGCGCCACTGAGGAGGCCCAGCTTATAATTATTATTAAAGTAAGATTAGGCTATATTAAATAGCTCAGGGAGTGAAGAAATTAAGAATTTATATCTGAACACATACCTTAAAAAAAAAAATTTTCTCTTGGGCCTCCCCTGAGGATTATAAGGGTGGCGCACCCATAATCCTCCACTATAGACCACTGGGCCCCATCCCCCCGTTCCTCATCAACCACCCCCACCTGATCCTACAGTTATATTTCTAGGATTTTGGGGGGGGGGGCAGTTAGTTTTGCCTGTTCCTTTGTTTTGTTTCTTTATAGTCCACATATGAATAAAATCATCTGGTATTTGCACCTGAATTAAATGATACAAAGCCAAGCTAGGACGAGGCATACGGACCATCACTGGCAATATACTAATGGAGCCCCAGAAAGCCTTTGTAATAAGATCCACTCCCAGTCATAAGAGAAAAAATGAATTTGTCAGTTCAGCAGTTTATCAGACTTATAGAGATCCACATACTACAGTACTTAAAAAGTCCTAGTTGCTTGAGTGACTCTGGCAACCATGGGGAGGTGGGAATAGCAATAAAGGGCAAAGTGAGGACACCACATCTAAACCCCCCACAACCTGCCTAGTCTTTCTCTCCAGACATACAAATGCCACTCAGGAGAAAGAATGCAGGGCTTTTGCAGTTTGCAAAGAACACAAGAAAAAGCATTCTGGATACCTTAGCTCTGGGGCCTTGGACTTCTCCCACTGCCACTGGCTTCTGTTATGAGTTGCATTTGTAAAACAAATCTGTGCCAGGAGTTCCAGTTGAAATCTTGGCAGGCAGTCTGAGGACTTTTCTTGGCATGTGGGTCAGATTTGCCTTCTTCCTGAAGTAGAGTAAGGGAGAGCAGATAATCATACCTGAAATTTTAGAAATATTTATCATGCATTTGATTTGTGATTATTGATAAATACTCCTGCTCATAGAGGAGCAGAAATATCTGTGCAAAATAGTTCAAGGATATTCATCAGCCATGAACAAAACTTCAAACCAGGTTGTAGTTCTAGTTAATACTTGATCACTGGATACTTGATCATTCAAGTTAAACTGTTTATGGTGTCTGGGAAAGCAACTCTCTGCTTAGCCATCAAAACTCATATTCTTTTTGGGGATAAACCATTAATATTTGTTTTTAAATAATTATTGTTACTCTCAAAAGTTTGCTGAATGAAATTATACATTTCAAATGTATAATAACTTCCAACAGCATTGCCTAGTGAAAGGTACACATCAAGTAAGGTACATAGTCACCATAAACCTAATATCTTGGGATTGACTCTTTAGATAATGAGCCAAGAGGTTTTAAGGATTTAATTTATGAATAAAATGGAGCTAACAATGGGCTATATCCTGCTTTTCAATGGTATTACAAAGAAAGGAGGATGGGCAAGAACAAATGGAGGTTACAAAGCACAAGGCAGATGTGGGTGGGAACTGTTTTTGTTTCACTTCAGTGGCTCTTTTAGGCTATATTGACTAATCCTGAAACCGCTTTTAATACTAAAGCATGACCTAGCAAATAATTGGTGGGAATGAAAGTGAATGTACATTAAAGTAAGTGACTATGACAGGTGTAAAAGTAAAACTGGTCTGATAACTGTTTTCTCCAAATCTGAATGAATTTAATATGGAAATACAAATACACAGTTGGGAGTGATGGAAGAGTCCAGTATTTCCTTAGCTGCTACTTAAGAGGCATTTGATATTTCATCATCATCATTGAGATTGTCTTTATAAATTCAGCTTGTGATTCCTTACTTTAAAAAAGGAATGTACTCAACACTACAAGAGAAAAGTGCTATTGAGTGGCAAATCTGAGTTAATGTACCAAATTGTTTTCTGGTTAATTAAAAAATTATGTCTTTGGAACTATTGTTCCTGGAATTAAAAAAACTCTTATGCCAAATAATTTTGATTAATGTAAAAACTTTGTTATTAAAGCATCTATTAAAATGTGATTTATCATACCACTGTCAACATAAGCAAATTATTTATATAAAGAGCACCCTTATGTAAAATCAATAAACATGATGAGTTTATAATATAGGTAAAAAATTATTAAATATTTATTCACTGCCTATTGTAGGCCCAGAACAGCAAGCTACATTATAGCTTACAATACAGATAATAATAAATTTTAATTGCAAAGAAAATCATTATCAATATAGTCTGGCAGAGTTATAATCTGGACTTGGAGTCTGATGTGGCATCAAATTTTGGTTCGTCTACCTGCTGGATCTCATATCATATAAACAAAGTCTACCATTTTTAACTCTAGTAGTTAAATGTGGGGCTGTAAAGGATTTCTCTGAGGACCTGCAGCTTAGTAGACTCTTAACAAGTAGCTACTAATAAACTGAATTTGTTTAGCAAGGACTTATGTAGATTGTAATATTTGAGCTGGATCTTAATATGTAGGAATATGAAAGAAAAGTAATTTGCTGGCAGATCTTTATGGGCAAGATTTATAGGCTCAAAGATATGAATGAATTGGGCCAGATAAAGAAGGAAAACATTTTGGAACAGAAATTATGGTAGGTAAGTTGGAATCCAAAATGTTGGGCCCTGCAGATCAGAAAAAGGAGTCTGACCTTAGAACTATGGCATAGGCAAAGGGAGTAGTTGTAAATTTTGAAAGAGAAAGTGGTAAGATAAAATTATTTTTAAAAAGATTTGCTTGCTGCAGTAAGAAAGACTGTTTGGGGCAAGAGATTATACCTGGCAAGGTTAACAACAATATGAAATAATAATGACCTAAAATAATATAGGACAGTAAAACCTGAAAGGAAGGATTAAAATATTAAAATATATTGGAATTGCTGAGAGTTATTTAAGGTCATTTTTACTGCTAAAACTATAATAGCAATTGCTACCATTTAATGAACACTTAATATGTCTATTAATATTCAGTGCAACTCTGTTTTATAACATCCCTTTTCTAAAGATAAGAAAACTGAAGCTTAGAGATCGCACATCACAATATGTGTTATTCAGAATATTTTTCACAGTTTATAATAACATACTGGTGTGATTATTTGGTGATATATTTCCTCCATTCAAATGGAATTTTCAAAAAACAGTTTAGCAAATCTTCAGGTGGGTGAATAACTGCCTCAAAGCTTATATAGCCAATAGGTGAGGAACCAAAATTCAATCCTAGGTCATTTTACTCTAAGGCTACGTATTAACCACAATTACTCTATTTCTGCACATGCAAGACAAAATATAAGATGTGAGAAAATTTAGAATGTGATCCAAAAGACGTAACCACAAGAATGTCTTTCCTTGTAATAGCTTTTTCCAGTAATCTATTTCCCAGATGGCAACATTTCTGGTGTTGAAGCTAGGCTTTCCATATCCCCTTGAGAGGCCAGCATGCCTATGATAAACCATATTTGGCTAAGGTGGTAGTAAAGGATCTAAATGAAGACTGTAACACAGATCTACTTAAACACAGAGCACATGTATTTCATACACTGTGGTATCCACATATTGGACTCTTGTAGTTAGATTTTTTTTTTCAAAAGTTTCCGAGTTGGGCCTCCCAGGTGGTGCAGCGGATTGAGTGCCATGCTGTGAAGCTGTTCGCAGCCTTAGCAGTGTGGGTTCAAACCTGGCTGGCCAGCAAGAATCCCACATGGTGTGGCAGACCTCTCCTGTCATGCCTGCTGCTCCTCTCAGCAGTGTATTTCTATCATCTGCCTGTTCTGCTCCCTGCTCTGTCTCTGGTGAATCCTCTCACCCTCCGGCGCCTCTGGCCTATACCCCAGCTCTTGTATAAAAATAAATCTTTAAAAAAAAAAGTTTCCAAGTTTAACTTGGAATCTGTGGAATAAAGCAATGTCCAAATATAAGGAACTGGTGTGATTAACTGTATGTACAAATTATGGCTCTATATACATTTCTCAGGCAGAGCAAGTAATAATGCTTATAGTTTGTTTTTACACATTTTTCTCTAAAAGCTAGACAAGGAGATACACAAGTGAATGATGTTTTATAGTGAAAGAATGTTTGCTTATAGTCTATAAATTTTGTCACCTAATCAGATTATACTTCTAAAATATCCCTTTACCTCAGAACATGTCAGTGTGGCGATAAATACTATAAAAAATTTATATTTTGCTTTAAATTTTACATTTTATGTATATTTGTTTTAAATATATATATTTGTTTAAAAGTTAAATATATATATTTGTTTTAAATTTAAATTTGTAGCCTTCTAAGTTTAGGACCTCTTAATTACATATAGCCTAAGATACAGGGTGTTAATTTGAGATTCCAGGTTTTTAAGACAGAAGCGTCATACTTAATAGAATTCAGCTTTACAGTGGGCAACGTCAAAAACATTGGGGCAACTGTGCCCTCTGAATCTCAAAATAAATGATATCTCCTGCAAAAATTGCAACCTATTGTCCTAAGATGTAGCCATTATTAGTGGAACTTCTGTTTCCCTTCAGCTGGCCAATCTGATATACAAAAGAGTCCTGGAATAATCTGTTCCTTTAAGGTACTTGCAACTGATTTCATGGAGCAAGACAGATAAAGTAGTAATGGAAGAGATTTTATTTTTGTAGTAAGTATATTCTATAGAAGTTCAGAAGAGGTCTGCTCAGATCTGTATGGAGTGGAGTGAACAGAGAGAATTATATAACTAAAGTGAATTAAGGGAAAACAGGAGGCATAAACCCAGTTCAGAAAAATAGTACATGAACGAAGGCAAGGAGGCTAGACTGAGTGTGAAACTGATTATTTGATTTTTACTTGAATTGATGTGTGTTTAAGCAGTGCTTTAATAATAAGAAATAGAATTTTTACCTAATTAGGGATAGAGAAGGATCTCTTTATAAGCCAGATGGGAAATGAATGCGCGATTGTCACATACAGACTGTTATCTATATCACTCTATTACCTCTGCGTCTTTTCCCTTCTGCACAAAATGAACACACATTTATAACATTTACTGTTCAATAGCAAACAAGGTTTCTTATTCACCCTTCAATAGGTTCTTCGTGAGAGTACAATGGCTATAGAGTCAGAGATAGCAGAAAAGATACTATTTCAGATTTTGTTTTCCCTGGAATTCTTGGGTAACCACCAAAGTAGCATATTGTATGGTGAAGATTATATTTTGATAGCTGCTAGTGTTTGCTGGCCACATGTCAAATAGTGTTCTAATTACTTTATACATAGTAACTCATTTAATTCTTAATACTTTTTTTGTATTAGACAAATACTAGAAGCTGTCAAAATATAATCTTTATATTCTGTAAGCATGTACTGTCTATGGAACTCATCATTCCAGAGATTAGACAGCCGATATATCCCAGTATAATGGGAGTTGAGCTGGTACAATGTGCTAAACTTTAGGCTAACGAAAACACGTTGCCTGTTTATGAAGAGTTTGTCTATTTTATAGATTTTGCCATTGGATTTGCTAGTATGCTTACACTGCTGAATTGAATTTCCTTTGATTTGCAGGAGGATGTTAACAAGGCAGTGAAGGCTGCAAGGCAGGCTTTTCAGATTGGTTCTCCATGGCGTACTATGGATGCTTCTGAAAGGGGACGGCTAATATACAAGTTGGCTGATTTAATTGAACGAGATCGTCTGTTGCTGGCAGTGAGTATTAACTGGAGTGGGAAAATAGCAAGCTCTCCAGAAAGCATTCATTGTTTGGAGTGGCAAGTTATTTTGATTTTAGTGATCACTAAATTGTATGCCCTGCACATACAAAATGAAAACCAGTTCTTGGATAGAAAAGTTACCACCAAAGTAATTCACAGATAATAATTTTCACTCTACTTTTGGATGATGCTAATTTCTACTTCCAGAATAAATTCTACAATCTAAACTTTTGGCAAACACCAAGACAAATCAAAATTTAAAAAAGTGCATTTCCTTTACTCTAAAATATTCAGACGTTAACAGCTCATACAAAGTATGAATACCCTAGTATATTAAAATGAGTTTCTCAAACTTATTTGACCACTGATTCCTTTTAATAGAAAATCTCAGAATATATTAAAAGTGCCCAGAATATTTCTCTAAAACAAGTCTAATTTCTACTTATCCTAATTCACTAATACAATAAATAGCTACATTTTCCCTTCCTGCAATGTATACATTCACAATAATCTTGATAAAAGTATATTCTTCTTGGTGCGACAGTAAAGAACAAAGAAAAAGCCAATCATTCACGTGTTGTTGTTTTTTTTTAATTTATTTTTATCTATACTGCTTTAAAGAAACATTTAAGCAGTTAGATGAGCCAGCACACAAAATGGGTGGGGAGCTATTTCCTTCTTTTCTTCTCTGTTGGGCATTATGGTTAAGCCAATTTAACACAAAGCAATAGCCAAATCAGATTTCACAGTAAATTTGAATCACCTTTAGAATTTTAAGCTGGGAGTAAAAAAAATAGGCTGACATTTAAAAAAAAAAAATCAACCTTAATAAAGATTCATTTATAACTTAATTTAATAATTAAAGAATGCAAAAATATGGAATTAGAAGTTATATATAATAAAATTACATTAATCAAAGTCTTATCGGAAGAAAGCAGAATTTTCTAAAACTTGGTTTCTCTTTCTGATCTGTGGATTATTTAGTGTTGACTGCCTCAGTTAGCATAATATCTGAAGGGGGAGAAAAGAGCAGGCATACAAAAATCATGTTAGGTTAAATTTTGAAATGGTCTACAGTCTGGTGCAGAAACAGAAGGTTGTGGAAGGGGTAAGAAATAGCTTTAAGAGTTTATCAGCTGTGTATAACTGCCAGGTAACTACCCCAGAATATTAGGTTCCAAAATGTTCTTTTATTTCTGTTTGAGGAGGGAAAAAAAAGATACAGGCCATCCTCTAATGGTTAGGGCACTAAGTTAGAAGATGTTGAACTTTACAGTCTGACCATTCAAAAACAATAATTATGATAATAGTGAGAAAACTGGTAATTTTACAATTTAAAATTCTACTGAGGGCCTCCCTGGAGGCGCAAGAGGTTGAGCACCGCACTATGAAGCAATCCGCAGCCTCTACAGCTCAATTTCGATCCCCGGCTGGCCAGGGAGCAGCCCACATGGCGCAGCAGACCTCTCCTGATTTGCCTGCTGCTCCCCTCAGCAGTATGGTTCAGTACATGTGCCTGTTCTGCTCCCCACGCTGTCTCTGGTGAATCCTCACCCCCTGCATCTCTGGCCTGTACCCCAGCTCTTGTATACATAAATAAATCTTACTAAATAAATAAATAAATAAATAATTCTATTGAAGAAAAGTTATGGGTCTATGCATCCAGGGGTCATTTATTTTTAAGAAAATTGATTAATTATATCCAAGTGACGTGAAAAATTTTAAAAATTTATTGAGGTATTGCTAGTCGTCACTGACACTGAATTATCACCCACAGTGGTATTTGTACTATAAGTGAAGTCTTGTTAGAACTCTCAGGTGGCTAATGTGAGTAGGTGACTCTCACTGTGTGTTAACAAATTGTGGTCAATTCCTGGAAAGCCAATAGGGTATTTAAAATGAGACAGAAGGAGTACTATGGCTTAAAACCAAAATCTCACTAACTCTTTCTTTGAGACCTTTCTTTCAAATCAAATAATAATTTTAATTACTTTTTAGCTCATTTTTAAAAAGAGGTTAGATAAGATGACTTCTGAGATTTTCTTTGTGTCCCAAATTCTCTAGCACATGATTAGTCAAAATATTAATTATATATTTCTTAATCTAAAATTTTGATATAAGTTTTAGATTTGGGGTTTGATCTTTATTTCAGACAATGGAGTCCATGAATGGTGGGAAACTGTTTTCCAATGCATATCTGATGGATTTAGGTGGCTGCATAAAATCACTACGCTACTGTGCAGGCTGGGCTGACAAGATCCAGGGCCGTACCATTCCCATTGGTAAGCAGCTTTGGGAAACCAGAGGAGTGAGGTAGAGGGGGGCGAGAGTTCTGAGGACATGAGTAATTTCAAGCTCTTCCTTTTAAATGTGTCCGCCAAATAAGGCAAATTATGTTCTCCTTGACTTTGAGACAATGCAGTTGTGAACCTGGAAGTTCTGCTGAGATTCATCAGATGACTTTTAAAACTGTTTCAGCATAATCATGCAACACTATAGATATTTTAGAAAACATTAAAGTAAGAACATTGTTATGCCCTCAATTACTGACTAAAGGCAATTACCTTTTGAAGGGGCCTAACTTTTCAAAACTGGCTTCTGAAATTCTTTATTTGGATTTTATTTCAATGTGACATATATAACCTATATTGTAATTATTTAAAGCAATTTGCATATTCCACTATGAGTTGGTTATTGTCATCTGTGTCTGGCCTAACTCAGTATTATTACAACAGATTAATTAAACAAAGCAATTCTTATTGATTTCTTTCAAATAGCTTTAAAACAAGATGATATTGTATTTATAGCCCTAGTGAATGTGTATGTATATATGTATTTTAGTAGTATGTGAATATAGGATAGGAATATGAAAAGGCACCAATTTGCAAAACATTATGGGTAGAATTTAATTTATATAAATGTATTGACTATAGAAGTGCAACACCCTTCCAGGATGGGCCTTATGTGCATTTCCAATCAAGTTGGAACATCCAGTAGAAGAGATTGACAGAAAATTAAAAGGAGAGAGTGAGATCATGTTGGTACCAAGAAATGTGACTAGTTTAGAAATTCTTAATGTTTGACAAAATGGGAGAATGGGAGAAACCATTAAAAGTACAAATAGGTCTTGATTAGAAGGCTACTTAGAGTGATAGGGAGGAGGCTTCTGTAGGTGCTAGAACAGAACAAAACAGAACACAAAGCACAATATAACCTCAGGATGACTGCTTTAAACTTGCAGACATGTATGTCAATCAAATTCAGATTGAAAGGAATTTTTTTTTACTCCTGGCATTTTTTTCACACATTAAGAGAGTTTGTTTTTATTGTTTAGTAAACAGACGAGATTGAGAGAGAGAGAGAGAACACTTTAGAACAAGACAGTAGGAAAGACTTATTGCTCAGAGGGAAATATTTTTAATCCTCTTTTGAAATTTACTATGTTTAAAATTACATTACTCTTTTTAAGTCTACTATTGCTGATAGAACTTAGAGCTGTTGGAAACACACTTTAATATGGTCTTCCCTTAGCCACAAACCTCATACTTGCTTTTTCATTTCTTTTCCATAAAACTTTGAGAACAAGGAAGATTTAGCAAACAGCTCATAATATGGTGAGAGATGGCATTAAATACCTTTCAAATCTCTACCAATTTCTATGTTTGCCTCAAACTAATTCAGTTTTATACTTCCTTCATTTCAAATTACTATTTGAAAGCTCAGTTTTATCTTGTAAATAGCTAGAGATACATTCTTTTAAAAGAAATTATTTCTACACCTTCCTCTCACATCAACCCCAAACCACCATTCTGTGAATGTCAAGTATATGTGTCTATAAATGATGATGTGTCTTTCATTTTCCAGATGGAAGTTTTTTTGCTTATACAAGACATGAGCCTATTGGTGTGTGTGGCCAAATCATTCCTGTAAGTTGATCTTCAAAATAACTTTCACTTAAAAAAAAGTTCTCATTCTATTTAATTTGGATAATTTTTAGTGATTTTCAAATATTAAATAATGTATTTAATTTTTCCAGAATGACAGGATGCTTAGCTATTTACTAAAAATGGAACAAATATAAGACCTGTTGAACTTGGGCCTCTCTGTTACTACATTCTTTGGCTATGAATTAGGTAGTACATAAACTCTTTATTTTGGTATATTTCTGAAGTGTGAGTCAATTATTGCAGCATCAACAGCTCTTAACCATTTACCCTGGTTTCTTTTTTTAAAGTTGTAAATTACATACTTTTTAAAAAACCCGTGGTTTATTTGTATGTAAAAAAGGGATTGTCATTGCCATATCTTTTTTTTTAATATTTATTTATTTATTTATACAAGCACTGGGTACAGTCAGAAGTGCGGGAGGGTGAGAGAATTCACCAGAGCCAGAGCGGGGAACAGAACAGGCAGACTGACGAAGTACACTGCTGAGGGGAGCAGTGGGCAGCAGGAGAGGTCTGCACACCATGTGGGACCCTTGCCTGGCGGCCGGGGATCCAACCAGAGCTGCAGAGGCTGCGGGCAGCTTCTCAACCCAGCGCTCAACTGCTGCACCACCGGGGAGGCCCTCATTGCCGTATCTTTTGAGAGGATACCACTTAGTGAAATGTAGTCTGGCCTACTATCGCCAACACTTTTTATCTCCTCATTGGAACTTCTCATCATGGAGACAAGTATCAATCAGAAAAAAAAACAAACATTTTAATTAAAATTAAAGAAACTATGCCAGAGACACTTGGAACATTGAATGGAATATAGCCTACCATTAGGTAACAGGCTTTGATACTCCAAATCCCTCTCAGAGAAGGTAATTGTTTAAGCAGCATCATGAATATTTCCTTTTAGACCCAATACAGTTATATAGAAAATTATCTAAATGATGTCACTTTAACATTTTCAAGAAGACCAAACAAAAACATAGTTAAGTGTGCTGAAGTTCTTAGATGAGGAAGAGGCAGTGACTAACCTTCTGCCCCAATTAGATTGAAATGCATATATATATCAACATCTTTTTATAACTTTTGATTTTTTTAAATTTTATATATTTTAAAAAATCATTTTTCATTTTTGTACAATGTATACTTTCTCATCTCACCATAGTCCTTTGTGCTCTTCCCTCCCCTTTTTTGACCCCACTCCCTTCTCCTGGTTTATAGTTGCCTGTTGATTTTGATTTTTACTTTATTATATTTAGGTTTTTTTTCCTGATCCCTTATTTTTGGATCCTCTACATTTTTAATGAAATTGCTCATTAGTTCAAAAATCCCAGTAAAATCTAGAAAAATTATACAATCTTATTCCCAATAATTGTAAGTATCTACTGCATATCTATGGTGAAATAGTCACCATGGTTACCATTTGCTTACTTTTTTGTACATTGTGAAGTACAGAGGAATGTCAGCAATACTGATAATGAAGTCATATACAAAGATCAGTTAACTTATATGAGTGCACATGACTGGTCAGTACTGAGCTGAGTTTTGAAACAAGATCTCAGCCTCTAGCTCCTGGATTTGTTTGTTTTGACGAGATAGATTTTCTTAGCAATAAATGCTGCTAAATGATATTGGGGAAAGTGTTGCAATACATGATGTACAGGGAGGGAGGCATAATCATATTTTCAAAACACTTATAAATGGTTTGCAATATGTTTAGTTGTAAAGTTTGACTTCTAACCCATGCAGTGATTATTTTTTCCTGGTAGAAAAAGAACTCAAAATAATAACACTTACGACAAAATGATTAACTGTTCCCTTTCCGTATCTAGTTTCTGTGGAGCTTTCTGGCATTTATGAGTTGCTTTTGGCAATGAACTGAATTAGAATAATTAAACAAAGCTACTACAATTATTACTTAACATCTACAGGGAGTGGATCATGTAGAAGTTAGATTAGCAAATGTGGCTTTCCGCAATACAAAGAGTCTATTGTTATGTGTTGCTTTCTAGTGGAATTTCCCCTTGGTTATGCTCATTTGGAAGATAGGGCCTGCCCTCAGCTGCGGAAACACAGTGGTTGTCAAACCAGCAGAGCAAACACCTCTCACTGCTCTTCACGTGGCATCTCTAATTAAGGAGGTAAGTTTCCTAAATCAAAAGATACACAAGAACTCAGGAGCCCTCCTTTACAATAGGAAGACCACATTTGGTGATACAGTAAAGCTACTTTATCTGTCGTGGCCCCTGTCCAGTGCTGGGGGTGCCTTTAGCAGAGCTGCTAGGTGGGATTCCGGGCAGTCAACCCAAATGTGGGAGACATGGCCAGATGGAGACAGGGCCAGACTCAAAGACTTCATGAGAAACGTCATCTTAAGATCACAGTTTTGTTTCTTTTGCCTGACTCTTGTGAGGGTGAATTCATGTGGAAAAAGATACAGCTTTCTTTCAAATGTTGAAATGTAATTTGGCTTATAACTGTTACCTGTGGCCTGGAGTTTTTGCATATTTGTTTAAATAGTCCATGAGGAGGTTGGAGGGCTCTGTGCCAATATGCCTGCTTGTAACATGCAGCCACATTTTCTTCTAAATGCAGCCACATTTTCTTCTAAACAGTCTACTCTTGAGGGGATATATTTATATTTTCTTTTCTATTGTGATTTCCTCTGTATTTATCTTCTTGACCAAGCACTGACAAAAGAGCACATGACATTTATTTTTGTCAACTATCCAAATGGAGTTAATATTTTTTTTCTTGGAATCAATGTATTGTCCTTATGTTAGGGGGTAAGGATGTCCTGAGCTAATTCCATGCAGGCTTTGTGGACTCCACCCCCACTCCAGACCAAAGCCATCAAGACAAACACTTAGTCCTTCATATCTTACCAAAACTTGAAAAAAAAATTAGTCACTAGGAACTTAAAATTTAGGAAACCTGAATCATATCATAAAAATATCCTTTACTTGAATTAAAAATTGGTAAAAATGAGTAAATTGGTAAAATTGGTAAAAATGTCAAAATGAGACAGTAAGATGCAAAAAAAATTTTAAAGTGTTCATCTCAGTTTCTACACTGTTTCCTACATAATAATTCTTTAAGTAGGAATAAAATCAATCTGTTAATCTTAATCATGAATGGGATGACCTTTACTTGCCTAACATTTTACTGAGTAAATAATGCCAACAGGAATTTGCAACCCAGTTAGTATATACTGAGCAAATGACAGCTAGAAATTAAAAAGATGACATTCCTATAATTTCTTGTTTTTTGCTGATGGGATAATAAAGGCATTTCCTTCTTTCGACATGAAGAATTTACCACTTTTACATGCTCTCTTTTTGAGTTTCTATTATGATATTTGTGCAACCATCACTGGAATAATGATCCAGGCAAGGCAAACATGAACTTACACTGAGGAGAAATGGCTCTCGGTAATGCAACCCTTGGGGTAATTTAAAGTGGACTAAGCAATAAAATAAACAAGCCAAATAATACTAGTATGGCTTAAGTGAATCTTTCTTGCTAGAGAAGCTCATAAGGTTAGCAGAAAGAGGCAGCTCTGATCCACACTCACCTCTTTTTCTCTTAAAATTAAATGTTCAGTTCTGTCATAACATTTTTTTTTTTTTTTTAACTTCATGTCTTTTAGGCAGGGTTTCCTCCTGGAGTGGTGAACATTGTCCCTGGCTATGGGCCAACTGCAGGGGCAGCCATATCTTCCCACATGGACATAGACAAAGTGGCCTTCACAGGATCTACTGAGGTAACAGCATTTACATAGGCCAGTCGTTGAGAATGTCTGCAGCTCCACTTTCAGAAGCATGTTTTATGTAACTGTTTTTAAGCCGACATTTCCTTAAAACAAAAGTTCTTTTTAATGATTTGTTCCTATTCTAGTTTTCAAAAATGTTTATAGAACATAAGCAGATGTAGTTGAGATGAAATGAAATACCTATTACAAACTTAGAAGGACTGGTATAAACTGTTTTTAGTATGCTCATTATTTTCCCTGACTAGAAGTATGGCCCATTAGATCTTGTCACATGATTAGTAGGTTTATGATAGAAAATATAAATTCAGCTACAGTGATTTGTATGAATGACTGTAATTTCGTCCTATAGATTATGAAAATTAAATAGCAGCATCTCACCCTTAACACCTTATTTGGGGTTCTCTCTTCTAACATTCTGAAAGAAAGCCAGAAGCTCAGCTTCCCTGCATGTCACTGCTAGTTCAGTCTAACTTCTCTGTCTCTCTGGCTTCAGCATAGCTCTCTAGAAGGTTAAAGAACAGGACCACAAGTGGCTACTGCAAGAAAAGAAGGGAATGGGAGGGAGTGAGTAGAGGGCTGGAAGGTGGAGTTTGGGAGAATGGTTTCCTATCTGTTGAGACAATTTTTTACTGCAAGCAAAAGATAGTGAAATCACACTGAATTAAGCAAAAAAAAAAAAAAAAAAAAAAAAAATCAAAAAAACACACCAGAAAAACCAAACACCAACAAAAAACCTGAGTCATCAGCATTCAAAAAAGATAAACACATGCAATTTGCAGCAACATGGATGGCGCTGGAAGGGATCATGCTCAGCGAAATAAGCCAGAAAGAAAAAGAAAAATACCGGATGGTCTCACTCATAGCAGGAATCTAGAAAACTTAAATAAGGGACCAGGAAAATGAATAACTATAAGAAAGTGAAAATCAAAATCAACAAAAAACTATGAACCAGAGACACTCTATGGGGGGGGGGGGGGGGAAAGGAGGGCTTGGGGTCAAAATAAGGGGGTTGTAATTGTATGGGGAATATAAAAATAAAATTTAAAAAAAAAAAAAAAAAAGAAGCTCGGGAAAAAAAAAAACAAACCCTGAGTCATTCCATTAGACTATGTGACATTATTAAATATATATATATATGTATGTATGCCTCTTACAGTACACAAGTTTATATTAAGGATTGCAAATAAATGAATCTCATAAAGCTGCTGATGAAAGATAAGACAGGATGTGATAAGATACTAAAATGTATGCAGAATGCTGTAAGGGAGTGTCACAGGAAAAAATAATGATGTCTCAATGAGTGCTAGGGGTTATTCTTGGTTTTGAAGAATAGTTAGTTTTTTAACTCCTGAGAGATTAAGAAGCAAAAAGAACATTCATTGTGGTTAGTGAGGAAGCTACCTTGATTATTTTATACTGCTGATTAACCACTCTGCTATAAAGAAACATTTATATAGAGATACAAAATGATGGGAAATCAATTTTTATTTTTCTTGATATTTATAAACTAGGTAAATAAATACATGCTCTTGCATGTTTTTATAGATATAGGGTAGAAATGTTTGCACTTTGCAATCCCCTAATTGAGATAGGGGAAGGTCAACCTCTCATTCAGGATTCTATAGATAAAACCTTTAGGGTTGTTCAAGTCACACAATAAAATTTAAAAACTGATGATATCATAGGTTGAAAGTAAAGCAGAGGAAGTAAACACAGGAGGAGACAAACTCTTTAGCATGGTATTCTAGACCTTTCCCAAAAGGAACACCATGTACATCTTTAGCTCCAGTTACCACTTTATCTTTCAGTTCTGGCTTGTCTACTTCTGGGCCAAGGGCCACTGTTTGCCCCTAGATCCCGTGTGTGGCATCACTGACTGTTTGTCTTGGCTCAACTTTGAGCCCCTGTAGCATTTACAGGTACTTTGCCTCCCTAGTGGTGCAAGGGATTAAGCACTGCACCATGAAACAATCTGCAACCTCTGCAGCAGAGTTCAATCCTCTGCCGGCCAGGGAGCAACCCACATGGCACAGCAGACCTCTCCTGTCTCACCCGCTGCTCCCCTCAGCAGTGTATTTCAGTCAGTCTGCCTCTTCTGTTCCCCACTCTGTCTCTGGTGAATCCTTTCACCGACCCTCCCCCCCATCTTTGGCCTGTACCCCAGCTCTTGTATACATAAATCTTTTTTTAACAAAAAAAAGAAAATTAGGAAATATCTGGATCCAGATTCCAAGCTACCCTAGCAGTGTGTCTCATGATTATTATATGTGTTGTTCTTTTTTTTTCATTTTTTTCTTTCCTTCTGCTCTGCATATACTACTCATCCTTTATCTCTGTTGCATCAGTTTCTGGCTGTTTCAGGTTTCTTTCCATTCCTCCATGCTTTTGCTCATGAGTAGTCACATCCACTACAAAATGGCTAATACTACATGTTACTTCTCTCACTTTCTCTGAAGCCCCTAAGCATCCTCGAATTTAAAAACTCCACATCTGTGTTCCTACTGTCTGTGATATGTAATTATGACAGCACATGGTCATGGCTTTGTCATATGTCTCCCTTGTTGACTGTCACCCAAGACTATCTTATTCATTGCTTCCTCCTGAAACCAGTATAGTAACAACAGCTGAATAAGTGTAAAAGAATTATGTTTGAGTAAGTTGATTTTAAGGAATCATACACAGAAAAATCAGCCTTTCTGAGTTGTCTTGTAGTTTCAGTTTTGTTTCTTGGCAGATAGGAAGTTGTCAAATGCTTTGAAAGAGGCAAACAGTGGATTACCTCTTTTGTGGTCTTTATAACAATGGCTCATTTTTCTAAAAACGCTTCTGGCAAGGTAAGAACTTTAATGTTGCATTAGATTAATTTAAAATAGAATCCAGCCAACATTGTGGAAGATGTAGTAAGTGTAGGATATTTTTATGAGCATTTTCTACTTCCAACCCACATGGCAATGCTACAGTGTCATGGAACATAATGTTTACAGTGGTCGTAAGAGTTCTTATTTCTTCATTGCAGACCTCTTTGGGGAAAATAATGAGTTCTTGTTTTTTTCCAAGTAATGGAACAAAATCATGGGGTAAAAACTGATGTTCCTAATTTTGACTTTAGCTAGACTTTTGAGAAAACTCAAATCTTTTACTTGACATTTGAAGTTGTACTAAGCAAGAGTACAATGTTTCATTCTCATCCATACTTCTAGCCATTCTTCATGCTAGTTCTTTTGACCTCTAGAACTTTTAGGAAAATATCTCTGATATTACTACCTTTCTCAACATAATCTACTTTAGTTAAAGTTCTTCATTAAACCTATCCAAATAAATAATTTTTAAAAAGTACAGAAAGCAACAGCAGGTGCAGAAAGAATTTGAGGAACCCAAAGAGAAAAAGGCAAAGAATATTATCTAGGAAATAGAAAATTAATAATCACCTTAAATATCTTAAAAGTGGTCACACAAAGGATGATGTGGAAGAAAAATGTGATACAAAGGAAACTTCAGATCAGACAGTGTTTCCCTATTGCAAACTAATTTTTGTTTATTTTTATTATCCTACATCTAAGCATTTGATTTAGTCCTAAATTAATGTTCTACTTTGTGATTCATAGTCACAGTCAGTTCATAAAATTTAACCTACACTTAGCAAGCATCTACTTACCTTTTGCCAGTTGGGATAGACACTTCTTATTAAAACTTGATGTGTCAGTACAAAAAGAAATCTAAAGAATAAAAGAAGATAAAATGAATTATCTTTTTAAAAGAAAAGCAAAAATTATTTTAGTGCATTAAGACCTCAATAAAAGTAATAAACAAGAAATAGTTTTGAAACAGGCCAGGTTTCAGAGATGGAAAAATAAAAACAACTACAGAAAATAAACTTGATGGGAAGTGATTCACATAGAAAAAAATAAAGAAAATAATGTCTTTCTCTGGAGAGTCAGCTAGCATTAAAGAAGAAATGATCACAGTAGGACTCCAGCTAACTGAAGTGGCAGCAGAGTCCAGATCCAATTTCTTCCTTCTAACTCCATTGTTCAAAAAATGTGGAGGGAGAAAGGAAAGATGGGGTGGGAGGAATCTGTCAGTCAACAACCAATAGTTAAGAGAGCCCACTGTGATGGAAACTGCGAGTAGAGCTCTGCAATAAATAGCCATTGTCTCTTACCAAGGAGGTAACATCTGTTTGGGAAGTTGATTTGTATACAAATAATACAAACTGAGGGAGATTGTGAAAGAGTCCTCATGGAGGTATTGTAAGGAGTCATTTCTTCCTATGTCATCAGAAAAGATATCAAAGAGAAGTAAGACTTAAGTGGATGGATGGATGGATGCATGGATGGATGGACATATAAATATTTCTTAAACATTTATGAAAAGAAAGTTGGGAGATATATGTATGTGTGTGTGTATATATATACATATATATATATATATATTCCTTTGTGATTCACTTCCCATCAAGTTTATTTTCTGTAATTGTTTTTATTTCTCCATATGTGAAGAAACATGTAATCCTGTAATTTACAGCAACATGGATGGATCTATAGGGTATTATGCTTAATGAAATAAGTACCATATGATTTCACCCATATGCTAAAGAACAAATGAATGAAATAAACAAAACAATCTTTAGGCTATAAGAACAAGTCACGATTATCAGAAGGGGGAAGCAGGGATGTGTAGATCTGATAAAAGGGTTCAACTGTATGTATGATGGTGAATGGAAACTAGAATTCTGGTGAATATAAGATAGCCGCTTTATACGTCTGGCACCTGAAACCTATATAATGTTATAAAATAATATTACTTCATTGACAAAAAAGATATGCGCTGACCCCAAGGAAGGATAGAATTAGATACAGCCCAAGATAGGGTGGGTATTCAATGAAACTGTCAGATGAGATTCAGTGGGTGGTGAATATGCCATTTTGTCTGGATAGAATTTCCTAGCTTTCAATAGCTGACTGGAAAGTCAAATAGAAAAGTGTGGCTGGATGTGCAGATCCATAACCAGAGAGATGAAATTCCAATTAAAATGAAAAATAAGCTCTTTTCTAGCCATGGACATCAGATCAACAATCATTTCTCTATTCTCATGAGCTTTATTTGATGCATTATATGTTTAGGCTTGGATGGAGGAGTCTTTGATATTTGAAGGTGTCAGATCTTAAGAAATGTCATTTAATGTTCCTCCCAAAGGAAACTTAACTATGGCACAAACATCACATAAATTTAAAATGCTAAATAAATCTGTCTTCATGAGAGTGGATTAAGCCTCCTCCTTTGTAATGCTTCATTTCAGGTTGGCAAAATGATCAAAGAAGCTGCTGGGAAAAGCAATCTGAAGAGGGTGACCCTGGAGTTGGGGGGGAAGAGCCCTTGCATTGTTTTTGCTGATGCAGACTGTGAGTATAAACCTCTCTGTTAACTATTCATCCTTTACCCTCTTTGGTGTCTGGTAATGCCACACAGTTAACTTGAAGTTTACAAAAGAGTTTGCTTCTAGTGTAAGGTATTAATAGGAATCCAGAATTGCTTGTGAAAATCTCTTAAGTTGTCCAAAAGTTGTAACAACTAGGTAAATCTAACACAGACATTATTTCTCCCTCTTTTGGAATATGTATTTGTGTGTTGTGTGTACATACATACATACATACATACATACATTAAGTATATATAAATATATATAAATATATATATATATATATATATATATATATATATACTTAACTATTAGCATCATGTTAAACATGGTATGATAACCTCAGGTATGTTGGACTGGGACCAACTAGGGAGAGAGCAGTTTGTCATCTCTTTCTACTTTGGGTCAGATACTCATTAACTAGCTAGAAGAAAATGAAATGTTCTTTTTAAGTAATTTCTGATTATTTTTCTAACAAGTACAGCTGAATTTGCATATATTAAATCTATAATTATGTGACTCTACTACACAACATTCTATTTGGCATGCTATATTGCTAAATAGAATCCCAAAACGATATTCAAAATGGGAGTCAAGTAACAGAATTAGAAGGTCAAAAATTCATCTGAGTCTTTCTTTAACAGCTGCATTATTGCTATAAAGCAATAAACACAAATGGTTCATGGAATTGTTCTATGTTGCTAATGTGTTCTTAACTGAAGTCTTTTAAAATATATTACCATATTTCATAATCTACAAACATAGCAAGATTGCCGATTTTATCAAATCTTTCTATAAACTCCTGCTACAACGTAAGTAGATGTGATTGTTCCACAGAATAAATGGAACAATATCCAGTTGGTATAATATTAAATCTTCAGCATTTAGAAAACTCAAATTCAAAGAAAATTTTCTGATGGTTATAAAGGATCTGTTAATTAAACTGGTTTTTTTAAAAGATTTATTTATTCATGCACAAAAGAACCGGGGTACAGGCCAGAAGTGGGAGAGGGTGAGAGGATTCACCAGAGACAGAGTGGGAAGCAGAACAGGCAGACTGAAATATACTGCTGAGAGGAGCAGTGGGCGAGACAGGAGGGGTCTGCTGCACCATGTGGGATTCTCCCTGGCAGGTCCCAGGGATGGAACCTGCACTGCAGAGACTATGGACAGCTTTACAGTGCTGTGCTCAACCACCTGCGCCATCAGGGGAGGCCCTAATCTGTTTTTTTTTTTTTCCCTTTTAAAACACATTCCACCATTTCAAACAAATGAGTAGGAAGAGCTTATAGGCATAACTTAATATACTTTGGATAGATTTTGAAATGTCTTTCCTAGAATAGAATTATAGATAGGTGAGCAATTTAAGATGTTAAGATGTTAAATTAAGATCTAACATCTTAATCACTTTAATCACTTAATCTAACATCTTAATCTAATATCTTGATCACTTTTCCTATCAATCAGGGTATTTAAGAATGTTTTGAAATTATTTAATGCAATGGATACTTCATGTTTTCTTTGTCATCCATCTAAAACCTGCTCCTGAAATATTCAGTCATCTAAATAAATGTATAAATGCATATGTGTATATACTCATGTACACATAGCCATTTATACTTGTAATTAGTTATTTATACACACACACATATACGTGTGTGTGTATATATATATATATATATATATAAATATTTGCCATAAGACTTGATCTTATGACACCTTCCATATTCTTGGTAATAACCATACTAAAATTGGTATAATAACCAGCATTTCTTCATATTCTATTATTTGTGCTATCATTTCTATAGCAAATAAAAGGTAAGAAGGTTTAATTTGTCACCTAACAAGAGGTAGAATATATTGAATTAATGTCTGATTATACAAATTATGGTTTGACTATACCACCATATTACTTATGAGAATTATATATAGCAATATATAATCTTGAAAAAAATTCTCTTTGCAGTGGATGTTGCTGTTGAATTTGCACACCTGGGCTTATTCTACCACCAAGGTCAATGTTGTATAGCTGCATCCCGGCTTTTTGTAGAAGAATCAATTTATGATGAGTTTGTTCGAAGGAGTGTTGAGCGTGCTAAAAAGTATGTTCTTGGGAATCCTCTGACCCCAGGAGTCAGTCAAGGGCCTCAGGTGAGTATACATTAGAAGGAACAGCATTCTCTTGGAACAAAGATAAAGTACCCTCCTAAGACCTAGTTTTATTGAATAAGATTACTTCCCATCTACACATCTTCCCAGGTGGCAATACAGTATCAGCCAGATGCTTAAAAAAAATAAATGACTCTAACTCCCACATGTAAAGAAAACATCCAGCTTTCCTATCTAGAAACAAGTCAGGGGAATGCTCTTAAAGCTGGAATATAAAGATGTGAGGAAAAAAGCAAATGCTATAAATTTCTAGTTTTCCTCAGTCTGGCTTTCTCTTGATTCTTGTTTACATCTCTGTATCCACTTTGAAGTTCTACATACTGTCTATCATTTATCTCTTCTTTGGAGTCATTCCTGTCACACAGTGAAGGGCCATCAGCACATTATTGAGAAGTTTCTGAGTGTGGAAAGGAAGATCTACTTCAAATATGGTCAATCTAAAGAAAGTTTGTATTTATGGTGAATTAGAAATAGCCAGACCAAACTGAATGAGTCTCTAAGTATAACTGAACATTTCTGTCACTGCTAACCTATAGTGCAAAGTTCTCAAGCTTTGCTGTGCATACGAGTCACCTGACCTTGTTGAAGATTCCAATTCTGATGGAGTTGGTCTACATGAGGTCCTAAAAGAATATTTTGCTGCAGATTATAGGAGCACATTGTAAATGGCAGACATTCAAATATGAATTTCTACATTTTTAGGAGTTGGTGACCATCTATGCTTTTAAAGAAACAAACAAATCATTTCACTGCATAAACAGAGATCCAACTGTCACTAAGTATCTGTTCAGTATCTGTTCACAACCTTAGGGAACACATCTTGAAACAAAAACCTAAATAATCATGATTTTTGAGGACATCATCAGGTTAATATTTTGGAATAGGCCAGAGGAGCTTTGTGTGATGAATGTGACCTTCATTGACAAGAGTATCTTTACCAAACAGAGCACCCAAACATTACTTCTTAGTCTGATTATATTAATAATATGCATTAATTTAAATGTTGCCTCTTATTAAACTAATGTTACAATTTGCTTAATCTGCTGAAGAGGAATGTTCTCTTGTTGGATATTCAATTAAATAGTGGTGCACTGTGGGGAAGTGCAGCAACTTTGTACCATGTACTGTGGCAAATTTTAGAAAATGGGTTCTGGTTTCTGGTTTCAAATCACACTTAATTTAATTGGAGATTGACACTGGGTTGTATGCAGTTAGAACTTTATGAAACCTTTTTCTGGGCCAAGGTATATGAGAGAAATTAAACAGCCAAAGAAGATAAAGAACAACCCATTTTAAGAGATGACACAGTTACATTGTTCAGGGGCCCCCATATAAAGTCCTGCACCTCTTACATTTTTCCTTTAAAATCTAAAACTTAACCTTTGGCCACATCTGAGACCAGGCAGTTTTCACCAGTGATTTGAGTCTAATACTCATCCAGTCTTTCAATCTGTTATAATAGGAAGCGATGCAATAGGTGACCTCAATTTCAGTGCATGAAGAGAGGTCTGTATCCTGGTGTTCCCTAGCAGACCTCTGGACTCATTTTTTTCCTATAAAAATATTGTTTCATGATCCATTTATATATAATGGATTATAATCCATTTATGTAATTTTTGTCATGGTTCTATAGGGCACATTTAACCAAGCAGGGTGGTAACAACTGGGACAGGCTAGAAATTGGAACCAAATCTACTGACTACCCCAGAGGCACTTGAACTTGGAACAATAACTAGGCTGTGGTTGGTGTGGATCTGGACTGAAGGGATGGGTTGGGAATAAAAAGAACCAACCAGAAGTCTAGGAGTCATCTTCAAGTCTAAAAGCATCTGCTTTCCAACTGCCATGGCTAATTAAACCCAGTATCAAATTTCTCTTTTTTTTCCCTTCACCATTTTTTTCTTCAGTTAGAATTACAGTCTCCAGGTAAGTGTGCTCAATTATTAACAGGCGGTTCTTCCAATGTAAATAAATGACTGTTAAATGAAAAGGTTCGCATGCATTTGCAATGGCAAATATGCTTTTCTTACATAACTGTAAAAAAAAAAAACAAATACTAAATATCTTCAGTCTCTTTCTATAAAAGTCATGAGAGCAGAGTATACACAGAGAATTCATCTGAGCCTGTCAGCTCTTTTGACTGAATCTTTGATTTAATAACAATCCTAGCATTTTGAAGCCCTCATTAACAGGCATAGCAATGTAATACATTTACAAGTTGCTAATTACATTCCCCCCCCCTTCTTGTGCTATTTTTCAAATAGATTGATAAGGAACAATATCAAAAAATACTTGAACTCATTGAGAGTGGAAAGAAAGAAGGGGCCAAGCTGGAATGTGGAGGCGGTCCCTGGGGGAACAAAGGGTACTTTATCCAACCCACAGTTTTCTCCAATGTTTCAGATGAGATGCGTATTGCCAAAGAGGAGGTAAATGATTTCATTCTGTTCTGTTCCCTTTGTTGCCATATTTTGTCTTCATGTTTGTATGCAAAGTGTCCCTTTTAAATTCTTGGTTTTTTAAACATCTTTCTCAGTAAAAGTTACTCTTCATTTCTGTAACTGATAAAGGTTGAAGTTATTTGCGATAAAGACTAAAAATAGTAAGGAATTCTTTGGTCTAGCCAAGAATTTCAGCCAAACACAGATGAGGATGCCTGAAAAATTTGGTGCTTCCTTCACAAATGTCAAGGAATGAGAAAGAAAACTGTTGCTTTTTCACCTTTGGAAATAATATATTTGAAAATAATTGGAAAAGGATAAAGGGATATGCAGTTTTTTTAGTAAAACTTCTTAATCTGAAATAATTTTCTATTCAGTTGCTATTTGAGAACTGAAGAGCCATGCACTCTTAAATACTTTCTTTCAACAGTAACATCTTTTTTAAAAAAAAATTTTATATATTTATGCATACAAGGGCTGGGGTGCAGGCCAGAGGTTGGGGGGAATGGTGAGTGGGTGAGAGAATGCACCAGAGACAGAGTGGGGAGCAGAACAGGTAGATCCACTGAAATATACTGCTGACGGAAGCAGAGGGTGAGACAGGAGAGGTCCGCTGCACCATGTGGGTTAGTGGATAGCTTCATAGTGCTGTCACTTAATCCTGTGCCATCAGGGAGGCCTTCACAATAATAACATTTTGCAAAACTATAGTAAAATATCACAGCAAGCATGTGGACAATCACCCAGTCAGTATACAAAGTATTCCATTACCATATGAGCCCCTGATGTTTTCCTTTAGTAGCCAAAATCCATGACCCTCCTACCATACCCCATCCTTAACTTGTGGTTTTTCCCTTAACCACTAAGCTGCTCTGTATTCCTACAATTTTGTCACATCCAGTGTTACATAAATGGATTACATGAAACCACCTAGATGAATCTGTACAGAATAAGAGATTAGGAAAAAAAAAAAAAGCTAAGTCCAAAAGTTTGCATGATGTGGTGAATGAGAAATTTAAGACCCAAAGTTTAAAATGATTAGGTCACATGGCTATTTAAAGGCAGCTTGAGCATGTAGCCCAATTCTCATGACTTCCCTTCTACTTGAGCAGTGGTTGCTATATTAACTCCATTCTCCATTCAAACCTGCCATAACCTAACACTTTAAAATCTCATGGAAAGGGCCTCCCTGGTGGTACAGGGATTGAAGTCTCAGTGCTATCAAGCTTTTGCCAGCCACGGTAGCATGAGTTCTATCCCCTGCCAGTGAGCTAATCCGTCCTGTCTCCTCTGCTGCTCCCCTTAGCAGTGTATTTCAGTAGATCTGCCTGTTCTGCTCCCCACTCTGTCTCTGGTGACTCCTCTCACCCTCTGCACTTCTGTCCTGTACCCCAGTTCTTGTATGCATAAATAAATAATAAATAAATAAAATCCCATGGAAGATATGGGAATTAGACTATTAAAAATGATAGTGTTAGTATTAGAAGGAATATTGTGGATAATTCAGACCAAAAATCAAATTTATGGATTAGGACATTGAGTTCTAATTTATTTTGTTTTACAGGGCAAGTAATGTGCATGCTTGGAGATTGAGATTGTCTTTGCCAATATTTAATTTGGCACAGGTTCTCTGTGGGATATATAATAATAACACAAACCAATAGGATACAAGATAAAGTCTCTTAACAAGCCAATAAAGAAATGACATACTCTAGACCAATGACGGATCAAATACACTATTGTTCTAAGCAGAAGAAAATTGAAAGAAATAAAGTCCAAATTTAGTCAAGATGTAACTTAGTACGCATTTGTACTCAGAAGATCAGCTCAGTCAACTAGGAGCTGAGGTCCTGCTGTTGATGCCAACTCAGTTTCTTCTTGTTCAAGTTCAATGCCAGCAAAACAAAGAAGTCAGTGTTGGCAAGCAAGATAAGCTCCTTCAGGGCGCTGCTGTACAGTTCTCACCACTGCCCTGTGAGTGAAGATTAGCCTTTGTCTCAACAGAAGCCAATGCCTTAAGGTCTTCAGAGAGCATAGTTAGATCAGCAAAGAGTCTCCTGGCCCAGACCAAACACTCAAATAGTGTCTCAAAAACTTTCAGCATTTAATTTTAGGTGTCCATTACATGATGCACATCACACCATTTTCATTATTATGATGTCCATGATGCAAGGGTCCTCTGTATGTTCATATTGAGAAACAAAAAAAATGTGCTGGCATTACTTACATCTGTTCTTATTGATAAACTTTCAGTGGCATCACCGCTTTGCTAACTTTATTCTTTATACATTCCTATCAGTAATCACTTTAACATAACACTTTTGCTGACATTATTCTGCACATGTTCATGTTGTTAAGAGAGTCCTAATATCCAACTTTTAAAATAATTTCATCAAAATAAATTATTCAAAACAAGTTCCGCCATCTAAAACAAGCTTATATAATAAGGATTTAAAGTCATAATCAGTCAATACATGCCAAGACCTAGAAAGTGGAAGTGAGTTACTATATTATAGAATTATAGACAAAATCATAAAGCTAGAAGGATCCTTTAAGACCATGTCTACAACCCTTATTATATTCCATCAATTTGCTCTTGAATAAGTGGCCAGCCAGTGTCTTTTTAAACAACATCAGCATTATGTATCATACTATGTCTTCAGAGATTTCCATGTTTGGACAATGTTAATCATTAAAAAGTTCTGCCTCAGGCTACCTAGGAACTGTCCTCTTATGTTCTACCTGCTGGTCCCATATCTGCCTTTTGGCCTTTTTCCACATAAGAACCTTCCATATATTTAAAGCTTGTATCATACCCACCCACCCCCCTTTTTACTCCCCATTCTCCAGCTCTTGGCCATATATTTTTAAGCTCTTGTACTTCCTAAATTATCTAGATGAATATACTGTAGTGAACTATTTGGTGAGCACAAGTTAATTAACATTAAGAACAATGTTACCCAGAGACATAATGTGTTAAGTAAGAAAGGCTAGTTTGCTTTTAGGATTTGTAAATAATCTACCTCTGAGCCACTGAGGCTTTTAACAAATACAGAGATAGATTCATTAACTATGAACTGTGAAAGGTGTTATATAATTTAACACTACAAGAAGGCTCTGACAAGTCAAATACTCTGAATCATAATCCTTTCATTCAATAAATTTGTATTTCATGATTGATATGCAGAGAATCTGGAAGGGTTATTTACTGCCAAAAGTCACTAAACCAAAGTAAAAGTACAGAATCAGATGCAAATAGGAAACCAATTAGAAAAACTAACAAGCAAAGCATAGGGATGATTAAACATACTTAGTTTCTCCACATTGATTTAGTCCCCAACTGATTATAACTTTTGCATTTGTTGACAAATATTTGTCTTATTAGAACTGTTGTTCTTGCACACCTTGACTAATATCAGATAGAAAAGGCTAGGGAAATATTTTTTCTATCAAGGAAACATTGTGTTCCTACAATATACATATAACTCGTATGCTACTTTAGAATTGGGATCTGGAGCAATGTGCTGTGTTCAACTGAATAAAATATTAACATATTTATCACAGTAGGTGCTATATAGGTTAGAGTATTATGATTATAGTTTTAGGATATATACTTAGCCTCTGATGAATGGTAGCTGTTCCACCCGAATACTGAAACTAGTGATAGAAACCTGAAAACTATTTACCTTTTCTGATTTTTACCTTCCCTTATTTATATTTCACAGAAAATGCAGATAGCACTCGGGGGAGCTGACCTTTCATTTAATTGTAATATATGTTTTGTGGCAACATATAGGCTTAAAAATAATATAGGAGCTTAATTCTTAAGAGAAAAACCAGTTGTTTTACTCTCATCTGAGGATGAAAACAAAATGAGTTGAATTTGGGCAATGCTAACTATAGAGCTTAGCAAAACTGAAAGTGGTTCAGGCTGAAAATAACCTAATTTTTGTAATTGTCATTGCCAATGACTTACTTTGGGGCTAGTAAAGGACAGTGGAGGATTTAAACTCTTGCAGTAATGAGTGATTCTGTTTGGTTTATGTGAGTTGCTTAAGATTTGGTTGATGTGTAACATCTAACCAAAAATTCACCAACTTGACAGATATAAATCCACTAATATAGGTGACATCTCATTTGATGACACACATTAATGTCTAAAAATAAATTATTATCAGTCAGTGCCTACTCATTCATCCCATAGAGGAAGCATTTTTTTCTCAGGTTTATTGTTTATGTAGTCACTTAGAAGATGGAGAAAATAGGAAGAGAATATAAAATGTTTCTAAATGGAAAAGAAATTCTGTAGTGATTTCATGTACAACTCCAACATGAATGTTGCTTTATTTATTTGCACCCAGTCTTGTTCCAAAGAGAACATAAGACAAGGCTCTTACCTGTCTTAATCTACCATTCCAGCAGCTACCATTTTGATTCTTACACATAAATTTTAGAAAAGAAGCAAAACTGTAATTCCAGGTAATTTATAGGAAAATATAAGTATCATACAAGATATTCACTTTTAACTAATTTCTTTATTTCATTCATTTATGTGGAATAGATATTTGGACCAGTGCAGCAAATTATGAAGTTTAAAAGTTTAGATGATGTGATCAAGAGAGCAAACAACACTCACTATGGTTTATCAGCAGGAATCTTTACCAAAGACCTTGACAAAGCGGTAACAGTCTCTTCCGCTCTGCAGGCCGGGACAGTGTGGTAAGTCAGACCTATATAATAATGCCTTTATTCTGTTAACCACATTAACAGATTGCCTTGAACCTTGTCAGACCTTATCTTTTTTTTTTTTTTATTTGGAATAACATGGCCTACTAGAAAAGCAGTTGCTACCTTAAAAGAAAAGAAACAAAGAAAAAGGCTAGAGTAGAACTTAAGAAGAGTATTTTCATCAACTCTATCCAACCTTTTGAAATTTTCTGCCCAAATTATGTTTGGGTAACACCATGTAAGTGTTACTAAATTCTGAGCACTTGGTACTCTGGTAAACAAAAAAGAGATGGAAGTTGAGTGTTAAAGTTAATTACATAGTAAGGCAGTACTTACTATGTACTGTCAGTACTTTAATTGTATGCAAATTTTTAATTCTCATATCAGCTTCTTATTCTGAGATTGTTACAGTAGTGAAGGTCTTAATTTGGATGAACATTATGAGTTTTGAGGAACATGTTCCTGTTCCGATTTTTATATGTCATTTTAGTATATAAATGCTGTACTCAAGATGGTTGCATTCCCTGGTCAGTCCCCAGTCTCTGGACTGCTTTAGTGGTAATTTTGTCCTATCAGACCTCACTTATTCCCCCCTACCCCCCAAACAATCTTGGCAGGAGCCCAGGTTATCTTCCTGCTCAATAATGTTAGACCTATTGCATTTAAAAATCCATAGGACATTGCAAATAATTTATACTTCAGAGACAGCCAAACACTCCTTGCCCCATTTGATAGCGCTAGACTTGTTAGTCTTAACCAACGATAATCATTTAATTTATATATATATGGCCTTTGGTAGGCACTGCACTACATTCTTTGTTTTCATTATCTCATTTTACCACACAACTGTTCAATTGTTATGTTACATTTATCAATGAAAATACTAAGGTTTAGTAAGACTAAGTAAATGATTGAGGTCACACACTAGATGATAGCTGAGATTCAGACCTATTTCAGCCCCTATAGCAATGATTTTCAACCTAGGCTGTACATTAGAGTCCTCTGCAGACTGATGGGGGTGGGAAAGGGTATGTAACAAACACCACTTAGTCATTAGTTGCTTAATGACATTTCACCCAACCATGGACAGCACGTATGACAGTGGTCCCAGTAGTCTACACAGTCTTAGTGTATACACTGAGTATTTACTAAACCTTAGTGTACAGTTGGCTATAATGTCTAGCTTCATGTAATTACACTCTGTGATATTAGCACAATGATGAAATTGCTTAAGGACACATTTCCCAGTTAGGATGACACTAAGTATCTATTCATCTCTGTGAGACTGTTATTTCAAAACTACCTTGATCCTAGAGTGAACCCAAGACTACTATTCAAAAGCCTGATTCCTCCTATATTGAAATGTTTTCTGAGATTCTTGAAACCTAGCAAACTTTTCATAATCAGTATGACTAGTGACTAGTGTAGAATTTCCCTATAAGGTTAGCGATCAAATCTGTATTACCATTTACTAAAGATTTAATATGTGTCAGCACCATTAGATGCACATTATATTCAGAATTTTACTTCTGCCTTGAAACAACATTATTAAATATTATCATCACCCATTTCCCTGAGAAGGAGACATATGCTTAGAGAGGCTAAAAAAGCTTTCTTGGTATCACCTAGGTAATAAGGAGCAGAACTAGGGGTTTTGCTAGGGGTTCGTCACCTCCCTCTTTATAACTAGCAAGAATCAAAGGAGACTCAATTGACAAGGCTGAGTATTTTGAATTTGCAGTTTTCTAGAATATTTCCCATTTATCCATTTGCATATCCAAAATAGTTTGATTTTGTTGTAGAGTCAAGGAGCAAACTTATTTACTGTGCTGGTTAACAAAAACAAATTTCAGGTTTTGGATTATGGAATAACAGAATATTATGTCTGTTTAATTAAGGAGCTTGTTATGCAATTTTTCCACTCAGTGGTGTGGGAAACCCTGGTCAGGAATTTCTGTGCTATTAAGAGAGGTGATCATATTCTTATTACTCTATATCCTCGTAAAAATATCTGGCATTATTGAAGACATAGTTGCTGCTTGCTGTTTTCAGGACAACTATTGTATTCTAGAATTGCTGTGATTTTGCCTATAAATTTTAAGTAGGGGTCTGATTTTTCAGTTTAAAGAGAAATTAAAGGAAAGCTGAGACAAACTGTATTTCAAAAGTTTGAATTTATTTAAGGACCTGTCTCCAATAGGAGAGATTTGGGATAAGAACTCTGTCGCCAGACCCCCTCTGGCCTGCAGTCCAAGCCCAGAGGGGAGCAGGAACCCACCGCCGGGGCACACCAGGCGCACAGGGGAGTGTGTCCCCACATCGGCATTTTAGAACAGGGACCTTTCTCCATTAAAGGCTGCTTGAAACTGACAGATGACTCCTGGAAGAACCAGAGGGGAACAGAGAAGCCCACCCAAGATGCCGGCCAGTCCCAACAACACAGTGTCCCAACGCATACGGCAAATTAGAAAACAGACAGTAGGGAGGAGAAGAACCACACGCAACCTAGCAACTCTCCAGAGAAAAAGCACACCACAAAAAGAAAGCCAGCCCCAGATTGCAAAGACAATAACTTGGAAGAATTTCTGAGCCTTCCAGAAAGAGAATTTAAAATTGCCGTGATTAAAAAACTGACAGAAGTCATAAAGGAAAACAATGATAAGGGAAAAATAATCAACGATCAGAAGAATGCAATTGAGTCCCTAGAGAGGGAAAACAATGGTCAGAAGAAAGAAATTGAGTCCCTAAAGAGGGAAGTAAAAGAAATGCAGGAGATCAAAGAATTAATGGAAGAACTAAAGAATTCTGGGAAAAGCAATGAAAGCAGAATAGATGAAATGGAAGAACGAATAAGTAATCTTGAAGACACAGAAATAAAAAGAACCAAAACAGAAAAGGAAAGAGAAGTACGAAGGAAAAAGAACGAAGAAAAACTTCGGGAACTATCTGACTCCATGAGGAAAGGAAATATAAGAGTTATAGGAATACCAGAAGGAGAGGAGAGAGATGTAGGAACAGAGAAAATATTCAAAGAGATAATTGAAGAGAACTTCCCAAATGTGAAGAAGGAGCTGAAAATTGATATACAAGAAGCAAGAAGAACACCAAACTTCCACGACGAAAGGAAAAATACAGCAAGACACATAATAGTAAAGCTCCCAAGAATCCAGGACAAGGAAAAAATAATGAAGCTGGCAAGAGGGAAGAAACAGATAACATTCAAAGGAAAACCAATCAGGCTGACATCAGACTTCTCCGAAGAAACACTACGGGCAAGGAGAGAGTGGAGGGACATAGTCAACAGACTCCAAGAAAACAGATGCCAACCAAGAATACTCTATCCCGCAAAGCTCTCCTTCCTCTTTGAAGAAAGAAAATGGACCTTCCCAGACAAACAGAAACTCCGGAATTTCATTGCAACTAAACCCCCACTCCAAAAAATACTACAAGGAGTCCTAAAGCCAGAACCTCAGAGGGACGAATAACAATGAAAGAAGGCCAAAAAAAAAAAAAAAAAGTTATTAAAAGAATAAATAAATAAAATCAAAGGAAAGACAAACACAATGGCAAATACAGATGTTAACATATCAATATTAACTCTAAATGTAAATGGACTAAACTCTTCAATAAAAAGACACAGAGTGGCAGCCTGGATTAAGAAACAAAACCCAACCTTTTGCTGTCTCCAGGAAACACATTTAGCTACAAAAGATAAAAATAGGCTCAAAGTTAAAGGATGGAAAACAATCCTACAAGCAAATGGACCAAAAAAGAAAGCAGGAACAGCTATACTTATATCAGATAAAACAGATTTCAAACTCAAAAAGATAAAAAGAGACCCCAATGGTCACTACATTATGATCAAGGGGACAATACTTCAAGAAGAAATAACACTCATTAACATATACTCACCAAACGAAGGAGCACCAAAATATATCAGACAACTATTGTCCTCTCTGAAAACAGACATCAGAGAAAACACATACGTAGTGGGAGACTTCAACACACCACTATCAACAATGGATAGATCAACAAGACAAAAAATAAGTAAAGAAACCAAAGCTCTAAATAAGGACCTAGAGCAATTAGGCTTAACAGACATCTATAGAACACTAAACCCCAAAAAAACGGAGTACACATTTTTCTCAAGCGCACACGGATCATTCTCCAGGATCGATCACATACTGGGGCACAAGACAAACATCAACAGATACACCAAGATTGAAATCATATCAACCATCTTTTCTGACCATGAAGGCATCAAACTAGAAATAAACCATAAAAAGAAGGCAAGGAACTTTCCTACCTCATGGAGATTAAAAACCACACTACTGGAAGACCATTGGACTAATGAGGAGATCAAAGAAGAAATTAAAAAATTTTTTGAATTGAACGACAAGGAGGACACTAATATCCTAAATGTATGGGATGCAGCAAAAGCAGTAATAAGAGGAAAATATATAGCAATAGAAGCTCACATCAAGAAACAAGAAAGAACGCAAAGAAACAACCTCATCTCGAAGCTCAAAGATCTAGAAAAAGAACAACAAAAAAACCCAAAACCAGTAGAAGAAAAGAAATAATAAAAACCAAAGCAGAAATAAATGAAATTGAAACTAAAAAAACAATCCAAAAGATCAATGAAACCAAGAGCTGGTTTTTTGAAAAAATCAATAAAATAGACAAACCCCTAGCCAGGCTCACAAAGGAAAAAAGGGAGAAAGCACAAATAAACAGGATCATCAATGAAAGAGGAGAAATCACAACGGACACAGCAGAAATCAAAAGAATAATCAGTAACTACTATGAACAGTTATATGGAAACAAGTTTAACAATCTAGAGGAGATGGACAAATTCCTACAACTCTACAATCACCCAAAGCTAGATAAAGAAGAAATAGAACACCTAAACAGACCAATTACAATTAGCGAAATTGAAATGGTAATAAAAAACCTCCCCAAAACAAAAGCCCAGGACCTGATGGATTTACAAATGAATTCTACCAAACATTCAGAGACGAATTAGTGCCTATCCTTCACAAACTCTTCCAAAAAATTGAGAAGGAAGGGACAATACCAAACACGTTCTATGAAGCCAACATTACACTAATACCAAAACCGAACAAGGACAACACAAAAAAGGAAAACTACAGGCCAATCTCCCTAATGAACACTGATGCAAAAATCCTCAATAAAATTTTAGCTATCAGAATCCAACAATGTATCCATAAGATAATTCACCACGACCAAGTTGGATTCATTCCAGGGGCACAAGGATGGTTTAACATCCGAAAATCAATCAACGTTATCCAACACATCAACAAAAAGAAATATAAAAACCATATGATAATATCAATAGATGCTGAGAAAGCTTTCGACAAAGTGCAACACCCATTCATGATAAAAGCCCTTGAAATTCTGGGGATACAAGGAACATACCTCAACATCATAAAGGCCATCTATGACAAGCCAACAGCCAGTATCATTCTCAATGGTGAAAAGCTGAAAGCAATTCCATTAAGATCTGGAACAAGACAAGGATGTCCACTCTCACCATTGCTTTTCAATATAATACTGGAAGTCCTAGCCAGGGCAATAAGACAAGAGAAAGACATCCAAGGAATCCAAATAGGAAAAGAAGAAGTCAAACTATCACTATTTGCAGACGATATGATAGTATACATAGAGAACCCCAAAAACTCCACAGAAAAGCTAATTCAACTCATCAATCAGTTCAGTAAAGTGGCAGGATACAAAATCAACACGCAAAAGTCAGTAGCCTTCCTATACACAAACAATAAATCTGAAGAAGAAGAAATCAAAAAGACCATCCCTTTTGTTATTGAAACAAAAAAAATCAAATATTTGGGAATCAATCTAACAAAAGAGGTAAAGGACCTATACAAAGAAAACTATAAAACACTGTTAAAAGAAATAGAAGAAGACACAAAGAAATGGAGAGACATCCCCTGCTCATGGATTGGAAGAATAAACATTATTAAAATGGCCATCCTACCAAAAGCAATATACAGATTCAATGCTATTCCAATCAAAATTTCAATGTCATTCTTCAAAGAAATAGAACAATTATTGATGAAATTCATATGGAATCACCAAAAACCCCGAATAGCCAAAGCTCTCCTGAAAAAAAAAGAAGGGAATGGAGGCATCAGACTCCCAGACTTCAAACTATACTACAAAGCCATAATCATCAAAACTGCATGGTATTGGAACAAGAACAGACATACAGACCAATGGAATCGAATAGAAAATCCAGAAATAAACCCACAGATTTATGGTCAGCTAATCTTTGACAAAGGAGCAAAGAATATGCATTGGAGCAAAGAAAGTTTGTTCAATAAATGGTGCTGGGAAAACTGGGTCGCTACATGCAAAAGAATGAAGCTTGACCACCACCTCACACCATACACAAAAATCAACTCAAAATGGATTAAAGAACTAGACATAAGACCTGAAACCATAAAATATATAGAAGGAAATATAGGCGAAACACTACGTGATCTGCACATCAAAGACATCTTTACAGACACATCACCCAAAGCAGTGATAGTGAAGGCAAAGATAAACACCTGGGACTACATCAAATTAAAGAGCTTCTGCACAGCAAAAGAGACAATAACAAAAACAAAGAGAAACCCCACCAACTGGGAGAACATTTTTGCACCCAACACTAATGATAAAGGACTGATCACAAAAATCTGCAAAGAGCTGATGAGACTCAACAACAACAAAGAAAATAATCCAGTCAAAAAATGGGCAGAAGAGCTTAAAAGAAACTTCTCTGAAGAGGAAATGCAAATGGCCAACAGGCATATGAAAAAATGTTCAACATCACTTGTCATCAGGGAAATGCAAATCAAAACTACCATGAGATACCATCTTACACCAGTGAGAATGGCACATATTAAAAAAACTAGCAACAACAAATGTTGGCGAGGGTGTGGAGAAAAAGGAACTCTTCTGCACTGTTGGTGGGAGTGCAAACTGGTCCAACCACTGTGGAAAGCTGTATGGAGATTTCTGGACCTACTAAACATAGAGCTTCCATATGATCCAGCAATTCCACTCCTAGGTATTTACCCAAAGGACACAGAAACATCAATTCCAAAGAACACCTGCACCCCTATGTTTATAGCAGCACTGTTTACAATAGCTAAGCTTTGGAAACAACCCAAATGCCCAAAAATAGATGACTGGATCAAGAAGATGTGGTACATATATACCATGGAATATTACTCAGCATTCAAAAAAGATAAACACATGCAATTTGCAGCAACATGGATGGCGCTGGAAGGGATCATGCTCAGCGAAATAAGCCAAAAAGAAAAAGAAAAATACCGGATGGTCTCACTCATAGCAGGAATCTAGAAAACTTAAATAAGGGACCAGGAAAATGAATAACTATAAGAAAGTGAAAATCAAAATCAACAAAAAACTATGAACCAGAGACACTTTTAGGGGGGCGGGGGTGGGAGGGGTGGGATTGGGGTCAGAATGGGGGGCTGCAATTGTATGGGGAATATAACAATAAAATTTATTTAAAAAAAAAAAATTAAAAAATAAAATGATAGGCATATTTATAAAATAAATATAAAGATAAGACTGAAAAAAAAAAAAAAAAAGAACTCTGTGGGCCAAAGGGAACATAGAGATCTGGGAATTGAGACGGTAAGTCCTTTAGCTGAGAAAATATATGTATTTTATCTCAGGATAAAATTAATGACTGAATAATTGCAAGCATAATACAATATGGAAGTCACACTATTGTTGACCTATTATAGTACCATGAAGAGAAGTATTTTAAAAGTACATTTCTTCTGGGTCTCCCTGGTGGCCTTGGGGTTAAGTCTCATCGCTATCTCCCATATAGCCTAGTTTGATCCTTGGCCAGGGAGCTACCCACATGGCACATCAGACCTCTCCTGTCTCGCTCGCTGCTCCCCTTAGCAGTATACTTTAGTAAATCTGTCTGTTCTTCTCCCCATTCTCTGATGAATCCACTTACCCTTAGCATCTCTGGCCTACATACTAGTTCTTCTATGCAAAAAAAGAAAAAGAAAAAAGAAAAAGTACATTGCTTCTTGTTTGAATATTTTTTTCTCTTGTGTATAGAATCATGTAGGTAATTAGATTTTGCTGTTCTCTGGCCACCAGAAAATTCAAAGCTAAATAAATTGGTTATATCCTGCATAACTGCTTTTTAAGGTCTCCCTTATCTTCATTGTTTAGCATATTTTTCTTTAATTCTAATGATTCATGTTTTTAAATTATATTTGTCTATATTAGTATTGTTACACATTTTTGTGAAATATGAAAATGAATAAAAAAAATGATATCCAACTCTTATCAAGATCTCTGTTTAAGCAATTTATTGAACCAGTTAATAAAAAAAAAGTGAACTGAGTAATATGATGCATATCACAATTGCAAAAGAAAATGTATCCTGGTCTGCTAAAAACCCTTAAAATAATTACAACCCTTAGAATAATTACAAAGCTAAGTGCACAAGGGACTTTGGTGATGGTGCATGGATGAACTGGTTGTAGGGATTTTGTGGGGCCTATACCTAAGAGGCAAAAGCAAATATTGTATAAAAATGAACAATGATGTAAAATATATATAAAGTTTAAAAAATAATAAAATAATAAAAACATAATTGCAAAGCTTATTGAATATAGGCATGAAAGAGCAACCATCAAACAAACTCTTAGCAAACTATGCCCTTCTGTGGCACACTGGCGGTTCCATCCTTTATAATTCAGACTAAAACTTCTCAGAGACATGATGTAATTCCAACACACAGTTGGAAATTAACCACACACACAGTTGTTCCATTCTATTTCTAGGTAGTCTATATACATACACTTACCCTTCTGCATTTCCATTTTGCAATGCTGCCTTTTTTACTGTAATGAGCATGGCATATTGACATTAATGGAATTAAGGATGTCTCTGAATTTCTAAATTTCCAAATATAGGAGTTATTTCACAGGACATAAGATCTATAATGCACTTCTTTTCTTTTCAGGGTGAATTGCTATAGTGTGGTATCTGCCCAGTGCCCCTTTGGTGGATTCAAGATGTCTGGAAATGGACGAGAGTTGTAAGAATTCCTTTCTATTAAGATACTTATCTTGAAAAACATCATTACTCCCATGGAATTAATCTACAGTCTATTTGAATTAAAATTTGCCTGCAGTCTTCCCTAAAGCATAGTACTGAAGGGCAGGAAATCTGGCACCACCAAAGTATAAGATTTCTGATAATTGACTTTCACTATGTTCATCACAGCTCGGCAGTTGAGGGCAGGGATAGGAATGCGAGAAAGAACTAGTCTATGAGTGCCTTTCCATGCTTATATTTCGTGATTTTTACCATAGTGGGGATTCAGTGGATAAAGGGTTAATGACAATTGATTAAAAAAAAATAAAAGATGACCTCACAGTAAAGCTAGGGCTTGATGAAGGGCAGGAAACCAGCATAGGATGTCAGTAAGAAAAGAAGAGGGTTTTCTTAAACAGAAAGTAACTGGTGGCATATTGAGGGCCTTGTGAATTTGACTGACTGGTGGGCATTTATGGAAATGGGAAGTATGATTTCAGAGTTAAATAGGTAAGAAGTCTTGAATTCAAGAAGACTGGCTTATTTATTTAGTGGAGCTGTGAAAATTCATGAATATCTTTAGAATGTTGTCAGGGAAGTAGACAACTCCTACCAAGTACCTAGTGTAGTACAAAGAACAGGATTGGTGACTAACCAAACTGCATTTGAATTTACTGCTGGCCAGCCATGCAGCATGGTTCAAGTTCTCCAACGTATAAGTGTCTGTTTCTTCCTTTCCTAAATGGAAATGTTAAATTAACATCCTCTCATGAAAGTTATGAGAAATCAATGACATACTGCATTGTTCATTCCTTACCACGAAACTGTCACAAAGTAGGAACTCATCAAATGGCTTCTTCCATTTCTATTTCCTTTACTTTACAATATCTACTTTTGCAGAATCCCATGGCAGAATGAATTACAAAAAGCTACAACAAATGTTAGATTATTCTGAAGGACAGTAAGTTTATTGCTGGCCCAGTTTTCTAACACATTTCCCAGTAATGCTGAAGATAAAATAATCAAAAGGGACAAAATAGCAAAAATAGCCCAAACATATCAATTTTGTGGAATACAATTTGGTCAAACTTAAACAAAAGGAAATTGAACTAGAGAAGAATGAAAAACAGGAGTCAACCCTAAAATCCGGAATGTGGGTGCAATTTCCTTTTTTCAAATACAAAGGAAAATGCTATACTATAATTTTTGGTAAAATTTCCATTTTATTAATTTTAATAGTTTTTATTATGAGATAATATAGATTTACAACATTGTATAATATTTAGGGGAATAGGTTCAAACCTCCTGAGATGTATGTTACTATACCATATCTAACACCAAGCACCCTTATCCTTTTATCATAGACCACTTTTTACTTCCAAAATCCACCTAAGGAAGCTACTGTTCATGTCTACCTGGAAGCAAATTTGGTGAACTTAATAATCCGGTCATTTGCTATATGGAAATTAAGAATAATTATTAAAGACATAATTTCAAATAGCTCCTAAGAGTTCGATTATAACTTTCAAATATAGAAAGGCAGAGTTGATCAGATGGGAAACAAGTCTTCAAAAAGTCAAAAATCATGGCACGCAAACCCCCATGTGGTAACGATACTGAATGCCCAACCCTGGATTTCCTTCTCAGGCCCCAGTGCTGGCAGTGGAATAAATAAATGACAGAAATTCTTCTCTGTGTAATTGCACCAACTTTCATTTAGGTTAGCATAGGTCACTTGAGACTTTACTAAGAGACCATTTTAAACTTTACTGGTATTTCTTTCCTCCCATTCCTTTTGGAAAGAGAAGAATTGACATGTGAACTACTGGGCTTATAAAGAGCTCTAGCATGAATACTCTTTCCTTCATTTATACATCCCAGGTTAGTACAGCAAATGATTCCTTTGTACATACTAAACAGTGCCAGGCTCAATAGAGAGTAAAGAACAGATACAACTTGTTCCTAGAACCTTATTGCTACAGCATAGACCCTGGGTGAGCAGCATGGCCATCACTTAGAAGATGGTTGGAAATCCAGTCTTGGATCTCTCCCCAGGTATATTGAATCAGAATCAGGTGACCGGTACATTGAAGATTATGGCAAGTCACAAACCAGTAAGATAGACTATAAGCAAATGTGTTTGTGTAACACTATAGATAAACCATAGGCATAGGAATACTAAAGAACAGGACTTATTTCAGCCTAAGTATGACAATAATCACAACTACTCCTCTTCTGAAAGTTTCAAGCATCTATGAAGCTCAAAATAAAATGCAAAGTCTAGTGGCAGAAATCATGGGTTAATATATCAAAATTTATGAGTTACAATACTTATTAAGATATTATCCGTTAATGGGTTTCAGACAACTGAGGCTAAACCCTTTAATTACTCTGAAGAACATGCTCATTGAAGCTTTTAGAAGGTATTTTCAGAAGCTTAATGGTCCAAGAAAATAATCGGAGTTAAGAGGATTAGGTTACCCAGGAGAAAAAGATGTCTTCTACATACCTGTCTGCATCTGCAGAAGGGAGGAGTAGAAAGGGGTCAAGATCCCTTTTCTCAGGAATCCTACATATGCACGAGTATTAAGATTTTAAGAGTACTCTTATGTACATGTAATTTAATTCTCTCATCAAAACAATATGGAAAATAGCTCAGTTCTTTTAGTTATCTCTTAAACAACGGGTAAATCATAGTTTCTAAAACTGGTGGGAGGTTTTAATAAAACTGGTAAGATACCAGGATCCTAATTGATTCAGATTAATGCCTGCTCATTTGGGTTGGATTTAAGAATTATATAAGCAATAGATATGAACAGGGAAACCCTATAGTCATAAAAAGCCCAAAGAATTAAATGTAGGCTAATAAACTCTCTTGACCTCTTAGAAAACAATCAAACAAGAAAGGAAAATAAAAAACCTTGAACACTAAATTTTGTTTTTTCCTCCAAGAATCCAAAGATATTGTTAAAATTACAGCTAGAAATGTTTTATTTAAAGCCTTACCAATGGTCATTTTTAGATGGTCATGTTTAGATGTTAAAAGTTTGGACCTAGTCACACACAGAAAATACATTAAACTCTTTACTGTATCTTTTCTACGCTTGAAAAGTTTTTCTTGTTACTTGAGTGATGATATAGTACCACTTTTTCTGTTCTTGTACTGTGTCTGTTTTATTTATTTGAGCCAAAATTCAGAAGAATAACATTCTTGTTGAACTGAATGTCTTTGTGTGTGTGGTAAACTCTTTTATAGTCAAGGAGGACAAATGAATAATTTCGGTGAAAATCACTGAGTGTATATTTTAAAATGCAAACAAAAACTGCCCTAAAATTTCCCCACAGAGAATCTCCTCTGGTTGGCTAGCTGCTATTTGAAATGCTTCTGTACACAGAAAATATTTTCCATTGCCCCAAGCCAGATAAGCAAGAATAGACTTGTCACTAAGCACAGACTGTAGAACATGTGTACTGCTGTGCTAAATTCTGTGAATTTTTTCTTTCCTCTCTCTAGGGGAGAATACGGTTTCAAAGAATATACAGAGGTGAAGACAGTCACAATGAGAATTTCTCAGAAGAATTCATAAAGAAACTACACAAGTGGAAAGAAGAATTCTCAATGATTAAGCATCTCCTACACTAATATATTATAGTGGGTTTTAAATACAAAATCATTCTTTTCTTGATTTTTAAAACATAAAGGATCATATTATCATTAATACTACACATGGAAAACCTTACATGTAGCTTATTCTGAAAGAATCATTTGTCTTCTGATATGTGATCCCACCCCCCAGTCCTTATATATATTAAAAAAAGAATTTGGATTCAAGATCTCTCTAGCTCTGTAATAGTTATGTGCTTTCTTTGTAGCTACTTGTCCAAGATAATCACTTTATAGAAGAGGACCAGTTGTCATTTCCCTAACAATCCCCTTGAAATACTAAACATACTCATTAACTGCAGAGTAGATGTGTTCTGTTCTAGTAGCTGTCAAGTCGTTGGAGTTTGTTGAAAGTTTCCTAGAATTTCATGTCTGATTCTCAAATGAAGTAATATCTGAAATACTTAGCTGTAATGTAAACATAAAGCTTAATAAAAACAACCTTGCATGATTCTTGTTCAGCTTGAATTTGTTTTTGAAGATTTATTTATTTATGCATATAAGACCTAGAGTACTGGCTAGAGGGGTGTGTGTGGGGGGGGAGGTGAGAGGATTCACCAGAGACAGAGTGGGGAGCAGAACAGGCAGACTGACCGAAATACACTGCTGAGGGGAGCAGCAGGCGAGGCAGGAGAGGTCTGCTGCACCATGTGGGTAGCTCCCTGCCTGGGGATAGAATTCGTGCTGCAGTGGCTGTGGATTGTTTCATAGGTTGTGTCTTAACCCCTGCGCCACCAGGGAGGCCCACAGCTTTAATTTTTAAAGTAGTTTTGGTTATAATGATTTACTCTCCTTTTCACTCAAAGCCAATGTAAAACTGAGGCTATGATGCATTTAAAATAAGTCTAATCCACTTATTTTCAAATGGGAAAAGAAACACTTTATTTCCTAGAGGAATTTTTGCAATCAACAGCAAACATTTGATATAGACAGCTTTAGTCCTTCAGCAAGAATTTTTTGAGTTCCTATGAAGTTCTGTGCACCATGTTAGGTTTTGTAGAAAGTGAATTGTGAAATGGCCTATTAACTCAATGTATTTTAATCTTGTGAAGTACAAAGGTGCTATCTAAAATAAAAAAAAAAGATGGGTTATACAATGGACATGAGAATTCTGTGAACCCTGAGAGTGTGGTAATGTACCAAAAGGCCATGCAGTGATGACCTTTAACTGTGAGGTTGATAAATGAATGAAATTTGATTGGATAATGATGAGCAGATTTACAATGAATGAAGAAGAGGAAAGAGATTCTATCACATATTCTCCAGATCTCTTTACACTGGAAAAACAATTTGGAAAAATTCTATGTATTTTCCCCTCTTAGAGTTTCAAATTGCACATGTCATATCCTAAGTTCTGAGAAGTCCTCCAACCTGCACACATTTGATGGATATTCCCCCCTACCCCCCCCCAATGTATTTCATTTCATCAAAGAAATTTCCTTCTCTTTACCTTCATTTAATACCAATTAACATTAAGAAGCCCAGGTTGGAAGATGCTGTTCTTATGCAAAGAGATAGCTATGAGTGTCTTGAGGTGTGATCTGGGGGCTTAAGGGAAGCAGCTGGAACGATGCCCTCTAATGAACCATATTTACACATTTATGCCCTCATACAAAGAACTGATGATGCCCCCAACCTGTAAATGTGCGCCTAAGACTTAGGGTCTTGGGAGTCTCCCAGAGACTTAGGCTCAAGTAGAATTAGTAGATATTTTTTGTGTGTATTTTGCTACACATGGTCTAAAACATTTTTCTTTTACAAGCTAAAATTCAAGCCGACTAATCTTTAGGATTTTTTTTCATATTCATATTTAATATAAATAATTAAGCATCATTTAACATCAACAGACACTTCAGTGACACTATTATTGGGACATTACAATAGCTACTCCAGTCATGTGCAACAATGTACAAACAAAATTCATTCACTTCTAGATTTGATATAATTAAATTCCAATTGCACTAGTTTCTCAATATTATATAGTCTAAATGGTTTGTAATCAGAACTTTCTCGTAGGCCCATCCTGAACCTCTAGACATTATTTGTATACCTTTTCCTCCAATTTATATAGCCATACTTGCAATAATTCTTAAAGTCTTGAAAATTTTGGTTACTATTTGGAATAATGGAGGATTCAGAGTCTTAGGGAGAACTGAAAAATCTTTGGACAATGAGAAGGGAAATTTTCCAAATACAGGGGAGGGTTGCATTTTCCAAAAACTAGACAGGGTCCACATTTTTAAAAGATGTGCCTAAAACCAGGCATAAATAAATTAATAGACAAGTTAATATTGTAATTGCAGCCACCAGAACAATTTTAAATGTGTAACAAAGAGGGCTGAACACAGAAGACAAAAGCCAGAAGCCAGTTTAAATATTTGAAAATTAAATCTTTGTTCTATAAATAAGACATTACAGGATTAAACAGAAAATATCTGTTATATTTTGGTTCATCCTGAGCCTCTAGACATTATTTGTATACCCTTTTCTCTAATTTATATAGCCATACTGGCAATAATTCTTAAAGCCTTGAAAATTTAAAGGGTATCTTATTAATTCATGTGCAACAGGAAAATACACTAAGGGAATTTATCATGAAGAATTTGGTTCTGCACTAACATATGTGATCTCTTTGTCTTCAACATCAACATGGCAGAAAGTATTTTTGACTCCAGGAAGATCAAATTAAGTGCCAAGCTGGATGTTGGAAATAACTATTTAGGCAGAGGCAATGTCAGGGCCAGGTAAGAATTATGAAAAGTCCAGCTTCTTTTTCTTTTATAATTTTTCAGTATTGATTCTATATTTATTTTGAGATAGCCAAGGAGAAATAGGGGGGAAATATTTTTCTTCAATTCTTGGGGTCAACTGAAAATAGTTAACTCAAAGTATTGCATTTTAGTTATTTCTTCACATAATTTGAGATGGAGTTCTAAACCCAAAAAACCCCTTCTCTTGGACAATGTGTATTTTTTTTTTTTGACCATCTAATTTCACTTGAACTTTTACAAGTGCACATGTACCACCAACTAAAGTGTTTTCCATAGTGTATGAAATAACCAGATCTTTTCATAGCATATCAAATAATGAGGCTGCGTTTCACAAAAGTCACGAGTTCCCAAATAGAATTTCATTTGCTGATTTGAATTGGTATTTTTTTTAATGTTCTCTAGAGATGCACTTCAGTTTTCCCATTTAGATGGTGAAAGAATATATAGCAAAATAAATGGAGCTGATGACTTATTTTCCTGGATACCAAAATTCAGTGACTGCCAGAAGGGTGTAAAAGCTTACTTTTGTAGTAACTGGGACTATGATATTCTGAAAACTAATTTCCTAAGTTGAGACACAATTGAAAGAGAAATGCTGCAATTATCACCCTGACATTCTGTGGAAAAGTATAACAGCATCTCTCTCTCTGAAAACAATCCACAAAATTCTCATTGGTGACTTGAGATTGCTCTAGATCATATCCCTTCACTGACCCTTAGATTCTGAGGGGTGGATTAACCCCAGGGAAAGACAAGCACATTCATATTCATCCTTAAACATTTAGGATAATTCCCAAAATCCCTAAAAGTCAACTGTATTGCCTAATGAAATATCTACACTAAAGCAATAGCAATATTTTTTGCACATTATATTTAGTGCCATAGACTGACTAGTTTCACAAGCTTTTTTTTTTTTAAATGGGCATTTCTGAATTTTTTAGAATTGTTCACAGGATGACAACATGGTACTATCCACCTCAACTTCAGAATTTTGGGGCTTTTTTTGTTTGTTTTGTTTTGCCAAGATACTTATTCAATGAACCATTGGGCCTAGAAAAATACTACATATGAAAATACAGGCTGATTTAAGCTTCATTTAAAATTATCTTAAAATAATTTCAAATTTTGGAGGATCTGCTATAGCAGCACAAAAATTCTCATGTCTTTATTCAACAATTTTTAGTATTTTCCCACATTAACTTTATCAATCCCGTTCTCTATAGATACATTTTTTTTTTCTTGAGACAACTTTTGAGAATAATTCATGGGCACCATATCCTTTTACCCCAAAATACTTTTTCCAGGAAAAAGATACTTCTTTCACAAACCACAATTATCTAATTCAGAAAATTTAAAATTTTCTCTAATTGTTTCATTAATGTCCATTATAGCATTTTCCCCCTCCGTGATCCAAAACTTAATCCATGATCATGCACTACATTTTTTTAATCTTGGCTGCCTTCTGTTTTACTATTTCCAATATAGCATTATAACTTGTAAGCACACATAAAATTGGATTGGTTAGTATTGTCTTGGCCTGGAAAGAAACCTTAGTAATATACAAAGCTTATAGTTTCTGAGTTAGCAAGATCAGAGAAAAGAATACTGAATGAATTTGAAGAATACTTGAAGATTTGATGATTATCATCTTTCTGATAAGTCAACAAAGATAGTAAAAAAGACTGAAAAATAAGACTACTAACATGGCTAATTTAAAATAAAAGCTATATGTTCCCTTGGGAATACTAAGGCCTATCCCTTATATGTTTTATTGCAAAAATGCCCTCCTAATTTTACTTTATAGTTTACTTATTTGAAAATTTTTCCTTAATGAGATTCGGCTTATTCTGATGACATCAAGGGAAGCACTTTAATTTTTTTTTTAAGATTTATTTATTTATTTATACAAGCACTGGGTACAGTCAGAAGAAGTGCGGGATGGTGAGAGAATTCACCAGAACCAGAGCGGGGAACAGAACACACAGACTGATGAAATATACTGCTGAGCGGAGCAGTGGGCATGACAGGAGAGGTCTGCGTGCCATGCGGGACCCTCCCTGGGATCGAACTGGTGCTGCAGAGGCTGCAGGCAGCTTTGCAGCCCAGCGCTCAACCGCTGCTCCACCAGGGGAGGCCCGGAAGCACTTTAATTTTAATGAGTTACAAATTCCTAACTGCATGGAAACCATTTAAAAACTTTCAAAGTTCAATTATGGTAGAAAGAGTTTGGTCTCTGCATGAAAAAAGGTGCTAAATTCTGGTTCTATCACTCACTAGTAGTATTATCTTAGGTCAATTATTAAACTTTTTTTCATTTAGCAATCATTCAACAGATACTGATGTCTTGCTATTTGTGAAGCAACACAATGTTTTACATAATCACATGGACCCATGGAGCCCAGCAATATGGCTTCAAATTTCTATTCTGTACTCTCTAACCTTGGAATTTGGGACAAGATTCTCAACCTTTCTAAATACCAGTTTTTATCTATGCAAAAAAATTAACAATAGTACTTATCTAATTAGGTTATTCTATTAATAAGGTTTGTGAAATGTTTAGCAGAGCTCCTACAATATAACAAGTGTCCAATATAGGCTGTTTTTCTACTGAAGAATGTTTTGCATTAATAACAATATCATCAATAACACCAGTTTCTTTAGACACTAAAGAAAATATCTTTCATTTGTCCATGACTTTGTTCTTAGTTTTCCTGTGCCCTCACCATTAGGCTGATCTCAGTTGGGATCACTTAATTGTAATTTTCCTATAGCTTACATCATTAAAAAAAATATTCGCTTTCAGATAAGGTTAAAATTCACTATCTGAGAAAGAACAGGGTAGAGAAGAATGTGAACAAAATACTTGGCTTGGAGTTGAGTTAGAAATTCAAATGCATTTAATACCAAGTGGGGTTAGTTCAAATTAAGTGAACTCAGCTGCCTTTCACCCCTGAGTTGCCAGTCATCATGATTAATCTTTAAACTAAGTCAGGGACAGCAGGACCAAATGAATAACAAACAGAAGAGACTAGTTTCAAATACAGTAAAGAGACTTACAATGACACTGGTCACCAGTGATTGATTCAGAGGCTCAGCCCACATAAATTCAATGGGAAGGATTAGTAGAATTCAAAGCACATGACTTAGCATTTTTGTGCAATGTTCAGTCATCTCGCATTCATGTAACCACAAATTGTCCGAACTAGAAAAGAACATGTTTTTTACCCAGTAACGTCATTTCACAGAGACATGGAGAAATCAAGGGAAACTTGAAAGGTGACTAAATTTATCAGTGAAAGTTGGCCGAATATGCTCTGTATCCAAACTCTTGTTTCTGTGCTACTACTGTTAGGGGGAAAGGATGTCCTGAGCTAATTCCATGCAGGCTTTGTGGACTCCACCCAGACTCCAGACCAAAGTCATCAGGACACTGGGAAAGACAAATCCCATCACCACCAAAGGGAAGGTTGCTGGGACCTGAGGGTGGGGTTAAGCAGACAGGTTTGGTATAAAACCAGACACGTGTGCCTTGGGGGGCTCCTCTTGGCTCTCCGCCAGCTCTCAGCGTGCCATTGGGTTTCCAGGTCGGCAGATCAGGTAGGACGCATATAAGACTTTATTTCCCTAGTTTCTTCCTCAGTTGTACATTTCCTCATTTCCCCTTCCCTTGTAAATAAACCTTTTATTAACCTTTTGTGTGTGCCTGCAGTGGAGTATTCATAAGTCCCTTTAAGCGCGCGTGTGAGCACCCACAGTCAGGCTACCCATTTTGTATCGGGGCTGCCCTGTAACACTATCTGTGTCTCATGTGGCACTGTAGGTGTTTTACTGATATTTGATTAAATAAGTAATGATCACTGTATTTTAATTAAATTAAATCTGGAGTATTCTTGTTGACTTCTGCTGACAAAGAGACCCATCAGTGGTCTTGGGGGCAGGTAGCTCCTGAAAACACAGCTGCAGAAAGGTCCTTTCGTGTCTCTTTCATGTTCATTTTCACAAAAGGGTGCATGTGGGTGAGACACAGGGCAAGCTAGGAATTATGCAGTTTTAGGGACAGTCCAGGAGGGGACCTCTGAAGAATTTAGGGAGGCTTCAGAGATAAGGACAACCAAGGGAATGTAACCAATTCCACTAGGAAAAACAAACATCTCAGGACCAAGGACAACATTGTTAAATCTGGTTCTGGTTTCCTTCAGGTGGTAAAGGGAGGCGGAGATTGGAGAAATGGAGAGTGGTTTAATTTATGGTCACATTAGAAGGGCAGCTGTTTGACTTCAATGCAGGGATGCCCATCCAGAAGACTGGGCCATACATTTAAAGATGCAACAAATGGGGAAAGAGAAAGCTGTTAGATAAGGAATGTGAAGATCCCCACTCAGTAGCAAATTAAGTGAGACAGCCGAGAACTAACCAATCACAGAGAGACTGGTGGAGCTTTAGAATAATGAGGGAAAGAAGGTCTATATTCCCTGAGACACAACTCCACTTTGGCTTCCTTGCCCCTCCCAGGCCTGGTTCCCTGGCCTGGGAGTCCCACTTTATTTCTGTTCTTTTTCTCCTCAATAAACTTTTTCTTTCTCTAAACAAATCTGCCTCTTCTCGCTTGCTTGCCTGAGCGTCTGCGAAGTTCCTGCTGCGGCTTCGTGAGACACCAACCCGTGGGGGTCTAGTGGCTGGGGCTCAGCGCTGCCCCTGCAGCCTGGGATCTGTTCCTGGCTGGGAGACTAGGCCTGATAATTCTGGTATCATGGGTACAGCCATCTCCCTCATTCATTTGTTATAGCATTCATTCACCCCAATATTCCTTAGCCTCATGATGTTCAAAACAATGGTGTCCACAACTCCAGCTCTCATCAGGCTGAGTGAAGTGACTATTAAGCTTCTATAACATTTCAAAACATCTAAGCTACTCTCATCTGATTTTCAAAGATAAAAGAATTTGATTAGGTCTCATCTTCCCCAACAATAAAGTAATAAAATAAGGAGATTGTAGGCATGGGTAAGGAGTGGGGAGGAAGAAGTGAATTGTATTTTCATGTAACATTCTATTTTCATGTAAGCTTCTATGTCGCTTAAGTCACTGGTCACCTCAATCCAGAAGCCCCTACACCACACCCATCTCCCTATCACTCTTTGAGTATTGTGGGTCTGCTAATAATAAGCGGCATGTTCAGCCACCATTTTGTTACCTACTGTTCTGTACTCCTAAACAAGATTGCCCAGTCAATTAGTTATAGAAGCCCAACCCTGCAAGGTGCCTTTCAAATCAATCAAGAGCAGAAAGCTTGATCACTCTGGGAAGGCTCCAGGCATCTGGAGGTAAGACCAGGAACACCCAGGGGGCCAAGGACCATGCATGACAAGAGACCCCAGAAGCTGATCTGTGGAAAGCCTTGTTGATAAGATTGAAACCCTGGCTGGGGATCCAGGACTTGATCTCAATTACAATACCAGGTCATCAGGCAGATGAGAAGTGCCTGAAGGGCAGACTCACAATCCCTGAGAGTACAGATGACAGTGTATTTTCCAGTTTCGCCCCTCCCCTTTTCTTTTTTTTCCTCCTTCCCCTTACAACTGATGCTCAATAATAATTTTATCAATTAAAAAGGCCAGGATCTTGCTCTTCAGCAGCATCCTGCATTGTGCAGCCTGGTCTGCAACTCCCATTTCGCTATCATTGTGGCGATGCCGACGCAACAGAGTATTAGGAGCTTTCTGTGGGTATTCGATTTCTATAGTTAGTTGCCTCTGCTGCCTTATAACACACTCAGTTTATCTCTCACCTAGAGTTTGTTGCTCTCAGCTGCAATGTTGTGTTTACACTCTAGAGTTGTTTCACACACTAGACTGGGAAATGACAGCCTGAGATTTGATGCTTTGCTTTTATTTTACATTTCTGATCCAATACAGTGCTTAGGTCTCCGGGTAGCACAGTAGGTTGAGCACAGCGCTATGAAGCTGTCCACAGCCCCTGCAGCGTGGGTTCGATTCCTGGCCAGCCAGGGAGATTCCCACACGGCGTGGCAGACCTCTCCTGTCGAGCCTGCGGCTCCCCTCAGCAGTGCTTTCGGTCTGTCTGCCTGTTCTGCTCCCCACTCTGTCTCTGGTGAATTTTCTCACCCTCCTGTGCCTCTGGCCGGTACCCCAGCTATTGTATAAATAAAAAATAAATCTTAAACCGCCCCCCCCATACAGTGCTTACTACTTACTAGGTGTTCATATAAATACAGAATGAATTTGCAGGCAACCCGTTTCATATCAGGGTTGCCCTGCAACACTCTGATACCCTAATGCTTTGCAAGCTTTGATGTCATTTCCAAAAATTAATGTTAATATGTAAAACATACATGTTGGTCTTATAGTGATTCTGGTTTTGCCATTTTCTCTTCCCAGTCCACTAAATCAGCAATGGTGGGTGGTGGTGGAAAGGCCATGGAGATGAGTTACTCATCATTGCACAGGCTATAGCTGGAGAAGAATAAGCTGAGCAGATCAGAAATGCAGACAAGTGTCTGGATCGCCATAAGAAATACTATAGAGACTTTATGCAACAGTTAATTTTAGTACCACAAAGACTTGCTGCAGAGAACTAGCTTCTAACTAATGTGGAAAGCTGTTCTAATTTGTGTAGAATACACATTCTAGGTTTCACTTTTGCCAACTTATCAGTGAAATGGAGATTCAAAGGTTTGTGAGAATTAATCCTTATAAGTAACCAATTTAGCATGGTTTTCAGTCCATAGTCCATGATCCATGAAAGTTAGTTGTGAAATCATTAGTTGCTCAATTATTTGTGACAGCTAACATTTGTGACAAGTGTGTTTTTTTATGGTACTTTCATGTACATGATTGCATTTGATTTTTGTAATATCTCATGAGGTAAGCTGGGAAGGTTTTGTTATCCCACTGGATATATTAAGAAATCTTAAGTTCTCAGAGATGTACCAATTTGTTCAAGTTCACACAGGTAAGGCATTATGACACAAAGATCATGCTTAAATCTTCTGATTTTATTATTCCAGGCACCTAGACAGCACCCTCTCATTAGTAATTATTCTTTTTTTAAATTTTTGATTTAGTTTTGTTTTGTTTTAAGATTTATTTATTTATTTATACAAGAACTGGGGTACAGGCCAGATGCGCAGGAAGATGACAGGATTCACCCGAGACGGAGCAGAGAACAGAACAGGCAGACTGATGAAATACACTGCTGAGGGGAGCAGTGGGCATGACAGGAGAGAGGTCTACAGCGCCATGTAGGACCCTCGCAGGCCAGCTGGGATCGAACCAGCACTGAAGAGGCTGTTGACAGCTTCACAGCGCTGTGTTCAACAGCCTGCGCCACCAGGGGAGGCCCAATTATTCTTTTTTCACTGTACTTTTAAAGTTAAAGCCTCCCAGCGAAGCAACTGTGGCAACTGCTGCACCGCTGGGGAGAAAGGGAGGAAGGGACAAATTAAGGAAGGAGGAAGGAAGGTGACACTTTAACACCTAGGCAGGGTGAGGCAGAAACTTCTCCCTCACAGAGGCCACAAATGTCCAAGGAGAGCAGCATGGGGTTAGTTCTTCAAGGGCAAGGATAGAGGAAAGGGACACAGGGCTCAGTGCTACAAAATAAGCACCCCACTACTTCACTCCCACAGAAATGTTTTGTTTGTCCTTTTTGTTTGTCTGACCTAACTCTTATACGTGCTCTTTTCATTTTTAAACAGAGTGTAGTTTGGAGAGGGTGGGAGCAGCTTAAGAATGAAAAAAAGCAGTTGGAATAATGTCATTTGTAAATTCCATGGGGTTCTCTATTTGGAATCTGAAAATCTCATAGCAAATCTCTTCATATTTAAAAGATGGAAAAAAGCTTCAAAGGAAGATCTGAATTGTGACACTATAGAAATCCCTAGATTTTTAATCAAATATTGGAATCAAGTCGTCATAATTAGAGAACCATCCCCTCCTCCAAACAGGATTTGTAGCTCTGAGAATTCTGTAAAGTAAAAACTCTGAACCCTGAATATCTCAGATCTTTTGCCTAAAACTGAAACTGAGAGGTCTGCAATATCCTCTCTCCAGACAGAAAGGCCTGGGGTAGATGAAAATGTTTAGCTATAACCTGCCCTCAGGGTAATTGCATGTTCTGAACAGCATCAAACAAAAAGGCAGTCTTGGCTTTATTGGCATGAAGTACTATTAGATTGTCAAGGATCCTGTGATCTCAAGCTGCAAGAATAGGCAGAAAATGACTGAGCAGAGGATATTAAAGGATTGCAGGATAGTCTCTCCATTGTTGTATCATCACTTTTTTCCCTCCAATCATTTTGAGTCACATTCTGGAGGGCAAAAAATAGGTATAATTTTCCCATAAGGCAGATGGCGCAATTTAAGGAATGAGAGTGGTTGTGCCTCACTTATAAAAGTCCACCTGATCTCCTGTTTTATAGGCATTTTTAGAAGCAAAGAAATGTAGGCAGCTACGACATGATTATAGCCAGCAGGTAAAAAAGGAAGCACCAAAATTACATTTCTGTAAGTCATCCACATTTCAGTTAACTTCCCAAAGCTGTTTTGGTTATGACAGATTGTTTGTTGTAGATTTATGGCAGAAGTCAGAATAAAATGACTGCTAAGTCAAACTCCTCCATCTAGAAAGAGAAAAGTCTACCAATACTTGCCACAAGGAGATGACAAGGGATGTAGATACATTTTAAGTTCACATCTATCATCATATAGATGAAGATTTTGAGGTCCCAAGCAGTTCAGTGGGATCACACAGCTAGTCAGCATCAGTGTCACAACTAGAATCCAGGATTGCTGATTTGGTGATTGGAACACCTCCCAATATCATGCTATCAATGCCTTTTCTAAACATAAAATATTTGCATCTTCATCTTGAAAGTGATTGGAGAGTATCTGGCCTTTAAAGAGTTAATTAAGTTAAAATGAGGTCACGAGAATGGGCCAATATGACTGATGTCCTTATAAGAAGAGATTAGGACATAGAGACACACAGGGGAAAGACTTCATAAGGATACGAAGGTGGTGATTTGAAAACCAAGAAGATATGCCCCAAGGGAAAAAAAAAAATGAGTTTGTTTTTTTTTTTAAACACAGTTCTAGTAAATACCACCGAATGGGTATTCACGCTACCCATTCTCTGGTATTTTGTTATAGCATCTCTGGCTATCTGATACACTGTCCAAAGGAAACACTCCGGCAACTTTGGAAATAAACACTCAAGTAACTTTGAAAGTGCCAGCTTAAGAAAGACTTAGATCTCTTTCATTCTACTTCTTTTTTTTTTTTTTTTCCCCTTCATTCTACTTCTAAGCAAGCTAGAAAATTTTTCTCAGACTAGATTTCAAAGAAGTCAGAGGGTGGTCAGTTTCAGGGCAAGCAGATGGCAGGGGGCATATAGTAGACTTTCAGAAAGATTACCTTAAGCCCCTGCCCCTCATACCTCCTCACAGTTTTCTCAAGAAGGCTTTCTCCTAGGATCATAATTCCTCTAGCCCTTTTGTACCCCTTTTAATAAAGGTGAGAGATTTTCATCATTTATAATTCAATTTTTTGTTAACTCCTTGCAAATTCCATACATGGTTTAGCACCTCTTTTGTAATGAAATAGATATTGAACCTCAGAGATTCTGCTGCAACTTTTGTCTACCTAGTTATGAAATGATGTCTCCCATGAAAAGAGCCTAGGTAATAATAAAGTCAGCTTGGGCTACCCCTCTCCCTGTCCTATAACAAACTCACGAAGTGAAACTGGTAGATGGAAAAAAAAAAAAACCCACAAAGTCTTGGTGTCAACATATGAATTCAACCATTCCTGAAGAAGTTCTAACCTTGAACATTTGAGCAAAATGAGTTAACTTTAATCCAGCATTCTCATTGCTTGTTTTCTAATTCTAAAGTTTACTGGAATAAAACATACCTCTTGTAAGGGGCTGCTTTTCAATCGTCTTATTGTTTGGTTCAGCATCATCATTTTGTAATAGAACTAACAGTAGTGGTCACAGTAGCTGTAGAGCAAGGTATGTGGTCTGGGTTGAGTCTTCATTACTCAGAAGGCTTGGTAAAAATATTCCCTAGAGCTCAGTAATTCTCTGGGTATGGAGGTTTGACTGAGGAGGGATGAATAGAGAATGATACAGTTTCAAGGAGAGCAAAAGTCTTTGACCTTTGGCCCTTTTGCAAACTCCTGGATGATTAAATCATTTGAATCCTTGCATTTCACGATAATCACATCAGTTTTTAGCCCTATCAATTCCATAACTTTTAAATCTTTTATATCTAAACTCTCTCCATTCCCATAGTATAGTATACAAGTGAGGCTTTCAATAAACTATTGTAACAGCACAACAACTTTAGAAAGGGGAGGGTCCAGGTTCTCTGTCCCACCCAAGGAAGGGCGGAGCTGAGCAGTGAGGGGAAGCTAGAAAAAACTGGGAAAAGGACTGGGGGAAAAAGGAAGGAACGAAGAGGATTAGGAGACTGGAGGAGGCACATGGATCAGAGACCTGTGAAAATGCTATGCTTGCATCTCAGCCTGGATGATGTGCCAGGGGCTTGAGGGACATGGAAGAAATAACTTCAAACCTCCTCTAAAATCTATTACAGTATTCCAAATAGACATGCCTGATTCTGCTTCCATCAGGACTGGCTGAGTGTGGTAAAAAAGGAGAGAGAGATTAGGGGGACTCAGAATCAGAGAGCAGAATGGGACAAGAGGGGGATACAGGGAGATGTTGGTCAAATGTACCCGTTTTAGGGCCTCCCATGGTGGTGCAGGCGGTTGAGCACAGTGCTGTGAAGCTGTCCACAGCCTCTGCAGCGCTGGTCCTATCCTGGCTGACCAGAATAGCAGACCTCTCCTATCTAGCCCACTGCTCCCCTCAGCAGTGTATTTCGTCAGTCTGCCTGTTCTGTTCCCAGCTCTGTCTCTGGTGAATCCTCTCACCCTCCCATGCATCTGGCCTGTACCCCGGTTCTTGTATAAATAAATCTTTAAAAAAAAAAAGTACAGGTTTTAGTTATAAGATAAATATGTTCTGAAGATTTACCGTACATTGTGGTGACTATAGTTAATAATGATGTATTATGTAGTTGAAATTTACTAAGAGATTAAGAGGTTCAAAGAAATAGTCCCACATCAAACTATACCACACCAAATAAAAAAGGTAAGTGTGAGGTAATGGATGTCAGTGAACCTGACTGCTGTGCCCATTTCACATCTTAAACCATCACGTTTGTATACCTTCAATATTACAATTTTTATTTGTCAAGGATGCCTCAGTAAAACTGGAAAGGAAAAAAAGGGAGAGGACCCACGGAGCTTCTCTTCCCTTCTCATCAGAGCCTTGAAATAAGAACACGGCAAGGTTACTAAGAATGAAGCAATTTACTCATTTGCATGCTTGCACTCCACCATCTCACTCACTCACTTCTTTATTCAAAGATTTGTTTGCTCATTTGTTAATTCATCTTGTTTTTTTCTCAGTATTTGTAACTCTGAATGTTCTTCTGTTTACACCCTCCTTGATTAAATGTCCACACCCATCAGAACTCCTGAGTGCAAAAGGTTCTTCCTGCCCGGCCCTCTGAGTAATGGGACCCACAACACCACACCCAGATGCTATGACCATTGCTAGTTTCAGGACAAAATAGTGGCACCAAACCAAATGGTAGTAAGACACTTAAAAAGAATTCCTCATCAAAGGAGTACTTTAATTCAACTGAAAACCTGCAGATGAGAAAGTGGAGTTGAAAACCTTAAGTCTCTAGGGGCCTCCCTGGTGGCGCAAGGGGTTAAGATGCAGGACTATGAAGCTGTCCATAGCCACTGCAGCAGGAGTTCAATCCCTGGGCAGGGAGATACCCACATGGTGCAGAAGACCACTCCTGTCTTGCCCGCTGCTCCCCTCAGCAGTATATTTCAGTCAGTTTGCCTGTTCTGTTCCCCACTCTGTCTCTGGTGAATCCTCTCACCCCCTGCACCTCTGTCTATACTCCAGTTCGCATATGCATAAATAAATAAATCTTAAAAAAAAGTCAGAAGTCTTAGATGTAGTAACAAACCTGATCTAGGATGTTTGTAAGACTAATGGAGAGGAAACCACTCTAACATTCCCAGGTCTGTCTTCATTGGATCATGAAAGTTAACATGGACTGCTGTCCTAGTAACCTACTCTTGCTGGTAGAGCAAGAAGCCCTTAAAATGTCAATGTCCCAGGTAAAGAGAGCTATTTGGCACCAGTTTCCATGGTTACCTTAGTCCTTGCTCAGTCTACTCCTTGTGAGACCTCCTATACCAAGAAAACTATGAACAATTATATGGAAACAAGTTCAACAATCTAGAGGAGATGGACAAATTCCTACAACTCTACAATTACCCAAAGCTAGATAAAGAAGAAATAGAACACCTAAACAGACCAATTACAATTAGCGAAATTGAAATGGTAATCAAAAACCTCCCCAAAAACAAAAGCCCAGGACTTGATGGATTTAAAAGTGAATTCTACCAAACATTCAGAGACGAATTGGTGCCTATCCTTCACAAACTCTTCCAAAAAATTGAGAAGGAAGGTATAATACCTAACACGTTCTATGAAGCCAACATTACACTAATAACAAAACCGAACAAAGACAACACAAAAAAAGAAAACTATAGGCCAATCTCCCTAATGAACACTGATGCAAAAATCCTCAATAAAATTTTAGCTATCAGAATCCAACAGTGTATCCATAAGATAATTCACCACGACCAAGTAGGATTCATTCCAGGGACACAAGGATGGTTCAACATCCGAAAATCAATCAACGTTATCCAACACATCAACAAAAAGAAATATAAAAACCATATGATAATATCAATAGATGCCGAGAAAGCTTTCGACAAAGTGCAACACCCATTCATGATAAAAGCCCTTGAAATTCTTGGGATACAAGGAACATACCTCAACATCATAAAGGCCATATACGACAAGCCAACAGCCAGTATCATTCTCAATGGTGAAAAGCTGAAAGCATTTCCATTAAGATCTGGAACAAGACAAGGATGTCCACTCTCACCACTGCTTTTCAATATAATACTGGAAGTCCTAGCCAGAGCAATAAGACAAGAGAAAGACATACAAGGAATCCAAGTAGGAAAAGAAGAAGTCAAACTATCACTATTTGCAGATGATATGATAATATACATAGAGAACCCCAAAAACTCCACAGAAAAACTAATTCAACTCATCAATCAGTTCAGCAAAGTGGCAGGATACAAAATCAACATGCAAAAGTCAGAAGCCTTCCTATACACTAACAATAAATCTGAAGAAGAAGAAATGAAAAAAACCATCCCCTTTATTATCGAAACAAAAACAATCAAATACTTGGGAATAAATCTAACAAAAGAGGTAAAGGACCTATACAAAGAAAACTATAAAACACTGTTAAAAGAAATAGAAGAAGATACAAAGAAATGGAAATACATCCCCTGCTCATGGATTGGAAGAATAAACATTATTAAAATGGCCATCCTACCAAAAGCAATATACCGATTCAATGCTATTCCAATAAAAATTTCAATGTTATTCTTCAAAGAAATAGAACAATTATTAATGAAATTCATATGGAGTCACCAAAAACCCCGAATAGCCAAAGCTCTCCTGAAAAAAAAAGAAGGGAATGGAGGCATCACACTCCCAGATTTCAGGCTATACTACAAAGCCATAATCATCAAAACTGCATGGTATTGGATCAAGAACAGACACACAGACCAATGGAATCGAATAGAAAATCCAGAAATAAACCCACAGATTTATGGTCAACTAATATTTGACAAAGGAGCAAAGAATATGCATTGGAGCAAAGAAAGTTTGTTCAATAAATGGTGCTGGGAAAACTGGGTCGCTACATGCAAAAGAATGAAGCTTGACTACTACCTCACACCATACACAAAAACCAACTCAAAATGGATTAAAGAACTAGACATAAAACCGGAAACCATAAAATACATAGAAGGAAATATAGGCGAAACACTACGGGATATGCACATCAAAGACATCTTTACAGACACATCAACCAAAGCAGTGATAGTGAAGGCAAAGATAAACAGCTGGGACTACATCAAATTAAAGAGCTTCTGCACAGCAAAAGAGACAATAACAAAAACAAAGAGAAACCCCACCAACTGGGAGAACATTTTTGCACTCAACACTAATGATAAAGGATTGATCACAAAAATCTGCAAAGAGCTGATGAGACTCAACAACAACAAAGAAAATAATCCTGTCAAAAAATGGGCAGAAGAGCTAAAAAGAAACTTCTCTGAAGAGGAAATGCAAATGGCCAACAGGCATATGAAAAAATGTTCAACATCACTTGTAATCAGGGAAATGCAAATCAAAACTACCATGAGATACCATCTTACACCAGTGAGAATGGCACATATTAAAAAAACTAGCAACAACAAATGTTGGCGAGGGTGTGGAGAAAAAGGAACTCTTCTGCACTGTTGGTGGGAGTGCAAACTGGTCCAACCACTATGGAGAGCTGTGTGGAGATTTCTGGACCTACTAAACATAGAGCTTCCATATGATCCAGCAATTCCACTCCTAGGTATTTACCCAAAGGACACAGAAACATCAATTCCAAAGAACACCTGCACCCCTATGTTTATAGCAGCACTATTTACAATAGCTAAGCTTTGGAAACAGCCCAAATGCCCAAAAATAGATGACTGGATCAAGAAGATGTGGAACATATATACCATGGAATATTACTCAGCATTCAAAAAAGATAAACACATGCAATTTGCAGCAACATGGATGGCACTGGAAGGGATCATGCTCAGCGAAATAAGCCAGAAAGAAAAAGAAAAATACCGGATGGTCTCACTCATAGCAGGAATCTAGAAAACTTAAATAAGGGACCAGGAAAATGAATAACTATAAGAAAGTGAAAATCAAAATCAACAAAAATCTATGAACCAGAGACACTTTTGGGGGGGGGGGTGGCGGGAGGGGAGGGATTGGGGTCAAAATGGGGTTGTTGCAATTGTATGGGGAATATAAAAATAAAATTTATTATTAAAAAAAATGCTATATCTTTTAAAATTGTCATAAGGCTGAGGTTTTTTTCCCAAAAACTATGATCCTGAATAAAGATAATTTTTAAAAGTGCAAAAAAAAAAAAGAAAATGCCTCTTGATCTCCTCCCTCACTTCCTTCTTCTCACTGGGGCACAATGTCTAGGGTGTTTAGCTTGTAAGTTTCTTTTGGTGAGTCCTGAAATCCCAGGGGTTACTAACACTTCCCCATACTGTCTGCCAGGCTCTTATTTCTCTACAGCCTCCAGGAGGCAGCACCAGGCCCATACAATCGCTCAATGCATGTTCATCCCAGTAACCTGTTTAATGTTGGCCCCATTATGGTGACAGCTCACCCCACATGGAATCAGTCTCACTTTTTCAGCTGTGCTGGCTTCAAAGGTCATTAGCCTTCTTTGACTCAATGGGAGAGAGACTTAAAGGAATGGCTCCTTTCATAGTGCATTGGTTCTGGTTTGTGCAAATTGTTCTATGTGGCAGGGAGTGGGGGTGAGAGGGGTGGTGGCAATGTTTGTGAGGCAAGACAAGGGAGGATTGGGCCAACTGAGGAGAACCCCTCTTGCTCCTCTAGCTCCAACCATACATTTCCTTCTCTTTTTGTTTACACAGTGTGCTTCAACAATAGGTTTTTCATTAAAAGGACCATAGAGAAGATTGACTACTTCTGGCATGGACTGACACCCCCGATCCCCATTAAATAGGCCTGGAAGTTTGGTATGATTCAGTGCTCTGCAGGATCCCTTGTATCATTCCAACCCTGTATCTCAGAGTGGAGCCTGACTTTGGTCTCACCCCATCTTCATTCAAGCGGTGATTATTAAGAACATATACTGGGCAGGTGAATCTGAGCAAAACAGGACATCTTCTCTTAACAAGACACAGTAATAAACATCTACCTCTTTTGTATAACTCTCTTAATGCTGGTTTCCAGGGTCAGGATTATTCTAGACCTCCAATGTCCCTTTAAATGTTATGAGACTTTATGACGTCATGCCTGCCTTAACATCCTAGGGTCCTTGAAGTATGTTTCACAAGTCCGACTCTGATAAGTCAGTCCTTGGCATCACTAAAGGCCACTTGGTGGCATCATTTGGGTGCCACAAATATCTCTTCTAAGCAGAGATTTTGTTTCTTGAATCCACCAATAGATTATAAATTTCCTATTTCTTGCATAGGATAGGTACCATAGGAGACATGAGAAGATAGGTCTCATAAAATATCAAAATTGAGGGGGAGGAAGAAAGAATGAAGGAAGGGAGGGAGGGATGGAGGGAAGGAGAGAGGGAGGAAGAAAGGAAGAAAAAGAAAAAAAGACAGTTTAACAAAAATGCACCAAGAAGCACATGACTTCCTCCTGCTTTCTGCCCATTCCCTCAACACAAGAAAATACCTGTGATATTAAATTGCTCCAAGGATATCCTGCTTGACTCTCCTTCACTCTCATATTACCATTGTTGAATATTGATTCTCTGCTGGGGACAGTTTGCACCACCCAGGAGACAAATGGCAATGAATGGAGACCAAATGGATGCGAGTGCTCCTGGTATCCAGTGGGTCAAGAGCAGGGATGTTGTACAACATCCTTGATTGCACAAGTTTGTCCCCAACAACAAAAGATTGCCTGTGTTGAATGTCAATAGAGATGAAGTTGAGAAACCTAAAAGGGAGAAGTTGGGAAAGATGGTCTTGATAGTCTTGTGATTCCCTCATAAAATGTTTTATTAGATCTTTACCTAAAGATGTTTTCAGGCTGTCACTCTGTCTAAAAATTGATTTTTTTAAATCTAAATCTTATCTCTCTTTCAGGATCCAGTTGAAGGAAAAGCCAGAGGTCAGCTGAGATTGTTATTTCCTCTGACATTTAAAAAAATAATGTCATAAGCCTCCATTTTTCTCTTTGAAATTGATATAGGGCAGAAGGAGGGGCATCTCAGGGCCCCCAAACCTTCCTGCTCTAAACAGTTTCTGCCATCCACTGCATCAAGACAAAAAATACTCTAGTGCATAAGATTTTTAATTATCAAGTTTTCTGCCCTCTACGTGAGTTTGACCTTCCTCATTAAGCCTTTCTTAATGAATCTCAGCTGGAACAATCTATTGCCTTCACGAGACTGTATAGGGTTTTTAATAGTATTCATGTTGCCATGATGATCATTATCTCTAGTCAATGCCAAACATTTTATGCATTCAGTCTAAAGCATTTTAATGAACACCTACTATACATAAGGAAAAATATTCAGAAGCAGAACTTCAAAGATTCGGAAGATAAGTTACTTATTCTTAAAAGAACTGAAGACCTGGGGCTATGCAGATGGTATAAAAGTTTGCAGGGCTGCAGGAACTAAGTGCACAAACTGTAAGACTGAAATAACACAAATATATTGCCTCACACTTCTAGAGCATGGAAGGCCAAGATCAAGGTTTCAGAAGGACTGGTTCCTTCTGAGGACTGTTGCGGAGAATATGAACCTTGACCTTGCCCCTAATGTCTTGCAGTTTGCTGGCATTTTTTGGTTTTCTTTTATTTGTAGGGACATAATCTTTGCCTCCATTGTTACATCGCTTCTCCCTATGTCCAAATTTTCCCTTTCCCTCGGGATATCAACCACATTGAGTTTAGTGCCCACTCAAGGGCCTCAACTTAACTACATCTACAACAACCCTATTTCCACATAGATCACATTCTGAGGTACTGGGAGTTAGGACTTCAACATACAAATTTTGGAAGAACAAAACTCAAGCCATAACAGATTATAAACTGATTTTACCAATGCTGCAATTATGATGGAGAGCAACCAGTTCAATGAAAGAGTAGCACAGGCCAAGGAGGAAATCATCGCAGCAGAGAGATGCTTGAGCTGAGGCTCAGGAGATTATCCTGCAGGAAAATTAACTTTTTTTTAATTATTTTTTTAAAGATTTATTTATTTATTTATTTATACAAGCACTGGGTACAGTCAGATGCGCGGGAGGGTGAGAGAATTCACCAGAGCCAGAGCGGGGAGCAGAACAGGCAGAAGGACCGAAGTACACTGCTGAGGAGAGCAGCGGGCGGCAGGAGAGGTCTGTGCGCCATGTGGGACCCTCGCTGGCAGCCGGGGATCAAACCAGTGCTGCAGAGGCTGCGGGCAGCTTCACAGCCCAGCACTCAACCAGGGGAGGCCCAAATTAACTTCTTAATTAGATAGCTCACCAGTATTCCTCAACGTCAGACTGCTTCCTCAGTTTCTCTACAGGCCTAAATAACATCTTCAACAGATACCAAAAACTTAAATAAAACTTAACATATCCAAAACTGAACTCCTGATTCACACCCTCATCTCCAAATGTGATTTGCCTATAAATTGCCCATCTGTTCCCTTTCGCTTATGTCCCATATTCCTATCAGAAAGTCTGATTTGACCTATCTCCAAATTATTTATCAGAATCCATCACTTCTTGCAATGTTATTGATATCATTTTTGGTCCAAGTTACCCATTACAACAGCCTGCTAGCCAGAATTCCTGCCTTGTCTTTGCTCTCTACCCCAATCAATAGACTCTTGATTGAGTCTATTCTCAATCAAACAACCAGAGTGATGTTGCTACATCACTCTGTAAATTGACCATATAAAATGTAAATTGACCATATTTCTTTTTTCCCCTCAAAAAACTCTGAAGGTTTCTAATCTCACTCACAGTAGAAACCAAAGATGCCAGAACTCTTTTTCTTGCTATTCTCCCATAGTTACTCTGTTCCAGCCATAATGGCTTCCTTACTCTTCTGCAAAAATGACAATCATATCTGCCTCAGGGTTTCTATAGCAGCTGTTCTCTTTGTATTACTCTTTCTTAAACCTTAAACCTTAACCTTCAGCATAGACCTTCAATGTGACCTTCAGGAGTCACTATTTCAACAAAATTTATTCTGACAACCCAAATAAAAGCTATCACATCATCCTCAGGTCCAGAGATCCCTTAGCCTGCTCTGTTTTTACCTTGGGCTATATAACCCTGTAACATACTCTATAAATTATTCACTTTTTTGTACTTATTCACTCTTTCATGTCTATTGTTTATTTTATACTAGTTCCAGAAGGGCAAGGATTATTAACAGCTTTACTTAATATTGTATTCCCAGCATCTAGAACATTACCTGTAAAAGCACAGCAATATTTGTTAAAGAAAATATGTATGGCGGGAAGGAAGAAAGGAGTAAAGAGCAAGAGCAAGAGCAAGTTAAAAGAGGGAGGGGGAGGAAAGGGGAGAGAGGAGGGAAGGAGGGAGAGTAGAAGGGAGGAAGGAAGGACAGGATGAAGGAAGGAGGGAGATGCACATACATACATACAGATGAAGAAGGAATGATTTCAACCTGAAATTCTAGTAAAATATGAAAAACCACAGTATCTGATGCTATGGGCATGGTAGTGAACCCCAGTGTTTTGCTGGGGAAGAAAAAAACAAAACAGTACCCCATTGTTCTTCCCAGGTTTGGACACAAAAAGTCAATCCAACCCCAGTAGCATCCATCCTAAGAAATGGTTCAGAGAGCCGACAGGGTTTCCTTTCAGGTTCTTTCCCTGACTTTTGCAATGCCAAATCCCTAAGTTTCTCATATACACACACATCATATTGAAATATTCCCATATCATAAATATGGAAATAGAGGCTCAAGGGCCCCAGGTCCCTCTCTCTTGCACTGCATGTTCGATGTTCACCACTTTTCCATGTTTGGTCAGCTTCATTTATACATAAAAACAGCAAAGGGGCAGAAGGTGACAATAATCATCACTATTTATTTTTCTTCCCACATGCCCCAGAAAAAAAATCAGAGCATTCTGGAATAATTCAATACTTTGAAGAATGACCCAGATACATAAATAAAAGGCTTTGTGCTTTTCAGGCCAATGTACGACAAGAATAAGTGTGATCAACTCTTCTTTTGAAGAAAACTTTAAATTCAACTCACTGTTTTGGGATATGTGAGAAATATATTTAAATGGCTCTCTTGCTGATCTTGTTTTGTTTGTTTTCTTCCAGTTGCTTTCAGTGGGAGATGGCATAACTGAAAAGGATGAAACAGAGAAGTATTTCTTTTCAGAAGTTTTTGCCACTGAAATACAAATATAATAATAATAATAGTTACTATCTATTAAATTCTGCTAAGATCACTGTGGTTGCACTTAATCTGTGTAGCATCATGCAGGAAAGTGACTGCCTTCACTTTACAGATGATGACTGTTGGGGGGGGAGGCAGGGGAAAGGAATTTGCGCCAATCATATTGATGTCCTAACGTCCTAGCTGCTAGGAGTCACAGTCCTAGACTACACTCTCCACACTATGTTGTGAAACCTTCACAGCATCTCTAGAATAAATGCATTATTACCGATATCTTTGTGACCTGTCCACGTCATGGGCTAAGTCACAAATTTGGGGTAGAATTTCTTTAAACTATAACATGTGCTCTGACTTCAACATCCCAAACTTTCTTAGACTTATCAGATCAAATGTCATGCATTTTAGTTGAAAATACATGCATAGTCCACAATGAGAGATTTACCTCCTCGTTTGGGGTAAGCATTTTAAAAACAGCCTTCCACAGGGCCTCCCTCGTGGTGCAAGGGGTTAAGCACCACACTATAAAGCAATCCACAGCCTCTGCAGCAAGAGTTCAATCCCTGGCCAGCCAGGGGGCAACCCACATGGCGCAGCAGACCTCTTCTGTCTTGCCCGCTGCTCCCCTCAGCAGTGTACTTTGGTCAATCTGCCTGTTCTGTCCCCCACTCTGTCTCTGGCTCTGGTGAATCCTCTCACCCCCCACATCTCTGGCCTGTACCTCAGCTCTTGCATGCATAAATAAACACGTCTTTAAAAAAAATAAAAAAAACAGCCTTCAATAGGCATTTACAGGATGCCTCCTCTGGGCCAGGCATTGAGCTGGACAGTCCAAAAACAGTTGTGATAGAGCTGACTCAGAACTTGCTCCCAAGGAGCTCATGGCCTGGGAGAGTGGAATATGGTGGGTGGGGAAGAAAAAGGGACAGAAAGTAAATTTGAGGGCAAAACAGTAAACAACACACTTCTACCACACACGCTCAGTAATAACAGAAGCCCTCGAACCCTTCAAACAGTCTCTGAACCATGACATTACCGACATTTTGGGCTGAATAAGACTTTGTTGTAGGGGCTGCCTGGTGCATTGTGAGATACTTAGCACATCTCTAAATTCTATTCGCTAAACACCAATAACAATCTCTTTCCCCATTTGTGATAACTTAAAATGTTCAAACAGCACCAAATACCTCATAGGGAAAGGAGGCAGGTATTCCAAGTTGAAAATTACTGCCTGTGGCACAGATAAGGAGTGAAATAAATAAAATTACAGGTTGTTAATAATGCTTTCTGATTTTTAAATTAGCATTTATTACTTGCCAAGTGTTTTAGATACATGGTATGGGAATTGCCACTGAAGTTATTAATATTGTTCCATTCTCACAATAACCTTCTGATATGTACCAACTGTGATGGTCCTCATTTTATAGGCTAAGATTGAGATACAAAGAATTTAAGTGATTGACTCCAAACTACACAATAGTGACTGGTAAAGCTGGCCTGACTCCTGGCCTGTCATCTTAATCAATGCACTGAGTCTTTCTAAACCCACACATTTTCTTTACATATCAAAAAACTAAATACGAAACTATCAACCTAAAACAATGAATATTTATAAGTTTGTATGTAGTACAATTCTTTTGTGAATATTCTATCATATCTAATCTGGATCTAAATGATTCAGTTTGTTTTAGATGGTTCAGTTTTGGGAGTCTTGCCCATATGTCTGAAGAAAATATTTTTTTTAATTATGAAGAATAGAACAAGTTTTATATCTTGGTTTACCTTTTGGCAGTCCAACATCTAACTGTGTGGGGGCCAAAAGATCTCCAAGATGATAAAAAGTTATTGGCTAAGATTAAATAATCCCAGTTATTTCTTTTTTTTTTTCAGAGTTTAGGACTTTTAATTTGTCTCAAAGTTGCTGAAGCAAAAATCATAAAACATTCTGCTTTCCTTTACACCCCCCAATGCAAAAAAAAAAACCCACAAAACAAAAAACACCTATTTGTAGGAAAAAAATGGTTTTGTACATGGGAAGGAACAATATAAATTCAAAACTTACCAGTTATTTCTACTGGGGTAATTTAACAACAGGCAAAAATCAGACATGGGGGGCCTCCCTGGTGGCACAGCGGTTGAACACTGGGCTGCAAAGCTGCCCGCAGCCTCTGCAGTGCCGGTTCAATCCCCGGCTGCCGGCAAGGGTCCCACATGGCGCGCAGACCTCTCCTGCCGCCCGCTGCTCTGCTCAGCAGTGCACCTCGTCAGTCTTCCTGTTCTGTTCCCCGCTCTGGCTCTGGTGAATTCTCTCACCCTCCTGTGCTTCTGACTGTACCCAGTACTTGTATAAATAAATAAATAAGTAAATCTTTAAAAAATATGTTTTTAAAAAAAATCAGACATGGAAGCCTCTTTCTATTTAAATTAATACCAGCAAGGCATCCTCCAGGTTATACAAAACTTTTCAGATACATTTTCAATTCTATCATTCAAGTAATACAAATTAATTTACATTGTTACAATTTCTATGTAATTCAAAGAAAATTCTAAGTGGAGTAATTCCTTTATAGACAAGATTTTATTTTATTTTTTAGATTTGTTTATACAAGAACTAGAGTACAGGTTAGAGGCATGAAAGGGTGAGAGAATTCACCAGAGACAGAGTGGGGAACAGAACAGGCAGACGGACCAAAGACACTACTGAGGGAGCAGCAGGCGAGGCAGGAGGGGTCTGCCGTGCCGTTTAGGTATCTCCCTGGTTAGCTGGGGGTCGAACCCGTGCTGCAGAGGCTGCGGACAGCTTCACAGCACTGTGCTCAACCTGCTGCACCACTAACAGTTCTTTTGCTAGAGTAGATAGCAAAGATAGGCTAATGATCACTTTGTGTTAATTCTTTTACTATTAAATAGTAGACTATTAGAATCTTAGAATCGTTTTTTTTTTTTTTTTTGGTCTGTGATTGTTAGTACATTACTCCAATTGCAATAAATATAGAAACATCAACATAAGGGTCAGAATTACCACTGAAGTTATTAAATTAATGGGTTGAAGTATGGGGTGCTATTGTCTGTGAACTCAGGCACGGTGCCTGAAAAGCCACAGTAACATTCTGATTCAGTAGATTAAGAAGATGAGGTGTATATATCCAATAAAACACCACTCAGCTATAAAGAAAGATGACATCTTGCCATTTGTCACAGCATGGATGGAACTAAAGGGGTTATGCTAGGTGAAATAAGTCAGAAGGAGAAAAATAAATATTAGATGTTTTCACGCACATGTAGATTAGAGAAACAAAACAAAGGAACAGACAAAAAAATAAAACAACAAGAACAAACCCTAGAAATCTGACTAGAGAATTGAGGGGGTAGGGGGAGTAAGGAGTAAAGGACAGAGAGGGGCCAATGCACTATGGTGAAGAGCTATGGTCCCTTGGTGATGGGTGTGATATATACCTCTAAATCATATAGTGTAAACCAATGTAACCTCAATAAAAATAACACACACACACACACACACACACATTCTGATTCAGGATGGCCAAAACACTAACATACAATTAGCCTGCTACCTAGGAGGAGTCAGAGAGAATGAGAACTATACACCAGACTTGTGATGGTCAAGTCTATTCCAGTGAACACAGTGATATCAGATGCATATCAGCTGGTTTCTTGAGATGCCAATGACTTGATTAAAGAAAAACCTTTTGGGGTCTCCCTGGTGGTGCAAGGGGTTAAGATGCAACCTATGAATGGGGGGTGGGGGGCGGGAAGGGAAGGATTGGGGTCAGAATGGGGCTTTTGCAATTGTATGGGGGAATATAAAAATAAAATTTATTATTTAAAAAAAAATAAAAATAAAAGCATCACAGTCCTGCATGGGAAACAGCACTTCAAAAAAAAAAAAAAAAAAAAAAAAAAGATGCAACCTATGAAGATTTCCGCAGCCACCGCAGCACGAGTTTGATCCCTGTGTATTTCAGCAGTGTATTTCAGTCATTCTGCCTGTTCTGTTCCCCACTCTGCCTCTGGTGAATCCTCTCACCCTCCCCACACCTCTGGCTGGTACCTCAGATCTTATATCCATAAATAAATAAATCTTAAAAAAAAAATCTTTTGTAGGTAGGACATTTTCATATGCCTGGCTCAAATGTTTCCCCACCTGAGTGGGGGAAAATAGAGAACCAGATCTGCTTGTTAATGTAATAAACCTCTCCCAAAAAGGGAGATTGGTCAACTTAAAATGCAAGGGACTTTTATGATATTAGGAATAAGTGTTTGGAAACAATTCTTGATAAGTATTTCTGATTTCTACCTTCAGTTACCACATAGAGAAAACATAAAAAAAGGAATCAGCCTGAGAGGAATAGCACTACATATATTTCACCATTTTCTACAACTAAGAGTTTTACTAATTCTGGTTGGGTTTCCCACATTCACCACAAATATGGTTGCCCATATTAAAATAATAAACTATGTAAACAACAATCCTGGGGTGCATGCATACAAAGGAAATAGTTAAATTCTCCCACATTTTACCCTTTATAACCAAGTAAATGTCCTGATCCCCTCTAATCTAGCTATACCTATTCATCTTTTAAGTCTATAATGTCACCTTGAAAAAATGTTTCCCCTTACTTCTTAATTGTATTTAAGTTCTACTCTCTTAAAACCTGCACATTTTATTCATAGTGTTTATAGCAATTTAAAATTTTATGTTGTGTTTATTTAACACCTCTCTTCGATTTAATACCCTATCTACCTGGGCCTCCCCAGTGGCGTAGCGGTTGAGCGCTGGGTTGCGAAGCTGCCCGCAGCCTCTGCAGTGCGGGTTCAACCCGGGTGAGGGTCCCACATGGCACACAGACCTCTCCTGTGCCCACTGCTCCCCTCAGCAGTGTACTTCGTCAGTCTGCCTGCTCTGCTCTCTGCTCTGACTCTGGTGAATTCTCTCACCCTCCCACGCTTCTGACTGTACCCAGTGCTTGTATAACTAAATAAGTAAATAAATAAATGTTTAAAAAAAAATACCCTATCTACCCTTGTTATCTCATGGACTCCACACCACCACTGTGGAGATTCAGTGCATATTTCATGCGTGAATAATGACTAAATGAGAAGCAGAAATGAGAGTGACAATGTGTTCCCTTAGAGAAGCAAAGGGAGCCCCTGCTCACAGTAAGTCCTCGCTGTATTTTGTTTCTCTTTCCAAAATGTCTATGATATTGCTTCTTGTGTATTTATAATTCTTTTTTCTTCTTCCAGCTGGAATGAGTCTGTGTTCCTTGCCACAGAAATGTCACAGGCAGAGAATGGAGCACATTGACAAAATAGTCAAAGCAAATATGATAATGACAAGGTAACATTTTAGCAGGAAACATCAGAGGAAAGAAGTTGTCCCCTCGGTATTTATCTTTTCTTCATCCCATCTGACATTGAAACCCTCAACACAAGTCACTTAAGTTTAACCCTTTAATAAACAGGCCTCTGACTCCACCTGGTGGAAATACAGAAAGATGTTGAAATAAAACCATCCAAATGAGATTAAAAAGGCACCAGACCGGGCCTCCCCCGGTGGCAGAGTGTTTGAGCTCTGGGCTGCGAAGCTGCCCGCAGCCTCTGCAGCACCAGCTCAATCCCTGGCCACTGGGCGAGGGTCCCACATGGCGTGCAGACCTCTCCTGCCGCCCGCTGCTCCCCTTAGCAGTGTACTTCATCGGTCTTCCTGTTCTGTCCTCGGCTCTGACTCAGAGCGGATTCTCTCACCCACGCTTCTGACTGTACTCAGTGCTTATATAAACAAATAAATAAATCTTAAAAAAAAAAAAAAGCACCAGACCTATTCATTTCTCAAAAAGACAAAAACCCCAAAAGTCAAACAGATGATCTTCTGAGATGTATTTTATCTACTTAGAGGCCCAGAAAATAAAGAGACTGGAATGATCATTTCCCTGTTGCCCTTGGCTTCCATTTCTGTTGTTCTTTGTTCTGCTATGTTTTTTTTTTTTTTCTCCAAAGATTTATTTATTTATGCATACAAGAGCTGGAGCACAGGCCAGAGATGTGGGGGATGAGAGGATTCACCACAGACAGAGTGGGAGCAGAACAGGCAGATTGACCCAAGTACACTGCTGAGGCTAGCAGTGGGCCAGTCAGGAGAGGTCTGCTGCTCCACGTGGGTATCGAACTCGAACTTGTGCTGCAGAGGATGAGGATTGCTTCATAGTGTGGTGCTTAACCCCTTGCTCCACCAGGGAGGCCCCAGTTCTGCTATGTTTTAAGAGTCCAGGGCCCTGCATATTCTGTTTCCCCAGTTACTTGCCAGTAAGTTTCTGGTTAGTATCTACCAATAGGTAGTGAAGGCAGGAGTTTAGAAGGCAGGACTGGAGAGAAGAGATTTACTTCATGTTCCAGATTCTGTTGGCATTTTCTACCAAAAAGAACTAGTTAGGACCCCATTACCATCTGCTAGCACTGTACCCAGCACAGAAAGTCCTAGCATCTGCCTAAGTACTGTCACAGTGCCAGCCCCTGCATTAGGTGCTGCTTCAGTGCCCCTTTCAATAATCCTGGGTTCTGGTGACCCCACTGCTTCCATTCACTTCTTCAGTGTTACCTTTAGTCAATATCCTGTATTCAATTCTTTTGTTTTAAAGAGAAAGAGACAAAGTATTCCCTCAGAGAAGCCCTCATTGTAAAATGTTTAATAGATATTTTTGAAGAAGTGACTGAGTGGGTAACGTTTTGTGAATGCTGGAAAAGAAGGGCAGAAACTATTGCTCATATAGCAAAGGAAAATTAAATCAGTTCAACGATTTGGAACTCAAGATAGCAGTGTCTTAGAAATATTTTCATAAGCTTTGACTACACTTATAGAATCTGGCCTTAAGTAATAATGAAAACAAAGCAAAAAACCAACAACAAACACTATTGGAAATAGCCTGTATACCCACCATTTGGGATTGGTTAAGTAAATTATAATTCATCATTAGCTAGAAAATTAAAAATATGTTTTGAATATGATATGCCAATATGAAAAAATATTTATTGCACAAGCTTATTTCAAAGGCAATATTTAGAATAATTATGACATTATGAACACATGGATTAAAAACTGGAAGAAAATAACACCAAAATTGTAGCAGTGTTAATTCTATTTTCCTCCCACTTATCTAATTATGTAAAACAGTTTTGTAAGTTGACTTCCCTTCTGTCCTTAAACTTACATCAAAATTAGATGCATTTTAAAACAAACGATTTCCTCCCACTATATATTCAATTGTAGAATTTAAACAGAATATACATTTTGGAAAACATGCTCACTTTAGGAACAAATTCTACATTTGGCTTTTGCTTAGCTTATAGTAAGCATACATTTCGTAGAAACTATTCCTTTTGATATGTCCTATTTTTATAAGTTTTGTACACATGAGTAATATAAGTAGATGTTGCACCTGCCTTAAGAAAAATGAGAAGAAATGGAAAAGACAGAGTAGGAAATATAATAAAAAAAAAAATAAGGTTCAGCGAGACTTATCCAGTCAGTAGAGGGGATGAAAAGAACAAAAAGCCAGGCCCTCTCATGGGTAATGGGAGCTACTCCTGCCTGACTACCTTGAGCAAGGACATCAGTTTTTCCTGTCTTCAGACTTGAACTAAAACATTGGCTCTTCCTGGGTCTCAGCCTATTGGTTTTATTTATTTATTTATTTTTTTTAAGATTTATTTATTAATATAAGCACTGGGTACAGTCAGAAGCAAGGGAGGGTGAGAGAATTCACCAGAGCCAGGGTGGGGCAGAATAGGCAGACCAACGAAATACACTGCTGAGGGGAGCAGCGGGCATGGCAGGAGAGGTCTGCGCCCCATTTGGGACCCTCGCCCAGCGGCCAGGCATCAAACTGGCAGCTCAACCGCTGTGCCACCGGGGGGCCCCTCAGCCTATTGGTTTTAGAAGTGGAACCACACTATTGACTCTTCTACATACCAGCTTGTGACTACGATCTCAGGAGTTGTCAACATCCATAATTATGTGATATAATTACATAGATACATGATAGATAGATGATGATGAAGATAGATCTTTAAAGCTTCTCGTTCTGTTTTTCTGGATAATTCTGATCATACAGGCAGGGGACTTAGAAGGCAGAAAGCCAAAGAGTGGCAAATTTCCATGACAGAATTTTCCATCATCTTGAATATATTCTTAAATTTGTTCTTTTCCATCTCAATTACATACCTCATTGAAGGGCTATAAATAGATTAGGATTTGCTAACATTTAAGCATTTTTAAAAGAAGCTCATTTTATCTCAATTGCATTGTTATCTGTTCCCTTTCAATTTTCCAGTTTGTAATTTTTAATAAAATATTTCAAATGAGATCATTTTAATTTAATTGTTTAATCCTCACTGTACAAATATTATCTGGATCAAATTAAAATGTTGGGTTGCAGGCAGTACCACAAATTGATGGTTTACAATGCTCATTTTCCAACAATATAAAATTTCACTACGAGTATGCTGAAGTCAAGGGCTTCTGGTGCCCACTGTCATTTCCCACAAGGGAATTAATTCAATTTTTCTTCTCTGGCTATAATCCAAGGCTGATTGAAACTGCTGTAAGGACGGGCAGGGTCATGAAGGGAGATTCTTTGCTCTCATTAATTTTGCTCCTATATCTGTAAGGCTTTCATTACAAAACAAAAACATAATAAAGAAATGGATATATCTTAAAGAGCATTAGGATGGAAGCCAAAGTTGGATATTCCAACAATCACCTGTTAATTGGAATGGTCCGGAGCATAAGGAAGGCAGGTGTGAGCAGTTAACAGATTTGAATGAAGATTTTACTCATTATAGGAAAGGTGTCTCTAATCATAGAGGCTGTTATTTCAATAACACAGTATAATGGGCTACAGTATTTGATCAGAAAGTACAGCAGTTATTACAGCGAGGATGGCTCATTTTAATAAAGATGAGAAATAAGAACCAAACAATGGCTGACCAAATTACTTACTTCCCAGGCATAGGTTATAGAAACAGTTCAACACAGCACTGTTCATCTGGAAAGTAGGTGGGAATCCTGCCTCTCCTTCCTTTCCAACACCTGTTTACTGAATGTAAATTTACCTGCTCTCTGCATATAAGATTTTATATATACTATTCTGCATATAAAATTGGGATCCAGTTATCAAAATCTGTGGTTTTGTATGTTACTTATCAGAGTGTTTACCAGGCTTAGGAGTCAATATCACCAACTAATAGCCACCAATAGCCACTAATTCTTTTTTCTAAAGAAAACGAAAGTAAATGTTGGCAATTTATTAGGTTTTTCTCCTCTGTCTCTCTCCCTCTCTCCCTCCCTCCCCCCTATCTTTCAAGCTTAACAAGTGTCTTGAAACCTGAGTCAGGTTACAGTTTGAATCTAGGAAATGAGAATTCAATGAAATTGATCCACATGAAATGTCTGCTACACTACTTCTCAGCGCATTTGGAGTTCCACATGGTAGACCTGGCATGGGAAGCACGTCACAGACTAACTCAAGTGTCCCTCACAAAGCCTCCAGGAGGAAAGTGCTGTGATCCTCCAGGCTTTGCAGAGGAGGGCAGTAAGGCTACTAGACAGTGTGACTTTCCTTAGGTCCCGGCTTTAACACCGTGACAAATGTTACCTGCATTTTGGACTCCAGGGTCCAGTCTCTTCCCTATCAATACCAAGTACATCCCTCCAAGCTGTGCGCACAGCCCTAGGCGGCACAGTGACAAGGCTTGGCTTCTGGCCTCAAAGCTCAAACTTCAATGGGTTAGACACATAAACTAAGTAGCTGTGGTGATGATGAGGAGGAGAGGGAGGAAATAGGGAGGCAGAGGCAAGTAGGAGGAAGGGCAGAAGGAGCTGGGGAAGCTATAAATACCAAGATAACGGGATGGCATGTGTATCTTACCTGTGTGACCCCACGGAGGAGAGCGCAGACCCTGGACCAGCAAGACCCAGCAAGACCCAGCTCCTGGTCCGGTATCCTGAGCCCTACCGCCTCTTTGATTTCACAGCCTTCTGGGAAGGAGGAGGATCTCACACAAGCTCAGGGACTAGCGTGAGGACTGAGTGCAAATTCACGTGAGGTCTGAGCTTGTTAGTATTATCACGGTGAGGGAACAGTAGATTTCTAGCGAGGCCTGAGAAGACCTGGAAAGACTTTTGGGACAACTTCAGATTCCTGCTGAGACTCAAAACAAGACATGTTATTTGAAGATAAAAAAAACAAAAAACAACCGGTCTAGTTGCAGCCAAGAAAGCACTTTTCAAGTGAGGAGTAATGTATCAGAAGTTTACAGAGATTCCAAAGAGAGGCCTAGGAAATAAAGCTGGAAACTCAAGACAGGACTAGATTGAGTCTAAGGTGGAGAAGCGTCTTTAAGTTCCTCAACCCCCAGTAACTAGTCACTGCTTTTCCTTTATCTAGATAAAAATGTATTTCTTGTATCCGAGAATCCTACTTTTTTTTTCTTTTAAAGTTTGAATTGAAAGCCTACAGGACCCCAATTGCTCCAAACTCTGTATTATTTTTGTTCCTTTATCTCTCTGCCTGAAGCACATATCATGGTAAATATATATATGTATATATAAATATGTATTATATTTAATAATATATATTATACAAAATTTATATAATATAAAAATATGATGTAATATAAGTACTATAAATTATACATTTAATAACATATAAATAAAATATAATGTTAAATATATTTTAAAATATAAAATATATTTAAAATACATAAGCTATATAATAAAATATAAAATAAAAACAATAAAATATGAAATAAAATTAAAATGTAACTGGTATGGTTTATGCTCTGTTTTAGGGAGGTCGTTAGCTGTCTGTTTTTACAGCAGTGAAATAGTTTTTCACAAAATAAAATCACATAGGCAATTTCAGCAGAAGGAGGTAACCTAAAATGTAGTAGGATAATAGTTTGTTACTGCATAAATTGTCTGAACTAGCAAGCAAAACTTAAAAGAAAAAGTTGGAGCTCCCCCTCGTGGCAGTACATTTTGACAGCGGACTCCAAACCCCAGGTTCTTTGTGCAGGATAAAGCATGGCTATATCCTAGTGAGGCAAGAGAGAAAATACATTTTTCCAAAAATGAAAAAGAACAGAAATGCTCTGACAAGTGATTTCAGATGTACAAAAGAGAGCATTTAATCTGAAGAACTTTTAATAGAATTATAAAAGTGTGTGCTGACAGCCCTTGGCCAGCATCCCACAACAGAAGGATTGTGTGTGTGACTTTGTGCTGGTTACTAATATTTAAATTATATTGGCAGGTGGCAATACAATCCAGGTCACAAGCTTCCTTTTAAAAACCAGGATATCTGGGAGCCCTGAGTCTACATTAATTAGTTGGAACTGAGTAGCTCAAGTGCCCTAAATGTTGAACACAATTTTCCTCATTTTGCCATACTCCCACTAGACAAATTATTTATTGTGTTACTCTCATGGCAGTTGTTTGGAATCTGGGTTGGTGATTCTAGTTAAAGCAGAGAGTGAATAGCAAAAAGAATCCAGTGGCATAGAAAGATACACAAAAACATGGAATAAAGGATTTTTCTGCTTCTGATTTTTGTCACTTCCTAGCTAGGTCACCTTGGGAAAAAAAAAAGTCTGTACATTTAAGTCTCTGCATTCTCATAATCATTTATAGTCTATCATCTATAGTACCATTGGGCTTTTTTACTAAATGGAGTGGTATGTAGAGTAGAGATGGATCATATACCACACCACTATTTTTTAAGTACAGTTTATTTGGCTAAAGCACTGATTTTACCATCAAGCTCCCAGCTATCTAGTCTATGGTAATTTAAACACTTTTTCTGAGCTCCCTCCAGTCTTCAAAGGGGTCTTAAGTTATCAAAAACACTCCAAGAAAAAGACCTGGCTTTCTCCTCAGTTATGTTTCAACTCCCAAATCACCTTCTCAGACAAACTCCCCTAACCACCTTGCTAAAACAGCCCTACCATAGTTGCCTAATTTTACCTTTTTCTTAGAGCTATTATCAGTAGCAGAAGCTGTTATTTTGCCTTTTTTAGTTTATTCAATATTTATTTGGTTTATTAAATTTTGTAATGATGTATATTGTCTGTGTCTGCCCTGTGGAAACAGATCTTATTATATTCAATACTGGGTTTTGGTCCTGGAATAGTGCCTGACACTAACTACCCCCCAAAAGTTTTGGTGCCTTATGGGCAATTCTGAACACTGCTTGCTTCTCTATTCTCAATTGTTATCTCCAGGGAAATTAGAAAAGGGAAAACCAGTGAGTATCATGGAAGTTCAGCTGATGTTATCAAGAAAGGCAAAACTGTACTATATATTTGAAAATTGCTTAATGTAAATCTTAAAAGTTTTCATCACACACAGAAAATTGTAACTCTGTGTGGTAGTGGATGTTATCTAGATGTATTATGGAGTTCCTTTCACAATATATATAAATATGTGTTGCACATCTGAAGCTCGTATATTATGTGTCAATTACATCTAACTTTTGTTAAAAGGAAGGCAAGCAGTGACCACTCACAATGAAGGAGACAACCATCTGCCTTTCTGGGCTGTGTACTCACAGGTCATACTGCTCGGTAGTCATTTTGTCCCTGAACATGACTCCAATACCGTCCCCAAAGGAATCATTGTATTCATTTGGAAAAACTCCGTATCACTTGTGATTCACAGATTTGTGATATTTATCTTTCCATTTAAAAATCCAATTCTAAACTCTAAAATGGGTGTAAGAATTAAAATAATTGAGAAAATTGGAAAGGAGCTAGTATCATCAATCCTAGGGCCAGATCTCTTTAGTCATCATTTATAGTTTACCACAGACTGGCAAGCACATTAAAATAATAAGAAGCCAATCAATAGTCACGTGACAAATATGTTTTAGAAAAATTAACCACAAATATCACAAAATGGTCATTTGAATTTTCTTTTTATTTATAGTTTTGCAAATGGCATGACTTAGCATTCAGCTTTGTCATGGCCTCAAGAATATTATCTGTGGCTCAGAAAAGGAAGCTTAATGATTTCCATCTGTTCTCCACTGGCAATAAGCAATAGAAAAGGCAACACAAAAGTGGCAATTTTATGACTGTCCAAACTACCTTCCTCCCTTCTCAAATCCCATCACTCAATGCCCTCAAACAAACTGGGTCTGGCTCCCTCATCATGCCCCTTTTCTTTCCCACAGTATGGAAAACCTGGCATGCCACCACTTTCAAGAAACTTTTATTTTTAAAAGTTTAAAAATTGTTGCTTAGTCAGAAATAAAACTTCTCTGGACTTTACCAAACTTAGCTCCAAAGGAGATATTTATGAACAATTACATACTGTTGTTACAAAGGAAATCATGCGTACCCCACTGGGGTTTTCCAGGCTGACAATTAATTAAACAAGTATCGACAGATTTTAAGAGAATAAGTTAAAAAAGAAATTCAAAAGCAAACTGTATACCTTCTCTATTCATGAGAAGTTATGAAGCAAGACAGAAGGACTTTGGGGGTGGGGAGAAGGGAAGGTCACTTAGGGAGCCCATGGGGAAGGCACTGTAGACAAAAAAATGTAGATAAGTTCTGACTTCTCCACTGAAAAGAAATTAAGTAGATTATGTCTTCCTGGTACATGCCCTTACAGAATTTTATGTGTTTGTATAAAGATGTGTGCTACATAACATTTAAGTTTCCAGAAGATTTCAAGTATTTCATTTTTCCATTATTCATAATTACAAAACCATTAAAACCCATCCTGGAAAAGGCAGCTGGACCATGTAAGGCCAAGTATCCAAGGCAATACACTGTAAGTGAGTTTTGAGAAAAAGAAATCTTATATAGGGGTTTGAGAACTCCTGACATCATCATATAATGGTGTTTCCTTCTTGCAGTTGGTAGATGAGAATAAAACTATGACTACAGTTTGTTTTTAATTATGATTAATTCTTAACGTCTTTTCTAAAAAATCAGAGCTGAGAATACTTGCCAATTCTATCATTATATCTCTGATTCTAGAAGCCTGCTTACTTATTCTTTTGGTATATAAATCTTCACAAAAAATTGTGGAGGCACTTTTACTTTTGTAAACCAAATGAAACAAAAGAAAATTATAACATGATATTATCCACATGCATATTTTTATTCAAGGGAAGCCTTACTAATCATCATAATTCCCACTTTATCCTTATCTCATCAGTGTTGGAAAGGTGAGGTAATAGCTGGATTTTGCTTAATATTATATTTGATAGGGAGTAAGAGAAAGCAAGTCTTTTTTCTCAATTTCTATCTGATAGAGTTGTGATGTCTATGCCTTGCCCTAAGTGGGAAGTTATCATTAATTTTGGAATTAATTCTGTAAATTAAGGAGATTAATGTGGCGTCTGAGCCACAAAAGAGTGATGAAATAGCTCAAAAGCAAGTGTTATCCACATTTCAAATTTGGCAACACAAAAAACAATTCCCTAATTTTACTACTGCACAGTGCAAAAATCATCCAGTAGACTTACATGCAAGCTTTATTTACTCATCTGCATTTTAATCTATTGAGATAATGAACTCAGCACATCAATAGGTAACACCATTTCTTACATCATAGTAATATTTTTTGTGCAGGTAACAGAAGTTTTTGTTTCACAGTGCAATTGCTGTAAGTTAAATTGATTCAATTTAATTAGCAAGCATTTATTCAGTGCCTACCTGTGCACAGCACTAAAAAGGTGTTAGGATATATGATCCCTGCTCACAGAGGGCTTACAATCTGGACAGAAAAGATGATCCCGTGTATAGAAGAAACAACAAAGGGTCATTACAAAGCACAGGGCAATCAGTATACATAATAGATTCTGAATTAAAGACATATAGACAAGAAGACCTATCAGGGAATGATATGATTGGGAACAAAAGCTAATCTGAAAGAGATGAGCACAGGAAATTAAATCTTGGATTTGGTAGACTGGCAGTGCTGAATACATGCATGGACAGGACAGAAGGGTGATCACTGTATGGCCAGAAAAAGAGTGAAAAGGGAGAAACTGAAAGACATAGCAATAAAAACTCAGCAAGTCAACTGCAGAGAGTGGCAGACAAATTACCTTAGCTCCAGAAAAGGACATTGAGATTTTAAGAGATAATTGAAGTCACACAACAAGACAAGCTGAGGGCTTTGAGTGTTACTATTCAAAGTCAATTTAAATAGTAATACTTAAACACATCTATAAACTGGCCATCCTCCAAAGTGGGTATTTTCCTAATGTTACCAAAAAAAAAAAAAATTACAGAATATGGGAGTTTATACTCAGGAGATAGCCCCTTTGAAGGGCAAATAATCAGACTGTGATTGAACTGTAATTATTTCCAGTGTCATACTATTTTTAACTCAGAAGACTGGGATAATCCGAAGAGGTGTGATCCTACACCTCTAAATTACATAAAGTCTTGCAAATTAATGTTACCTCAAGAAGAATTTTTTTTTTCAAAAAGGAAAAAAAAGGTTGGGTTGTCTAATAACCACACACCTACTTAAGGGGAGAGACCTGCAACTGGTGCTGATCAGATTCATCCCTTTTCATATTGAAATCAGAAGCCAATAAAAAGGTTTTGGGTTTATATTTGTGGGAACCATGAATGGGCAAACAGAAAAAAAAGGAAAATATGGACTTGGTTTCAAAAAGTGAGTTAATGAATGATTATATTGAGTATTTTATGAATATATCTCTCAACTTCCAGGAAAAGAGAAGATGAAATACTCCTGTTCCTATCCCAAGAAACTTAACAGAAGAAATTCATAAAATGAAAGTCCATGTGAGCAAATGATTTTAAATTAACTTATCAAGTAAAACATTAATCTATGTTGTTGATTCACATCCATTTAAAATTCAATTTTAAAGGGAAGTGGGTATGGGAGAATGTGGCAAAACGTAGAAAGAAATCTTTATTTTGGAGAAAGGTGGAGGTCCTGCTTGCTAAATTAATGTTTTGATGAACCAGGCTGACCTTGATAATCCACCAGGTTTAGAACAGGGAACACCAACTCCACAATTCTTATGTTCTGGACATTCACCTGTCAGTCCTTTCAAACAGCAAGGTGAGGAGTACATGTGGGCCTCCAACATATCTGTGAAAGTTACTGGCCACCAGCAGCTGCAGCTGTTCACAAAGGAAAAAAAAAAAAAATAGCAAGAAGTGAAGAAAAAGCAAATGGAAGTTTAACTTACTTTTAATGTGCTTAATGCTTCTGAATGAAGTGACCTGAAATTTGTCTTCTGAACGTGGTCCAGGGCCCTCCGTGGCGGCACAAGGGGTTAAGATGCAGCCTGTGAAGCTGTTCACAGTCTCTGCAGCACCAGTTCAATCCCCAGCCGGCCAGGGAGCAACCCACATGGCACAGCAGACCTCTCCTGACTTGCCCGCTGCTCCCCTCAGCAGTGTACTTCCGTCAATCTGCCTGTGCTGTTCCCTACTCTGTCTCTGGTGAATCCTCTCACACACACCCCCACACACCTCTAGCCTGTATCCCAGCTCTTGTATGCATAAATAAATAAATCTTTAAAAAAAAATGTGCTCCAGGTTGCCATAGTATTTAGCAAATTCATATTGAAAATATCTCTATATTTCTTACTTTACAAAATTCTCACAAATTCTAAAGGGAAAGTAAGTTTCTGCTTTATTAAAATACCTGTTTATTACTGCTTATATAATTAATACTACATCTATTACATTATAATATTATGTTTATCCCTTTCAAATTTTTCCAGTAAAAGAATTCCAGTAAATGTTCTTATATTTCAGTATCTATGTCCAGGATATATTTGTGAAGACTTTTCATTTGATAATGTGAAGTTATAGACACAGTCTAGATACTACAAAAAAGTTTTGCAGGTACATACCTCTATACTCTTAAAGTCTGAAAAATACTAATCAGTTCCTGAGAATGTAGACTACATACTAGACTCCATCTCAACAAAGTACCCCAGGTAATGACTGCATGAACAGAGTTCAGATAAAAAGGAAACCATTGCTCTTCTTGATGTAGGAGATATGAAGGTTCGCATGGACTGTGTAGGTAAATACATAGGATTCAACTTTTGCTCCTTCTCAAACATGACACTTAAGGAATTTGGGGATGGACACAAACCCATAAAGAAGGGCAGATTAGGAGAGAAGATAACAATAATAATATTAGAAATTAGAAAGAAGACAGAAAAATAAAAAGTGACATTAGATATGACAAATATAATTCTAAGCCAGCATAGAAGGAAAACTGGGAGCAATGTAATTTACACACAAAATCTCTGGAAGATTCAGGAATTGGCAGCAGTAGTGACCAATGTGAACGTGAGAAATCAGTACAAAGAGGAGACTGGCTATCTGTTTAAGAAACATTTAGAGTCCCAGAGTTATTCCTCTTGGCACAGATCAGTGACTGACCCCTCCATTCTCTGGCAGAAAACTGCAAGAATTTTTTTTTCTAGAAATAACAAAAAGAAGTTTGTGGGCTAGAAGAATATAAGGAGTAACATAGTAAGAAGTAGAGACTTCAGTGAATATTTTTAAGTAGAAAACTGAGATCTGTGACCACTTTTCCTGCACAGGTGTTTTAATTTTGCTAGGAAACCTTTACTCTCCAGGAAGAAACTTGGATGTGAATTGTCTGGGGAATCTGGCCAGCACAAAATGAAAGCCTTCAAGACAATGACACACAGGTTCATCAAAACACACGTAGAGTTCTAGAATGAAGATGTGTCCACACACTTTGCACAATCTTAGACCTTTCAAACATGTGTGTCTCACCCCTGATTAGGAGCCTAGGGTCAAACATCATGATGCCCCTGAGAAGATTCTACAGTAGACAACAACAGGCATAAGAAAGCACAAAGCAACTTGTGGAAAAAGAAGACTTTGAAAGAAAAAAAACTTTTTCAGAGTTACTAATATTCTCAAACAAACAAAAAAAAAGCCATTGCAGTTATTAAACCAGAATATGATGCTGTTTTAAAAAGAGAAGTTAGATAGCAAAATAACTTGCGAAAATTAAAATTATGACAACAGAAAAAGGCAAGATAAATAATGAAAATCAAAGTTAAGGAAATATTTATGGGTTAAACAAAGAGACAAAGAGGAGCATAATCAAGAGAATTAAGAAAATTACAGGCCCACTATCTAATTACTATGAATTTCGTAAAGAGAGAACAGAAAAAAATGAATAAGGAATCATATATAACATTTTTTTATAATTCCCTGCAACTAAGGTACATGAGTTTCTCAGTGAAAGGGCCATTGATAAGGACGCAGGTATACAAATAGATTCATTCAAGACATCATTCATGAAATTTCACATGATAATTCACATATTCACAATTTCCCAGATAAGCAAAACAGACTGTTAAAACTACAAGTCACATATGAAAGATTAAGAATCAGAATGACTTTAGATTTTCAATAGAAATTCCAAAATTAGGGAGACATGGACAAAGTCTCTAAAGGAATATTATTCTAAAGGAAAATTATTATTGATCTAGTTAGATAGGAATTTTCTACACCTACCTAAGCTATCAACTAAAAGAGAAGATAAAAGAAGGGCAGTATCAGAAATGCAAAGTCTCAGGAAGCTTACTATTACATACCCTTTCTTTCCCCAAAATATGTGACCATACCAAGAAAGGAGTTGGAAAAACAGAAAACGGGATATTCAAAACAGGATAAGGTGTTAGTCTACAGACTGGCATGAAAAGAAATCAAAGGATGACGGCAGCATACCAGACACAGAAGGGGAATCCACTGAGACTGGAGGAGTTCAGGCCACACTCAGAAAGCATGGCCGAGAAGCCCTGAGTTCTGGAAGAGCTGGAAGGGGAGGGTGGAACAGCGACTATCATTGCTGCTGCCCAACATGTCTGATCTGGGAACAGGCCAAGGAGGGGCTGGACTGGGGAGCCACACATCTCTAGAACTACTGCAACGAAGTTGAAAAAAAGAAAGGAAGAAGAAACAAGTAACTTAATTATTAAAAAATGTATAAATCTTTTAAAAAAATTATTGTCTTTTTTCCTCTGAGTGTTATAATCTCAGGATGTGGCACTGGAAGTTGCTGTGTCCATTTCTGGGGCTATAAAAGGCAGTCAACATAAAAGAGGGCAGTGCTGACAGAATCACTGAGAAAAGGGATTAAGGCCAGGAGGCTTTTAAACTTGGGGTAAAACATGGCCTAAGCCATAGGTACCACCCTCTGTACATTTATGTGGACAAATAAATTTCTTCTTTTCTACTTAAACAAACTTGGGATGAGTTACTTTGTTACTTACAGGGAAAGAAATGCCTGCTAATATAAAGAACTTTAAGAATGGAGAAAAATTGGGGGGCTCCTCCCTGGTGGCGCAAAGGGATAAGACGCAACCTACGAAGTTAACCACAGCCACTGCAGCACTAGTTCAATCCCGGGACAGGGAGGTGACTCACATGGCGCAGCAGACCTCTCCTGACTTGCCCGCTTCTCCCCTAACAGTGTATTTCATTCAGTCTGCCTGTTCTGTTCCCCACTCTGTGTCTGGTGAATCCTCTCACCCCCCACACTTCTGGCTTATCCCCTAGTTCTGTATGCATAAATAAATGAATCTTTTTTTAAAAAAAGCAGATCAATAATTTTGGCAAATACTAATATATCTTGTTCTAGTATCTTCAAATTGAAGGGGGTGCAAAAAAAAAAGAGATTACATGAATTAGGAATGATTAAATGAATTAGGAATGACTGACAATAATAGTGTTGGGTTCTGAGGTTATCTTTGTAGTTTATCCTTCTATGTATAATAATTACTCAAAGGACAGAAGAGATTCTGCATTTGTATTGCCTAGTTGTATGATTAGGTAGATTTTATTTTCTTTCAGTTTGCAAAACCTCCTATCACTACCTCTAAGGTTACATGTCCAAATTTTTTTTTTCCACTGCAAAACCACTAACCCCTTGGGTATGGTGCCTGAGAGAGGGTCTAAACTGGTGGGCAATAACATCTGAGGAATGACTGCTAAGGCAATAATGTCACTAAACATTAAATTCCTTATTTGGAGGAAAAAAAGGAATATACAATTTTAGAGGAAAAAAATCACAAACATATTTCCAACCTGCTCGTGCACTTGTCATTTTCTTATTTCGCATTTTGTTCTCCAAGGCTTGCTATGTGATTAAAAAAAAAAAAAAAAGCAGAAAAGAGCATGAGATTTCCTGTTTTCTCCTGCTTACCACTAATTACATTAAAGACATTATTTCTGTGAAATTGATTTTATCCTACCTGTTTCATCTTCCTTTTTAGATCCAGATTTGCTGTCTTCTGGCCCTTTGCAGTAGCATTAAGATAATAGATGGTCAAACTAAATTAAAAAAAAAGTTATTTTTTTAATACTCAAATTTTAAAAAAATTTACATTTAGCCATAGGATGGTACCTTCAGAGTAGGCTCTAAGATATTTTTTACTCTAAATTTTTACTCTAATAAGCCTCTTATTTTGTAGGTAATGACTGGAGTACAGAGAACTAAGGAAGAACACTAGGAATTATACTCGGTCCTCTGTACCTCTCTAGTGTACCTCTGTATCTCTTTTAGTGCCTTCTTGGAAATGTATTAACATTGTTCAAATTATAACTAAAAGTACATGTTAAGTCAATTCTAACAGTATCCAAGAGAATAGAAAAATCTGAAGCTTAGGGAATGTGTGGAATAAAAAGGAAACTGACTTTCCCCCTTAAATTCTTTTCTTTGGCTTTTACAGCTAAAAAATTATCATCATAGTCACTGTTAATTAATATGGATTCTTTTTCTTTTTTCTTTTTTTGAAGTTTTATTTATTTATTTATTTATTTATTTATTTATTTATTTATTTATTTATACAATCACTGGGTGCAGTCAGAAGCGCGGAAGGTAAGAGGATTCACCAGAGCCAGAGCAGGGAAAAGAACAGGCATACTGACGAAGTACACTGCTGAAGGGAGCAGCGGGAGAGACAGGAGAGGTCTGCTTCGCCATGTGGGACCCTCACCAGCGGCCAGGGATCAAACCGGCACTGCAGAGGCCGCGGGCAGCTTCGCAACCCAGCGCTCAACCGCTGCGCCACTGTGGAGGCCCTGGATTCTTTTTCCATAGCATATGTTTTTTACATTTCTCCTTCCTTCCAACAGAAAATGTTTCATAAAAGACTATTCTTGGCTTTTAAGTGACATTTACATTTCTAGAGAGAGCAAGCTCTGGCCAAACATTTGTGCAAAAATAATTATGCTCATAGTCACTTAAAGCAAGAGAAACAAAGAAAAAGATGATGTTAAAAAAAAAAAAGGTAATTGGCATTGCTCTTTGTTGCAAATAACTGGATACTGAACACATTTCCTTTAGTTACCAACATGCCAGTTAGACCCCTTATGAGCCATCTGGTACTAGCAACACAATTATTGATATGGTTTAGCTGGGTTTGTTTATCTCTTATATGAGTAATAGGAGTTTAAATGAGATTACATACATGAAAATATCTGGTACACTATCTGGCATGAAGTAGGTACTCAATAAATGTGTGTGTGTCCGTCTCTGTCTGGCTGTCTGTCTGGCTGGCTGCATGCCCACATTATAAGGATTTTCTTAGAATAATTCCTGGATTTGGAAAATGAACTCAAAGTCTTCACAAGTCATTTGCAATTCTGGATTGTCTATTTTTCTAGCACTTTTTTCCTGCCTCATAATGTACCTTAGATAATTACTCATAAATCATTTTCTAGTTTCTAAAGGAATGAACTGTCTGCAGAGAACTAACCTGAACTCTATTCAGTTACCCAAAAAACACCCTAGCTGATTTAATATGATTCATTGGGGGAATTAAAATGCTTATAACATGTAGCATTCTCTAATTAAAAGTCATAAAAAGCCAAGCCAATTGCACAGGGCCCATAAAGTGGGAGATGAGAACTCAGGATTTAAAAAATCAAATTGGCAATAAACAATTTGGTTTTAAATCACAATCTCAGAACTAAAAGCAATCTTGTGGGACATATATTGACCCTGAAATCTTGCCAGCTTTCCTCTAGATGTTCTGTGTAGGGGTCAGCAGACTATGGTCTCCAGGCCAAACTGACTTTCAGTCTTTCTGTATGGCCCATGAATTAAGAATGGTTTGTACATTTTTAATGATTACATAAGTACTTACATAATAGCCTCAATGTTGTCACCTGACCCACAAAGTCTAAAATATCTGTAATCTATCCCTTTAAGAGAAAGTGTGTCCACCTGGATGTAGACCATCCCTGACAAGACTTCTTTCCCACTCATCCTGAACTCTGTGTCTGGTGCTGCAAATAAGAGGGGAGAATAAAAGGTGGAGAACAGGAAAACATGTATTTAGATTCATTTATTAGTCATTTGATTTGGGGCAGATCTTCCACACACTATTAATATGATTACCAGGATAGCTTCTTAAGGTTATTGTGGAAATTAAATGAGTTAATATGCAGATAGTGCTGGGAAATAGGTAGTATTAGCTTCTCTTCCACACACTTGCAACAGCTTATTAAATCTTCAATTAGTGGCATTTGAACAACCTTATGTTTCTTTGCTTAAAAATAAATGTCTCTCAATAAATTAAGAATATAGTAATAAAATTGGACATTAAGTTTTGCAGATTTTTTTTTAAAACAAGATCTCATTTATATCACTAAAGAGCCTTGACTTTTAAAGGCCACAGGATACTTAACAAGCTTTCAGAAGCCACTGTATCATGAAAACGTAGAGAAGGAAAATCCCTTCAAGGGCCATCTGGTAAAACATACTGCATCCAGTAGGTCATTTTCTAACATATGTGCACCAAAGATTTACTATCAGATTCTTAACGTCACTCCATGATCAAGGCTCTGTAATATACAATAGTAATCGGTTTTAATGTTTAATTATCCCTATAGGCGATGACATTCCCTCAAGGGAGTTGTCAAGGTGTAAAAGGATGAGTGCTGGATTCTCTGTCAAAGCCCTACTTTTTCCTATTACCATTTTTCTGATTTCTTACCTATGAAATGTCACAACCCCTCCAGACCTCCCCCGACCCCCTGCCATTAAGTCAATTTTTTATTTGGTAAAATTGAAGAAGGTAGCAACCATGATCTTCACAAAGATGCTGGTAACAACTTGCACCAGGACCCTGCTCATTTACTTCAAATCCCTGTTTTGCTTTTATTTAAGTAAATCCAACCCTTTGCATCTGGTTTATTTCTAAAGTGTCTCTGAGGGTGGTTTTAGACTTTCTATTTAGAAGGGGCCTCAGGGACTGAAAGGAAGGATTAGGGTACTTTTTGTAGCTCTTTCATAGAAAGCATATATTTTTGTTTAGAATGTAAGTGTACCTGTGGTGTCCAAGAGTCAGAAGCCAATAAAAGCAATATGGGAGGAAAAACCCCTTCCAAAGTACCCCTTTGGCTATCACCTGACTTTGAGGATGTAGACTAAGTGAACTTTCCAAGACCTGCCCAGTATTCTGATTCTATTATCATGGACACACAATTATCGATGAGCCTCTAGTATCAAGGACAGGGTAGTTTTTAAGGCCTCTTAAGGTTTTAGTCTTAAAATATACCCTATAGGGCTCTCCAGAGAAATATTAACTTAGAGACTCATCATTTCTGTGTGTTCACAGCCATCTGCTTTATGAAATAAGATGTGGGGGCTGGGAGGTGGGGGGAAGCTCAATGTGCTGATTAGATTTAGCAGTTAGCATTTATGTTTCCCTTGCTTTAGCTGTTTACTGATAATTATTTTAGTTACTTGGGAACAAATCTTATAATCCTAGGCAAGCAAAGACAGATGCAGATGGCTATGAATTACATCCAATAGGATCAGAACATGGCTCATGAATTTTAGCTTTTCACCACCATGTAATTATGCTGAATTTGATTAGGTCACAGCACAACCCTTGGGGAGAGTAAGAGAGCTGAAAAAGCTGAAACTTAAAAGGCAAGAGCATTATAAAGCCTCTTTCTTTGAGGAGGGAATGCACATACGCCATAAGCAAAACGACAGCAATGACCAGTCCAGGATTAGAAAGCTGTCTTAAGATCTTTGCCATCCAGCTTGGGAAATCATGCTCCAGTGTTTCTCCAATGACTTCAAACATCCTATTTTTGCCACTGGAAAGAAAAATAAAAGGGGATAGAAGTTTATTTAAAACACGGAAAAGCAATGGTTACAGCAAGAAAAGTAGCAATCTTCCTCAAACACCGCGTAAGTACTCCTTCAGGTTAGGAATCTGATTAACCAACAACTGCTGACACTTGGACCTCATATTATCAACATAATGGATATAATATGAGACATGTTATAAACATAAATTCATAGTCAACATAGTTAGGAAAGTAACCCCAGCATTAGAAGATTTTTTTTTTTAAACTGCATGTAGGGTAAGGAAAAATGTCAGGCTTTTCTGCCCTCCCGCCATCAGGATAGATGATGGATCCCTGATGTCCTGAATGCATGCCTGATGGCGGGCACCTGGAGTAGGGTGTGGGCATAGGTAGATGGGATTCACCTGGGCTAAGACTGTGCTGTTAAGGGTGGCGACACAGGGATGCCAGCAGAAGCCAAGAAGCCGAGTAGAAGCCAAAAGAGAAGCCGAGAAAGAAGAAGAGAAGCAGAGAGAAGGCGAGAGAGCCCAGAGAGAGTGCAGATTTGCTGGGGGCTGGGAGGACTGCCAGCCTCCCGGGCCCCTAGCACCCCTGCCTGCTGTGTACCTGGTAACCCCAATAAAAGACCTGCAAAAGCTACTAAGGACTCCGACTCCTCCTTTACCCGTTCTGCATGGGATCTTAGAAAACCTGCACCGTGTCTGTTCCTGCACTCTACACTGCATTTCTATGGTTTTGTTAGAAATACTTTTTTATAAACAGTACGTAAACATATACTTCAGCCAGCGAGCCTACCTCCTATGATGGAGAACATGCTTTTTGGGCTGAATCAATAATGTACTCGAGTTTTAAGTAGGCTTGGAAATGTGGATAAGGATTAGTTTAACAGAATAAAATCCAAATATAATCCAATATCTCTTTTCCATGTAATAGCTTGTAGGTCATTTTCTACCAGATTTCTTTAATTAGAACCACACTGGACGATGAATCCTTTCTCAGTATTTCTTCTGCATAGGTAGGCCCTAATGAAAACCAGATGGGATTCTACTACTAAGAACAAAAAAAGGGAAGAGAAGGAAAATAAGCTTAAAAAGTAAAGGTCTTTAATGAGTTTGCTCTTGACCCACTCAGGGAAGAATCAGACCCTATAAACTCGAAAAATATCTGCCTTAACATAGTTTATAATATTCAGAACTATAAAAAGAATATTGATTATGTTATTTTTTTCTGTATATGCATATTGATTCTACTATGAAAAGATGTAATTTTCTGAGAAGATATTAGATTATCACCAAGTTGTAGCATCATCAGAATAATGGTTGGTATAACTTGCAATATAATATTTTTGTTTCAATTTTTTAATATTTATTTCATTTATTTATGTATAGCAAAACTGGGGTATTGGCCAGAGGTATGGGGGTTAGGGGTGTGAGAGGATTCACCAGAGACAGAGTGGGGAATAGAACAGGTGGATCTACTGAAATGCAATGCTAAGGGGAGTAGTGGGCTAGACAGGAAAGGTCTGCTGCAATGTGGGTTATATCCCTGGCCAGGGATTGAACTCAGGCTATAGCAGTGATAGTGCTGAGACTTAACCCCTAGGCCATCAGGGAGACCCCTCACTTTTTGTTTTTGATCTCTAAAAAATCCTCAGTTATTAAATGAGCATGACCTACAGGTTCCAGATCAATTTTTTTTTTCTCCTGATCTAACTAATAATATCTTTCAATAGATTCAGACTCTAAGCATTGTGTCAGGAGTCACTGGACTACAGAGGTACAAGTTTTCAATCACATTTGCAGATCTACATACTAATTAGCAAGTACTATAATATATAAGGAACAATCAAGTTTACAGACAATTAAAGATTATTTCAGCTATTCCACTTCATTCTAATGGACTTGTCATATGGAGTGCAGCCAGAGGAAAGAGGGAAGTGAGTAGGAAAAGAAGGGATGAGATAATTTACCCCTCATATCTATCCACTGGGGCTATGGTGGATGAAAGTGGTTAAAAGATGGGGGAGAGGGGCTGGAATTTTACAAAATACTCATGTCTTACAAAAGTCTTGTTAGCAGCCCTGTGCCCTCAATGCAAAATTACTAGCATCTGGGAATTCCCTGTGTCTTTGCTACCTTTGATACATTTTTCTGAGGAGGATCAACTTTCAATTAAAAATTTATCTCAGATATTTAGTTATGTGAGTGATTTGTAATTATTGCAATTAACTCAAGTTTTTGGAGGTCTTATCTGTAGAATCTCAAGATCCTTAACTCTTGAGATTTAAGGATTAGGAACAATCTCTCCTTCAAGACTGCAATGTCATAGTTGGTCTCCAGATGTCACTATTTGCAGTATTTATTTCAGCCTGCAGGGGTAAGGGTTGGTGGGATGGGGAGGCGTGGTGGCGGGGAGGGGAAGAAAAAAGAATGAACAGGATTTGTCAACATCAGTTTTCTGAGCAGGAAAGAACTTAATCCACCTTGGTCCTGTCTACTGGCTCATTATTTTCTTTCTTTTCCTGCAAAGTAACAATAACTCAGACTATTATTAAAGCAAAATTGGGCAGTAAAGTGGGCAATAACCTTTTTCACTTTGATTTAAAAATTTAGGTCTGACAGCATAAAGAAGAAATTATATGTGGTCATTATTGCATCATGCTTGTCATTCACATGACTTTTCACATTCACATTTCCTTCACTGAAAAGGAGAAATACTTCAAATGTACGCTGACCAGTGACTTCAAATGCAGAGAATCTTGGGAGACTTTTTTTAAAGGAATGAAATGTCAATTCTCTAGATCCAGGGACTTTGCTTTCCTGATGAATGTCAGAGAGAGAACTCAATCATTAGGAACTATAGAAAAGTATATTTCTAACTTGGATCAAAGAGCCTTCTTAAATTCGTTGATTCTTTGACTTGAGTGATTTATCCTTGCTATTTAGGTGAAAATATACATGAGAACCATTATTTTTTTTACTAGTATGCAGTAATGAAATCACAAAATGTGTGACCTTATTTATATTTATTATTATTTAGATAGTAATTTATTATTATTATTTAGATAATAATTTATTATTTAGATAATAAATAGGTGAGGTATTCTGCATTACTTATTGTTTTCTTTTTTTAGTTTTATCAATTTTGTGAGATGTGAGAAGTAGCAAAAATTTATGATGTCTACATGTAATGACCTAGTATAAGAAAAACTTTTACATCCAGGCAAACATAATCAAACCTTACTCTTTGCTATCTCCTTATATGGAAATAGCTCAGATTCATTGCTCATATTTTCTCCAGGCAGAGAATGGAACAGCTAAATTATTTTTTCTTTGATGATTCCCAAATTAGAAAGTAGATGGAACTTGCCTAAGAATCTCCATGTCAAATAATGAGCCTGGATGAACGTATTTCTATCACCAAAATGCCATTGTTTTTGCAGGAATATAGCCATACAATGAATGCCAATCACATTTACACAACTGGAAGAAAACTATACCCAAATGAAATTTCAAAGGCAAGAACCTGAAGGGGCCACAATCAAAAGATGGTGGGAGGGATACGATCATGTATAGGACAGGCATGGTGGATAAGAAGAGGATGAGCAATAGCATGCCCAGGTAGAAATTATTCGATCTGGAAGCTTTAAAGACTCTGGCCTCGGGAACATTGCAGCACATCACGGCCCAGCACTGGAAGTACATTGATGTGTGAAGTCGAAGAATATTGATGCCTGGGAGGCTTGGAGCAAAGAAGGAACCCATCCTAGAAAGAAAAACAGAATTCTGCTCAGTTAGTCTTCTCTCCATAACAGTCACATACAGGCTTATTTTACATTATACTTATTTGCACAGACAGAAAATATATTATCACTTTTAACCAGGCAAACTCTTTTTATAAATAAATCTGACTTATCTATTTTATCTTTCATACATATTTTACCATCTCCATTATTATAGGCATTTAAAATATAATTTTCTTAGAAATTATGCTGGTTACTAACAACATCTGCTATCATTAGAAAATTTAAACAACAATTTATTTGTTAACTTATTTCTTCTACTTCTAAAATAAACTTAATGTCCCTTAATAAACTTAATTTCATATCATTGATTACTGTATCTACATATTTAACATTTTTTATAATTGTCCCTTAAAAACACTCATTCTACTCAGATTAATTGGGCATCTGCATTAATTACTTTGGTACTGGCAAATTAATTTTTGTTTAATGAAAGAGAAAAAATTAAAATAAAATTTCTTTGCTTTATATTACTTACCATTTGTGGCTGCCATGTATTTTAGAGTTGAAGGGAATAATGCATTTGTATCTAATAATAGGCCATGTTTTATTGATAATCTATTATTGCTTTTGAGATGAAAATTTAACACATTCATTTAATTTAGATTATCTGCTGCTTTCTTAGTTTAGCTGATCCTAGAAATTCACTGCTTTGAACCTTTGATTTTTAAAAAGGATTTTAAAATGCCACTTTTATACAAGAGCCACTTACCATAAGTCACTTTTACTAGATGAATTTGTGGGAGTTTTCAACAAACTAAATTTCAATTTTCTTTGAGGAAATCCACTAGCACCATGAAGTCATATTTATAGCAATTGAACAGTCCAAAACCAAATGAGAAAACATGTGCACTTATTTTAAGAGTACAAGCAGAGTTCTATCTTTTAAACTATCCTATCTATAATAATATCCTCAGTAATTCTAATTAGAGTTAGCATTTTATATTTCTTAGATACACAGAGCAATTGTTTGAACCAATACAATGTATATTGGTTTATATGGGGAAGTTTGAAATAGATGAAGAAATTCATTTCTGCTCTAAGTGAATGTGGGGAACAAAGCAGTAAGCCATTTCACTGAAAAGTGGAATCTTTCCACAATCTGGGTAGTCTTGTTGATAGAATTCTACACAGCACACCTGAATAATGTTTTAACATACTGAATTGATCACAGGCATTGTAGGAAGTTAAATTATTTTTTGAAATGGTATGAACTTTGTGTGATAATGATGTGTCTGTGTAGGTTCATCAGTTGCAAAAATGTATCTTTCCAGTGGAGGGTGTCAACAGTGGGAGAGGTTGTACATGCTAGGGGAAGGAAGCATGTAGGAACTGTATTTAATTCCATTCAGTTTTGCTATAAACCTAAGAACTCTATTTGACATAAATTTTATTAATTAAAAATAAATGAGAGGATAGACTTTGGAACAATACAGTGTATCTTGGCTACAAGGATAATAAAGAGAACATGGAATCCCCAAAACGTGAGTGATTAACACTTCCAGCTAAGAGATCGGAATTGCAAAGTACTAGGTTATATTCCCAACTGTCAATATTTGTTTTGTAATATGTTTTGAATGGTGATGCGCTCCCCTTTCTAAAAGTCAGATTTGGCCATCTGACTTGTTTTGCCCAATAAAACAGAATTAAAAATGAGGGTTTTTTGCTCTCTTCCCTCTCTCTCTACCACTCAGACCAGCAATAATTCAGATGAATTATCTTATAAATCTAGAAACAGAGACTTCACAGTCAGGGAAACTTAATACAGCAGAGCTTTCTACCAACCCATGTTGGGGATGTAGAGCAAAAAAGAAATAAACTTTTGTTTTCATAAGCCACTAAGATTTCGGGGTTGTGTTTCATTACTGCCCAATCTAGTTTATCTTAAGAGAGGATTTTGTACACACCTCAAGACTTAGACTTGCCTAAAGCCACATACATTTGTACCTTTAGACACATGTGCATCACTTACCTGTATGCATATGTACATACTGTAGACACATATTACATGCACATTCACCTATAGATAAATAAATCTCAATACTTCAAAACAACTATCACATAGGTATTTTGAACAAATGACTTGAAGAAACATTACCTAGAAAAACAGGTTTCTGACACTGTGATATCTAAACCTTAAACTCATTGTATTTTTGTTTGTAACTCATTAATCAGCTTGATTCACTAAGCCCCTCACCCAGACTTGATCCCATCATTTGTCAGTTAAAGATCATTGTAATACTATAGCTTTATAAAATGTTTTTCTTCCAGATCATCAAATCAAATGAAAGCTTCCTTTATTTAGGTCCCATTATTACTCCAGTGACACTGTACATATCAGATAAACTATTAGCAAAAGTTGAGAAGACTGGCAGGAGGGAAGGTAAAGAGACAGTGCTACAGAAATATCCAGACCCTCTCTCTCTCTCTCTCTCTCTCTCTCTCTCTCTCTCTCTCTGTGTGTGTGTGTGTGTGTGTGTGTGTGTGTCTTTCTCTCTCTCTGTTCTCTGCCTCTCCATCCTGCTATGCTAAAGATAAGATGTGCTTTCATTATTTAAAAGCATGATTATAGTAACCTCTACCATCTATAGAAAAATAAAAATGTGGCATCAAGTGCTATGGATCATTTTAACCAACTCATAGAAAAATGGATTTTGCCTGTAAATTTTTGACTTTAATAACATTGGCATAAATAACACCCTCTACTCAGAAACTCCTAAAGCAGAAACAGAACATCTCCAGTCATCAGCCAATGGAACTTAATACAAAATGCTCTTTTGTTTCTGTAGAAAATGGCCAAACTCAAGCCTCATGCCTCATAATCTAGTGGATTAACATGTGTGTGTACCCTGTACTGTAGCAGCCTGATAAGCTTAGATTACACACTCTCCACACATAACCTGCCACACCACATCCCAACTCCCTTACCAAAGTCCTGAGACTTAAAAAAGAGTATTTGCATAAAACATTGACCTGAAGGTAAATAATAGCTATCTTGCTTCCGGTACTCTGGAAGGTGGATCAGTATTTTTTTTTTTTAATAATAAATTTTATTTTTATATTCCCCCATACAACTGCACATGCCCCATTCTGACCCCAATCCCTCCCCTCCCGGCCCCCACCCCCCAAAAAGTGTCTCTGGTTCATAGTTTTTTGTTGATTTTGATTTTCACTTTCTTATAGTTATTCATTTTCCTGAGTGGATCAGTATTTTGTACATGCAATAAAACACAATCATTTTCTGAAGTCCTCTTCAAACTTACAGAAGCAATTCTTCACCAAAATCTGAAGGGTGAATACATAAAATGTGATAGTATGATGATAATGTAGAGATTTTGATAATGGGTCTACCCCTGAGAAAAATGGATAAGATTTTATATATTTAAAAATTTCAATATGAACAATAGTGGACTAAATAGTTGCAAAATTACAACTGAAACCTGTCAGGACAGCTATTGCAACAGCTTTTCTGATAATTAAAAATAATTTCTAGGCCAACCTGTTGTCTTAAATCTGAAAAAACAAGAAATAGGCACACGCCATATGTTTGTACAAATGGTACCCACCAGGCTTGAGGGATTTATGACAATCTGTGTAAGGGACTAGGAGTTTTAAAGCTGTTATAAGGCACTGGTTTCTCATTACTCCACTAGCAATGTTAGCCATTTTCTGCCATGACAGCAGAATCCCCTCCAAGAAAGGAAAATCCCAGAGCCCATAGGAACTGCTTCCTTGACTATCTCTGACAGTCATCACATTTAGACCACCTTGACTTTCCTCCTTGCTTGGGAAAATAAAGGAAACATTTCACTCCTTAATGACTGTCTGAACACATGAGCCATAATCTACAAAATTTGGAAAACTAGGGAACAAGAATTCACATTTTAAACCTATCTAACAATGGAAACAATGATCTCTTTATAGTCATTTCTCCTATTGATTGATTGTAAGGCAAAGGGATTTGACAGGCCCCATGGCAAGACAAGGGGGCCCTTAGTTTTGGTCTTTACATTACGGAAGATGATTTTCACATTTTCAGAAGGGTCCAGGCTCACAAAGTTTTCATAATTCAGGTCACCTACAGTTGAAGAATTTGAACAATATATGAAGCTCATGCAAAAACTGTAGCTAGTTACTGGTACTTGTGCTCAGGACAATGGTGTGGTTGGTGGCACCATATAATATTAGACATATCAGCAGAATAAAGAAGTTCAGCCATGGGCTGGGGTGCCCTGAGTTAGGAGTGACACACTCCTAAGATACATGGTCCCCAGGTGAATTGCATGCTATGATTCACTTTTTAAATTCAAAATGGTTTCTACTTAAAAAACAAAAAAAAACAAATGGTTTCTACTTAATCAACTATCTTAACCTGTCAGTGTTTACAGTGAGAATGCCTTCATTAAATAAAAGATATGACAATCCTTTGCACATCAAAAGAAATAATTGGGATGTGCAAATGGTCCTATAAAACATATTACAGAATAAAGACCATATTTTTAACTCAACCTCCCTAAAAGGTTTTTCATCTCTATGAATTTAGGGTTTGGTAAGATAGTCTTTCAAAAGTGGCTATAAGTTGTATTTTAAATATATTCAATAGTGACATGAAAATAAAGTTAGTTTCTCAACAAGGCCTTATATTAATTCATTTCATATGTAATGTGGCTTTGGGATCATTCACATTTCACTGTAAGTTCCTAGAGTGATAACAGAATAAGAAGACTTCAAATAATCTCCAACCAGAACACAGATTCCTATCATCTGAAGAAAGGCGTACTCTGCAAGATGCTTTTGAGGACCAAGATTTAGGATGTGGGGGGAAAAAGTGAACCATTCAAAGACATCCAGTTTGCAAAGGTAAATACTGAGTCAGACACAGATTGTGTTCTCCTATGACACCAGTATATAGTGTTTTATGCAATAATAATCTTGGAGGCTTTTCTATGAGTGATGAACAGTTGGCCTACCAGATCATGCCTTGGTTGAAGATCAGAGCGAGGACATTGCCACTGATGTCAAATTCCGTGTATGAGGGCTGGAGGAGACACACATGTTCATTAAATTAGCATCTCACATGGTAAAAATTGAAAGGAAACTGTTTCATGTTTAAACACAGTTTGAGCTAGACTCTCAACTACTTTATTTTTTTGTAGCAATAAGAGGAAAATTATCAATATGATAAAAAATTAGCAATAAATAAAATAAGACAGCAACCTTCTTAACATAGTAATACAATATAAATAAATGTCTGTCATTTAGTGCTGTGAAAGTATGACAAGATGGACTCTTCCATACACTGCTGGTGAAAACTGAAGCAATCTTTTAGAAAAACAAATTGACAAAATGTAATAAATTCTTTAACAACTTCATTCTCTTTGCCCCTGTAGTTCTGCTTCTAGGAATTTGTTTTAACAAAGTAATCTTAAAGGCTAATAAATTTTAATAAGTAGAGATGAAACCACCCAACTTTTGTTTCAGTAAACACAGTGTATCTATACTATGTTATATATTGCAGCTAATTACAATCATTGATGGAATAATACTTACATAAATAAGAGAAATATACTCTAATGTCAAGCAAAAAATGTAAAATTGAAATTATACATTCAGTATTTTGATTAACTCTATATGAAACTATGCATAGGGAACAGACATGAAAGTAACAAGCAAGCTTAATACTGTTACATGTCGGTGATGGATTATGGTTTTTATTTTCATTTCTAAGTTTGGTATGTTTTGAAATATTTTTCAACAAAAAATGTGAAATACTTCTATATTAAAATAAATACAGAGAAAGAAATGCAGCAGAAGTTCAAGAAATTATTTAATTCATCCAGTGTTGGTCTCCCAGGTGAACTCTCCTGCTTGGATCAGAAACACCAGGCTGTTGTGCTGAGAGGCACATATAGGAAATGAGGTAGACAGCTATCCTAGGGTGGCCTGTTCAAAGGTTTCCTGCTGACACTTTATGCATCCTAGATGGCAATTTGCTATAGAATGGGATTAATGCAAATTATCCAAGACAATAAAACCAGATCCTATTTAATTTGAGACAGAGAATAATCAGTGAGTAGACTAATTGCTAACATGAGGAAAAAAAAAACATGAAAGAGAGACTAACAGAGTGATAAGACAGCAGTATTCCAGAGCCTGACATTTGCAGGTATGGCTTCAGATAATACACACCCTCATAATAACTCCCTCCCAACACACACACACACACACACACACACACACCCAGACTTAACACTTTCCTAACATGACCTAACCTTTTTTCAAATCCAAGAACCCAAAATACTTGCATAATAAGACAGAAAAGTTCTCTGATTTGTAATGCCAAAAAAATTACAATTTTCCAATGCTTTGCCACAAAAGTTCATGAATCCAGGCCTCAACCTCATCACTTTCCCAAAAAACAATGTTAACTTCCTAGTCAACTGAAATATATGGGTGATGTACCTTGCAAGAAATTTAAGGAGTAAACTGCAACTTTAGGGAGTAAACAACAAAACAATCATTAAATAACAAGATAAAATGATCAGAAAATACACAATGAAATCATAAGAAGTCCTCTATAACAGCAAGGCAAAGATAACCTGGAGGATGTCAGCATAAATGCACTCAAGATACTGCTAAAGGATATGCAATGTGTTTCACTAGTTTGCAGATTATCTAAAAGCATGATGTTCACAAGATGCAAAGAGGTTGGAGTGACCTGTAGCTTTTTCTTCCAAAACCAGCAATGAAATCATGGAAAAAATTAAATGCCTTTATCTTGAGAAACACTGACTATGAGTTTTTCTCTTCACAGAAATGCTTTGTCTGGATCATCAACCCTTTTCTCTGGAGCCCTGTGAAATGAGGAAACCCAGCTGACACAAGTTCCATCAGGTGACCTGCACCATCTGTGACCTTGGGTCAGCTCTTCTCTGTGTCAATTTAAGAATTCAACCTTCAACCTGACTTTTTTAGAAGTGTCGTCATTTAGGGAAAAAAACTATAGAAAATGAAAAAAATCACCCTTTTGGATGCACATTTTCTTTACTCTTCCAAGCCCACTAACTTCTTAAAGGTTGTTTGAGATGAGTATTTTTATATCCATATGACTAGAAAAGAACAAGAGACACACAGGGAACTCCTGGTCTCATACTGTACTTGCAGCAGGGGCAGCTGGAGGAACAAAATCTTTGATGAGTAAATTTACCTGATACTAAGACAGAGTTCAGGGCAGTCTTACTGTACCAAGTGGATTTGTGGTACAGACATCTGACTGGGATCAGTCCTGAGTAGCAGGCACTTCCCCCTGCGTTTTCTGAGCAAACTAGGCCAGTCATTTAATTTCAGTGGGCCTGAGTTTCCTCACAGATTAATGAAACAAGCTAGACAAGAGGTTGGCAAACAATGGTTCATAAGTCAAATCTGAAACACCACTTGTTTTAGAAATAAACCTCTAAAAGAATAGTCACATTCATCCATTTATGTATTTTCTATGGTTGTTTGGAACTGAAACAGGAGAGTTTAGTAGTTAAAACAAAACCAGCTGAAAGGAAAACTCTCTGTTTCCTCAACTGCTATACTCACAATACTTCTGATACAGATGTGTGGCCCCCCTCCACAGGCACGCACAAGCGCACACACACACACACACACATACACACACCACTACCCTAATTAAGTCCCCAAATTTCTGTGGACATAAAGTAGATTTTCTATATTTCTACTCAACTCTGACACTGTGTGTAGGGAGTTAGTACAGACCACACAGGTTATGGACTCTCAAGGTAAGTCCTACCTCAGACACTAAGCAAAAGCAGGTTCTCACCTATGCTGAGAAACATTATAAAGTGAAGATTCCCAGGACTCCCTCAGGTTGGATAATTTGCTAGGACAGCACACAGAACTCAAGAAAACAGCTAATTTACTAGACTACCACTTTATTATAACAGGATACTACTCAGGAATAGCCAGATGGGAGAGATGCTTAAGGCAAGATATGGGGGGAGGGAGCACAGAACCTCCATGAACCCAATGGTTCAAGGATTTTTTTTTTTAAGATTTATTTATTTATTTATTTATTTATTTATTTATGCAAGCACTGGGAACAGTCAGAAGAGCGTGAGAGTGAGAGAATTCACCAGAGCCAGAGAGAGTCGCAGAGCAGGCAGACTGAGGAAATACACTGCTGAGGGGAGCAGTGGGCGGCAGGAGAGGTCTGCGCACCATGTGGGACCCTCGCTGCCAGTGGCCGGGGATCAAATCGGCGCTGCAGAGGCTGTGGGCAGCTTTGCAGCCCAGCACTCAACTGCTGCGTCAACAGGGGAGGCCCGGTTCAAGGATTTTTATGGTGATTCATCACCTAGATGTAACTGTCATTAACTTCTTTTTTTTTTTTGGAGGAACAGAGAGCTTTTTTTATGCAGCTAATAAAGGTGAGAGTATTTTCTGAAATGTATGCTTAATTGTTTAACTGCTGCCTTAGAGCATAATGCTAACACCAATGTTTAGGGTAGGTTGATTTTTTTTTTTTATAAATTATTTTATTTACACAATGGAATATTACTCAGCAATCAAAAAAGATAAACTTGTGCAATTTGCAGCAACATGAATGGAGTTGGAAGGGATCATGCTCAGCGTCATTAACTTCTTAATTCTCCAAAGCCTCTCCCCATCCCTGGAGGGCAGAGCGGATGGGGCTGAAAGTTTCGACTTTCTAATCATGTCTGGGTCTTTCTGATGAACAGTTCCCATCCTGAAACTATCTAGGAGTCCACCAAGAGTTGTTTCATTAGAACAAAATATGCTCCTAATGCCCAAGATATTCCAAGAAATCTAGGAACTGGGGTTAACGATTAAATACCAAAATAAAGATGTCACTAGCACCTTTACCACTTAAAAAATGACAAAGTTTTTAGGACCTCTGACCACAGTCAAGAAATGAATGCCAAAATAAATATTTCTCATTACATCACAATATCATACCTGCAGAAGCAAAATACATATTATCCAGCCCTTTACAGAAAGGGTTTGCTGACTTTTGAACTAGACGTTTCTAAGAGCCTTTTCTAATCTAAAATCAAACTTGGTTAAAAAAATTGACCCAAATATTAAAGAACTGCTTCCTTGTGAGCACCTTTTAAAATAGAGTTTATTACAATATGCATTAAACTCAGCAACTCTAAAAATGAAAGAAATGTAAGACAGCACCCCACTCTTACACACTATAATAAAAATCAATGTTCATTCTTTTACAGGTGGAGTTTATTTTAAGATGTGAAATTATATTATGCTCTAAAAAACTGAAAGCAACATTTTGATGATATAAGTGAAAATCAATTTGCAGTATGTTTGTTTAATTACCTGTAAAATATTTTTTTTAAAAAAGCTTAAGGGTAAATGATGCTTGGGGGTAAAAAATAGGTTTTCTTGCATCCTGAGATACTGAAATTTTTTCAAATGGGATAAGTATAATAAACCTGCTAATGGCTGCTCAAACAAGAATTTTAGGGGCCAGGAATAGAGGATTTAGACTGAGGTACATAATAGTTAAAGGAATTGAAAATTATTTATTTTGGACCTTTACTCGTGGTGGGTCAGTTTATTCAGCTACCCCAAAGAAAAACATATGATGCTCATTGGACTTAAAAAAAAAAACCCAGAGGACCCCAACATGGCATCAGTCATACCATGAAGGAAAGGAAGCTCTTGGATGTCAAACTAAGGTAGCTGCCAATCTGTCTACTAATAAGGGATTTCACCCCTTAAAGGCATTTGCTGGAGCATTTCAAAGAGGTTACTACCCATATTACAGCAAGTACATCAACGTGAAGAAAGGAAGCATGGCCGGGATTTCTATGGTGATAGCAGCTTACATGCTTTTCAACTACTGTCATTCTTACAAGGAACACAAACACGAGCAGCTGTATAAGTTATCACAGGAGAGCACCTCTGTCTTCCTGACCATGACCTTCTATGCCTGCTGCCCCTGAATCATTTCCTGTCTTAATTGAGAATTAACTCAATAAAATTGCTGGCTTGAGAAAAAAGAAAAAAGAAAACCCAGCCTCTTGCTGCAAGTTTTGTTATTTGGGGCAGATCATCTACCTATGGATGTGGTGACAGGCAAGGCAGGATCTCAGAGAGAATGCTGTCATTGCAATGAACTGCCAGACTTTTATCACATAAATGTCATTTCTCACAGCTGGAATCCCTCTACTTAGAGCTGGCCTGGCCTGTGATTCCGGGAAGTAGTTCTCAAGGGTGGTCCCTAGATCGAAAACAGCAGCATCACCTGGGAATTTGTTAGAAAAGTGAATTTTGAGGCTCCACCGTAGGTCTACTGAATCAGAAACCATGTGTTTTCACATGACTTCTGGAGATCCTTGTGCATATTAGAATTTGAGAGCCACTGACCTAGGAAAAGTCCTAGATCTACTAGGATGAATCAGTACCTTGAGGTTTTGTACTTGAAGTGGAACCCTAATTGCCAGCAAGATTCTGCTACCTGAAGACAGACTCCATCTAGTGTTCAACTGGAAGGTCAAAGTAAGCCAGTGTGCCTTTTCCCATGTTCTCATCCCTTTATGGGAAACCCAGAAATTCTTACTGACTCTTCATCAAGCCATCTTTCTGGATGGCTACAATTATCCATCATAACGCCTTTTGAATTTCAGGAAAGAAAGAAAACATCTTCTTTTTTTTTTTTTTGGTGGTGGTAGAAATGGACAAATTTTTCTCTTTCACTCCAGAAAGTATGCTCAAAAGTATCTTCTCTATCCAGCTCATACTCTTCCTCATTTCATGGCAGGTAGTTTCAGGTCATACTGTCAATTAGTAAGCCCAAAAGAATATCAGAGATACATTCTCATCAGTTTTTTGTTTTTTGTTTTCCCTAAAATAGCCCCAGTTGAGTCTGCATCTCTGTCTTCACTGACCATACTTGCCAGCTTCTGGACCTGGTCTTATTCCTATCCTTCCACTGAGGATGTTTTCTTCCAGCACAATCTTTTAAAACGCTGATCATCTTTCAAGATGGTTCATATGTCCCTTCCTCCTTCATATCTTTGTGTTTCTATTGAGCTCTCTCACTGTTCCTCTCTCCCAAAGTCACAGAGCAATTTTTTTTCTTATGGCATTTATATTTTCTGTTCTGAACTGACAATGGGAACTTGCAAGATTAAAGAGTAAAGAGTTTGAGAAAGTGGCTAATGGACATTTCATCAAGTGAGCAGTGGTTTCTCAGCTCTAGTCAATTTTTTCCAATAGGGAATATGAATCTAATGTTGTCAGAGCTTCCAATATGTCAAGAAAAGAAAAAAAAATCTGTTTCTTTAATGTAAAGCTCCCAGTTTTTAAATATCAGTTGATTAAAAGAAAAAAAAAAAACATTTTGCAGATCAAAGACAAAAATATCTATAAGCTGAATCTAGACTACAGACCTAAGCTTGCAAGCTCTCTTTAGGCTTATATATTTCACATCTCTGTGTCCCCTTATCACTTAGCAAAGAGGTTTGCTCACAGTGGTGTTTATACCTGTTTAGTCGCTCAACTGTGTAAGTTATTCTCTTGGTAAATCAAGGAGAATAGGATCCATATCAAATATTCATCACCCTTCATGTTTTTGTTTACTTTTAATTAAGGTAATATTGGTTTACAGCACTGTATATGTCTTAGGGAAATAGGTTCACAGCTCCTCAGATGCATGTTACCACACCAGACCCACCATCAAAGCACCCACAGGCCTTTGCCCTAGACCACTGGGCTCTACTCCACACTATTCCCACCTCCACCCTCCTTCTGATTCTAGTTGCCTCAATTCTGCAGTCATTTTTCTAGGTATTGGTTTGGTTTAGTTTTATCAGTTCCTTTGTTTGGTTTATCTATATTCCACACATGAATGAATCATCTGGCATTTGTCTTTCTCCTTCTGACTTATCTCACTCAGCATAATCCACTCCAGTTCCAACTCTGTTGTTGCAAATAGCAAGAGCTCATCTTTTTTATAGCTGAACAGTATTTCATCATGTTATATATACCCACATCTTCTTAATATATTACTCTGTCCTTGGGCACTTAGCCAACCTTAATGTTTTAAAAGCTGAGTTCCTCACTGCAGAGACTTTTAAATGTAACAAGAAAGAAAGTTCACTTTCTATGAGGAAATTATCTTTCCTGAACTTTGTATTAACCCAAGAGCACTGTCAGTGCTCAATAAATAATAAATTAAAATCATTTAATAACATCTCTTATGCATCCAGGTCACATTATATTGACTTCATATTTGAAGCAAAATTTTCTAGCACTTAAGAAGAAAGAAGTAAGTGATAAAAGGCAAGCATAAGTCAAACAATGTTCTAAGAAAAAAATGACAATTTTTATGTCTGCCACAGAAGAGCTGAATCAGGCCAAGAAAACAGAAATGAAACCAAGCCAGCTGAATACCTCATCACAGCAAATGGGAACAGTGCAAGAGCATCCTGGATCTATAGCATTACCTCACTATTGTTCACCAAACAACATTACGTAACTGCCTTGGCTCATTTGAGAGGAATTCTTGGAGAAGGTGATCTAGTTGATGTAATAAAAGGTAGAATCTCAAAGTCAGAGAGCCAGGCAGAAGATCTAGTCTGGCGTCATCAAAATTGTTCTGGATATAGGACTTCTCCAGGGACTAGAGAACATGAGATAGTCAGCAGTAAAGAACACCCTCCACTGGAAAGGAGACATCACTGACTCAAGAAAATGAAAGAGAATTGATTCCATGAGCCCATCCCTGGAATTGGGTGGAGTTCTGTCAATGTACAGTATTCCTCATGGTGCTGGAATGAGTAGGTTCAACATCGAATCAGTCAGGCAACACATAATGGCTGCCATATGACTAGCATAGTACTATTAGGTAGTTAGGGCAGGGAGGAGTCCTGTGATAATGAATGGCCAATATTTGGGAGAAACCAAGAAACTAGCAAAAAGCTGCAGGGGACAACAAAAACAACATCTGGGGAGCACATGAATAGTAGAGGAGGTTGACTTTCAAATCATCCTGGTGGATACCCACCCTAATCTCTAGGAACCTGGAAGGAAATCACCCAGATTTCTCCCCTCTGTGTGGAAGGATGGAGTATGGATCTGATAAAATCTTTTTCCTAGAAAGACTAAGCAAGAAACTCAACACTCCATATGAGCCAAAAATCCCTCACCTTTTGTGAAAGTTGTTCTCCCATGGACTTTGCTGGCTCAGAGACCTTCCAGAGTATACTGGCACTAAGTTAACACCACGTTGTTTTGCCTGAAAGTGGCTTTGAATTCTTTTCTAGCCATAATCAAGAACTGAGAAACCAAAGACAGTTCTGCACATAGAGGTCAAGGACTGTTTTCCTACTAATAGGAGACAGTTAATAAGCATTTAAAAGAGGAATTTGTCAAATAGTTTACATTATATGAAGAAAATAAAAACAGCATGCTGAAAGAAAGTGCTGATGAGCTATATTAGACTGGATGGTCAGAGAGGAGCTCTAAGGAGATGACAGTTAGCTGAGTACTTAATAACAAGAAAGAAATTCTTGCCAAGTTCTAGGAACCAGCATGTCAAGAGGGAGAAACAACTAGCACAAATGCAAGGAATCATCTTGTCTTTGAGCTTACGAAAGAATCCTGGGCCTCCCTGGTGGCACAAGAGTTAAGCACTGCACTATGAAGCAATTTGCAGACTCTGCAGCACAAGTTCGATCCCCACCCAGCCAAAGAGAAACCCACATGGCAAAGCAGACCTCTCCTGTCTCACCCGCTGCTCTTCTCAGCAGTGTATTTCAGTCATTCTGCGCCTGTTCTGTTCCCCACTCTGTCTCTGGTGAATCCTCTCACCACCCCCCCCACCATCTCTGGCCTGTACCCCAGCTCTTATGTGCATAAATAAATAAATCTTTTTTTAAAAAAGGAAAGAATCCAAATGTTTGTGGGCTTCATAAAACAAGAGCAAACATGGTAGGTGATAAGCCAGGGGCATGGAAAAGAAGTAAATCATACACAGTACTGAAGGCCCTAGAATGGGATTTGAACTTCATTCTCAGTACACACAAAGTGGGAAGATTTTAAGGAAATGAGTACTATAAACCCCTCAGGTTAATTCCTTCACATGACTGTTTCATTGCAAAAAGGGACAGTAGATAGCTGATGGTGTTATTAGACAACAGAGTGATGTGTGTTCTGCTACTGCCCCAAATTTTGGGGGTAACCTAGGATTGAGCATACAGGATGAGCTGGTGATGAAGTAAACATCAGACAGTTTCAGAGAAACCTGTGCTGTTGTTGTGGGAAAGGAAGCCACCTTGCCAAAATTCATCTCCACTACATTCTAGAACCGTATCAGCAAACTAGCTCTAAAAACTTCCACAGGCCCCTGCTTACCTTGTTAGACTTTATGAAGCAAAAGCCTTATTTACTGATTTCTTTTATCCCCCAGTGTACTGCACAGTGACTGGCACATGATAAGTGCCCAGGAGTTTGTGTGGTGTAATTCCAAAGAATTATTAAAATGTGCAGTTGACACTAGCCATCCTCCCTGCTTCTCGAAGTTGCAGCAAGCTTCACAGGGAAGGGGTGGTCTATGGGTCCAAGTTTTATTGAATTCATAATTTTAACAGACAAATTGAAGTCCATTGCTATATCCACCCTGTGCTGATTTTACCAGAATATTATAAACCATCATATTCAATTCTGATCCTCTCTGAATTAAAATTATACTCATTGATCTTTATTTATTGACATGTGAAAAAGTGACCCCACCTCCTAAATCCTCAGGCATGTTCCTCTTGTATAGTCTGTGTAAACAATAAACTATAAGGGGATAATTAATAAGAGAGCAATGATTATCACACTTACATATCCATATTCCAAGTCCCAACACCAGCAGTAATTGCAGAACCTTACAAAACAAGCCCGGAGAAAGTCTCCAATGAGGATCGTGACATAGGTTGTCAGAACATCAGAAACAGTGAGCCGCACAAATTCCTGTTGAAATATAATCTGCATTAAAATGTGCATTTCTCTCTTGTAACATTTCTCTCTCTTTGTCAACTTTTTCAACTTTGTCATGTTTCAAAATAGCAACAGATGGGTAAATTCCAATAGACAGTAATAAAAGTAATTACGTATATCTAACAAAGTGAACTTTTTTCCCCACTCCAAATGACAATATTAAGTCTTCTTACTGAAAACAAAATTTGTAAGGATAACATAAGAACCAAAATCAGATAGAAAATTACTGACCACACAGAAATGCTCTTGATCCTTCTGGGGAGCTGCTTAATAAGTCATATAAAATAAGTCTCAGAATTGACCACTTGAGAGACAGAAGAGGGATGTATTGATCCACCAGTTCCAAGTCCCATTAGTGTAGGATGGTTTTATGTGGTATCGACACCCTACTTGGTGACAATAAAGCACTAGAGTTAAAATGAAAGGTGTATTTGCAACTCAATTGTAGTGCCATAAGGTAACAGTCTTCTGCAGTTGATTTGCAGCAATAGCTGCAGGAAAGAAGAAAATACATTTTTGCACAATCTGGAAGTTTCTGTATAAAATGGCTTCTGTCTAGTTCTTCATATTCTTCTTGTACTAGTAATAGCTATTATTCACTAATAAGCAATAAAAATAAGCTATACTTAATGATAGAAATAATGACATTTTTATCAATTCATTATCATACACTTCTGTCTGTGGCATTACCTGTCCCACCATTGTTTCCCAGCAGGGCCCTCGAGGCACATCTGCAGGATGCACAAAAAAGGGCGGCCCAGTGGTATTTCCAGTGAGTGAGGCATTGTAGGCTTTGATCATGTTGGCTTCCCATAGACTAATATTGGCCTTTACTAGCTTCTCCTCTTCAATCTAGAAAGCAAAGTGACAGAAATAAAACTGAAGACAATACATATTTCAAAGGCATTGCAGGAAATCGTGAGACTAGGGATGTAACAAGAGGCTAAATGGCAAAGACTATCCAGACAAGACTTACCTTGTTGTTAATCTCATCCATCAAGGCAAGAATAAATACATACAAATTGCCTAAAAGAAGAGCAAAAATGCGTCCCAGTAGCCATTTCAGAGCAATGAGGGGATGGTAGTTTTCCAACTCAGCAAATAAATCAAACAATGTTGGACAGAACATCCCCAATAGGGACATGACCATGTTCATCTACAAGAAGACACAAGGAATGAAATAGGTTAATGGTGTTTAAAATTTATTTTTACTTTCCTGCAGAATTCTGCAATATTTCAGCCAGTTTTCTTCAATATTTTAAAAAGCTAAGGAAGAGTATTTCATGCATTTAAAAACTTTCATCTTAATAAAACAATAAAGACAAAATCCAACTCACATTCTCAAGGTGAGTTTGTATATGAGCTTGTTTTTGTGTCAGTGATTATAGTCAGTTTCTGGTATAATAAAGGAAGCAATTCTTTTCATTCTCTATACAAAGAACATGTACTGTGATTCTGATGAACATGGTAACTGATTCTGATATGGTGAAGGACTTCACGAGGTTTCCAAAGGAAATGGAAAATGAGCTTCTTGAAGAATGAGATCAAAATTTAAAGTACTAATTAAACAATCATGAGCCTATGGGCTAATGAGATTAATTAGAATGGATGAATTCCTTGAAATGGGATCAGGACTAAATATAGATTTGGGGGGAATGGATCTTATCAAAGAAAACAGAGGACGTTCAAAGAAACAACAGGAGTACACATGGCATAATATTGTCAAAGCCAAGGTAAGAAAGTCTCAAAAAATAAAGGATAGTTTATAATGACAAAAGTAAGAGAATGAAGGAGAAAGAAGAGAATCCAAAAAGAAACAATTTATGGTCTTATCTACTGACTATCTAGAACCTTTTGTGATATGCCGTGCTATATTATATTATGATTATACTATATTATGTTATATTACCATTATATTGCTAAACTAAACCAAGGAAAGAGTCATGTACTTTTATAGAGAGGCATTTCCTTTAAATGAAAGGTTTCCAGTAACTCTGGCAACTGTTTTTCCCAAATACTTACCTCAATACTTTCCCTTCATAGATTCTATGCTTTGAATGACAAGAACTACCAGACTATATTTAGAAAATAATTATCAATATGTCTTTTCCATTTTTATTCAGAACATTATATGGGCATGAAAAACAGGAGCTAAAAATCATCGTAACATAATATAAAATCAGCATGATATAATTTCGGCCTGGAGCAAAAACTGGGCAGATTCTATGTAATCCTATAAGGCAAATATAAATTGTTTCATCAATTTGAAAGGTTATTTATGAATCTCCACTATACCTTTGTTGACCCCTAGGACTCAAAAGTTCTCTAAAATAGGTTATAGGTTTTTAGAAAGAGTGGTCCTTTTTAATGAGAATCGACTACTCATCCTTTAATACAGTTCAATAATACAAAATATGATAGCTGTGAACTATGGATGAAGGCGACACCCAGTTTTGCTTATAAGTACTATCACAAGTATAAGGAAATTTTAACAACAAATTTAATTACTGTTCTGGGGTTCTCCTTTTAAAAAAAAATGAAATCTCTCTACCTAATGACTTTCTGCTTTATAGGTTTCCAGAAAATGTCTGAGTTGTTCTCTTAGTGTATGGTCTCATATCTCCAGGGTTATCACTTGTGAAATACCTAGCATATTTTTCCTTTTTTTTTTTTTTGTTTTTTTGTTTTTTTGTTTTTTGCAAATAGTTTGTCATTCTGGACAAGGTTTTTTTTTCCTAGAAAATTCTATGCTGCTTATAAAGATTTTTCTGACCAATTTTCACTCACAAGACTGTGGAAATTTTAGTGAGGGAAGCTACAGTTCTTACAGCCCACATCTACTTATATTTTGGAAATGTCCAAATTCAAAATGATGCAACATTGTAAGCAAGAAGATTTTATGAACAGATCCTAACAACAACATATGATCAATAATTTCCTGATTCTAAATATATCTGTGCCTGACCTGATAAATGGACAGCTACTCTGAAGACAAATCATAATCATAACATTAAATTCCTGACAAAGAGCAAGCCTTCATTTGAATATCAATCGGTGCGGGAAAAGAAGGTAGAGCTGTATGGTTAAGCAGCGAGTGAAAAACATAGAAAAATGATAAATGTTAAAATAAAAAATAAACTAAAAAAAAAAAAAAAAAAAAACAAACACAGAAAAGTCCAGACTTGCCCAAAGCAGGAGAGGCACAATGAGAAAAAGCTAGGAACCAAAGGGTTTTGGTGACAGCTTCAAAGCACACAGGCTATAATTAGATCTTTCAAAGACACATGCAAACTACAGAGAAAGCAATATAGGATCAAGGAGAGAGTCTTAGACTTGAAATGAAGACTCCTAGCTTCTACAAACAAAGCAAAACAAAACCAAAGTCTTAGATTATGAGAATGAGATGGTGGTCACCAGACAGTAAGAGGGAAACTGGTGGGAGATGGGTTAATCCAGTAAAGAGGGGCCAATTGTCCAATGGTGAATGGAAACGAGACTTTTGATGAGAACCATGATTATCATAAATGGAAGTCAAATTATAATGCTATGCATCTGAAATCTACATACTGTTATTAACCAATGTCTCTTTAATAAAAATTAAACAAAAATATCCTAGGTTCCTACTCTATTTTTTTCCCACACATTCTCCATAAACACATCACTTAATTTCCTGAGATTCATCACTCTCATCAAAAAATGCAGCCATGGGGATGATATGTGTTCTAATATCTCTTTCACTCTGACTTTTCATAAGGTGACAGTGCAAAAAAGAGTAGACATATTTGAAAATAAGGCTGGAATAGATTTGAACATTTTTGACAGGTTTGGTGAGCTGTAAGTGCAAGATGGAATGGACAGGTTAAGAGCAGCCTTATTTAATGTTCTACCAGAGAAACATAACCCACAATATAGCAAAAGTCAGGTTCTAAGCACATAAAAAGCATGCAGAAACGAACTTCATTTTTTTCCCACCACCCAAGGGTGTCAGGATCCATCTGTGCAAATTCCTGGGATCGTTTCACAGCCCAAAAGATGAGGTATCCGCTACCGCCAAGCGTTAGAAACACGAAGAAGTTAGCAAGAAACCTCAGGAATCTGGTTAAGTGGACATTTTCTTCTACTTGGGCTTCTCTTTCTTCTATGATAGCTTCCTGTACCCAGGCAAAACAGAAAAAAAAAAAGGGAATATCTGAGCCACCAAAAGTATCATGAACTCAAGAATAATTTTTTGCAAACATCAGAATGGGAGAAATGAAATGTTAACTAAATCTGGGGTTACACAAACCAGAGGAACATTGCCAGCAAGTGATGTCAAGTGAGGGAAAGAAAGAATAATTATTTCTAGGATAGAGTCTAAATTGCTTTCCAGTATTGCAGAAAAAAAAAAAACTGTTTAAAACAATACTATAGAGTCATTTAAAATATTGTGCTTATTCCTTTAAATAATTAGTGAGCATTGTTCTATTATTTAAAATAATTCATTCTGATCACTGCTGGTCTCCTGTTTCAAGTTCATGGCATTATTTTATTATGAAATTCAGAGAACCAATTGGCTATCATGGGTCATCAGCAATTTTCCAGTCAGAATCAGAATCCTGTCCAGCTCCTGATAGGCAAAAACAGTGAGTTCATCTTTCTTTTATTGTGAAGATACTTCATTATCTAGACCATATGGAATAGTTCTAATTTTGCTCTTAGAAATACAAAGAAAAACCTCTTGATACTGGTATCTTTACCTTAAAGTTCATTGTGATAGAATTATACTTGTTGTCTGCTGTTTCAGGATTACCGATCAAGTAGTCCCAGCTGCAGAACAACTTCCAGCTGAAGTTAAAAGCGTTGTCATCACCACCCCCATCGTCACCGATATTTTTGGTCATCCTATAAACAGGGAGTTTAACCCATTAGATAGAAGCAAAAAGAAAAGGATAGGAGGAGAAAAAGCTCCAGAGTTACAGGTCAATTGGGAAAACAAAGTATAAAAGGCATATATTTTTACTTATTTTTTTAAAGATTTATTTTTTTATGCATAAAAGAACTGGGGTAGAGGCCAGAGCTGTGGGGTGAGAGGATTCACCAGAGACAGAGTGGGGAACAGAACAGGCAGACTGACGAAATACACTGCTGAGGGGAGCAGCAGGAGAGTCAGGAGAGGTCTGCTGCGCCATGTGGGTCACCTCCCTGACTGGGGATCGAACTCATATTGCAATGGCTGCAGGTAGCTTCACAGTGCTGCGTCTTAACCCCTTGCGTAAAAGGCATATATTTTTAAACATATATTTACATTTGATAATTTAAGCTTCTTAAATTACTTTTTTGATAATTTAAGTGAAAAGCTTATTTTTAAATTTTGTTGCTGTTTCTTTTAACCTTTTAAACTGTTCATTTTCCAAGCCTTCAAGATTTAAAGAATACTAGATATTCATGATTTTAACAATTAAATAATTAAAAATCTCTGACAACAATCCACTTCCTCCTCAGAGGGCAAAAATATTCATAGACTCTTAAACTTTTCTACACAACTTGGGTTCCAGACTCCCTGAAAGATTAAACAAAGTCAGGAAACTCCTGCATAGGTTGCATTCCCCACAGAATGTGTTCCAAAAGAGTTATTACACTGAATGCATGAAATTTCTACATACTCTTCAATTGCTGACCAGAAACTCGATTTTATACAAACTCAATGCCAAACAGTTGTATATATTCTAATCAGTAATTTTTAAAAGATTTTTTTTTTGGCTTGGCAAGTTTAAAATGCATTACTTACAGGCTTATTTTAGTGGTTATAGAATTATATTCCACTTAACTCCATTTCCTTTTTCCCCCATATGAAATTAAAATTTCATATGATACATGTGAAGTGCTACCATAAGGTTTTGGTTTTTTTAAATATTTTAGTGAAATCAAATGGGAAAAGAAGAAAAATACATGAAACTAACATCGTAGGTTGGCAGGCATTTCTAAGGGGATCTAAATGCCCCCACTGGGCCCCACTTTTTAAAAATATTTATTTATTTATTTAACAAGAACTGGGGTACAGGCCAGAGGCACAGGAGGGTGATTCACCACAGACAGAGCGGGGAGTGGAACAGGCAGACGGACTGAATACACTGCTGAGGGAAGCAGCAGGTAAGACAGGAGAGGCCTGCTGCGCCATGTGGGTATCTCCCTGACCAGCTGGAAATTGAACCCACACTGCAAAGGCTGCGGACAGCTTCACAGTGCTGTGCTCAACCCGCTGTGCCACAGGGGAGGCCCTGTAGCCCCACTTCGCATAGAAGTTTATATGTTTTAATGGGTCAACACGATATGAAAAGTGACCCAAAAAAAGTATTCTTTATAGGAGCTTACTCTTTACTCTTTGCAAATGGCATTTATACATGTTATACTATTTGCCCTTCTCAAAAAATTAGTTAGAGGTAAACGGTATTATTCTTTTTTTTTTTCTTTTACACAAGGATAAGTCAAGGGTCAAGGAATAAGTAATTTGCTGGATGTCATCCAACAGTAAACTAGAGGGGTCCATATCAAAGACTTAGATTTTCTGCCTTAACTCTGGTGCCCAAGGTAGACACCAAGAGATATGTCAAACTATATAAATGCTTTTTTAAAAGTCAAACAGGGTCGAAATCAAACATTTCAATGATTTAATCTAAGGAGAAAATTATTTATCTGATTAAAATGCCACCATCCATTTTGCACTAACTCTAAATAGGACCTCTAGTAAAAATGGCCACTTGACATATAAGTTTTGAATGGAACTTTGCACTTCAAGATTACATAGCAATAAATGGCCTCCCAGAGAAGGAAACCAAAACTGCTCAAACAGAGAACATGTGGAATTGACAAGAAAAAGAGAGATGACCCTGATAGGTATAAAATGTTCATTCATGTGCAGCTCTATCCTTTGCCCATAGAGGAAAAAGCACAAAAACTCAGGAAAATTCTTCCTTTTTCAAGGAGGCTATAATTTTTAACTACCATGTCTATGAGAAGCAACCTCAATGTTTCATTTGTTTTACTGGAAATTTGTGGAAAGCAGTCTGCATTTACACCTTTCCCTAGAGTTTTGCACTGAACTTCTTGGACCATAACTTTACAACTCCATCTCCCCATTGCAGTCATTTGATTATTTCATGGGCACATATGGTTTTTTTTTTTTTTTAAGTAAATCAAACAAATGCTTCTATAAGTCCTGATCTAACAGGGTCTGATAACATAGCTTCTGCTAAAAAAAAAAAAAAAAAAAAAAAGTCAGAGGGCCTCCCTGGTGGTGCAGCAGTTGAGCACTGGGTTGTGAAGCAGCCCGCAGCCTCTGCAACACCAGTTCGATCCCTGGCCACTGGGCAAGGGTCCTACATGGTGCGTAGACCTCTCCTGCCACCTGCTGCTCCCCTCAGCAGTGTACTTCATCAGTCTGCCTGTTCTGCTCTCTGCTCTGGCTCTGGTGAATTTTCTTACCCCCCCCACCCCCGCACTTCTGACTGTACCCAGTGCTTGTATAAATAAATAAATCTTTAAAAAAAAAAAAAAAGGTCAGGAAGAAAAAGAGCAGTGAGAGGAAAGTAGGAAGCAATTCTCTGAAAGCACACTGGATAAGACAGCTATGCAATGAAAAGAAAATTACATCAAGGACTACATATACCAAAGAGAGTATATTACATTTCCTGACAAGGAAGACACATCAGCAAATATTTGGTCACCATTGATATCATAAAGCCATAACTTCATGATATACTGGCCACAGCCTCCGCTATTATTTAGTCTAAAGTCTGCTTCTCCACTGGACACCATGAGAGCAGAGCTTCATTTGTTCAACATTAAATCTTCAGACAATAGATAGCCCTCCATGTTACCCTTAATAACTGCTCTTCATATTTTAATAGTTATTAAACAAATTAATACATGAATTTTGACTCTAGAATAAACTTAGCACTTGAAAGCATGTCAATGAATAAATACATATAGCATAAATAACTTTAGCTTAATACAACACATTTCATGTGCTCATTATGCTACTGCTGATCAGTTCTTGTCATCATGTCAGATTTGTACAATATCATATTAGTTTGGAAATGGTTGCCATTCAGCCATGTTTTCAAGAGTGAAAATTTTTACGTTGAATTTCTTATTGCAGTTATATAGCTTGCTGTAGTTCAAATAGTAGCAAGATGACATAGAACATGGTTACCTCATCACTTTTACACAGGTTGGAAAATCCTGACATTTTTCAAATAAGGGCAACCATTGTTTAAGGAAGACTGGACAGTCATATGCTTTGTAGGATTTGCCAGGACTTCCTGCCCAGTAGGCCTTCCATAGCCTGCTTTAGTTTCTGTAATTCAATATTAAAGACTTCAACATTGCTGTTTTCAGTGAAAATATCTCTGAAAAGTAACATAAGACTTGAGGCCATAGGGTCTGAGTGCTTGTCTTTGAGACTGCTAACTAGTTTCCTGAATCAAAGAAAAGTTTAATTGGGAGGAGGAATGAGAACTATTTTGAGGCTGAAATCCTGTGCAAGGATATAAAGTCACTTGGGAAAATTTTACACAGGATAGCAGGAAAACCACAACAACCTAGTGAAGCACAGGTTCAAAAGAAGTAAAAAAAAGGTGAACAGAGGCACTGGGCATTTAGATAAAAGGGGAAAACTTAACTTCACTTATCTAGAAATGTGCAAGGTTGGAGTAATTTTAACATAATCTTTACTTATAAGACAAAGATAGTTGATTAGTTGAAATTTGGTGGTGTTTTTTAACCAATTTGTCACCATAAAAGTTGTATCGAGTCTATAGAATACCAAAGGAATTTGACAGCAGACAAAGAAGGATTTTAATATAGAATTTAAAAGACTACTCTGGTCAAAATAGAGGCAGGCCCATGTCATTATCACTATAGATATATCCTCATCTGAGATTAGGGAAAAGAGCTGCAGTTAGAGGATGGCATCAGAGCCTAGGTGAACAATTCCATGGTCATTTGAGTTCAAATCATGAAACTACTGAGCCTTAATTTCTCCATCTGTCCAAAAGGAATAAATAATACTTGCTCAACCAAGTATAGGAAAATGAATGGTAGGAAAAAACTAGCCCGTGTAAGAAGAAGTACAATATAGAATCCCAGGTGCCTTTGAGCTGTAGACATCTAGGTTCAAATCAATCTTAGAGTCAAATGGCTTTGGACAGGTCATTTAATACTCTACTTACTGCATTATCTATAAAATAGTGAAACTAACACCTACTTTGTAATCTTTAACAGCTAATATAGTTTTATGAACATAATATAGTAGCATGAAGATATTAATAAATGTTATTTTAAACATTAGGTATATTTGTTGTTGCAGATCCAGAAATACAGATGAATATATTCTCATTTTGCCATTTTTAAAGTTATCTATATGAGTGTACTGAGCCTGGTTTATGGCACATGTATGTTTATGATATATGTATAATAGTCTATGTGGACAACATTTTTAATAGTAATTGAGGTTTGTACCTAGCATATTATTTAGGTATTCAATTATGTGCTTGTTAGGCTAGTCTACGAATATTATTATGTAAAACTCAAAAGCAGATAAAAAGAAGTATATCTAGTCCCAAAGAGCTGTGAAATGAGAAAAAAAAAAAATTCTGGAAAAAAATCTAATGGGAAAAAATAGAGAGCAAGGAATTTCTCATTAAGTCATGCTTGCCCTGGATGATTCAGCTATTTTTAGTAGTTTGCTGCTGCAAAATATGCCAGAATTTTTAGTTTAGAGAACTGTTTTTAATAGGAACAACTGGGCCTTGAAATTAAACCACCTTCTCTGTGTGATATAAAGCTTCAAATTGATTAGGCCCTTGACTTTAGTTCCACCAACTAGGTTAAAAAGACTAGCAACAGCTTAGAGTTTTGGAATGTGGTAGTACTTTCTCAGGTAGACAAACTTATTTAATGTCTCTGATTAGATCTGGGTGTGGGCTTTCCAATAAGGCTCTTTTTAAGTCCTAAAAGGGCTAAAAACTAAATATGACAGAGTTCTCTGGAAGAACCAATATATTTGGTAGAAGTAAGACACAAAGTATGTCATAGATTGTTCCAGAATACTCCTTATCATGGTGACTTGGATCCTCAGGCAGAGGTCCTTCCTTATAACGAATCAAAAGGCCAATGCACCTGACCAATAGTGTGGGTACATTAATTGAAGTGTTTTAACTATTCTCAATTAGCACAGGGAATTGCTCATGGATAGATTATTCATAGCCCCAAAAGTCTGTGCTAAGTTTCAGAAATATCTTCAAACAGAGTCACAAATACATTTCTGGCAGGGGAAGAAATGAACTGCAGTTTCATCTGTTCACCAATGAAATTCTTCCTCATGTGCAAATAAACCCTTCTCTGAGACAAACCATGATTATACAGTTGATCACAATGTTCTCATTGGGGGCCATTTGCTTTTTGCTGTCTGACACAGCTGAAATGTTTTGGATGAGTGATTATTCTGGTTTTGAAAAAGATGAACAACAGATTCTGCCTATTGAGCTGATTTGCAAGTCACAAACTTCTCTGCACGCAAAAAGAGGGGTCAGCAGCAATTTTCTGGCATTGTTTGCAACACTGATTCATACCTGAAGCACAAAGATTTTAAAATATCCTTAAACACAGATTAGGAATGCAATCACAGTGTAACCCAGCAGAAAGACTCAAAGACCTGCTCTGGTGTTCAACCCCTGTGTTTGGGGGATGCAATAGTTTAGCTCTGGTGTCAGTATTTAAAATCACATTTCATCTCTTATAAACTGATCCTCTAGACATGAAACTGCCAAAAAATCTAATTCTCAAATTAAATCCCCCATTGAATTCCAGAAATCATTGTTTGCTGCCCAAGAGACCAATGAAACTTACGCTTTAAGGACAACCAGAAAGCTGAATCCAATGCACATGATCCCCACCAGAAAATAGGAGAGCGGCAGCCTGAAATTCAGCCATCCAATCGTTCGTTTATTGTCGTAATAGCCATAAAAGAGAACGGAGTATTGCGCCAAGCCCTAAAATCCAACAACAAAGCCACTTAGCAGATGCTGTGCAGAGCAACTCAAAGAAAAAGATTGACTTTTCAGAGGAAGAACAAAATGACATTAATTCTTAAAATTGGGAGAAGGATCTGACATGAGCCCTATTGTTTTACTTCATAGATTGAATGTTTCAGCTGCCACATTGATTGGCAGTCTCTTGGTTTACTCAAAATTCAGGGGCTTCTAAATAGACTAAATTTTTAACCAAATACAGGCTTGCCCAGCTGTGGAGCCATTACTGTGAAATGCCCATTGATTGAAACATCAAAACACGCTTTATGGTGTCATTAGATTTACAATTTTAAGAGCTTGCATAATGTTGTGGGAAGGATCTGAATATGTGCTTCCTCAAAGTGCTGTGGCCATTTCTACTTCTAGTCACCTGAGCCTCAATTCAATTGGTTTTCCTTAAACCAGAGACTGTGCATCAACTGACAGCACAAATGAGGAGCAGATGAGATGACACTGGACAATCTGCACAACCTTCTATTCTTCAAAACTATTATAGCATTGTCCCACAACAGGCACATTTATTCATGAAATTGCATGCTCTTTCCCAACAATTATCTGCCAGGGCTGGAATCACCATCTTCCAAAGCCACTCCTTCTATGTAGAACATTGGTTTATTCAGATGCTGACTCCTTTATAATAGTCTTCATCTTTCTCTCTTTGCATTCACTCTTTTTTTTACTCTCAGCATTGAAGCACTGTTTCTGTATTACTGTATATCCACATCCTCAGCTTCTCTCTGGTTTCATCTCTCCGGCAATAGCTTCAAATTATTATGCTTTGTGAAATGAGAAGGCAATAACTTGCCTACATGGTATTCACTCGAGATCAATTGAGACACCCTTGATTAGAAAATCCAATGGGTTGCCTTCACATCTCTTACACCAACCCAGACACTTGGAAACCTACTACTAAAAAAAGGGAAGAAAAAAATGGGGGAAGGAAGAAACAAAGTAGAAAAAGGAGGAAATGCACTGGGTGCTAATTCCCAGAGGAAGAATTAAATTAAAAAATTTGAGAATTGTTTCAAACAATTGGAAAAATGTCTAAATTAAAGATTATTCCCAGCTCAAATCAGAAACCAGTGGAGATGTAGAAAAGTGACTGCTTTCAATATATACAGCATATTTAATTTTTAATATTCTCCTAGAATGATCAGGAAAAAATATCTCCAGAAAATCTGAGACAAGCTCATGGGCTTAATAGGGACAGGAAGAGAAGAGAGAGAAGTAGGCAAAATTCAAAGTTCTTCCCTAAACTGAATTTAATTGTATTTGCATTTTTCTGCCAAAGAAAAAAATAAAGCAAGCCAAAAGAAAAAACCAGGGGTTAGACAACTAGTAGAAATATCACATAGGGGAACAATGTGGGCTAATCTCATGTCAAAAGTAAGACACCAAATTGACACTGATTGGCCAACTATGTAAGTCCTAGAAATCATCACTGCGGCCTAATCAAAGGCAGGATTTCCACACACCCACTTTCATAACATCTTCTTGTTCCACAACCCCATCCAGTTAAAGTTTCGGCTTCCTCTTAGCTATTTTAAATCTTTTCTCCTTCTACACTCTATCAAACCTTCAAACTAGCCCTCCTGTCTCAGTGCCACAATAGCAGAACCTGTTTTGTGTGGCCTCTGATCTGCTTTAAAGATAATCTAAACTGTTTATTTTTTTCCTGTGAATATAATACATCCCATTTTCAAAACTATTTTCCCAGCAACTAACTCCTCATTTCCTTGCCACCATTCTGACACTTGTTAATAATAGTTTCAATAATAATATTTATCAATAAGTTTTCGAGCACTTAAAATATACTAAACATTTTACTTCTTACCTTAAAAGAAGCCTTAAAAGAACTTTCTGAAGCTGCTACTACTAAATACAATTGTTTTCTGCTCTTTTTTTTTTTTAAGATTTTATTTATTGGGCCTCCCCTGGTGGCACAGTGGTTGAACGTTGGGCTGTGAAGCTGCCCACAGCCTCTGCAGCGCCGGTTCGATCCCTGGCCGTAGGTGAGGGTCCCACATGGCACGCAGATCTCCCCTCAGCCGTGTATTTCATCAGTCTGCCTGTTCTGTTCCCCGTTTTCCACTCTTGATGCTTCCTTCCATGTGGGGAAAATCCAAAGATGATAACAATCCCTGTAACTCTCCACTGCCTCAAGATAGCTCTGGGGGGCTTCTCTGGTGGTACAAGGGGTTAAGCACAGCACTGTGAAGCTATCCGCAGCCTCTACAGCATGAGTTTGATCCCTGGCCTGCCAGGGAGGTACCCACATGGCGCAGCAGACCTCTCTGACTCGCCCACTCCTTCCCTCAGCGGTATATTTCAGTCTGTCTGTTCTGTTCCCCACTTTGTCTCTGGTGAATCCTCTCACCCCCACACCTCTGGCCTGTACCCCAGCTCTTGTATGCATAAATAAATAAATCTTTTTTAAAAAAAAAAGATAGCCCTGGGAGGAGGATCTAATGTAATAGCAGAGCATAGATGAAGAAATGGGGAAGAAACAGGGGCTGTACTCTGTTCTGTTCTAGATCTGCTGGGAAGGAAGCTCTGACAATGAAGCCCACTTGGGACAAAAAGATTCCACATTCTTTAAATCAGCTTTAACATTAATGAAGTTGACACACTGACCTCCTTCTGTCTTGCTCTTTGTGTCACTCCTAGTTAGCTCACAACCTAGTTGGAAAGGAAGGGAATATAATTTACAAAGATTCCCCCCCATCTCCACCCAAATCATATGAAGAAACTGAGCCTTAGAGATACTAAATAACACACACATTAACATACCTAGTAGATGAAAGATCCTGAACTTGAACTAGGAATATCTAATTCAAATCTATAGATTTAACCACTGTACTAGACTACTTCTCCTGTCTTTTCTTTACCTACCAGGTTTCTATCATGCTCACATCATACCTGCCCAGTAAACCAAAGGAATAAGAGACCTTCCAATCCAGTAGGGTTTTTTGACCTATATACCTGGATTGGTTCCAAGTGGTACCAACACCTCTTAGAAAGTCCAGGCACTCCTTTTGAAAGCATTTCAGAGGGCCTCATCTCCAGCTCCATAAACACTATAACCAGAAAGTTTTTTTCTAATTCGTAATGAATGCATTGGGATTTCAAGAAATCTTCAAAATAACATGAAAGGAGGGCCTCCCCTGGTGGCGCAGCAGTTGAGCGCTGGGCTGCAAAGCTGCCCACAGCATCTGCAGCACTGGTTCGATCCCCAGCCGCCAGTGAGGGTCCTACATGGCGCGCAGACCCCTCTTGCCATGCTGGCTGCTCCCCTCAGCAGTGTATTTCATCAGTCTGCCTATTCTGTTTCCCGCTCTGGCTCTGGTGAATTCTCTCACCCTCCAGTGCTTATATAAATAAAAAAATGATAATAATAAAAATAATATGAAAGGAGAAAGCAGGTATACAACAAGCATCTGGTGAGCTTGTGTGGTTAGTACAATTGCTTCAGGGGCAGCTGCTTACCTGGCGTCTGTACCACTCAACATATGTTCAGTGGCTGTCATGTCATAAAAATTATATCACAACCAAAGGGCATAAGGGTTCTTGTTTCTGTGGGTTTTTTTTTAATCCTGATTAATTTGGGTTTCTTCAGTTTTCCTATTACACAATCCAGTGTACAAATGAAAGAGGTACTACTGAAGAGCAGTTTCAAAAAGCTCTGTTCAATCCATCATGAAGGGTAGCCTTAAATCTCAGTTGAAAGGCTTAAAAGAGGAACCCCCTCCACTGAGTGGACCCACCACACTCAACATGTCTTTCCCCTTCTCTTAAAATTCCAACAGCAGACATCTGGAAATGACTAAAATAGTGATGACTCTTAGTCTAGCCAAGGTTCTATTCAGTTTCCATGTGAGCACACACACTTTCACTGTGGGAGCACTCTCCCATCCCAAAATCTGTGACAGAGAAACCACAGTCAGAGCCAAGTTTCAAATGCTCACAGAAAATTCCTGTCCAACTCTGGGTTCCATGCATGTGCATCCTCTATTAAGGCTAATTTTTGTTCAAATGCTGCAGCTGGTCTAGTTCACAGTTTCTGACACATTTCCACAAAAAAAAAAAAAAAAAGACATGTTTTGATGGGGTGGCCTTGAGGAATCAGCTCATGTATTTATTTATTTAACTTTTACAGAAAACTTACTATTTTTCAAATACTATATCAAGAGATATAGTGGGAGATTAGGTTAGTAATAGGATATTAGATGTACCCAAGAGTTCTGAAAGCACAACATTCTATTCTCATCCTAAGTATTTATCACCTGGAATTACTTAGAACTCCATCCTTTTGGTGCTTTTCCTGACTACAAAGCAATACTGACTAGGAGCAGCAATACTTATCCCCAGGATAGTGAGTGTCATTATCCTTAATGACTTTTGAATTTATAATTACTGTCAGGTCATCGTTTTGGAATAAAATAAACACACACACAAAAATCAAAGCTAGTGGGAAAGGGAAATATAACTTATGAACCACATCTGCTTAAGGGTGGGTGAGGGGAAGTGGTTTTTCCAGTATTCTCTGAGCTGTTATCAGTCATTTAGACATTAAAGAAAGTTTCAAGTGGACATGAAACACAGATGAAATTACTTAACATATGATAGAGTGCCACACAGGAGAGAAACAAGGCATGTAAAGACCAACCTCTACTAACTTCACAAGAATAGCAGACTGGCACATATGGACTACAAGTTGAGATAAAGATGATGGTGATCACCCCTCCAACCAACCAGCTATTGCTCTGCTCATATCTTTCCTTTTGTTGATGATAGGTGTGTGCATGTAAGAGATAGAACAAGAAGGAGAGGGAGGGAGAGAGGGAGAGAGAGAGAGAGAGATTCAAAGAGATTGCCTGATTCTTCTAATTTCCAGTGGAAATTCCCTCAGACAGGTAAAATTGTCGCTGCCCCTTGTTGGTATGGGGATACCATGCTTTCACTATCAATTCTCTCTCATCCTGTTTTCTTGTTCCTCTAAAAAAATGGACATTTCCCTGAGCTATAGATCCTGCAGGCATGTAAATAAACATGTGCAAACCTACCCTGTGCAAGACATTGTACTAACACTTTATACATTTCTCTTTTTCTGTTTTTACTAGCCTGCAAGGTCCATATTAATACTGCTTTTTATACAAGATAGTGAAAAGGCTCAGAGTGGTTGTCTACGTTCTCATAGGCGAATGTGGCACAATTCAAAGCCACCTCTGCCTAAGCCTATGACTAAGTTATTTCCACTACACCACTCTGCATTTTTAGTCGCTCTGACTACTGCAAAGAGCACTTCCATATGCCCTTTGTGCTATGATCCACAGCTGACAGTATGTGGGAATTCTGAACTCTCTGTCCAATGACTCTTACACATCTCATTCCCCCTGGATGTCCCACAGGAACCTCAAACTCAGCACATTTGAAATGTTCTCCCAAACCTGTTTCTTCCTCCTATCAGAGAATGTCATCCCTCACCCATCTAATCATCCCAGTCAGAAACCTGGACATTTTCATTATCTTCCCATTTTCACCCATTAGTTATATGCAGTAGTCTCTGCCTCATTTCATACATTATATTGATCCCTTCTCTGTACACCATTGCTATTTACAGGCCTCTCTGCCTCAATCTCACACCAAATCCAATGGAGTCCATACCATATTCACAAAGAAAATTCTAATGGGTTACTCTGACCTTATTTCACTCCTGCTGCAAAATTCATCATGCTCTCTCCACTGCCTACAGGCTTAAGCTTTATTTTTTAACATAATGAATGCAACTGTGCTCTCAGATTAGATTTGTTTTATTTTATTATTTTTTTTAATAAGGCATTCATTTTTCACTATTCTACTCTCCATAGGTACAGCTTCCTGAATCACTCATGAATACTGAGAGCATAGCACCACTCTGTGTTTCCATACCACTGGGCATGGTGATCCTTTAACTTGGAATACTATTCCCAGTCATCTTACCCATTCCAAAATCTGGTTTATTTCTTGACTTTTCTTTTAAACTAATTTGAAATACCTTTGTAAAGTCTTTACTGACCTGAAGACCAGAGACAGTGGTTATGGGGAAGTAAACGACCTCTCCTTTTTTTCAGTGATCCCTTCATGTGCTTGGGTTCATGGAATTCAAGCTCATGGAATTTCATTCAGTAAATGGAATATTCTCCAACCTTCTTCTATTCCTTTACTCACTCTATCTCAGGAGAGCTTTAGTGAATTCTTTCATCAGTAAATTTGGAGTGAAGCAACTGGGTTCACCTTACTCAAATATAACTTTCTTCTCTAAGAAATAAACTACCTCCAGCACAGGTTAGATTTTCATATTAGCAAGAACATTTGATGAAGTTTCCCAGATTGGTCATCCAATCTGGTGCCTATTTGGAATGAATATGAAGTTTCTAGTGTCCATTTGCCTCTTTTTTTCAAACAAATCATTTTGAACTGAGATGGGAGATAGTTACTATTTACTTGATCCTCCTAGGATTCCAGTAAACTGAAGTCCACTGAAGCCCAACATTGATCCTTCCCTCTACTGAGCCTCCCGTGCCTAGGACTTAATTTATATCTGTCACCCAAAGGAGCAAAGAATATGCACTGGAGAAAAGAAAGTTTGTTCAATAAATGGTGCTGGGAAAACTGGATCGCTACATGCAAAAGAATGAAGCTTGACTACTACCTAACACCATGCACAAAACCAACTCAAAATGGATTAAAGAACTAGACATTAGACCTGAAACCATAAAATACATAGAAGGAAATATAGGCGAAACACTACATGATATGCACATCAAAGACGTCTTTACAGATACATCACCCAAAGCAGTGATAGTGAAGGCAAAGATAAATAGCTGGGACTACATCAAATTAAAGAGCTTCTGCACAGCAAAAGAGACAATAACAAAAACAAAGAAAAACCCCACCAACTGGGAGAACATTTTTGCATACAACACTAATGATAAAGGACTGATCACAAAAATCTACAAAGAGCTGATGAGACTCAACAAAAAGAAATAATCCAGTCAAAAAATGGGCAGAAGAGCTAAAAAGAAACTTCTCTAAAGAGGAAATGCAAATGGCCAACAGGCATATGAAAAAATGTTCAACATAACTTGTAATCAGGGAAATGCAAATCAAAAGTACAATGAGATACCATCTTACACCAGTGAGAGTGGCACATATTAAAAAAACTAGCAACAACAAATGTTGGCAAGGTTGTGGAGAAAAAGGAACTTTCCTGCACTGTTGGTGGGAGTGCAAACTGGTCCAACCACTATGGAGAGCTGTGTGGAGATTTCTGGACCTACTAAACATAGAGCTTCCATATGATCCAGCAATTCCACTCTTAGGTATTTACCCAAAGGACACAGATACATCAATTCCAAAGAGCACCTGCACCCCTATGTTTATAGCAGCACTATTTACAATAGCTAAGCTTTGGAAACAACCCAAATGCCCAAAAATAGATGACTGGATCAAGAAGATGTGGTACATATACACCATGGAATATTACTCAGCCTTCAAAAAAGATAAACACATGCAATTTGCAGCAACATGGATGGAGCTGGAAGGGATCATGCTCAGTGAAATAAGCCAGAAAGAAAAAGGAAAATACTGGATGGTCTCACTCATAGCAGGAATCTAGAAAACTTAAATAAGGGACCAGGAAAAAGAATAACTATAAGAAAGAAAATATCAAAATCAACAAACAACTATGAACCAGAGACACTCTATGGGGGATGGGGGGCGGGGAAAGGAGGGCTTGGGGTCAAAATAAGGGGGTTGTAAATGTATGGGGAATATAAAAATAAAATTTAAATAAAAAAATTTATATCTGTCACCTTGAAATTATCATATTGGATGGCAATTATTTGTTTGCATATCTGACTAGACCATAAGGTCCCTGTGGGCAAGGAATATATATTAGTTTTCGTTGTAATAGCAGCATCTGACATTCAATTTATGTTTGTGAAATGACTGAATGAACACAGAATTTGCTTCTGATGGTCATTAGCAATCCTCATTTAAATTACACCCCTCCAAATTGCCATCTAAACTATCCTTTTCTACTTCTCTGCTACTATTCATTTTAATAGAATAGAGTAAATCATTCGAGACAGTAACATGACAATAACAATTTTATGTTGTGTTTTAATGAATCAAAACAGAAAAAAAAGTATCTGAAGACACTAAAACTGGCAAAATTTAATATTTTCTGACTAATTGCCTAAAATTCTTACAAAATTAGACAGTCTCAGTGCTATAAAATGTGCTGTTATGTATTATTCCTTCCCACATTAGAAAAATGGTCTTTTGTTTCACAAAGTAGCAATTACAAGCATTATGTTAGAGGAAAGGGTTATTATTCTATTGAATTGTAAACTTTCCCACTAATTCTATTGTCTTGAGAAATGAAATGTTGTGAATTCATACCTGAGAATAAGATGGGTGTAGCCATCTGAGCACGGCTTGTACTGTGCATTACCTTCTATCTAGTAAAGAGTTTTTCAACAAATAAGATATAAGAAAGCATCAATAACATTGAGATTACTTAGTAAAAATTAGATTCAGGAATTTTCAAATATTTAAGATCAGCAAATAAAAGTAATTGTAAGTATAATTTTTGAGCAGATATTCTCTATTGAAGATATAAAATGTTAGAACATTGCAATTGAATTGCTTTCACAAAAAGCTTGCAATTGAATTGCTTTCACTAAAAGCTTGTATTGCTATGTACTCAGTGTTGATAAATTTAAATAATCGGTCACAGCAGATGTATTAGATTTATCATCTGGTGCTATTTACTTATACTACAGAAAATAATTTAAAAGTTGCAATGTTCTGATATAACTCACTGGTTCATCCTTTATTAGATTGGGAGCCAATATTTACATATTGGCAAATTCTTACTGGGTAAACTGAACCCTTTCAAACAACCTAATTCTCTCAGCTGGACATCTTGGTAGAAGCTTTCTTAGTCTTCTCATATTCATTTTGTTTTTCTCCTATCGGTTGACTTCTTCAAAATTCACATCTAATAATGCCTCTACCCACCTATCACCTACTGAAATTACTTTCAGTTGCTCTGAGGAAGAAAAATTATCTAGAGGGTTCCACAGATGATATACTTTCATGTCTTTAATTTCATGTGTTGTTGGTAGTCCTTCAAATCCTGAGTTCTCTTTTTACTAGACTTCATTAGGTCTAGTAAAGTAAAGCAATCTTCTCCCACCACAGGGCCTTTGCACTTGTACTCATTATCAAAAAGACTCTCTTTTCTCAATTTGGAAGCTCATACTGACTCTTTAGGGTCCAACTCCAATGTTACTTTCTCAGAAAAACTTTTCCCACCATCCAATCCCCCTTTGCTCAGGCTCTAAACCAAGTCAGATTCTCTGCTCTAAATTTTCTTAATATTGTATACCTTTCTTTCATAGCACTTGAAATGGTTGAAATCACATTTCATTTTGTGATTATTTGATTGCTCCACTAAAATTTAATCTCCTGAGGACAGAGACTTGTTGAGTTTTGTTCATGTTTGCTTAAAGCCTGCTCACACCTGGCACATGCTCAATAAATGTTCTTCAAATAAGTAAATAAAATTATTTCTGTAATCACATTCAAAGGAAGGATAATGCATCAGGATCATAGGCATCCCAATATTTTGCAAAAAGAAAGTCTATCTTTGCTTTGGCCAGGTGCAGCTTGAGGAGGTGTTGAAAACTGAAAGTTGCTGCTGAGGCAGATAAAGCATTAATGTAAATATCAACTCTCAGGAATCAGTTCTTCAGGTGCAAGAGAACAAAAGACTATCAAGAAAGTTGAAATCAGACTCAGGGATTTCTCCTATCACAAGCTACAGATATGCCATACAAGTCAAAAAGCAGCAGGTTAAGAAGCCTATGAAGCAAGAGAAAGAAACTAGGATATAGAGAAAATGAGAGTACCTCTTCATTAGGCAAACCTAGTGAGCCTATTAAATGAGAAGTACCTCACTGGATATTGAGGAAGGAGGGCAAATTAGGAACCAGTACAGGCAGTCCTTATATATAAACGCCAGTCCCAGAGCTATGAGTCTCAGCAGCACCCTCCTCTGCTCAGTGAAGTCTTCAAAGGAGTCTCACTATGTGTGTGGATGAGAATTTCCTTACTCCTTGCAAACTTATGATCCCCATTCTAGAGATGAGTTGTAACTCTGGGTGGATATGAAAATTCTATAAGCCTGGCTTGGGGGTCATACTTTTGCCCTTACCAAGTGACAATTTATGATCTAGGAGTTTAGCCCTGTGCTAGGCTGAGACAATGGCTCAGAAGACAATGGCAAAGAAGTCACACTAGCATATTTGAAACTGGTTGAAATTGAATAACAATAGTTCTGATCTTTAGTGAAGGAGCCAAATCACATTTTCAAAGCCAACCAGATCCCTATAGCAACCACATTGTTGAGCTTCTCAGATATCTGCTACCACTTAGATCAACTAGCATGGATCATGATGTGTTAATCCTGAGACCACCCCCCCCACCCAAGGTGACTGAATGGAGCATGCTAGGTCATTCTTGAGTGATATGGTACTCGTCTAATGGATATACTTTGTTCACTATTGGCCTGACCAACACTTTTTCACCACTGTACAGCAGTCTAAGACTCTTCCTACCCAATCTCCTATCCTTCTCTTTTCACAGATGTCAGACTTGCTTTGAATTATATGAAGATTCTTCCCACTTTGTCCAGCTCCACCTACCCTTTATCATTTATAAGAATTACCTCCTAAATTTCTCCAACATATAATGTTTTGGTGTCTACTTCCCAGAAAAACCTAAAGCAAATCATACCTTGAAGGTGAAAATCACAACTTTGCAATAAAGATGCATTTGAACTACTGAAGTATTCCTTAAAGAAAAATGTACATTCTATAAGCAAATCATAAAAGTATTTATTCTAAATGTGGCCAATAAAACAAGAAATTAAAAAAAAACATTTTTAAGAAAACTGAGAGAAGATACTTTCACTTTTGAAGATCATTTAAAAGAACTGTGATGATGTTAAAGTAAGGAATTGAATTGACTGCTATTTGCTAACATTTAGAATGCCGTGTGATAATCCTTGTTTTATTGTATCTTTCTTCATTCAGCTAACATTGCATTATAACAATGGATACAATTTAGGGTTATATAGGCTCACACCTCTTCAGACATAATCTTTTTGAGCACAGACTTCAAAGATGAGATGTGGCAAAAGTGGGTGGCAGAGCAAAGGAATGTTATTGGTATGGCATCATAGAGTAAAACAAACAATTTGACATTAAAGTCAGCTACATTTTAGTTTGAATTTCAGGGTCTCCTCTAATTTTCTGTGTTGCCTTTGGGCAAACTAACATCTCTGAGTTCCAGTTCCATCAACTATGAAGAGATTATTGATCTTTATTGTGAAGAGTTGTTATGAAAATAAAATTTAATGTATGCACCTGCTGAACATATAATAGGTGTTAACTCTCCTCTCCTGCCCTTTTTGGACTGTTCTCACCTCCAACATCAATGCGGAACCAAAGAGAAGGGGATAAATGTTGACTCACTCTATGTAATGTGCCAGATGCCCCCAAGCTGGAAAGCTAAATGCATTTCCCTTAATTCAGGACTCAAAATCTTTACCCATATGATCTCACCATCTGATATCAGCTTAAGTTCTTTCCAAATTCCACATCAGTTCCTCCCTCTCTCTCCCTTACAAGAATATCAAAACTGTACAGTCTCTTCCACTTTATCATTCCTACATCATTCTTATGTCTCCAAGTATCTTGGCAACAAAGACATTCTCTTCTTATGACTTAAACTCATTATTTTAATTCTATGGCTTCAATAATACCATTTCTGCCAATTTGATTCAGAGCACACATATTAGATAATCTCCCTATTTACCATATATTTTAATAAAATATATTTCTCTCCTGACCAAAAAGATCCATCACTAGGACTGGGTACTCAATAAAAGTATCAAAAATGTGGCATTTTGTAAATGGTGACTTTGAGAATCCATAAGATTGGTACTTGTCTGATATTAATTACAGGGTTTTGGGATAACTTGTGATATATGTATAGAAGCGACTGTGCACTGGGCTCCACAGGATCCAGAGGAAATTTCCAAGATCCCACCACAGAAATCATCAGAGAAGCAGCTCCTCCTAACTGCCCTCAGCTCCACACCAAAGATTTTATAATTCTCCCCATTCTATAGGTTCCTCGACCACAAGAGGTCATGCTTGCATCTTTTACAATTTTATAACTCTTTTGTTTTTCTGCTTCTCTTCAATTTGATTAGCTAAACCTGCACATTAACCTTCTTAGATGCCCCTTGTCTGATTAAACAGTTTAGGCTCCAGTCACGTCTGCTTCTTAGCTCTTTAGGAGTACAGAATTCTGAGTTTTCGGGGATCTCAAGGACTTTTGGTTAAGTTTCCTCCAGGATGCCAGGATAGATGGAATACTGGGAAGGATACTTCGATCATCTTATAACAGAATAGGCACCTCTGAGAGGTAATTGATCCGAGGGTCAAGTAAAGAACTAAGACAAGAGTAAATATTGAACCTGTCATTCTACATAAGAAACTAATTTGGGAACTGCATGTTTATTGTAAGGCAAAAATGGGATCCAACTGTTTCGAGTTCTTCCCTTGTGAGACAGATTTAGCATTAAATGGAGTCTGTGTTCCAGAAACACCAGTGAGAATGCTGTTGGAAATCAGCATGGGGAAATAACTGATGAGACGGGGTAAGATACAAGACGTAGAATAAGCACTAGTTTAGGAGCCACCAATAGCAATAATAACTGAACATGCTTTTGCAACTCAGTTCCCCTAACTTAGGAGACAGGTAATGGAAGCTCTGTAAGGCATTTCAATCTTGGAAGTTGGGGTGAGAGAGAGAGAGAAAAGAAAGAAAGAGAGCTAGTGAGAAAGTGACAAAAGGGAAGAATAAAAAATAAGTAAAATCTTAAGAGACCACAGCCTTCATAAAACCCAGACTTTCCCTAGCAAAATAACAACTACTTACTCAGGGCTCTCCCTATTTTTGTTTGTTTGTTTTCATTTTCTTAATTTAGTATATAACATTTTGTGTACTAATTGCCTAAACACCTTTCTTTTATGATTATGAACACCTTAAGCTCAAGACTCATAATACATTCATTTTTGTAAAACCAGTGTATGTTTATAGTCAATGAATAATTGGTAAATTGAAATGAAAATTCCAATTGACAAGTGATTGAAGTTTCCAAATTCATGAAGTGGGGAGTGTCACTGTGTCTAATGCTTATTCTATTGCTTGCCTTGTTTTCTCAGAGACTGAGAACTTTTTCAAGATTATGATTTCTGGTATTGCTGATATAAATTAATTTCTATGGTTCTTATCTCAAGCCTCTACAAATCCTCACCCTTATTCAGGATTCATTAAGATTCAAGATTCATTAAGCCTCTATTTGGTGGGTATTACATTAACATGTAATAAATATGATCCCCTCTTCAAGAAATTCACAACTGAAGGGGTTGAAGAAAGAATTCAAAACATCTGTGGAATAATTATACTAACACTATAAACATGAATGAAGACTACTGCATCTCTATCCTTCCTTCATTCTCCAATCTAAATAAAATTTTATTCTCATTTACTACTCTTCAAAAATCCCTTGAATTATCAATTCTCCAAATTCCACTTTGCTAGTATCCCATCTTCTATATTTTCAAACACCTCTAATCCAATCATTGTTTTTGAAAGAATATATGAAATTGAATAGTTGTTATGGCCTTTAATCAAACTCCAAAGTGATTTCTCAGTGGGTAACACTGATTCTCTGCCAAAACAACAACCCCCTGTGCAGAGAAGCTCAAAAGTTATATTCACCTCACACTACTACAATGATACATTTGAGTGTCATCACCTAGTGATACTCATTTTAGCATTAAAGTTAAAATTTAGTATTGCTTACTATTTAATATTTAGTGGGTTTTTTGCATTTTTGTTCAAATGCTATTAGGTAGACTTTTTTTGGAAGTGAATAGGTTAATATGAAATATCAAAGCCCTAATTCTCTAAAAAACCATCAAGATTTTCCTAAAAAAAAAAAATACATTTACATTCATCCTTCATTCTTGTTTAGAGCCAGAGATAAGAATATTAGCTTCAAGTCTTTGCACTATGAGCAACCTTTATTTAGTAATCTATATTTTCATTAATCATATTCCCAATACCTAGTCACTTTTTTTCTTTTTCTTCTTTTTTTTTTAAATAAGAGGCAGGGACATCTCTTTAAAGGCCTTCATTATGCCCCAGACCAGGAGACCATGAGGTTACAGAGGGTGAGGAAAACAGTCTATTCTCTTACAGACACAGCTCTGTGGAGACACTTACATTGAAGTCGTATAATACACCAAAGTTTGCTGCCGATGCCTCTTCAGCTCTGGGAACTGTTTTCCTAGGTAAACTGCCGTATGGCAAACCCCAGAGGTACTATAATGGAGAAGAATGAAAACAGTTAACAGTTGGAAACAAAATCTGAGCCACACATGAGATCACAGATGGTTTTGTTTAAAAGAAATTCTGAAACTATTTCTTGGGAGCTCTATGGGTCTCCATGTGGGGTCCTATTTTCTGGGAACCAGCTACCAATCCAGAGTTAAGGACAAAGGGAGTGCTAAGCACCCTGCATTCTGAGTTAAGCAGACAGACCACCAGCAGTTAGGCCAACCACATTGCCTAGAAGGCTTGCTGAGAAGCCCCACCACCTGCTGCCACCTCCAAACTGGTTTCCTTTAAGGGAGGTCTGGAAAGGAGACAAGTTCCCTTTGGGGGAACAATAGTGTATCAGAAAACTATTTCCACATCTTCATATGGAAATAGCCCTGAGGAGTTAGGAGTGGAAGATGACTCAAGAGAATCATTTATACAATTTGAAGAACTCAACAAGATTATATACCCTGATTACCCTATTTCACCCCAGTTCAGTTTTACTGCCCTGCTCTTGTGCTACTGGATCACAAAAGAAGTTATTAGTATAGCGAGTCAGCCAGGGAGGGGCAAGAATTAGGTCAAGAACGCCACAGAGCACCCCTTCAGCCTCAGGGAAGGCATATGACTTTCCAAGCAGATGCTTCTTAATTGTGATGCAAATTTCCCCTCCCAAGGGGTGGGCCTAGGAGGTGGAGGATGAATGTGGTTGAAAGTCTATCAGTGGAGTATAGGCCCTCCTTCCACACAAACTGCACAGCTTCTGAGGCAGCCTCTGGCTTCCTGGGAACAATCAGAAAAAAGGGTGAGTTCTACACGTTTCCTCACCCCAAAGTTGGGAGCCACACAAGACACAAAGGAGAATAGGGTCTAAGACTTGCCCAAAGACACAGAAATTTTAGGCAAAAGGGCATGTGGGTCAGAGGGATGCTGAATGAGACTGCCAGGTGGAGGCAACTGAAAACTGGAGTCTTGTTGCCAGGAGGGGACCTGTCTTGGCCTCTGGTGCTTCTGCAATGCTAGCAAGCAAGGTGTCCTTCCTCTCTGGTACTTTTGCTGGAGTTGGTTGGCAATCAGTGCCCAGACAACAGGATGCCCCTCAGCATCAAACACAAACCTATCCAAATACCATATACTCCTTAGTTCTAATAATAAATGCACTCAAACCTGCATTAGTTCCCTCCACTACACAGGAGGTGGTTCTGGAATTTCATCAAGTTTGAATGAATTAGCTACAATCTTTCATTTCCTCCACATGGAGGCAGCATGGTATGGGGGAAAGAATAAATGCAGGTGACAGATCTCCTTGTGTACCCTGTGACTGATACTAAGAGTCACAGGAGCCAGTGATGGCGTTTCAGACTTCCTTAGAGAGATGAGCAAAATAAAATGGGTTAATTTGAAAAAGATTACATGTATACCTTTTGCTGCATCACCTGAAAGTTTTCACTTAGGAGAAAAACCACACAGGACTTCTCACTGTCTTCTACCAACTACATTATCATAAAAATTTATAAGACTAGTGGATTAGGGTGTAAAATCTTGGGATAAAAGACAGAATCAATGATTCTTATCCCAGGTCAGCTTTAAAAAAGATAAAACTCACTCTGTGACATTAGTTAACTCCAATAAGTATCACATGACTCAGAGTCTACATCATTTAAATGGGAGAAGAACAACTCTATAGTCTATCTCATAAATTTGTTATGAGGCTCAGTAAGTAAAAGAAGTGAAACTTGATTATACTGTTAATGCACATGTGAGAGATTTTTATATCTGAAAAAAAAAATGTGCTCACTTTGTATCTTGGCTTACATTGAGAAGCATTTCTTTTAAAGCAAATCTAGCAAAATAATAAAATACCATGCACAAGATGTCAAAGTTTTTCTCTTGGGCAATTAACATTTGAGCACAAGGAACATCTTGGGAAAGTGATAGATGCCAAGAACTTTTCCACATAACAATATACATTTAAACCCACACATGTCATTTTATATATGGTTTTAGGAGGCTCACACACCCTCTGGGCAAAGCATTAGAAATTTTGGCCCACAGGCACCATATCAAAGAATAACTTTGTTAACAAATCCTATGATTCTCATGTTGGATGCAACCAGTTAGTTATTCTACTCTTAAGGAAAAGAACTTTTCTGGAAGATCAATCACATGAGAAATTTGTTTCAGTATGTTTTGTAAATGGAAGTGAGAGTCTTACCTCTGGCAACATGATGAGGCTGAATGTCAAGATAAATAAAACCATATTTACTCCATACATCCATCTCAAGAAGAGGAAGTATGAGGCCACTGATGAACCAAACTGACCTATTAAAAAGAAAGTTGAAAGAGAGGTCAAAACAAAACAAAAGTTACATCTTGGTATCTTCCAAAATAAACCGATTCATTGTGGCACAATGGTTCTTCTCATACTTACTGCCTCTAGTATTCTTTTATACAGGGAGAGAAAATGTTAATCATGTAAATTCTATTACACAATGCTGTTTTATAGAGGGACTATGATCTACCTGTCTGGTATCTATCTAAGGGAAAGCTGTGTTTTGTGTGACAGAATTTCTATCTTAAGAACCCATTTTCTCCTTGATTCAGTGGAGACAAGTGAAGAAATACATGTAAAGTGAAAATGCCTAGTCACTAGTTAGCTATCTCTTTATAATTACTGCAAATATTAGTTTTTCTCAAATAATACTCTCATCAAAAAAAGTTACCACAACCTATACAGACAGATGGTTATCCTACAATACCGTTACTAGGAATTATCCGATATGTGAAACACAATGTCGCTTTACATTTTGGTGAGGTGTGGAAATAACAAATATGCAAAAATTTTAAAATGAAAAATAAAGAAATATATGTTACATGTTGTTTGCACTGTGCTACATATATGGTATATATGTCACATATGTTGTATAACATACATCTTATCTGTTGCACATGTATGATATTATATGTATGATATGCATTGCAGTATATCATAACAGTATATCATAAGAGATAGGTTCTATGGGGAGGAAGGTAAGTACTGAAAGAGTTTGCTTTAGTTAGTTACAATCTTTAGCTGGAAGGTATATCACAGAAGATAACATCTGAGTAGATATATGAAGGTGAAGGAAGAAGTCACAGGAACCGGAGCTGGGAAGAGCTGCTCAAGCAGAAGAAAGACCAAGAAGATCCTGAGGGAGGCAAAAGCTTGGACAATTGAGGAAAAGGGGGAAGGCCTGTGTGGTTGAAACACAAGCAAGGAGGGAAAGTGGTAAGGATACCTGCACCCCTATGTTTATTGTAGCACTATTTACAATAGGTAAGATATGGAAACAACCCAAATGCCCAAAAATAGATAACTGGATCAAGAAGATGGAGTATATATACTCACTGAAATACTTCTCAGCAATCAAAAAAGATAAACTTGTGCCATTTGCAGCAACATGGAGCTGGGGGGAAGGAGCAGGAAGGGATTAAGATCAGTAAGATAAGTTGGAAGGAAAAAGAAAAGTATCAGATGGTTTAACTTATAGGAGGAATATAGGGGAACCAAAAAGGGGATCAGGGAAAAAAAATAATAACAAAGAAAAAAACAAAACTAGCAGGCAACTATAAATCAGAGACATTCTATAGGGAAGGGGAGAGAGAGGAATCAAAACAGGGGAGGAAAGAGCACAAGGGACTATGGTGATGGTACATTGGTGAATTGGCGGTGGGAATTCTGCAGGGACTAACCTGAGAGGAGAAAGCAAGCATTGTACAAAAATTAACAATGATATAAATATATATTTAATAAATAAATAAATATAATAATATATAATGTTAATATAAATAATATATTATTATATAATAATATTACCTAGTTATTATCTATAATATAATTATACACTATTAATATAATATAATAAATAATATTAATATAATACCTAAATAAAATAGGGGCTCAAAAAAAGACTGCAGGAAAGTGTTGACAATGAGGATAAAGAGAGGTTAAACCACTTTGGATAGGGCCTCCTAAGTTCAGATAAAAATGAGGGTATAATTTTAAACATGATGAGAAATCATTGGCAGATATTAAGTTGTATGGGTTGAAAAGACATGTGACCTTTATAAAAAATCACTTCCGCTTTAAGGAATGAATTAGAAGTGAAAGGATAAGAAAGTTCCATCAATACACACCCGCCCAAAACAGAGACTGAAATGACTTGTCCAATTCTTACTGAGAAAAATATAATAAAAACAGTCTCTTAAATCAGAGAATGAGAGAGGAAGAAAAGACAGGAATATGAAGACTCAGTTTGAGATTTCAGATTTTTGAAAGCTAAAAGTTTCTTGATTATTAAGAAAATCTTCCTGATTTTTATTTGCAGTTTACCCAAGAAGAACCATAAAAAGCCTCAGCCCCCCATTGCATCAGCTGCTTCACCCTGTCTCACTCAACAGACACTTTCAGTGACCAATGGTTTCCTTGGGCCTGCTGTTTTTGAAACACTGCTCATGGGGAAACATAATTACAGCAGCAGGAGGTTGGTGTGGAGCAGATGGCAGCCTCTACTTCCCAAAATGAGGCTGAACTCCACAAGAGTCATAGCTCACCCTCTGGAACTTAGTCTGTCTTTTAGGTACCATTTTGCTTATTTCCTTAACACAATGACAGTTTTTACAGAACTTACAAGGAAGTTAATATCTAAGTGGACATTTGGAAAGAAATCATTTACTTTGAAATCTGAATATTTGTTTTTCTTTACACTAAAAAGAAAGCCCTGGATTCATTTGACTTGCTAGAGGGTTGTAGGATCTATAAGATTTCTACAAGGAAGTGGTTTTGATAAACAACCCCCTTCCCTCCTCAGCTGCTGCAACCAGATGCTTTAGTGCATCTGCAAAAAGGCTGAAGCGGATCTACCCCTGTTAGGACATCTGATCGTCCACCTGGCTCCAGTGATTTCAGATCATTTCATGACTGTTATCTATGTTCTCTGGTAACAACTACCCAAGGACTGCTCAGTCAGGTCCACTGTCATGCTTTATTGAGGGCTGTGGACTTCCAACTTGTTAGTCATTATAGTTATTCATTAACTGGAGGACAACCTCTGTCTCCAGGTATCCAAGTAAGCATTACACCAGAAACACACGTGAAATCCTCTTCCCTAAAGACCCAAACACAGAATACTGATCGGTCCTTCCTTCCTTCCTTCTTTCCTTCCTCTATCTTTCCTTCACTCCTTTTTTCCTGTCTGCCTGGTTTTGACAATTGTTGCTCTTCTAACCAGTACCACAGTCTACCCTGTCCCCTCTCACCCATATATGACTCCTAGCAAGTGAGTTTCTTAAATTGAGTTTAGAGTATAAATATACCTAAAAGCAAGAAAAAGAATATGAATTGAAATGTTGCAGAAAATACCTCCTTCCCCATTATAATTCATATTCATCATAGCTGAAGTATACTTAAAGTCCAAACTTCCAAACTCTAATTTTCAGACTTGAAAGTAGCTTTACAACTATTTTATTTGGAGCACAGAAGTGACATTTAAATAATTTCTTTACTGAATCAGTGTTAAAAAATGAATGGAAGGAAAACAGATTTCATTAAAAATAGCACTGGTAGTCAGTTAACAAACTGTAGGAAAGACAAGGACAAAGATCAAAGAGACCAAGGAATCTAGAAAACCTTCAATATGACACTTACCAATGGCAGAGAAGAGAGAACAATAACAAAAGATTGCAAAGGAGCGAAAATAAAGTAGCTGGTTGGCACCAAATCTCCATAGGATGTTTCCTTGTCTCAACAAGAAAGAAAATGATAAATCTTCCTTCCTTGTGCCCATTTTTTTCTAGTGGTTCGCTCAGTGGTTCTGTCCTACTGACTGAAATTGGGTGTTCACTAGAAACAAATCTCACTATAGTGTGGCTAAAAGGGCATAAATAAAAAAAAAAAGTCATCCCCATATGCTTAGTGGCTTAGAGAGCACTGATTTATTATTGTGAAGAACAAAAATGAGTGATGGTGATGATGATAATAATTAACATATCTTGATGCCCAATTATGTATCCTAAGACCTTTAGTGCCATCAAATCATTTTACTGCATCCAAAACTGAAAAGGTGAAATGTTATTAGTCCCACAGTGTGAAAGGGAATAAAAAACTTAAACACAGTAGTTGACTGTACCAAGGCTGGAATAGTATTAATAACAACTAATATATATGAATCTTTGTTACAAGCATCTATTTGATCTCTGCAAATTAATTTATCTAATCATCATCAAATCCCTGTGAGGGGAACTATTAAACTATGATTTTTGAGACTTAGAACCACAAGCTACATGGCTAATACTAACAATGGGATTAGTTATAAAGCCAGTAAATAATGGTACAACGGTTTTAAACTGAATACTCTTTGATTTGCAGATGTTTGACTTCAAATCTGAATCTCTTTTTTTTTAATAACTGTAACTTTTTTTTTTCCAGAGTAACTTTTTATTTTTTTATTTTTTTTTAATTAATAAATTTTATTTTTATATTCCCCATACAATTGCAATCCCCCCATTCTGACCCCAATCCCTCCCCTCCCGCCCCCCACCCCCCAAAAAGTGTCTCTGGTTCATAGTTTTTGTTGATTTTGATTTTCACTTTCTTATAGTTATTCATTTTCCTGGTCCCTTATTTAAGTTTTCTAGATCCCTGCTATGAGTGAGACCATCCGGTATTTTTCTTTTTCTTTTTGGCTTATTTCACTGAGCATGATCCCTTCCAGCGTCATCCATGTTGCTGCAAATTGCATGTGTTTATCTTTTTTGAATGCTGAGTAATATTCCATGGTATATATGTACCACATCTTCTTGATCCAGTCATCTATTTTTGGGCATTTGGGCTGTTTCCAAAGCTTAGCTATTGTAAACAGTGCTGCTATAAACATAGGGGTGCAGGTGTTCTTTGGAATTGATGTTTCTGTGTTCTTTGGGTAAATACCTAGGAGTGGAATTGCTGGATCATATGGAAGCTCTATGTTTAGTAGGTCCAGAAATCTCCACACAGCTCTCCATAGTGGTTGGACCAGTTTGCACTCCCACCAACAGTGCAGAAGAGTTCCTTTTTCTCCACAACCTCGCCAACATTTGTTGTTGCTAGTTTTTTTAATATGTGCCATTCTCACTGGTGTAAGATGGTATCTCATGGTAGTTTTGATTTGCATTTCCCTGATTGCAAGTGATGTTGAACATTTTTTCATATGCCTGTTGGCCATTCGCATTTCCTCTTCAGAGAAGTTTCTTTTTAGTTCCTCTGTCCATTTTTTGACTGGATTCTTTTCTTTGTTGTTGTTGAGTCTCATCAGCTCTTTGCAGATTTTTGTGATCAGTCCTTTATCATTAGTGTTGGGTGCAAAAATTTTCTCCCAGTTGGTGGGGTTTCTCTTTGTTTTTGTTATTGTCTCTTTTGCTGTGCAGAAGCTCTTTAATTTGATGTAGTCCCAGCTGTTTATCTTTGCCTTCACTATCACTGCTTTGGGTGATGCGTCTGCAAAGATGTCTTTGATATGCAAATCACGTAGTGTTTCGCCTATATTTCCTTCTATGTATTTTATGGTTTCAGGTCTTATGTCTAGTTCTTTAATCCATTTTGAGTTGATTTTTGTATATGGTGTGAGGTAGTGGTCAAGCTTCATTCTTTTGCATGTAGCGACCCAGTTTTCCCAGCACCATTTATTGAACAAACTTTCTTTGCTCCAATGCATAGTCTTTGCTCCTTTGTCAAAGATTAGTTGACCATAAATCTGTGGGTTTATTTCTGGATTTTCTATTCGATTCCATTGGTCTGTATGTCTGTTCTTGTTCCAATACCATGCAGTTTTGATGATTATGGCTTTGTAGTAGAGTTTGAAGTCTGGGAGTGTGATGCCTCCATTCCCTTCTTTTTTTTTGTAACTTTTTTTTTAATATATATTTTTAAAGATTGATTTATTTATTTATACAAGCACTGGGTAGAGTCAGAAGCGTGGGAGGGTGAGAGAATCCACCAGAGCCAGAGCGGGGAGCAGAACAGGCAGAAGGACCAAAGTACACTGCTGAGGGGAGCAGCGGGCGGCAGGAGAGGTCTGTGCGCCATGCGGGACCCTCCTCTGGTGGCCGGGGAGCAGCCGGGGATCAAACTGGTGCTGCAGAGGCTGCGGGCAGCTTCGCAAGCCAGCGCTCAACCGCTGTGCCACCGGGGAGGCCCGACTCTCTTTTAACTATAATGTTCTATTATTCAAGTATAATCATAGTTAATTTTTATACCATGATATATATAATAAATATGAAATGTATGTGTGTCTAAAAGAATCGATATAGACAGCACCCATCAATCAACTAAGGCTGGTCAAATTCACAAATTTGTATGGTGACTGCTTTTTTGAATTGACTAACAATTGCTATTTCCATAGCAAATTATTAATATATATAGAGAGAGTCTTTGGTGTTTATTAATATGTGTTTTAATGATAGGTGTGTATTAATGACAGGTCATAAGTTTATGCAATATTCTTGCTCCTGAATTTTTTTGTGTTTCTTTTATATTAAGGTTAACATTTCATCTCTCCCTCTGGTTATTTATTATTAAGGCAAAGTAATTTGTGGTCTGCCATCATGAATAATTTCCTCTTGAACAGATGGGTAATAAGACAAGCAGATAAATGTGAGCATTTCTAAATGAGAAAAGACTAATTAAATCACCTGCTATATGAGTACAAACTAAATACCATATTATTAGACTAGGAGACAAAGAACAGTTTCTTTCAAACTGTAGGTAATAAAATGTGGCAAACTTGTTCTGTATTTTCTGGAGCCCTTAAGTAGATAAGCTTAGGTTTGCCTATCTGATGATTTTTCCAGTATGATAAACAGGTCTATCACATAGCCATTTTCATGTTATAATCTACCATTAAGGAGCAGTACATTTTAATTCTGAGATTCATAATTTCTAGCTTGAAAATGTTCGGTGATATAAGCCACAATTTTAATGGTAACACTGGTATCACAATGGTTAGAGATTATATAACCACAATGGTTAGAGATTATATAACCACAATGGTTAGAGATTATATAACTTTATATAACCATCTTCAGCAAAATATGCAATGCAACATGATTTGTAAGGTGCAATCATGTGGGTAGTCCTGGGGTTGCAGGCATGATGCTTTTACAAGACTGGCATGACAGTGAAATTTCATAGCATCTCCATGTGATGTAGAACTTTGCAGCATCCTTCAGTGGCAAGAAATACAAAACTATTTTTTGTGTGAAGAATAGTTGGGAGTCATCTGGGAAGGACCTGTTCCACACTGGTTAAAGGGATCTTGGTCTTACTGGAATCAAGATGAAAACAGTTTTAGACTCTGACTTGAGTTCCACTCTTAATTTTTACCAATTATTGAGCAGAATTTTGTGGAAACTCAGTGAAAGCTGTAATTTAGGACTCTTTTAAAACCACATAAAAATTATGTTACTTACTATTTATTGGGAGATTAAGGACCAAGTAAATTAAAAAGACTGTGGAATAGAGCTCAACTGCTTCTCTTTTGAACAAAGCACTTATCACAATCCACAATCATCTTCATTATTTAATCATTTATATTTTACGATCTGTCTTCCCCTCCCACATAAACAATAACACACATTTTGCTAAAGGCTTTATCCTTGCCATACTTTGTCAGCACTGAATTCCCAGAGCCTGGAAACAAGCCAAATAAATGGTAAGTACTCACTAAGTGAATATTACTCCATTTCTCAACTAATCAATACAGTAATATTTATCCTGAAGATTAAATGAGATCTTATGTGCTAAAGTATTCTGGCTTTTAAAAGAAATATCTTAACATTTCTGAATCTTTTGTAAGATTAAATGATGGTTTTTTCAAGAGAAAAACATGCATTCATTTTATAAAATAAAATAAATATTTTATAAATAGGGCACATATTTAACCTACTTTCAAAAAAAGAATTTGCAAAGAAAGTAAGTCATTCAGGTCTCCAAGTATAAACGTTTTTTCCATTTAACTATTTCAATAATCTATTACTCAAAAGTATAAAGAAAGTCATATGTTTACATATATATCTAATACTGATAGTAACTTTAAATTATAGAATGTTGGGATGGAAAAGACCTAAAATATTAACTAGTTAAACCTTGAATTCTGTAGAAACTTGAAATGTAGAAGCAGAGGATCAGTGACATAGAAGAACTGCCTCAACTATAGATCCAGGGAAGGGCAAAAGGACCTCAACCTTTAGAAAAGGTTTTATGCAATTCATCTGTAAAAACCACTTTTTTCCCTCTTTGGTAGGTTACTTTACATGAGACTGTTCACGCCAATGACACAGCTAATACTCTCAGATAGGTTTTATACTTTTAACTAATATAAAAGTACAAAAGCGTAATGATTAAGATCTGATAGAATACAAAACAGATACTTAAGCAAAAATCTCATCTGAAAAAAAAACCATGAGAAACTAAGAATTCTTAAAATAGGAACCATGAAGGAAATCTACAACACTCAACTGTGCCATTGGCCTGGTAGAATCCTCTATAGCACTTGGTACAAAAGAAAAATTTATTATATCTACCTCAAAGTAATAATCAGCATGCCACATCAGGAAAAGCACAAATCTGGGATCAGAAAAACTTTAACTTACATGCAGCCAGTCTACTAATTTCAGGACAGTTATTTAGCCACAATTCTAAAGTAGGAAGGCTAATGCGTATATTTCAGGCTCTTTAAAGATGAAATGAAATAACATTTGTAGAATGTCTGACTCAAGGAGGCACTCAATAAATGTGACTCTGGTAGACTGTTGATAGGAGATGAAATAAGGATCAGTTATCCACCATAAAGCAAGCACTATTGAAGCACCCAATCAAATAACAAATTACATATGGAAAGGAAAGTAATCCATATTTGCTTGAATTGTCCAACTTAGCTGTTCCAAATTTTCTAGAGGAAGAGGGGAGAAGTGATAATAACTGAAAGTATTGTTATATAGCTCTCAATTTGTCTTTCCCACTGTGATACACTTAATAGATGGTGGTTATATGTGTAACTCATTCCTGTGTGTAAGTTCTAAAAATAAAAGTAATTCCATCTGTTTCTATCCCACTCAAGATAGGCTATTGCAACACAAGTGAGCTTGGCATTATAACTGAGGTAGACTAGAATCTGTTCTAATGTAACTTAAATGATTTGCAAATGTATGTAATTTACCTATCTTTAATTATAAACGTATTTGAATAGATCACATAATGGGTCAAGATTCAAACCTATCATTTCACAAATTAATAGAACAAGACCCAGAGGGACTAAGTGACTGACTCATAGTCAAACAGCTAATCTATGGCAAGAACAAACCAAATTCAGAGTTCTTTCCACACAAATTCTATCAGGATCTTAATTTCTAAATGACTGTGTGTTCCTCAATGCCTTCAAAGTACACATTTCTCTGCAGTTGAAACCTAAGGATTCCATGATGTTTGTTATTTTTGATATGTCTAAAAGGCATTTCCTAGAGTGGTAGACATTTGGAGGATTTGTCTATGTTTCACTTTACTCAACACAAAACTACTAAGGCCAACATGCTCTAGGTCTGGGGATCTAGAAAAGAACTAAACAAAATGTCTGCTTTCATTTCTATTGGGAGAAATGAATGTAAAATAAAATTACATTAACCAGTTAAATTTAAAATTGAGTATTTGAGTTAGTGATAGTGTTATACAAGAAAATAAAGCAAGAAAAGGATGGCACATGATGGAGGACAAGAACAGAAAAAAAATAAAGGAGGCACCATGAGACCAGAAACCTGGCTCACACAAAGAGGTCAGGGCAGAAGAGATTAGCATAACCAGTTGCAGAAACTAGTATCCCGAGACACAGGCAAGGTAGACACTAGTATCCTGAGGCTGGGTCAACACTAGTATCCCAAGGCACATATAAAGGCATATATAAAGATATGAAGATTGAGCCCAACAGACCCTAAAGGTAAAGATATGGAGCTTGAGCCCATTGTAGAATCTCCTCCCTTTTAAATTCTACATAGTTATCCAAAATTAGCAACCAACTGAGGACTCACAGGGAGTGACCTCTCCCAAACAGAAGAAGACTATATCAGTGCAGTCTCTGCACAGGCTCTGGGCAGCACTTCCTTCCCCACCTGTGACTATGCAGGTGATTCTTTTCACCAACTCTCTCCTCTGTAGGGCAGCAGCCTTCCAGCCTGCCCATGACCTGTCAAGATCACCCGCCTGCAACCATGCAGGCCTCTCTTAGCAAACCTGTTCCTTCTGGGGCAGCTCTTCCTGCCCACTTATGTCTATGCAAGTGTCTTCAACTGTTTTATCCCTTCCCTAATAAACCTTCCTTTAAAATATAAATAATGTGTCTCGTGGAGAAACTCGCTGGGAAACTTGCCACGTGTTGCTGAAACGGGAGCTCTGGTGAAACCTTTCCCAGAGTGAACCCAAGGACCCTGCACTCCAAATCCACAGACTCCAAAAAACCACAAAAGCACAAGAATAAGTGGGAGGGGGTGCAATTAATGAACAGATGCATTTATTACATTGTCATTTGATAAAGAGAGACAGTGGACTGAGGAGTAGTGAGTCCTAAAACATGCCTAGTCATGTCAGTGAAATAGCCATCAACTGTGTTTTCTCCCTATGGAGCCTCCATTTTACTTATGCAGTGATACGTTTCACCAGAAGGAAAACCTGCCTCATGATCTGGCATGGAGGAAAATCAAATCCTGGTCATAACCCTTAGAAAACATAACATGGCAGGATTAAGGTCAAACTGTTTTAAATGTTCTCCCATATTCTTTATATTCTTTATTTTTCTATGATTTACTATTATATTTACAATATTTAAAAAACATTTGCTTTATTGTAAGCTTAGAACACTGTACTGAATAGGTCTTTGATTGGGTGTATTCTCCTGCTTTCCCCATACACTATGGACACTGCACAAAATGAAGATACAATGTGATATTCAGAGAGCAATGTGGATGCTTTTTGCTGCTTCAGGGATTCCAAAATTAGGTTTCAAGATTTCTTTAGTCTTTTTAAACATTATTCATTTTAATCATTTTCTAACATTCATTAGAGTATATATGTTTTTTCAATGTCATCTTTGTTGCCAAATAAATATCTGCCTTCCCAGTGATATGACTCAATGTCATTGTGCACAATATTAAGATCTGTTAGATCTGTGTAGGAGAGAAAATAAGGTGAAAATGAGGATATTTTAGTCTAATGTAGGAGGGAAAGTGGGGTCTCCCATGCTGTGATTGGTAAGCACTAGTAAATATTCGCAGTGAGCAAAGAGGATATAAACGATGTTTTTGCTTATTTGTTTTCTTGTTTTTAGTCTTTCCAATGGTGCAGAAACAGAGAAAGTCATTTGATAAGTTATGAGACTTTATCTAGGACAACCTCCCCATTTAACAAGATCGGATGAGCACTTACTTTCAATTGCCTTGATTTTATTTTCCCAGGGGATACAGGCAGCTTTGAAGTTCTCAAAATCACGACGAAATTTTGCCCATTTCTGAAAAGGAAGCCAAGTACAACAGTAAAATCCAACTTCTTGGTTGTCAAGAAAATCATCCTCCACCCCAGTTCCAAAATATCTGGACAGTGAGCTGGGAAAATTTCTCTGGGGCCACTTGTCGCTCATTATAAAAAGGAAAAAACAGCCAGTTTCACTTGCCTCCCTGTTTCCCACCAATCCCCCAGACCAATTTAATTAATGTTTATTGAATCCCTTGGTTCACAGAAAATATGCTGACCAATGATGGGGGAAGCAAAGAGCAAGTGGAAAGTAGCCACAATAGACTGTAATGGCAGACTATGGGTTCCTTGGGCAGTAGGTGTGGTGAGGTAACTATACATTTAAAGAGGTGTGATACTATATCTCTGAATCATATGCAGTGTTGTAAAACAATGCTACCTCAATAAAAAAAGAAATATCTGCTTTTTTCTGCTATAAAATTAGAGATCAGGAAAAAAGTTAATAATTTACATGGTAATCATTAAATGGTATATATTTATTTAAATACACATTGCATAAAGAATTAATGAAATATGAATAAGACTTAAGTTCCTGCCTTGAGGGGCTTCTGGGTCTACTAAAGTAGATTGCATATACTCAGGACATTTCAATGCTGGACAATAAGTGCTATGACATGGGATATTTTTCATTCTGGTAAAGGCAGAATATCTGTTAAATGGGATGGCCTAGTATAATAAGAAAGGGAAAAAGAAAAAATATCATAAATCAATTTTTTTAAGAATTTATTTATTTATGCATACAAGAGCTGAGTTACAGGCCAGAGATGCAGGGGGTGAGAGGATTCACCAGAGACACAGTGGGGAACAGAACAGGCAGATTGACTGACATACAATGCTGAGGGGAGTAGCAGGCGAGTCAGGAGCAGTCTGCTGCACCATGTGGGTTGCTCCCTGGCAGGCCTGGGATCGAACTTGTGCTACAGAGGCTGAGGATTGCTTTATAGTGTGGTGCTTAACCCCTTGTGCCACCAGGGAGGCCCCATAAATCAATTTTCATAAAAGTTCTTCCTTCTGTGTTTACACCACAATTTTGGGCAATGGATGGTCAAGAGGAACACTAGGAAGAAAGGGACTGGGGCAGTTAATGATGCATGTGCAGATCATGCTGGAATAACGCATGAGCTGGACATGTAGAATCCATATAACAGTAAGAGAAAAGCCTGAAGTTCAAAAGATTACTCAAGGGCATCCCTGGTGGCACAGGGGTTAAAGACAGCACTATCAAGCTGTCACCAGCCACTGCAGCATGAGTTTGATCCCTGGTCTCCCAGGGAGCAACACACATGGCACAGAAGACCTTTCCTGCCTCGCCTGCTGCTCCCCTCAGCAGTGTATTTCAGTGGATCTGCCTGTTCTGCTCCCAACTCTCTCTGGCAAATCCTCTCACCCCCATACTTCTGGCTTACATCCCAGTTCTTGTATGCATAAATAAAAAAAAAAAAACACATCAAAAGATTATTCAAACTTGAACCAACCCATCTACAATAGAATGGATAAATAGACACAACGGAATGTATGTATTCATACAATGGAATAGACATCAATAAAATGAACTATAACATAAAATCTCACAATATAGATTTATTTCATGAATGAAATACTGCATCAAAGAAGCCAGTAAGAAAAACATAAACACTATATGGTTCAACTTATTTAAATTGTAAAAACAGATAAAAATAATCTATGATTTATATCTATATGAAAGATATAGATTTATCTTTACATGCATATATTTCACATACATAGGAAAATTAAGATACATGAACTCTATTCATAAAACTCTCACCTTTGTAGGAAAACATTTACAGGACAGTGGTTTAACATGTGTGGAGGGGGGAATAATAATACCTGATTAGCCATGAGAATATGAAAACTTTATAGGGTTCAATTCAGTGCTTGGCACATAGTAAGTGCTATATAATGAGTGTCTTTTAAAAAAATTACTTATTATTATATGATTTGTTTTTTCTTATTTTCTATCCAATTTATATCTATGTTCCTCGTAAAGAAGAGCTATATGATCCTCTAACTTACAGACATTTTAGGAAAGAAACCTTGACTCAGAACACCTTAACTTCCAGGAATGAAAATGGAAAGAGCAGTTTTTTACATTTGGAAGTGATAAAATCACCCAAATCAGATGTCTTTTGTCATAAATCCATGTTTTTCAACTTACTTTAACTCTTCCATAAAACCCTTTTGGATAACTTTTCCTCTGAGCCCTCCCTCCCCCCAATTTTAATATCACAGATATATTGTGTATGTATAGCTGTGCTTCATATATAGGGCAAATTTTTTTTTCACTCTCTCAGAACAGACCAATTTTCATCCCCTTGGAGATAACAAAGTCTCCACTGAGACCATATAGCATAAACCATGCTGCATTATAAAGATACTTACCTTAGCCATCATCATCTTAAATGCAAACCACTTCTTTCCTTTTCCTTTCCCAAGAGCCCCTTCATTTTCACTCACAAATTTTTTTGCTTCCCTAAGAAAATAAAACAAAATTAGGGGAAGTTGTGGGCGGGATTAAAATAGACTATAGAGATAGTAGATATTTAATTGGAAACATTTCTTCTTGACAATTGGAGATCCTTGAAAAAGTGAATCTAAGCCATATTTCATAACTTAGGGACTTGCAATAGATGTTTTAAGTTTTTTAAATTCTAGTCAGGAAGACTAAAATATTTTAACTTCATTTATTAATTCAGTTGGAGTCATCAAAAAGCAAGGAATCCATGCTAAGTCACAAAACAGAGAACCTTAGATCTCTTTTCTACCACATATAAAATTGAATCTGAAATTCACTTCAGAATCTGGCAGACAGAATGTTCATTTTAAAATACTTTCTTTGCTTCTTTTTTAAGAATTACTTTTTTTTTTTTTAATAGGGCAGAGAGTTTAGGGCAAACTGACACAGAACACACTTCCTGACCTGGCATCTAATCTCATAAAAGCAATTATGACTTAAAACGGAAAACTCATATAAAGCAGATAGAGTTGCAGGAAGACGGAAAAGGGGACTATTTGTTAGAATAATTCAGAAAGGGCTTCAATTTAAACTTCAACATGAGCCCCCAAAATTTGTACGTTTAATAGTCATGTGACTGTCTTTGTCTATGGAAAAAGCACGAATTCATCAAAACAGATAATGTCAAATATACTACAATTTTTGTAACCTTGTTTGGCATTTTTATTTTTATTCATTTAATAGATAAAAAAGAATGTTAATTTTTTTAAAAAAAGAAACAACCCAGGTTTTTCTAAACTCTCAGGATCTGTAGAGGGTATTATTACATAGTGAGAAGAACAGATAGCCCAAACCTGAACTTCAATTCTATCATCAGGTGGATGGCCTCTAGCATGTATGGCTTTATAGGCAAGGATCTTCCAGACATGACTATAATTTAAATGGCCAACACTGGAGTAAATCTTTGAAAATGAAGGGGTGGTGAAGAATCTTTGGGTGAGGTGTTTCTTAGTATCAGTGCAAAGCTAAAGATTGCACAGTATCAGTGGTTGAAACACAACACATAAACCTGCTGACTTAGCCTATAGTAGATTGTGCTGATCTTTCTTCACCTGGGCCCGTGTACCCACCCACACTTGCCAGAGAAACACAAGTATAATTGAGAAGACTCTTCAGTCACAGACACCTCCCTCAAGCAATCACTTGATGACAGGGATAATGGTTTGTCCCTTTGTATCGTCCACAGCAGTAATCATGGGAGGTGCTTAATAAGCCTACACCTTCTGGAAATGGAGCTGAATGGCACAACTTGGAATAGTTACAAACAGAAGAGTATATCCAATCACTGTCTTGTCCACATCAATGAATGCTTGAAAGCAGAGCTATTCCTAGTCTTTGGAATTGCATTTGTCTTCATTAGTTTTCTCAGAAACTTATGGAAATGAAGAAGAGTACTGTCTTTGATGTCAACCATCCTGACATTTGAAATGTCAGGGCTGTGAAGATTAATGGAAAATCAGTTTCTAAAACATTCTACACATTCTAAATGTTCAATAATACTACATCAAAGTATAAACTGAATGCTCACAGCTGGATTTTTAGAGTCAGTCAGTCAAGGAAAAGCACATTTAAGCACTTACTATGTTTCAGAGATGGTAAGACAGGAATGTGGCACCTTGTAGACCCTTTACAAAATGTTAAACTGATGTAAACTAAGAATCAAATAACTGAAGTTCTACCCCAATATCTTCAATTTGTCTCTGTGACCTTGCCCACATTTTTTATATTTTCTGTCTCACTCTGCAGGGGGAAGCATACTTTCCCAGGGCTAGCCCACACCTGAGGAAGTTCTGGCACAGGTTCTCTATATACTATGTGACTTTAACAGACAAATATTCTCTATCAAACAAACAAAAATCAGGTCATTGCCTCCCTGCTCGCTGGGGTGGTGGCAAGAATAAGGTCAAACTGATGTAGGTGAGAATTACTGTCACATGATTCATAATTTGAACATAACACAAGGTTTGTGTTTGCTTATGTGTGATTTTATCTACAAAATACACTAGGTGAATGCTGAAAACTGCTGTATCCTGCAAAACCTAGCAGGAGTACACAGCTATTCTTCATTCATATCACGAATGTTAAAAAAGACACCTCCATTCACAGCTGCTGTTCCAGAGACCCTCCTTCCATGCTTCACATATGACTTAGCTCACAAATTGCAATGCTGCTGAAGGTCATTTCTATAAGCAAAGTTCAGGTCTTTTTCAAGGTAAACTGTCAAATTTATTGTAGTATTTATGTATTTCTTAAACAAGTAGCATGTAAAATATTGCTACCATTTTGTAAATTTTTATTCTTTCTAATGTGTCACTGATGATGTTTCTAAAACTTGTGCAGCTATCCTAACTATTCCTATAAATTCTGGTTTTCAAGTCCCAAACTATTTTGGATAGTTTGGTAAATTTTAGAATTGATGATAATTAAGCTATTTGTTTGGGACCAACAATTTTGAAATTCACAAAACCAAGTATCCATAAGAATTATGACATCATTCTCTAGTATAATATACACATCCAGAGAACCAAATCATCTTAGTAGTAAAATAAAAATTTGTGTTTCAAATGTAATGCAGTGTTTTCTTTATAAGCATATACACTACTATAGATATTTAGCAGATAATTTAAAAGACACTCAGATTGACCTATTAGAGTGATGTTACTTTCTAGATGAGTGACCAATTAGAAAACATGACTGTGTCAAGCAGTCAGAAGATTAAGGAAATAGCTATTCTGTTCCAAAATTTCTGACAAGATGTTTTGTTTGTGAGCTAATGATTATGTTGCAGGAACACTGAACTGGCATGATTCAAGAGGAAGAAGAGAAGGGGCATAACCAAGTGAACATCAATACAGAAATAATTACAAGTTCATTTAATACTATGAAACCTGTCTACACAGTATACATAAGGGTTTTGTCGGTTATTGTACATATAATTTTCCTTTGAACAATCGAACTGGGTTTTTATTGTTTCTTCAAGTGCCAAGTTTTTCCTGATGTTAGGCATAGCTCATACTTCTTTCCCGACTATGCCCCATCCAGCCTCAATACACATATCCTGACTTAGGTTTTCAGATTAAAGTATGGACTTCACCATACTCCACATAACCTCAGGTGTTAATTTCTTCACTTCCTGAATGTCCTCCCAAGTTTCATACTAAAGAGTTCCCTGAACCACTGTTCTAACAACTCCTGCTCCATATTGGCCAAAATAACTACTACATGAAACCCGTCAGGAATCTAGAGGTGACTTTAAAACAAAGCCATAGGTGGGCAGAAAATAATTGCTTAGCCAGAACAGATTCTTGATCCCCCTAATCTATGTTTCTGGGACATAAGGAAGCTTTCTTAAGCTTGCAGGTCTAGTAGTGAGGAACTGGGCAGGAAGGGTCAATAAGTCACTCATAGAACTCCCTTAGCACTATTTTCAGGGCTGACCTCTGCTATGAGTTGGCATGATTTCAGATGGAAGAAAACTTGCATCACCCAATACCATTTCCCCTGATAACAGATTTCTTCACCGGAAGACAATTTCTCTCATCATGCTATTACAAATATAAAAAGAAAATATCTAATATGGAGATAAACACTAATACCTATGACACTGAAGTGTCCATGACAGAGATCAAAATGCAATAAAATAAAGAGCAAGTTCTGTGCAAACAATCAAAAAAAAAAAACAAGACATTTCTTGCCATTTTTTCCTGTGGTTAATCTATTTCCTACCCATTTGTACTTATCTAAATCATTTAAAGGTTTTTTGTTTTTTTTTTTTTCCCTACAAGGTAAAATGAAATGGGTTTTTTGGATAAATTTTGAATGTCTACTGACCTCAGAACTTCCAAAAGTCTGGCTGAAAAATGTGTCTCATCCTCCTGAATTGCATTCACCAAAAGCTGCCTGCCAAGACTGTAATCCAGTCTCAGAGCTCAGAGCTCAAGCTGGCCCTGGCACAATATGCACAGCTCTCTGAGCTGTAACCCCAAACCTAGGGATAAATAATTGAGGGGGGTCTATTTAATGACAATAATACCTGGCCTCATCATTCATTTATCAACCCCTTGTTTTGGTAATTAGAATAATAAGGTTCAAGGACTTTCAAGAATACTTTCACAGTTTGTAGAAGGAGCACACTTTGGTCTAACTGACAAAACAGATAATTTACCAACACATGATACAATCTTGATTGCACAGGAGAGTTAGGACATGCTATGCTGCCCTTGACACATTCTCATCCCAGGAAACATGTTCTGCACTTGGGTTAGGTTAAGTTGACTTTTCTTTCCTCTTGTTTTCAGTTTGATAGTTTGATTGAGCAACCAGTTTATTGCTCAAGTGAATGAAAGACATTTCAAAACTAGTCTTTAAGGCAACTGTGATCCAAATGTATGCTCATGAGCACTTCCCATAGAGTGATAAGAAGAATAAGTATTGTTGTCCTAATCAAATTTAAAAAACATTGACCATGTAACTTGAAACTCTGCTTTTTCCTAAAATACTGACTAAATAAGAGAAAGGTGCAGAGTTAAATAGCTACTCTAACATGCAGAAACTGTAGATAATATAACTACATACTTGTCTGATAGAATGATTTAAAAATATCCTTCCTAATACTGAATGTGACAACTCAAACCATGTTTTCATAGAGGGGATCTCGTAGATATAATAGTGAAGATGTTCAGTTGCTTCATTCTATAAAATAGTTAATAACAGCTACAATTTAGGAATTTAGGGTGTTCCATCGGAAACACTGCATGCGATGTGCTTGACAATAATGCATGTACTGTGTCTACGGCAAACAGTAGGGCACTAACAGTAGGAACTATTATTAATAGCAATAGTACTAGAGGGCTGACTTCAATTTTAATGTTGAGTTTCCAAATTATGAAGCTAAGAAAGGGACAAGACACAGTTTCAGGCAAACCTATCTCCCAAAAAGGTCAATCCTTTTCTCCTGAGTGTCACCCTAATGAGATGTGGGAATAGTAGGAATCGTTCTTGTTACTAAATGAGCAGGAGAGGCTTCAGCCAGCATTTGAGACCTGAGGAGAGGGCCCAGGTGTTGGGCTTCAGGAGCTCCTGTTATAATATAACTTGACAGGAGGCAGCTGGACTCCCGTGAGTCCTGCTCCAGGCACGCCGTGCTGCTGTGCAGAGCTCAGGATACACGGGTGCTGGGGAGTCTCTGTGATAAGATGCAGAAAGAGATCTCTCTCCCTTGAATAGGAGGACTACATTCTTTTCAAATCTATGCTCTACATCTCAGATATGAGACACAGGTTTGAATTCTGTCTTTGTCACTCTCTAGCTCATACTTTGGGGGAGATGATACTGATTTCCACCTTTCTTTTTTTTTTTTTTTAAAGATTTATTTATTTATTTATTTATTTATTTATTTATTTATTTATTTATTTATTTATTTATTTATACAAGCTCTGGGTACAGTCAGAAGCGCAGGAGGGTGAGAGAATTCACCAGAGCCAGAGCAGGGAGCAGAGCAGGCAGAAGGACCGAAGTACACTGCTGAGGGGAGCAGCGGGCGGCAGGAGAGGTCTGCGCGCCATGTGGGACCCTCCTCAGGTGGCCGGGGAGCAGCCGGGGATCGAACCGGCACAGCAGAGGCTGTGGGCAGCTTCGCAACCCAGTGCTCAACCGCTGCGCCACGGGGGAGGCCCTGATTTCCACCTTTCTTACCCATAAAATGTGACTAGCAGCAGTAACAGGAGTGATAGTCAACATATACTGAGAGCTAGCCATAAGCCAGACACTATATATGTACATTGTCTCACCTACTCCCCATCAAACCTTGTTAGGTGCAAATATTATTATCCCCATTGCAAAGATGAGGAGATTGAAGTTGGTAAAGTAAGTGCCTAAGATTACCCAAGGAGAAAGTGGCACAGCTCAGCTGCCAGCTGATAAGTGCCTCCTATTTCTCCAGAATGACACAATTATTTTCTTGATGGGACTGGTATCAGGGCACATAAAAGTTGAGAAAACAAAAGCAAAGCTGTACTTGAAATTGATATACCTTGGGCAAATAGTAGTTGTGATTATTATTCAAAGATAGTTACTATTTCTATGCAGAAATATTGATGGCATGTCAGGTAAAACTACAGAATAAAGAAAAATGTTTACACTATGTTTATAACTATGTAAAAACAGTGTGTGAAAGAGAATAAACAATTAAGTAAATGACTAGGTCTTCTAGTCTCCAAACTTCTAGCGTTGCATTAAAGTTTTGTTTCCAGAATAAAAATATTTTTGCTTGCTTTTTTCAAGGCACTGTGCCATATGAAGAAGGAAAAACTGTTCCTATGACTTTCTGTAAGGAAATCATAATTCCATTAGAAAAATAACATAGCAAAATATTTAGGGTATCATGCAATTACTATACTACCAAATGTGTAATAGTAAAGGTAAGTGTTATAAAATTCAGATTAGAGTGTGTGATATTTGGAAGGAACCCTGAACAAAGAGACAATTCAGTTTCATGGTAAGAGAGCAGGAAGGGCTTGTTAGCACAAGGACATGGTGTTGGGAAGGTGAAGAAATGAAATCTATCTAGAAACTTCAGGTAGAGAATGAAGAGAACAGCCAAAATACATTAGAGGAAGATTTGGCACACCCTAATAATGCAAGAGTCAGCAATGCAGATTTCATTCTGATGTCATAAGGACCTAAGGGTATTTTCGAGTAGGAAACTGGTAAGTACAGTGCAGTGCTGTATAAAAAGTGTTATGAAAATGATATGCAGGGCAAATTAGAGGAAAACAAAATGAATGTCTGGATGCAATTTGATGTTCAATGCCTTTATACAGGCTGTTTCCTCTTTCTGGAATGCCCTTTCCCTTCTTCACCTGCTTTCTTCCTTTTTCACTTTAGTTCCAGAGTCAGACTAACACTGAATTTTATCCATAGTATATAGTTTTCCTGTTTCTTTCATTCCAACACTCCCCTCCAACCCCAGATCAGGTGATTTAAGTTCTGTTCCCTATGTAATAATTATCCCATTATTGTTTTCTAGTCCATTTTCACCATTGTACTGTGATTTCCCAAAAGTAAGATCTATGTCTTTTGTTCTAATTTCCCAATACTTAAGAAAGTACCTTGCATAAAAGTGAGTTTCAACAAATGCTAAATGAATGAGTGAACACCGGTAAAGAGACTGGATGATTATGAACCAGTTCTCAAAATACCGATACCTCAGAAGTATTTGTCAGGTCTTTTAAAAAATTTCAAAGTCCTAATCTCCTTTGTCCCAAACCTTAAGTCACTGTTTCTAGGAATGGAACGTAGTTATCAGTATTTTTTTTAAGCTCCTCAACTTATTCCATTATGCAGCAAGCTGGAAACCAAATTTGGAACTAAACCAAATCATTTGCTGCAACTAAATTTAAGTCGTCAGGCAGTTTTAGGAATGTTGGGCTAAAACACTATTATATTATATATAATTGCTTTAGTGTCCCTGTGGACTGACGGTAGTCTACATATTTTGGACCTTGATAAACTGACTTTGAAAATACTTCCCGTGCCCATAGCTCACTTTTTATATCCCTAAAGAGGGGAAACTGATTCAAAACATCTCAAATGATTCAAAAACATACAAGTATGAGAGAGAGAGAGAGAGAGAGAGAGAGAGAGAGAGAGGAGACCAAGATCTCTAAAACCTTTATCAGCAATAAATATTAGCATGATCTGGGCACAAAGAACTCTAAAGACAATTTTGACAATTTTTTCACTTGCTATGATGACTCATGGAGCCATGTCAAAGTCAGCTGCTGGAACTGGTGAATGACTAAAGCAAAGCATGGGTGGATCAAATTTTTATTAAGTTCAAAGTTGCTACCCATGGAAATTCTTTAAACCTAGGATAACTTCTTTGCTCCTTAGGGCTATGAAATATTACTAACATGTATTGCTGCCTTAAATGTCAAATAAAGGCAACACATTTTAGTCATACCCTAGAGGTCAGTAGAGCATCTCAGTATTTTAGATGAATCAAGGTAGAAACAATACATTTGAGTTTTAGTGGTTAAATAAGAAAAAGAAAGCACACTAGATCCTTTCTCCTTCCTAAGCTTTTTCCTAATTCTGCTCCGTGCCTGCTTAATTTAAGTTCAATATACAGGTAAACAATATTCCTTTGTATTATAACAGCAGGGAAAAGGGGAAAGAAGACCATACAGATTCCCTTAGGCGTGAATAGTTTATTCAGACTTTTAGATATTGGTCATAGAATAAACTGCTTTTCTGTCATAAAAGGACACCACAATATTCTGTGATTCTGTGACTGTAATATTATTGACAAAAACAATGTATAACTAATCATTATGAAAACAGTTCAAATAGTAACTCTATAATATCTCTCTGGATCTCCATATTGTTTGTCAGTGATTTTCATTTATGTGGTTGTGTGCACATGAGCGCGCATGAATGTTTGTTGTTTTAAATAATCAATTGAGCGTGGAACTAGCAACGCAAATACTTGAAAATAAAGGGGATACTATATAGACTGCAGAGTTCTGAACTATATCCTTAAGACATCCAGCTATACCCTAACCTACTATTATCATCAAAGATTTGCAAAATGGGGGTGTTTCCTCTTCCTTCCTTAATTGTGGGAAATTTATTTTCAGAAATAGGTAGAAATAGCCATCAAAATCTAAACTGCTGTACATAGTTACAAGAAGGACCCATCTGAAATAAGTTTAACTTATTTCTATCATTCTTTCATTCTCCCTTTAGTCATTTTTCAAATTGTTTATTGTAATTTATGCTCTTAGCACTCTGCTACATTCCTTGAAATAAATTAAAGAAACATATAGGTTATTTTATAAAGCTTAAACTCCATTAAGAAAAGTGAGGTATAGGCCCATAAAATTGAATATAACAGAGCTAGACAACCTTAATGTGAAAAAGGAGAGAATGGAGGCTTGAGAGCTTGCTGAAGACAATGTAAATGAGACGAGAATTAAACTCGACATCAAAGGCTGATAGAATTCAAGTAGGCAGAGAAAGGCATTCCAGGCATCAGTTTGCAGGAATTTCCAAACAAAGGAGATATTTCTACCATCAATCTCACATGCAATCTAATGTTCTTAGATAAACTGATATCCAGCTCTTCACAAGGCCTTTCACAGGGTTTGGTAGATGAACTGCCAATTTTGTTTGCTTCATGTGCATTCAAATCAAACATGTCTAATGAATTCTGAGTACTGTGAAACAGGAAGATTCACAGGGCACTGGCCCAATATGAGAGATGCATTCTGCTTTGAAAATTGGGTAAAATGCTTCTGCATAATACCTATGTCTTTATATCTATACCCTGGTAAACACTGCTAAGTATTAAAAAAAGTATTAAGAAATATTTTTTCACATGTTTCCCCCCCCCCCAAAAATATTGTATGATTATGTTTAGGAGCACTAAAATGCTTTAGTTTTCTGTTAGAACAGGATGTTCTGCCTTTTGATCCATGAGCGGGTAAGTACTTTGAAATGATGGCCGGGAACTCTGCAAGTAATAAAGACAACCTGATGAACTTGTTTGTTTGCCACATGACAAACTGAGAACTTGGCAACTCTACTTAGTCACCCACAGAGCATGACATTTCTTTGTCAACTAGTCTTTCTGCTGAGTTGACTTGGTGTCTTCAGATTTCTTAATATCTTGTCATTTTCTTCCACAGCCTCCCATCTAGCCTTTCCTGATCCCTATGACCTGGTCAAAATATTTTAATAATGTATGCATAAACAATAAAAAGTAATTCACCCAAAGAGTCATGTATTCTTTTGAAGATGTTTGAGTTTGTAGGTGTATGCATGTGTATAATATATATATGCACATGTATGTATGTAAACTTATATATTGTAAAAACATAACTAATATGACTATTGAAAAATGTTATTTATATTAGAATTTTTTTTTAATTTTCAGGCTGACTAAAGAAGGGAATCTTAGATATTATATGGGCTATATAAAACTATTCCCTTTTCTTCCCCTCACATGATTCATTATGATATTCTAATAAAATATTTTCCAAAACTTTATGTTTAGTACATTTTAATAAGGCCTAACTATTTTTATTCTACAGAAACAGATTATTTAAGTTCCTCAAAGTGTATTCCAATTGCATTCTTTGGTCATATATAAAAAGACATCCTCAAAAATTCCTTGGTTATTTTCTTATTATTAACTTGATAATAAGCTAAAGGGTTATATTCACAATTTATACCTTCTTTGAGATCTGGATGATACTTCTCCAAAACAAGGACATATTTCTCAAAATCATCTTATTTTGTGTTTGTCAAGTACATATTTGTTTTTCTTTTTACTGTTAATGAATTATGTCAAATACATTTGAAAATATTCCCAGATAACTTTAAGTGATAATTAATGAATTTCTCCTTTTAATCACCTTTCAAAAGTAATATATTTAAAGATAGTCTAATAACAAACTGTGAAAATTAGCTGTCACTGGAGATGAAATTCTAAAGCATAGAAGTAAAAGTAAATTGCTATTTATTAAAAAAAAAATTTAGAGAGCAGGATGTTCTAGCAAGCCAAGAAAACAGATTCAGTCTTATCACTTATAATACATTGATAATACTATAGAAAATGGAGTACAATGAAATGCAATTGAGAAGATGATGTAGTAATCACACTATTTATCTGGAAGAAAAGCTTAGAATTTTCCTATGCCTAATATGTATTATTTTATTGTAGTTTTTAACATATAGCAAACCATAAAATAATTTTAATTAACAGCTTTTATTTTAGACTTATTTGAATTCTAGATGTTTGTGGAAAGTAGCAAATAAGGTTGGCTGCCAAGAACCTTAGAAAGCATTGAATATTAACACTTTGTAGAACTATTTTTCCCACTGACTAATATCCTTCCACCAGCCACTTTGGCAGACCTCAGGCTGAGTAACTAGGCCAGGTACGAGAGCTAATGAAGTAAATACAAGAGCCATAAGTGCTTTCACTACTCTCCAAAAAAGAGAGGAGCTGTGGCCCTATGGGCCTGAAAAGCCTGCCAAATCAAGGCGAAAAATAGAGCATCTCTAAAATAAAAAAATAAATGAAAGATAGAACATCTCCAGGCGGTTATGGTAAGCTGATGAAGTGGACATAAGAAAGATGAAATAAATCATAAAACAAATAAAGGAGGAGAATTCTTGGTAGACAAAATGTATCTATCCCAAATGTTTCAGAGCAGACTTCCTTAACAGTTGAAAAAGTTTCCAAAATCTGCAGGTCCTAAGAAAAAACATTGTTGCATTTGATTCACTTTAGTATTCTTTAAGGGGAAATTTAAAAATAGTATTTGAAAAGCATTATTAAAATTAATCACAACAATTGTCTAAGCACTTAGTCAATAACACAAGAATATTAAAAGGCTATAAGCTCTGAGACAGAAGAATTGCCAACAACAGTGCGCTTATTTGGAAAAAACTTTTCTAATGCAGTAAAAAATGATGAGATAGGCAACGGGTGGCAGATGAACTCTAAATGATAAAAGCCAGAGGAGTTTTCTGATCTCAATCAAAAACTTATTACTCTTAAATATTTTTTCTCTCTTTCAGATGAATTTTTGAAGAGTGAAAGAACAGAAAAGGAAGAGGGAAGAGGAGAAATACTGAAACTCTCTGTGCATGCTAACAGATTTGGGAGGAAATTCCAGAATATAAAGTGAAAGATATCTAGCAGGATGTTAAGATAAAGAACAAAGATAAGATGTTCTTAATGTACTTTGGACCTTTACCTGGAGTCATGCAATTATAGAATAATGCTTGTCCCTCTCACAGGCAGCTCTAATTCAAGCATTTCATTGTTTATTATACATTAAATAAAGGAAATATAGCATGACAAGCAGTTCTCTTTAGTCTCTGTTCTCAGATGTTTCAGAATAAGGTCCCTCTAACAAAAAATTAGTGAATCAAAGAGTATAACTAGATATTCCATTGAGGTATTGGAGCTGTCTGAGTCACTGAATGCTAAATTTTCAGGGAGTTTGAGCAGTTCCTAAACTTATGGCAGCTTGAAATTGATCATAACAGGAGTATTTATGCCATGGAAATTGACAAGACTACAAATCAGGGTTTAATACCACATCATTCCTTCCCTCTACTAGCATATGTATCCAGCCTCTTAAAAATTCCCAGCTATGTTAACTTAATATGTACAAAGCTTTATGTTAGACCTTGAGGAAATAAGGAATTCTAAGAAAACTTTCATGTCCTAAAGAGAGAAAAAAAAAGATATTCTGAAGAGATATACAAACTATTTTAAAATTTTGAAAATGCAAAACAATGCACATAACAGTAGAGCCAAATGAATAACAGAGAATATTTGAGTCCTATTTTTACAAGAGTTAGTAAAGAAAAGAACTCAGAAAGGAAACAATAACTTATGAGAGAGAGAACTCAGGTGGAGAGGAGACTATAATAAAGTGAGAAATATGCCCAGAACATCTAAAGAGATTGAACTTACTTTACTGGAAAACCTGGGTCAAATGTGAAGTTATAAGGCACAACAGAAAATGTATGAGATTTTGTAATGGTGAAACCCAGATCGAACTCTTTACCTTGACAGTTCTTAAATGTGTAAGGCTACTTTACCTCTGACAATCTCAGTTTTCTCATCTGTAAAATGGGGAAACATTCTATTTTCAAAGTTTCTGTGAGGATTAAATGAGTCGAAGTGTGCAACATCTCCTAACATAACATTGATTTTTTGAGAAGATACTCAAAAAAAAGGAGGTGCTTTTGTTATCATGCAAAAGTATACTTGGAATGCGCCCATATCTTAATTTGTAGGCTCATGAAATGTTAGAACTGCCTCTCCTAAAAATAAGCTTCTTTAAAAATCCATTTAGGTGGAATGAGATACCATCTCACACCAGTGAGAATGGCACATATTAAAAAAACTAGCAACAACAAATGTTGGCGAGGATGTGGAGAAAAAGGAACTCTTGTGCACTGTTGGTGGGAGTGCAAACTGGTCCAACCACTATGGAGAGCTGTGTGGAGATTTCTGGACCTACTAAACATAGAGCTTCCATATGATCCAGCAATTCCACTCCTAGGTATTTACCCAAAGGACACAGAAACATCAATTCCAAAGAGCACCTGCACTCCTATGTTTATAGCAGCACTGTTTACAATAGCTAAGCTTTGGAAACAACCCAAATGCCCCAAAATAGATGACTGGATCAAGAAGATGTGGTACATATATACCATGGAATATTACTCAGCATTCAAAAAAGATAAACACATGCAATTTGCAGCAACATGGATGGCACTGGAAGGGATCATGCTCAGCGAAATAAGCCAAAAAGAAAAAGAAAAATACCGGATGGTCTCACTCATAGCAGGAATCTAGAAAACTTAAATAAGGGACCAGGAAAATGAATATAAGAAAGTGAAAATCAAAATCAACAAAAAACTATGAACCAGAGACACTTTTTGGGGGGTGGGGGGCGGGAGGGGAAGGATTGGGGTCAGAATGGGGCATTTGCAATTGTATGGGGGAATATAAAAATAAAATTTAATATTTAAAAAAAAAAAAAAATCCATTTAGGTGGAATTTTTAAAAACTCTATCTTTAATTACCATATGGTTTCTCTCATTTGTAGAATATAAATAACAAAAAAAAAACTGGTAAAGCACAATAAAAATAACTCTTAGAGTCTGTGAAAACTATGGTGGGTACCACCATAGCGGGAGGAGGAGGGCATGGAGAGTGTAAGAGGATAACATATTGGCACTGGGGCTTTGTTGGAGGGCAAATGAAGCATGTGCACATGTAAAGTGGGAAGTTGTATTTCAAAACTTACATATTTTTTGTAAATGACTGATAAATCAGTAAGTTGTGATGAAAAAACTTATTTCTTATATTAATAGGCACAGAGAATTTCTTTTCAAACATATGCTTTTGATGGATGTACATTGTATAGGAAAAAAGAAAGTTAGGTCTCCTCTGCTTGAATCTGGTATTGTTTCCGAGCAGCCCTCCTTCTTAGCTCTGCTGCCCATGCCCTGAAGGTATTTCACTAACTGACCTGAATACCAGGACAGCACTGTGGAAACCATGGGCCACCAACCAATGCCTTCATTTCATAAATAAGTAAACTGAAGCTCTGAGAGAGGAAGTCAAAAGCAGTACTCAGACTGAAGTTCAGCTCTCTTAATTTTCAACCCCAAATCTGTACTACTGTAACAAAATAAATAGGCAGTTTACTTAGCTTTAGCCACTAGGGGTTTTACTCTTCAACATAGAATGTTGTAATACAACTAAAGGCTTTAGGTTTCAAGATAAGTAATAAGTAGTTTCATTATTTCCCACCCAAGTATTTTATTTCACCCATTGTGGCAGCTACCAGGTTAGTTTAGACACTTCTTATAGGTAGGAAAGAGCCACCAACTTCTGAGATTGCCCATTAACAACTTGAAAACAGATTATGTTAAAATCCTCACTGTTGTATAGTTTTTAGTTAGGTAACTAATAAAAATAAAGGAACTAACCTTCAAGTAACTGGAAAGTACACCATTATTTCCCTGTTCCAACCCTCCTCACATATATTCTCATCCTTTCAATACACTGTTCACCAAGAGCCTCCCCCATTGCCATGGATAAGTCTCAGCACTACCACCACAACAGCCCTCCCAAGGCAAAGTGGCCAGAGTTTAATCCCCCGCAAGGGAGCTAACACCCATGGGGCAGCAGACCTCTCCTGCTTTGCCCATTACTCCCCTTAGCAGTGTATTTCAGTAGATCTGCCTGTTCTGCTACCACTGTCTCTCTCGTGAATCTTCTCAATCCCCACATCTCTAGCCTGCACTCCAGCTCTTCTACGCAAAAATAAAAAAATGAAAATCTTACAATAAATGAATAATTCTTGGGAAAAAAATACTGTTCACCAAGTAGAAAGTTCTGCTTAATAGAGTTTTTTCCTAATAATTGAAGATAATCTCAACCTTCATTTATTGATGACTTTAAGAGTAAAACAAAAATATGCATCCTTATCCGGGGCTAGATGCAAATGGCCCTTGGCTACATGAGTGTGTAGAACTGGATTAATACACAGTAAAGCATTAGAAATATTGAATACATTGGAAAAAAACATTTCCAGAGGATGGTGGAAATGAGGTGGCTGCTCTGCAGCTCTAAAGCATAAATTCAATTGCTGAGCTCCAGTTCCTGAATCATATTTGAGAGATCATATGGATTCATATATTCTTTGAGTTTCTTGCCTATGTATTCATTGCTTATACTATCTTTTGACCCTCAGTCTTGAGGCTGCTCATATTTCGAGTGGTAGATATTCTTTCAGAATGTGGAAACTAACCCTGAGTATCCCACAACATCCTCAGAACCAAAAGACACAATTCCTAAGACTTCACTGTAATCTTAAAACCCTGTGCCTCTCTAAAAGGCATTTTAGAAATTCCTCAAGTTTTTCAGAGTCCAGTGCCAGATGGGAAGGCAGACAACCCAGGTACAGATCCAAGTCTATGATCAAAATATCTGCTCTAGGGCCTCCCCTGGTGGCGCAGCAGTTGAGTGCTGGGCTGCGAAGCTGCCCACAGCCTCTGTAGCACCAATTCGATCCCCGGCCGCAGGCGAGGGTCCCACATGGCACACACACATCTCCTGCCCTGCCTGCTGCTCCCCTCAGCAGTGTATTTCACCAATCTGCCTGTTCTGTTCCCCGCTCTGGCTCTGGTGAGTCCTCTCACCCTCCCGCGCTTCTGACTGTACCCAGTGCTTGTATGAATAAATAAATAAATCTTTAAAAAAAAAATCTGCTCTAGCTGGAAAGAGCCTGGTGCCTTGGATTTCACCAAGAGTAATACCTGGAGGTTAGTTCTGCGAATAAAATAACCCTTGGAAACACTCTTACAAAGTTAGATATCTCTGAAAGAAATAAAAGGTGGGACAAATGCTGCCTGACTCCCATGTTTTAGTACCATTGGGGCACAGAACCCTTTAATTACATGTACTATGAGGTACTGACCACTTATTCTAATAATGTGAAGGTATCCAGGGAGACGTTCAAGGCAGCATTCAAAAAACTAGAAAGGGAGAAAGGTTGGGCACAGTAGTAGCAACAATTTCATCACAGAGGCTGAAACCAAGAGCATCAGGCTGACCATGGCCATCAGCACCAGCTAGGCAGAGAGCTTAGAAGCCACAAAACAGAAGCCTCTTCTGAACATGAAGAATCACAGCAAGACAGTGAGCATTGCCAAGTGGGGAGAAGCCACAATAGTTTCTTGTTCTGGCTGAAATGTATGCTTCCATTCTGTAGACTGGCTGTGGCTTTGGTGTTCTGAATCACTCTCTTGGTAGCAGTCCTAATTTGCTCTCTAGCAGCATGGGTAGGAGGCAGCGAACTGGAATACTTACAAAACCCAGCCAAGTAGCATGAACAGTGATGTAGATTGTGTGGGCACTATGCACACTGAAGAGCAAATGCCCTTTAAGAGGGGACAGTTACGGATTAGCCCAACTATTATTTTCATGTATCAGTGTGAGACCAGATCTTCCACTTGTAGGATTTTTTAATGTGAAATCTTCCACTTAAAATAGTTTCACCACAAAGCAAAAGCATTAGTACTTAAAAATTAATGCAAAAGTAATTGAAATCATAAATTTTATATTATATATTTTGTCACAATAAAAATGATTTAAAAAAAGAAACAAAAATCATGTGGGACATATAAATCCATCTACAGTCTGGATTCTGTTTTAAATTCTCCAAAGTCTGCCCTAGTAATAGGGCCTGGCACTGCCCTTCCTTGCATGTCAATCTCTTTCTCTCCCCATTTCTAAAAATGGCTAAATCCCAGGGTCTCAGCCCAGGGTCCCAGGTCCTGCAATCTGCCACAAGATTACCCTAAAGGTACACTTTGGAAGATCTGAGGGTTTTCTTGCCATGGATTCTAACAAACTGTCAAAATAGTCAGCACTTGAACACAGTGGGGGTTGGGGTACTGGCCCTCGACACAATAAAAAAGAAACATAACTGATTCTCCCAAAATTTAACTATGATTGTCTCTCAATATTCATAAAGGATTGGTTTCAGGAAATAACACACACACACACACACACACACACACCCCTTGCAGATACAAAATCCCTAGCTGCTCAAGACCTTTATTGATGGCCCTCTATATCCATAGGTTTTGCATCTGCGGATAATCAACCAATATCCAATTGGTTGAATCTGTGAATGAGGAACCTGAGGAAATAAAGTCAACTGTATTTACTGAAATGATCTGGGTTTAAGTGGACCCATGCAGTTCAAACCTGTGCTGTTCAAGGGTCAAGCGTACACCCTACTGCCTTTGTTGGAACATCAAAATCCTCGCTGTGTGTTGTGTGCTGGCACCATGCTAAGTATCTTATATGAATTATCTCACTAAATAAAATAACCCTGTAAACTAGTATTACTTCCCTAATAAAACCTGAGATCAGAGAACTGCACAATTAAATTCAAATATGCAGCTATTTCATGGAAGTACTAAAATTTAAACTCAAGTCTGAAGCCAGGTCTACTTCACTGCCTCTAAATGGGAAATGCAGGAAAGAAGAGAGCGCGGCGTATTTCTAAACCTCTAAAAAGATGGAAAGGGAGATTCATTCTTGTGGCAGTCTGAGTCAACTTTACACCATGTTTTAAAGGTTCACCAATATTACTAGTTTCCAATTTTACAACTTTCTATATACAGTTACCTGTGGTTTCTAGTTTAGGGATTTCATGGACCAATAATATTCAAAAATATATTTTGGAAGCAACAAAAGATTGCCAAACTTCTATTTGGCCAAGTAAGGATATTAAAAAAAAAAAAAACTATCATTTAGAAACATCATTACTTTGGTGAATGACAACTACATATTCTCTCTCTCTCTCTCTCTCTCTCTCTCTCTCTCTCTCTCTCTCTCTCTCTCTCAAAGGGAATCTGGCCTCCGTTTGCCCCCATCATGGCTGGTTGTATGCATGCACATGCACGGGGAGCCCCAACCTCAAATGTGTGATGTTGCACAAGCATGCTGGGAGGATCATTGGAGCTTGGAAAACCTTACACCACAAAACAAAACAATATCATTATAAGTGAGGGCTTGGTTCCCATGTCTCAGGGTAAATCTAGAATATCTTTTATTTTGCATATGAGGCAACTGAGGTCTCAGGAGGTTAAGCAATTTCCTTAAATAACACCTTTCAGTAAATAACACTTCTTTAATAACTCTTGCAGAGCCAAGCCAAGAATTATCTTGATAGCCTCTTCAGTTCTTTTTTCATCATTAGAGACAAGCTATACAATAATGTTAATATTATATATATATATACTAGAATACTTAACATTATTAATTAAGTAGGTTTACAAAAGGATAGATTTGGAAGTTTGCCACTATTTATAAAAATGATTCTGGGAGAAAATACATTCTGTGACACAACTGACAGATGTAAATGTGGTTTATAACACATAAGTATTCCTTGGTTTCATGTCCTGCTTCCCCAGCTACCATGAAAAGAACATTTAGTGTGATCCTCACAGGTGAATCAGCTTCTAGCCCTCATAGAGGGTTATGTGATTAACTTCAAATCAAGAGTTTATAAATCTCAGAACTTCTGAGTATGTTTGCACCCTCATTAGCACTCAACATAAGACTGAGATTGGGTCACTGACATATAATCAGGAAATAGCTATTAGCATAAACCTTAATTGGAATCCTAGTTACTGTTCTGTTAGCATAGCATCCTTCCTGGGTTTTAATGAGCACTGTCCTATGAAAATATCCTTTGAAACTGGGACCTGCAGACAAACATGAGTCTGTAAACCATACATACTTTTAAAATTCAAATATATTACCTCTTTCAGAGATAGTCATGACTGTAGGAAACTCTCAGTTCAAGGAACAAATAATTAAATATGACCAGCATCTGACTCTGGTGAACTGACTCATAGTTGTTTTTAATTTATAATCATTAGCCCAGATTCTTCAGTGATATGATACACATATACATGCAAATATATGTATATATCTGGTGATATGAGGTATATAAAGGTATATGTGCATACACATATGATATATGCATATATGATGGATACATGCATGTAAGCATATTTGACCACAGACATTATATACAATAATGGAAGTATTTTTGTATATATTTTAGATAATACTATATATGATATATAGGTACTAGTCAGAGAATAAGATCAGTATCAGGGAAAATTTTCTAATTATGAAAAATGGCCATCATACTTGAGAACTTCAATTTTCTTCTCCATTTTCCAAGGCTTGCATTTGACTGTAGCAATCACTTGTCTATTCTCATCTAACTCTGCCTTCAATCTTTCCAGCTCCTCTTGATCAATTTCTTCTTCTTCTTCCCTTTAAAGGAAAAAAAACCCTTAATAAAGGCTTGAGTTTAAAAAAGAATGCTATCCACAAAAGAAGACTGCTATTGGATAGACATCAGCTTGACTATATATAGTGGATGAATATACTAGATCCATAAACATTATCAGAGTTCATAGTTAATTGTTGATGCAGGATTTCTGGAATTACTATAACTTTAAACAATAGTGTTTACATTCTGATGCCCTGAAACTGAGCTGTTCTTTTCTGTACACATCCTAAAACTCTCAGAACTAGAAAACCTGTGGAAAGAATAATTGCAGACCTATCAAGATATTATCCTCTCTCCTTTGTTCCCTGATACACCTTGAAGTACGTTTGGTGGAAATGAATCTTTGAGAAGAACGTCAAAGGAATTCAGTTGCTTACTGAGCAAATGAGATTTATCTTTTCACTTCTATGTTCCTAGTATTGCAAAATATGTACAGTCCAGAACTTAAAAAAAAAAAAAAAAAACTAAACACGAGCAACATGATTTTGAAACAAGGAATGTAATTCCATACTGTAAAGATTACTTGGTAATAGATTGTTTCTTTTATTAAACTAATGTTGTTAAACTTCAAACTCACCCTTCTATTTTTAATATGGTGATATTGGGGCTGGGACTCTGTGGGGCTCATTTTTGCGTTGTCAATATGACTGCTAGTAAGGTATACTAAGACAACATGTGTTCTTGCACTTCATTTTCTGACTATTTCCAGAGGTAATGCTTTCTCTTTAGCAATAATTCTTAGTCCTGGGAGCTGCATGGTCTTTCAAGAATGGCAGAGAAATATAGTTTGCCAGCTTCATCATCACCCCCATAGAGTCCAGCATTGCTAGAGCATCATCCCCCATGCAGGGGCCTGGGTTTCAGCTCCATGGGTCTCTCCTCTGTGCTTCTAATTTTTACTTTTAACATCTTACCATTTTCCTCCAGCTCTTGGGGCAGTAGCATCATCCTATTGCTGTTGTCACCATGATATTTTATTGTTCTATTATCACCTTTCAGTGACTATTTAACAATTATTTATACCTACTAAATAGTTCCCGTACTAAACTATACATGGTTCAATTAACTGCTGATGTTTCTTTCAACCAATTGGACCCTGATAAAGAAACTGTAATCTGCTTAATGTTAGTCAAAAACATCTCATAGTTCAGGAAGCTCATGACTGACATAGCTGATGTTGAAAGTTCCAGAAGATATCAACAGTTTTACATCCTGCTCTACAAAAGCACTTTACAATCTCCTTCCTTTCCTGCCAATTCAGTTTTTAGTCATATCATGGCTATTGAAACAAAAATTTACTTTAATTCTCTAAGATAACACTTCTTGTTGGCTATCTAGTTTTTGGCCAGTTCAGATTATTTTGCTTAGAATAATAACCAACAAGCTGGTTCAAGAACACTACCAAAGTATGCTAAGATACAAGTCTGATTTTTAACAGGTTGCTTCTGTTTTTATTATTTGATGTTTATTATATAAAATCTTACAGTGCTGTACAACTACAACATAAAATATATGAGAATTTTTTATGACATCTATATTCACATTTTGTTTTTAATTTGCCAATTATAATGAGTTGGTTTATCTTAGGAGGAAAAATATGTTTTAGGGAAAATTATCAAAATTGTTTCCATGTAGACATAGATTAAATCTAAATTCTATTGAGAATTGTTTTGCTGAAATATTTACAGAAACTAGCAAAAAGAAAAGAAAATTGATGTCAAGAAACTATTAAGAATGGAGACTAGGGGCCTCCCCTGGTGGCGCAGCAGTTGAGTGCCGGGCTGTGAAACTGCCTGCAGCCTCTGCAGCGCCAGTTCAATCCCCGGCCACCAGCGAGGGTCCCACATGGCGCACAGACCTCTCCTGCCCTGCCTGCTGCTCCCCTCAGCAGTGTATTTCGTCAGTCTGCCTGTTCTGTTCCCTGCTCTGGTTCTGGTGAGTTCTCTCACCCTCCCACGCTTCTGACTGTACCCAGTGCTTGTATAAATAAATAAATAAATAAATCTTAAAAATAAAAAAGAAGTGGGGCTGAATAATATTTACTTAATAAATGGCTTATGTATAGAATTTTCTGGATGACAGGGTTATTATCATGAACTCCATGCTCAAAGTATACTAAAATGAATAATATGTAAGATATGATATGGATAGACATTATTTCTAATCTAAAAAATATAGTCTTTTTTGTTAATTATTGATTGTTCCAGGAGGGCCATCCTGTGTTTCAAAATATAGTTCTGGTCAGATAAGTTAATTTCAAATATGCAGTAATTAAAATATGACTTCAACAGAATTACAGGGAAACAGATTTTCTAAAGGAAGGACAGCTTTGATAAAAGAAATACTAATCATATTAAAAGGATATAAGCATAGATTTGCTTCATCTTCTAAAATTTAGGATTAAATCCACGTAACAATAGTTTTGTATCTTAGTTTGATTTATTTAAAGCAGAGTTGTTGGGGAAAATTAATATGTGCTGAATTCCTCACTGCTATTACTAATTCACTTAAAAACTGGGTCAGGAAAATCCTATAATATTATTAGAAATACTCCAAAATGTCTAACAAAGCAGTGTTTTTTAGTCACCATCTCCAAAGATAATGAACATACAAACTAGGTTTTAGATGGTTTCCAGCATTTTGTCAGTTTAAATGAAACTCCCTCAGGTGTTTTGCTTGAACATTTAAATAAAAAAGACCATGAATTAATTAATTTAAATGTGCCATGATTTGCCTATTAATCTTAGTCTCAACATATATTTGCTAATACATTTTCTTGAAAAAAACTCTTATTTAAAAAGTGAACTAATAGAAAATGTACCTTACAATAGACCAGAACTATCAATTATCACAATATTGATACTATTTAGAACAGTTGACCAAATCTGCAAAACTAATGAAGACAAAGTCCATTTTAGTCAAGTGTAGTTATATGATAGAATAGAGAGGCAGCAGTGCTTCTCCTCAGAATCTGGAAGAGAGCAGAACCTGCTAAGGACAGACATTGTCACAGGATCAGATTCCCTCACACAACAGAGGCTAAGGCCAGTTGACACATACTTCTTATTTTCAGAGGTTGAGCAGTTGACATGATGGTCTTAAGAACAAAGGAACAGAGGAATTCCCACCGATCTCACCTTTTTTAAAGGCCCTCTGTCGGGCATAAGTTGAGAAGAAAAGCAAATTCTGGAACACAACCTATATTGTGCATATGACTATTGGAGACATTTTCTTGATGAAATACCACTGTCAAAAAACATCGACTTTGCTAGTAGGAAATACTATTAGATAAAAGAGTAATAGCAATAACAATAATACAAAGAACTTCAACGAGTGTTGCACTATGTTTTTGAAAGGAACAAAACAAAGATATTTGAAGACAGACATAAAAAATACCAGAGTCAAAATTTAATGCAGATGATGGATTGATCTTTGAAGAAAGAAGAGGTGTTTGTGGAGGAGGAGGTAAAAAAAGGTGCAAGAAGGGGAGGAGGGAGACTTAAAAATTTAAATAATTAAACATATTAGTAGAGGAGTTACTCTCTTATTCTAGGAGGCACTATCATTTATTCATACCAGTCTTCCTGACTGGACAAAATTTCCATTAGGTTGCTGTATTTAGTTAAAACTATTTACGAGGAAGTAAATAATTGCTAGTTATTGAATATGGAATATATTCTCTTTGAAGGACATCTTGAAAAGTCCCTCATCATTTCAAGTCGAGGAGTGCTTTTCAGGAGATCCCATTACCTTCTGGTGGCTCAGTGACTCAACTACCTGTGGGTGGCCATGTAACTATTCTCTTAAAGTCTTTCTCCAGCCTAAGCTTTATATAAGATATGTGTTACATGCACACTTTTCCTACCTGCCTGCAATCTGCCAAATTTCTTGAAATCAAAGGCCAGAAAATTATTTTCTTAAATTTTCCCTAAACAGTATCTAATGCATTATTCCACCCAAATTCAGTGCTCAGTAAAACACTGATGTAGTGGAAAGTCTGATACAAGTTTGTATTATAAAGAAAATAACACCTCCCAATCATCTGTAACAGGGAACAGCACCTTTTTTCCGTAAAAGGATGATAATTGATATTTTAGGCTTCGAATGCTACATAGTCATCTGTTTTGTTTTGTTTTATTTTGTTTCATGAATAACCCCTTTGAACTATAAGAGCCATTCTTAGTTCTTGGGTTCAGGGTTGGAATTAGATGTAGTTTGCCTATCTCTGCCCTATAGATAAAATAATTTGGACTTATTGTTTAATGTTTAAAAATTTTTCCACTTAGAAAACATGGTATATAGTCAACAGGATAACTTTAACATACTTAAATTAACTATAAGATATTAAGGACCTGTAGCAAGTTAGATCTTTCTCCAAATCACATAGTTCATTTTAATGTATATTTATTTTAAAATTCAATTTGAATATTAAAATACATTTACTTTAGTGGAAATAAAAATGCAGCATCATTAAGCCTGTCTAAAAGCCATTTTAGTTACTAACTTTAAGGTCAAAGAGTATCTAAAGGGAGTGGACTTCTTTCAGCATCAGGTGCTTTTCAATGAGTAACAATTCAATTTAGATCGGAACTGACTTACGCTCCTCTCCTCAACCTCCTTCTCCTTTCTTTTTCTCTGGCCTTCCTTGTTTCTTCATCCTCTGGTTCAGGTTCAGGGTCATCCTCATTGATAACATCTCTTTTCCGTTTCCTCTTTGGTCTCAAACTCTCTCTTCGAGGTAGTTTTTCTTCTTCCTCTTCACCTAAACACGATAGTTAGTGAATATATCAGCAAGTATTCTCTTCTGCAACCAAATGAATTCTTACTTTTCAATTATCATTGTCATACATCTGAGACCACAGTCTAGCAATTCTTCATATCACAATAAGATGCACCTTGCCATATATATTTCATAGCATGCCATTTAAATACATTTATCCAGATTTCATTTACTTTGTGATTCATTTATTTCTTAGTGCACAGGGCAGGAATAGCAAGGAAATGCTACAAGCTAGAATAATTTGGAATAAACGATGCAGTCCTTTTTTTTAATGTTTGATATATTTTATTTTATATAATTCTTACATCATTTTTCATTTTTGCACAATGTATACATTCTCACCTTGGTTATATTCCCCATACAATTGCACCCTCCCTTATTTTGACCCTAATCCCTCCTTTCCTCCCTCCCCTCCCCCACCCCAGTAGTGTGTCTCTGGTTCATAGTTGCTTGTTGATTTTGATTTTTTTTTATTACAATTAGTCTTTTTCCTGGTCCCTTATTTGGGTTTTCTAAATTCCTGCTATGAGTGAGACCATCTGGTATTTTTCTTTTTCTTTCTGGCTTATTTTGCTGAGCATGATCCCTTCCAGCTCCATCCATGTTGCAGCAAATTGCATGTGTTTATCTTTTTTGATTGCTGAGTAATATTCCATTGTGTATATGTACCACATCTTCTTGATCCAGTCATCTATTTTTGGGCATTTGGGTTGTTTCCATAGCTTAGCTATTGTAAATAGTGCTGGATGCAGTCCTTTAGATCGCTCCTAATTCAAATTACCTCCATTCTTGAGTCCAAGTACATCTATTTTCTTATTCTACATATTTTTTCTTTCTTAAATGAAATGGATAAGAAATGCATTTGCTTGATCATTCTATCCTTATGAATAGAAATGACTTGTATATATGAATTTAATGTAAAACTGAGAAAAAGTGATATTTTGTTCATCAACTAACAATGCCTCATAAAGCCAAAACTTCTTAGGAAGCTTCCAGGAGAAAGAATAGAAAGTTCCTTCCTTCAAGGGAATTTTATAACACACAACCCTACTTCATTTTCATTTAGTTGCTCTTTAACTTCTCATAATTACAATCAACTATTACATTAAAAAGCAAACATTATAGTTATCACTATTCCCTCAATAGAAACAACTGTAGGAAATTTGCATTTCAGTGGAAAACTGTGATTACCAGTATCGTATTCTTCAGTATATCTGATTCAGAATCTATGAGAGCTATTTTGTGTCTCCATAAGTTATAGATAATTGGACAGCAATGCAAAATAATTCTTGTCCGTAGACATGCAAATGAATTCATCCATTGAAGACATAATCAAAACAAAGTTTTGGGCCTCCCTGGTGGCGCAGCTGTTGAGCGCTGGGTTGTGAAGCTGCCTGAAGCCTCTGCAGCACTGGTTCAATCCCCGGCTGCTCCCGGGCCACCGGAGGAGGGTCCCACATGGCGCGCAGACCTCTCCTGCCACCCGCTGCTCCCCTCAGCAGTGTACTTCGGTCCTTCTGCCTGCTCTGCTCCCCGCTCTGGCTCTGGTGAATTCTCTCACCCTCCGCGCTTCTGACTGTACCCGGTGCTTGTACAAATAAATAAATCTTCAATTAAAAAAAAAAAACTTTAAAAAAAAAAAGTTTTGCCTCCATTTGCACAATCATTTGAATATTACTAATCTGTAAGTGGATTTGCTATTGGAATTTCCTTTGGACTGCTTATAATACCTCACCAGAGTCCTCATTAATTAAATATGCCCATTTTTCATATGTGTCATGAATTTATTTTTTTAATTATTAACTAACAATGCTTACTTTATAAAATTTATAATTTATATCTAAGATGTAAATATTATCCATAATATTAATTTTGGTTAGGAGAATCAGGAAATAACTTTTTAACTATTGCTAGAACATTAAAAAAATTTATTGCTAGAACATTAGTTTACAGCACTATGTAATTCAGAGGTATAGGATTACCCCTCTTTAGATGTATGTCACCACGCCACACCTACCACCAAGGCAACCATAGTCCTCCAGCAAGTCCATTGGGCCCTGTCTACCCTTATCTTTTCACCCTCCTCCCCCTCCTCCGGTAGCCTCAATTCTACAGTCAGATTCTAGAGTAATAGGTTTGGTTTTGACTGACCCTTTGTTTTGTTTTTCTATAGTCCATCTTTCTTTCTTCCTTATTTCACATAGCTTTAGTCCCTCCATTTACGTCTATGTTGTCACAAATAGCAAGAGTTCATCTTTTTTACTGCCAAGCAGCATTCTATTGTGATAGCACATCTTTTTAATCCACTCATCTGTTCTTGGGCACTTAGGTTGTTTCTACAACTTGGTTATTGTAAATAATATGACAATGAGCATAGGAATGCATGTATCGCTTCAAATTAATATTTTTGCGTTTTTCAGATAGACAACTAGGAGTAGAATTGCTGAATCATATGGTAAATCTATTTTTAATATTTTGGGGAACCTCTATACATATTATCAATAAGGGCTACTTGATCATGAGTAATTTGTAGTTTGAGCAGTATGTGTGTAAGCCATTCGAATAGACTCTAGACTGGAGATTCTATTTGTTGGATTTTACTTTTTTTGTGAAACCATCAAACACCATCCACACATGCTTCTGTGATTATATGTGGCAGCACAACCCCAAAAGTAAGAGGGTGACTCTCCTGAATCACCACTATTCCACGGAAACATATCCTAAAAGGCCCATTCCCACTTACTTGAATTTTCTTCAGTATCATCTTCTTTTTCCTCCAGTTGGATTTGAACTGTTGAAGAAAGATACAGTTCTTTAAATGTGGCACAACTGTTAACAATGGATTTTTACTATTATTTTTATCATAAAATTATTTGTACAGTTATTAAAAATACTTCTCAATAAAATTTTCAAAATAAAGTTTATTAAAGATATATGACTACTACACTTTAAACAATCTTATATAATGTTACACAAAGACTTGTCTGCTTCATTGCTTTCTAGGACTTACAAAATATATCAGTTACAAGTTGATTCAAAATAGTTTTGACCAAAATAAATTTGTTTTGTGATACGATGACTTGGAGCTTGTTGACTGATTCCTTTGATTATAAATTGAATTGTCAGTAAAGTTATATCCACAGGCACAATTTGATTAGCATAACCAAATTTACTCTGAAAAGGAGACTATTTCATTCTAACCAGCTATTCAGTGTCAAAGTCTTTCAAAAAAATGTTTAAGACAGATTTTTCAATTTCAATTATTTCTACAGGTATTATGTGGATACAGCCTAAATTTTCTAATATATGATTTACCTTAGTAATGTGGGGGCAGCCGATTTTACATTTTTTCCCCAAGTCAAATGTCATTTCTCCTGCTTCTATCTTACCCCATACTCAGATAGCACCTTGTCAATAATTTTACCCCATTTTTATAATGGCCTTATAAAATTTTAATGGCACATTAATATGGGAAAATCAATTAACTGCCTATTATTCCCCTTGTCAATTATCATCCATATAACGGGCAGGAATAGAGCTCTGCAATTTGTCATGGTAAAAATTAGAGTAAACTGTATCTTTGAAACCATATAATGGTAACATGCTTATGAAATACTAATTTTATTTTTATTTAAGGTGTATGGGTATATGTTCAAAAAAGCAAAGATGATAAACAATGTTGCTTGGAACAGAAGAAACAACCTTTGATTTTGTTTCTGCTGGCTGTCAAGGGTTATTATCACTTGACAGGCATATTGAAAAGGCAACAAATGCTAAGAGTTCAAACTCCATTCACAAAGAAGATTATTGTAAAAGCAGTTTTTGCCTTTAAACGGCATCTGCATAAAAATTTTTAGGTATGCAAAAATGTTATCACGCAATGTCAGCCATGGAATGTGAAAATAAGTATTCTTTTGTTCAGAGTGGACATATGCCTTCTGTTGCTGGATGTAACTAGATCTGCACAGGACAAAGATCTTTATGTCACCATTGAGAGGTTGCAGTAGTGAAGGCAGACACTTCTAAAAGATATTCTACATTCCACAATAGGTCATGGTCTCTTATGGGCAATTAATGCCACCACCAAGCTTCTTCAGTCAAAGAATTCTCTAGGAAGGCATTTTAATGATACATGATTAGCCTAGAAGGAGAGTATTATCAGTGTGCATAATGCAGAAATAGCTGAGGACAAATGGCAAACACACAGCCCATTTTGCAACATGCAAAACTAAAACAAATTAAAAATATTCACACAAAGGGTGATACTGATTTGTAATAATCAACTCACTAGACTTGATTAAATAAAATTAAATGAAATAAATAAAATTATTTAATGAACAAAACACAAATATGTTTAAAAGGATTATATATTTTTTATTAAAAAGTAGCAGGATGAAATATTCCAAGCCAAGTTGATGAGCAACAAACCATTTTCCTCCAATAAACAGGGGAGTGGAAAAAAGCAAGGATGATGTCATGAATCATCTTCTCTGATACAGGAAAGTTACAAGGACCACTAAGTAAGACCTAAAAATCAGTAAGGGGAGACATTCTTGTAGTTGCAAGTAAAGAACTGGAAAAGAGCTCTGGTTTCTAAGTGATGCAATGGAGAGTATTGCAGAAATAGCCCCTGCTTTCCACTGAGCTGGCTTTCTAACCATGATGCCATCTGCACGTGACCGTCCATACATTCTCATTAGGTGCTGTCTTTACTCAATAGCATTTCTTTGTCTGGCAGTTAAGTAAGGTACCATGGAACAGTCATTTCCATAATAATTGTGATAATAATTGATTTGTTCATGATTCAAACTATCAACCAAGGCATCATCAGCATTAAGAACTAAACAGCAACACTACGTGACAAGGAGATTCAAGACTCCATCAGGAGCCTCTGACAAACTTTGATTTTAATAGGCCATAATTTGGTCTGAAAATCTTCTAGAAACAAGCTAAGAGTCCTCCTCAGAACAAAAGCCTGTGCAAAAGAATAGCGCAGAATACTTAAATTGGGCTACAGATTGTCTTTACATTCTTAGACAATTCGGGGGATGGCTTGGTGCCATCTCTCAGCAACCCCTAGTAGCTTAGTCCCAATCGCATGACCCAACTCCCTTTCCACACCTTGGCTGCTTTCCAAAGTCTATCGTTTATGTACTTTAAAAATAACCAGTCTCCTGGGGAGTGATAGGAAGATAGTGAAAGGGGAGGGGGAGTCCTGTCAAAATGTTGGAGGCAGTGAGCAAAACTGCATTGAAGGATCCTTATTTAATAGAAAAATATGCAATAGGAGCAGATGAACGCCTAGGCAACCCAGATCCTCATTTCATGCAAATAGACCCAGTAATTAAAAACAGTAAAAGAAAACAACAGCAAAATGTCACATTTCAGCTGCATTAGAATTGGAATCATTCAGAAAAGTGGATGCTGTTTCAGGCAATCTTCTTTTAATCTATAGCACTGAAAGTAGTTTATGGTTCTATAGCATCAGGGAGGTCAAATAGCTGTGAGTTGAATAGTATTGCCTGTTCCTCTGACCCACACTTAGCTCACAAAAAAGATCTGTAGTACCAGGTTATTGCTTTGGAAACTGAGAATTCATTTATTCAATCAGCACTTATTGTGTACTCATAAGGGTTTGTAGATTATAAAAGAAAATGCCACTGTCTTTAACAAATGCTACTTGATGCAAAAGAATGGCTTTATTACAATGAGGTCCAAGATTGTATGTGAGTATCTTATCCAGCTTACTCAGGTTATCACAGCAATTTATTTAGATATCAGACCCTTTTCTATGTTTCTTTTTAGGATTCCTCTATATGTGTCGGGAAAAGTTAACACCAACCCTTTTATATAAATGGGGATTCTATCACCTCAGTCTAAACTATTCTCAGAGGATATTAATCTATGCCAAAATGAGCACATTTTCAAATCTTAACTGAAAAATCTGTGTCATTGGTTTGCATTTGAGTTGAGATGTGAACAAGGAGAAAAAAATTTCAGGAATACACCAAGGTTTTTTCACTTGGGCAATTGAGAGTATAGAATCTCAAGAAACAGGGATGATAAGGCTATAGGGAGATTAAAATAAGCGGAAGGGATTGAAGATTAGTAGTTTTATTTGACAAGTGGAATTTAAGATGTCTACTACACATCCAAGCAAGACCTGAGTACATAGTCAGCTATTTGAGTCTAGTGTTCAGAAGAAAAGTCTAAGCTAGAAACAAAATTTGGGAATGATTAGTACAGTGAAGCAACATAAAGCCATCAGGTAAAATTACTGATAGTTATGCTAGCAGGAATGCTCCTAAATGATTCTACGAGAATGAGAAACTAATGACATAAATTAGGAGATGAACCCCCTAAAATGTTACTTAAATGTACAACTTAAATTTGAATTATTTATATGTGGCTTTTGCTTTTGTTTCTGTGATGTTTCTCTGACTGAGACTTTGTTGAGACTGGGCAACTTACTGATAAGTCCCTTGCTTATAAATGTGTGCAACAGTTTAAAGTTGGGACTAAAGGATGAGAAAGGGAAAAGAAAAGAAAAGCAAGATAAAAAGAGAAAATGGAAAGAATAAGGAGAGAAAGGGGGAAATATAACAAAGGAAGGGAGGAAAAAGCAAAATCAGGGTAAAAATTATAAGTAACAAAAAGGGGGAAATGTAAGTATAAAGCTAAACATAAAGCAAAAGTTGCATTATGTCTTTGCTATATATTATAAATAAAATTATAAACTCTAAATTCACATTTTTACTAATATGCTAAAATACTTCAAATTCACAAAAACTAGACAAGCTTTAACTGTTTCTACCATTAACACTTTTTAAAGCAATAACTGGAAGATAATGAATCATTTTACTAGAAGTGGTGAACTAGAAAATGTAAATGAAACAAAGGTAACTTTTTTCTTAAGATGATGTATTCAAAAGTACAATTTACTTTGCTCTATAAGCAAAACCATGAAATCTCTCACCTCAAAGGAACAAAAATGTGGCAGAGGGCAGAATAATAAAATCATAAAAAATAAGTTACAATTAAAAAAACTCCTTTAAACAAAGTATCCTTATGATATTCACTGTGTGAATTTTCTGTAAATTCTAGATCTGATGTCATACAATATTTATCAAATTTCTAAATTTCTGTTATAACATTAATGATGATGGTGATAAATGTGAAGATATAGAGAAAATTTCATAAATATATATATCAAGATATATAAAATGACACATAAATATTGATTAGTTAGATATGCCATCACATATCTATAAAATATTGTTAAAAGAAATAGAAGAAAACACAATGAAATGGAAAGATATTCCCTGCTCATGGATTGGAAGAACTAACATTGTTAAAATGCCCATCTTACTCAAGCAATATACAGATTCAAAGCAATCCTTATCAAAGTTTCAGTGATGCTTTTCAAAGAAACAGAACAGACATTTTTCAAATTCATGTGCAACCATAAAAGCCTCTGAACAGCCAAAGCAATCCTTACAAAAAATAGAATGGTGGGATCACACTCCCAGACTTCAATCTATACTACAAAGCTATAATAATCAAAATATCATTATACAGGTACAAAAACAGAAATAACCCACATACATATGGACAGTTAACTAATGCCAAGAGCTAAGAATATACACTGGAGTAAGGAATGTTTCTTCAATAAGTGGTGCTGGGAAAACTGGACAGCCATGTGCAAAAGAATAAAACCATACCTGTATCTTATACTATACAAAATAATATACTCAAAATAAGTAAAAGACTTGACTATAAGTCCTAAAACCATAAAACACACAAAAGAAAATATAGGCAAAATCTCTACAACATATGCTCTCATGGTATCTTTGCAAATTTGTCCCCAATGGCAAGGAAAGCAAAAGAAATTATAAGCAATTGGGCCACATTAAACTGAAATGCTTCCAAACAGTAAATTAAACCACCATTAAAATAAAAAGGCAAACTCTAAAATTGAAGAAAATATTTACGTACTATGTATGCAATAAGGGGTCAATATTCTAGATCTACAAAGAACTCATATAAACTTAAAAAGAAAACCCACAAAATGGGCAGAAGGACTAAATAGGAATTTCTTCAAAGAAGTCATACAGATGGTCAACAGCCAAATGAAAAATAAGTTTATCATCACTTATCCACATGGAAATGCAAATCAAACCATGAGATACCACCTCACATATATCAGGATGGCCCATGTCAAAAAGACCAGAAACAATAAGTGTTAGCAAGGATGGTGAAAAAGGAAACATCTTACACTGTTGGTGGGAATGCTGACTGTTCCAGACCCTCTGGAAAATAGTCTGAAGGTTTCTCAAAATATTAAAAATGAATCTACATTGAACACAGCAATTCTGCCTCTAGCTATCTCCCTGAAGAATGCAAAGACACTAATACGAAGAGAAATATGCACTCCTATGTTCACTGTAGCACTATTTATAATAATTAAGCCATGGAAACAACCTAGTGTCCAGAAACAGATGAGTGGGTGAGAAAGATATGGTATATAAACACAATGGAATACTACACAGCTGTCAAAAAGATTAATCCTTGCCATTTGCTACAACATGGTTGGAGCTGGTGGGATTATGATAAGTTAAATTAGTTAGAAGGATAAAAACAAATACCAGATGGTATCACTAATATGTGGAATATAGAGAAAGAAAAGAGTCAGATAAGGCAGAACCAATAGCAAATCCTAAAAATCTAACTGTAGAACTGAGGCTACCAGAGGGGGAAAGGTAAAAACAAAGTGTGGAAGGAACATAATGGATTACAGTGGTATACTATGGGTGTTTTACAGGTGGGTGTGGTGTAGTAACAACACCTGAAGGGGTAGGTTCTATGCCTCTAAAATACAAATGGTGTAAACCAATGAAAAAAGTATTTCCCAACAGTGAAGCATGTGAATGCTACATCAAGACACCAAACCATTATAAGTTATCATCCCCTCCTGTAGAGAGTGGTGCAGTGTTCTGCTTTCATTTATCCACAATAACACTATTGTTGGTAGGTGTGATTTAGGAACGAAAGCCACATATACCCAGGATATTAAATCTGGTTCAGTTAAAACGAGTAGTTCCTTTCAGAAAATGACAATAATATGTCCATGCCATTTGTTCATGATAATCTCAAGCTCCTCAGATGATGGAATTAAGCGTGGTATTATGCAAACCACTGGAGAAAGAGAAGAATTGTTCAGTTCTTATATCAATCAAATATAATAATAAAGCTGCAAGCTGGAATACTCAAGATTCTAAAGATCCTCAGAAATGGGGGAAAAATGGGATTCTTACATTTAAGTATCATTAATGTATCTGGGAAAGGGTTTAATTTGACAGACCTAGGCTGATGTTCTCTCCGTTCTTAACTTCCTTAAGACCATTGAGGAGGCCATGGCAAATATAACATTGAAAACAACCTAATAAAAACCTGTATAATAGAAAAAACAAAAGTCTGGTTATACTTACAATTTTTTTTTAATTTATTTATTTATACAAGCACTGGGTACAGTCAGGAGCATGGGAGGGTGAGAGAATTCACCAGAGCCAGAGCGGGGAGCCAAATAGGCAGACTGACGAAGTACACTGCTGAGGGGAGCAGCAGGCACGGCAGGAGAGGTCTGCATGCCATGTGGGACCCTCGCCAGAGGCCGGGGATTGAACCGGCGCTGCATAGGCTGTGGGCAGCTTCGCAGCTCAGCACTCAACCGCTGCACCACTGGGGAGGCGCTATATTTTCAAATATTATATCTCAGAGATACTAAAGAGTTCATTAAAATCACCATGGTTTCAAAATTATAGAAAGAATACTAATTTTGGTTTTTACCAAAACTCACCCACCCAAAAGAGGAAGGTAGGCAAAATATACAACTATTATAAGGTTGTCATTCTCCAATGTGTTTTCTTCTAGATTATTTTATTTTTTGAAGCTCTCAGGACATTAGAAAGTAGAGAATAAATAGCTGTTGATACTGCTTTATTAAAAACACAATATAAAATATTGTTATTGCCAAATGGAACAGGATGAAGTCTGTGAAGAAACATATTTGAGGTCTCAAAGAAAAGATGGTTAACCCTGAGGGGTGGAAAAAAAGATCCACTCAAAATAAAGATCTCCTAACATCCTTTTACAATGAAAATAAATATTTTGTATGTTCCTAAGAAGAAGGGGAAGGGAACACAAATCAATTTATTTTGCACTTTTTCCTTCTGTTTTTACTATACATAAAGCTAAAATTAAACACAGGCTGAGTGAAGTGGGTAGCTGGCGTATTTCCCAATCCTACCACCTCTGAGGTAGAAAATCAAATATGAAATGTTGAAGTGTAGTTCTTCAGATGGAGAATTATATACTGGAGTATTTGTGAGAAATTGCAATTAGGTATTTCCTGACACTACTGGTCTAGGAAAGAACAAACAAAGTTATTCGATGTGGTTTGGAGGCTGGCTTTTTTTTAACTGTACATATTCAATAAAGAAATAGCTGTTTATGGGCCTCCCCGGTGGTGCAGCGGTTGAGCGCCGGGTTGCGAAGCTGCCCGCAGCCTCTGCAGCGCCGGTTTGAACCCCGGCTGCTCCCTGGCCACCGCAGGAGGGTCCTGCCGCCCGCTGCTCCCCTCAGAAGTGTACTTCGGTCCTTCTGCCTGCTCTGCTCCCCGCTCTGGCTCTGGTGAATTCTCTCACCCTCCCGCGCTTCTGACTGTACCCAGTGCTTGTATAAACAAACAAACAAAAACAAACAAATAAATAAATCTTTAAAAAAAAAAAAAAAAAAAAGAAATAGCTGTTTACAAAGGCGTTTAGAACTCTCCGTGGTTACAAAAAAGTAAGTGGTGAGTCTTGTTTTTTCCTAGCATTTAGATTATTTTGAGGGAGGGGACATTTCTTATTTAACCATGCAGTTATAATGTATATTCAGAGTATGTGCTCTCGCATTGCAATTACCATGATAAAGGGCAACCACTGTAAATAAGTGTGCTCAAAAGAAAATACATTCTCTTGTGTGAGTTCTGTGGGTAAAATCTTTTATAGTAATTGAATACCAAAATAACAACCAGATGAAAATGCTGTATTATAAACCCTTATTGTCTGTGCTTATATCCTTGAACTGCTTAGAACAAAAAAGAATCTTCCTGTTTACCAGCATTTCTGCAATATTCCAAGTCATGAAGAATGGTTATCAGGATTAAAGAATAAACAAACAAAATGAAACAAACAAAAACACCTCAAAGAATTACAAAATCACAGAAAGCCAAAAATTGTTTCTAAAAGTAATATTTTTAAAACAAAGCAAAGAATTTATATATGTGACTCTATGATATATTCCTGCAATCATTTGGCTATAGTTATTAAATATTTTATATGAAGATTATAATCATACTTTCTCATACTGCAGATTATCTGTCAAAACTGGTCAAATCATGGATCTTAAAAGAATCAACTTATGTGTGAAACACATAATCTATGAAAAACACAATAGAATACAGTTTATCAAAATGCAATCAAGAACATATAAATAACATATATAATTGTTTTGAAAACTAAAAGTATCTAAGACCATTCTTTCTGTCAAATACTCTCCAGGTAGGGTGTCCCTGGTGGACTAGGGATTAAGACTCAGCACTTTCACCACTGTAGCCTGAGTTTTATCCCTGGCCAGGGAGCTAACCCACATATGGTGCAGCAGACCTCTCCTGTCTCACCCGGTGCTCCCCTTAGCAGTGTATTCAGTAAATCTGCTTGTTATGCTCACTGCTCTGTCTCTGGTGAATCCTCTCACTCTACCCCCTTTCTTCCTCACCTTGGCACCTCTGGCTTACACCCCAGTTCTTCTACAAAATAAACAAATAAATATTTTTTTAAAATACTCTCCAAGTAATCTCATTTCATTTCATGCTCATGGCATGTAACACACAAGTAATTACTAACACATTCTTTTTCTAGTGAGAAATTTGAGGTTCAAAAACATTAACTGACTAGCTTAAGTTTCTATAGCAAGGAAGTAGCAGAACCAGAATTCAAATCCAAGTGCATGAATATCATTCCAAAACTCATGTTCTTAAATAATATGATTTATTACCTCCCCTAAGATGCAGCATTGTCTTCAATGTGCAAATAGGCAAGGTAATTCACGATATACATCCAAGATTTATGTGGGCTTGATGAGTCTGTAAATTTGTGCTAGTTTAACTCCCTCATTCTATCAAATCTGGATAGAATCAGGCCAAAAGACTTGCCAAATATCATACAACCAATAAACATCATAACCAATATTTAAATCCTGATCTTCCATTTCCATGTCTGTTTTCACACCAATCTACCTCAATTAAATGCATTGCAGAGCTTACCCAAAGGGTGCAAAACTCTCTGCTACAAAATCATTCATGTATGCAAACAACTTACTTTACAGTAGATCTGAAATAGAACATTTATCTAGATCCAAAGTCAGTTTCTCACCACCAACTTCAATCTCCACATGGGCAAAAGGCTCATAAAAACTAACTGCATGGATGCCACAAATTTGTCACACTTCATTCACTAGCCTAAGCTCCATCACCTCGCACCTCTCACAACATCTTGTTCAGAGCTTTAACATAGCAGGTGCTCAATGAATGCTTTTTCTGTTATTTTTTTTGTTGTTAAATTCTTTAATAATAGCTTTACATCAGGTTTAACTTAGAGGAGATACATTTCCCAAAATCTTAACAATGATATTAAATACTGAACATATGAATTTGTCCCATGTATTCATGTTTTTTCACTTGATGACTTAAGCTAGAATGAATGCTGAATAGAAAGAAACAGGGTAAATTCAAACACCACTCTGTCTCTAGAGCAAATTATACTACAAAAAGTGGCACCCCTACCACTTGCCTTATTGGTTGTGGACAGAGTGGGAAATAAGAATAGGGTAATAATAATTGATTATTCATATCTGAGCCATATTCTAGGAATCACCATCTCTACTGTGTCTCAGAAAATATGCATTGAGCATCTACTATGTTCAAGGCCCAATATCAGAAAGGCTATGTTGGTTAATTTGAGACTGTGATAATCACTTTTATGAGTGAAACTTACTATGCCACTGAGTGCCCAAATATTTGATTGAGCATTATTCTAGGGACATAAGTCTTCTGCCATTCAACTTGGACTGGAACTATATGATTGATCAACCCTCATGAGTCTGAGGTCTTTGGAATACAGCCTCCATAATCACATGAGCCAATCCTTAGAGCAAATTTCTTTATATATGCCAGATAGATGATACATAGATAGATAGATAGATAGATAGATAGATAGATAGATAGATAGATAGATAGATCTAGAGATGTGAATATAGTTTTCTCCCACTATCTGAAATATTCCTATTTGGTGTGATTTGATAGGTTAGTTTTTGGAATTGTGAACATTGCTATCTTTAATTTATATAGAAAATTCTTTTAGTACTCCCAAATCCAAAATTAACTTAAAAACCATACCAAATTGTAATTTTCCTACTTTTGGATATTAGAAGGGACCTATAATCTATTATTCTGTTTCTTTGGAGGAACTCAATTGATACAGAATCTCTACTTTGAAAATTACCTTGATAAAATCAGAAAAATAGTAGGAGCAGTGACATATAATTTGACAAGTTCCACAAGAGAAATACAGCAAAAGTTCTGTTAGAGTTCATAAGAGAGCAAGATTATGTTCATTAGATAGTTTTAGGATATGTGTTTTTGTGACATTTCCTCCAGTATTTCTGGAAACAGGCAAAGAGTAGTCAATGTAAATGCTTCAGTACCTGATTTTATTTTGATTATTTTAATTTCTTCAAGATCATGGCCATAAAAAAGTTTATATCCATGATTGGCTGGGTACTAAGAAATCTGAGTTAAAAAGAAGGACTTTTGTTCATCTGGGTCCCTAAGATTATTGCATTCATACCATAGAACTAGAAAGAACAACAGAGCTTTCAAGGAGGCAGCTGGCTCTAGAAAAAGCCTGAGTTTTTGAGTCAGACATATTCACATTTGAGTCTTGGCTCTGCCACAGTGTTATACCATCTTATAACTTTGGATAATTTATTTAAATTCTCTATGCCTTAGTGAAAGAAAAGAATAATGACTATCATAAAGGGTTGCTGTTAGAACTAAATATAATAATAAATGCATGCAATGTACATATTATAGTGCCTGGCATATAGCAAAGGTTATAGTAATCTACAAAACTGTTCACATGCTTTAACACATGCCTATACACAAAATTTTGACACCTTTTATCTAAAATTCTAGGAAGATACATTTACTCTGACCTTTGCTTTAATGCAAAGGATTCTGCAAGTTGGAAAATTGCCGTAATATTCTGCCTGACATTATATTAAAGGCCATTTCAACAAAAGACAAAGAGGTGGAATAAAATATCACCCTACACTCTATCTCTTGGTACTCTTACTTAGCTCCTGCTTGCCATACATGCTTGTGATGCTAAACAATGTTGAAAGTCATGCTGCCTGAGTTAGTGGTCAATTTAACCATCTAATTCTTGCTTCTTAGAACTAGAGAAGCAATTGTAGCCCAGGTTTAGTTGACACTAAACAAAGGACTGACAGCCATACTGAGTAATCATCTTTCAATGCCAGAGAAATGATAAAATCCGTTTCACATGAAGAATAGAAGTCAGTGGATTCCAATGAGAGAGATTTGCATGTACTCCCTCACTCAGATTCTGAATTCCTTTTCTTGATAATCCTCTAGCATCCAGAGGACAAATTATGACCACATGGCAATAGAGAAAAGGTGTGGGGTGGGGAACACTTAGTAGAGGCTGACAGTCTGCCAAGTCCACTAAAAATCAGGATCTGATTTGTCCTTGCTAACATAGCAGTATCCTGATTATATGTGATTTTTTTTTGTTTTTGTTTTTGTTTTCAGTTAAGAGTAATCCATTTATCTTGATGAAATGTCAGAGACTGGGACTATAACTATAACATTTGCACAGGGAAGGACAATAGCCAAACCTAGTTCTTCAGCAGCCATGTGGAAGATTCAAGCAAGTTGATACAGATAAAAAGAAACACTGTAAAAAGGCAACACATAAGCTCAGGTGCTCATTGTATTTTCAACTCCTCATTATCCCTTCCTTCCCCTTCTACAGGTTGGAATTACTTTGGTTTTTAGGATGAGCTACCTCCAAATTTAAGAAAGTAAGGCCAGATTTCACTAGACCTAGTTTTCTGATCCAATATAGTATAATTTTCAGTAGGACTAAAATTCTGATCATAGACTCAGAAGTCACTCAGCCTCCCTAATGTAATCAAGTACTCCCCAAGAAATTAATCTTTAGGCCATACCTGGTTACAACAGACTTTCAACTCTGGTTCAAGGTGATCTGATTGCTAAGAATGTTCATCAGAAATGTTCAGTTCTTCACCCTGTCTCCAGTGTCATGAAATTGCACTCTGAAAGCAAGCGTGCATATAATAAATTGGTGGGTGTAGGATAAATGAATTGATTGGACTTTTTATGCCACTAGCCTCTGTGGCTATTACCTGCAGCCTTGATCATGTTAATGCAGAAGGCACTTGGGAGCATGGGCGAGGGGCACATGTGCCCTGATTGTGGACACCTGTAGTATGGGTGTGGGCATGCATTAAGTGTGCAGCCCTGAGCGTAGAGGATGGGCTAAAAGTGACAGCTAGGAGAGGATGAGCTGTGTGACTACAGATGAGTCAAGACCATAAGATCAACACAAGAGAGAGAACCAAAGAGCCCAGAGAAAAGAAAGCCCAGAGATTCGCAGGGGGTGCTGGGAGGCTTGGCTGCCTCCAGAACAACCTGCCTTGCCAGGCTGTGGGCTTGCCACTAGAGTGGGCATATGCATGTGCTCACATATGTGTGAAAGAGAGAATTTTAAAAAGAAAATTAAGGAAAGATTACAGAATCTTGGATTTCTCTTCATAGCTTCTATATTCTTCTCAAGCATCTACTTACGATCAGTTCCCAAAAACAAATTGTGTCCATTGCTTATGCTTAGTAAATCTATTTGCTCACTTTAAAGTACAATTACCTATCACCTGATGGCCAGAAATGAGATTAGCTTATTTTTTATTCATCCAATCAGCCCAACAACTTCAGAGTGTATTTTAGGATTGCATGGTAAAAATCCATCAGTTTTCTTTTTCATTCTATGACACCAAATTCTACTGCTGTCTCCAAACTTCTTTGCCTACCTCCCAAATCCTGGAGGATTTAGAATTCCTCAAACTTTACTGTGCATGAGAATCATCTACAGGACTTATGAAAAACAAATTTCTGAGCTTCATACATAGGTTTTATTCAGTACATCTGGGGGAGCTCCAATAATTGACTTACCTAAAAAATTCCAGGTGATGCTAAAATTGCCAGTTTTCAAACCACTCCTGGATAAGCACTACTTTAAGCACATGGCAAGTTGTTAAGAACATGGGTAAGTTGTTAAGCCACCTTCTTTAGGAAAACATAGTTCTCATGACTTAGAAATTGTCTTTCCATAATTGTCTATCTTTATGCCAGTCTTATAGTTTTGATTTATGTAATTTCATGATAAGACTTGAGGGCAACAATATGTCTTTCAACTTTGTTCTTTTCCAAAGGTATTTAGCCTCTTGTAGGTCCTTCAAATTTCCTATAAATTTTAGGATGAGTTTGCCAACTCATGAAAAAAAAAATTTAAATCTACTGATTAGAACTATATTGAAACTATAAATCAATTTTTGGAGAATCAGTGTTTTAACAATTTTGAATTTTCCAATCCATGTATGAGATATTTCCATTTATTTGGGCTCTCTTTAATTTCTTTCTGCAATATATTATAGTTTTTTCCAGTGTTTTTGTTCTTTCATCACTTTCTTCAGATTTGTTTCTAAGTGTTTCATTTTTTGTTGTTGTTGTTTTCCTGATATTGTAAATTATATTTTTAAAATTTTAATTCTGGTTAGGTTTTTTATGCATTTGTGTATGGTTTCGTTTTAGTGGCATATCTTAGTCCAACTTTGGTATCAGAGTAATGCTCATTTCAGAGAAAGTTGGAAAATATTCTCTCCTCTTCAATTTTCTAGGAAAGTTAGTGTCAAATTAAAATTAGATTTTTATTGAATATTTGGTACAGAATTCCGCAGGGAAACAATCAGAGCATAAAATAGTCTTTTTAATTAATTTTAGCTCTGGTCTTATTGCCTACATTGGCCTGCTTGTTTTGTGTTTTATTTATTCTTCTTTTCTGAGTTTCTTAAAGTAGAAACTTAGATCATTGAATTGATATTTTTTTAAATATAGATGTATAATATTATAAATTTTCTTCTAAATACTGCTTTAGGTGCATCATAAAAATTTTCAAATATTATATATTTTAAATTCAATTCAAAACACTTTCTAATTTACCTTTTGATTTTTTTCTTTATCTGGCCCATGTGTCATTTAGATACACGATTTTAGTTTGAGATATTTGGGCAGTTTTCAGATATCTTATGATATTGATTTTTAACTTAATTACATTTAGAGAACATGCTTTGTATAATTTGAATTGTTTTAAATTTTATTGAAAATTGTTGTTTCAGAATATTATATATCTTGCTTAATGCTATCCATGCATTTGAAAAGAATGTATATTCTACTGTTCTTAAGTGAAGTTATATAAATGTTAATTAGTTCAAAATCATTAATAGTCTTATAGAAGTCTTCTATTGGCCAATTATTTTATTTTATCATTTATTATCATGTCAAATATTATGATAAAATATTGCTCATTTTATCAAATATTGTGAAAATGGTGCTGAAATCGATTATGGTTGATTTTTTCTTTCCTTGCATTTCAATAAGTATTTGGTCTAAGTATTTTGAAATTCTGGTATTAGGTACATACATGCTTAAATTTGTTATTTACTCTAGGTAGATTTGTCTCTATCATTATGAAATGAAATTCTTTATTTCTGGCAATTGTCTTTGCTCTGAAATCAAATTATCCAATATTAATAAAACTATTATTTGCTATATTTTGCCAAGATTGTTATAAATAGAAGGGTAAACTCAGCATCTGTACACCATCTTGACCAAATGAGAAATCTCTTCATGGTAAATGATTGCAAGGTCTCTAACTTGGGTTTTTTCAATCACATGGTAAATAAATATGAGTCAAAATCCTACATGTCTTCTATCCCTATTTTCTTCTTCTTTTTTTTTTGCATCTAATCACCTCTAGTTCCACATGGAATCACCAGCCTTAAGGGAAGAGTTAATGCAATTTAATATGCATACATTAGATACAAATAATGTTTATGAATATTTAAATGCAGGAATAGTTGATACACATATATCACAAAATATTATTAAAATTCTAAATTATCGGATACAAAATATTTGAAATGCCTTATGCAAAAAGAGATGAAATGTGCCAAAATGTTAGCAATCATATGAATAATGAGATCATAAGAAATTATTTTCTTCTTTTTAGACATTTTCTGCATTTCCCAAAATAATAGAGTATGTACGTTGTATCTTTAAAAAGGAAAAGTAGAGGTCTCCCTGGTGGCGCAAGGGGTTAAGACGCAACCTATGAAGCTGTCCACAGCATTTGCAGCATGAGTTCGATCCCCTGGCCCAGCAAGCAACTCACATGGAGCAGCAGACCTCTCCTGACTCGCCTGCTGCTCCCCTCAACAGTATACTTCAGTCAATCTGCTGTTCTGTTCCCCATTCTGTCTCTGGTGAATCCTCTCACACACACCCCCACACACCTCTAGACTGTACCCCAGCTCTTGTATGCATAAATAAATCTTAAAAAAATAAAAACAAAAGGCGAAGTAGTGTTTTGTTTTCTCTTTTAAGAATGAGATTTAGAGAGACACAAACAGTGAGGGAAATATTTGAGGAAAAAACACAGAAAACCAGAGATTATGGCTTAGTTACGTCTTCTAGTATTTCATGAAAATTCTAACTTGTTTGACCATTGCTGTTTTAAAACATATCTTTGTGTCCCTGTTGAAATAAAAAGGTGGATTATAAAACAACATCAAAAAAAAAAAAGAGAGAGAGAGAACAGCTAGAATTTAGCAAACATTTTATTTCCACAGTGTTAGGAAGAAAGGAGCCAACTCATAAAATGTTAATAGTGCTTTCTTTAGTAGTGGCTAAAATGTTCTACCCTGAAATGAAGCTAAAAAATAAATACTTCTGGAACATTCTAGAAGTTTAATGAGAAGTAATAGAAGAGGGTTTTAGTTGATTAATTCTATTTTCTCTTGGTTGCCAGATTAAAAGACCTTATACTATTGGGTATTGGGTTCTTAGGTTCAGATACCTGCCATGATCCTCACTTTATAAAGAGAACAAAAGTGAAAGAAAGTCCAGATAATTCATCCATCAATTCATCCAATAAGCAGGGATGTGCCTAGTGTATAAGGAGAGAGGGCAAAACACTAAAGACTGTGTGCTTTAAGAATACTGTCTTTTTCTTAGAATCACACAGAAAACCTAACTTTCCACTTCAAAACTTGTGACCACAAGCAATGTTTAACTTCCCTGAGCATCAGTTTCTATGTCAATAAGTCATGAAAACAAAAAATATCATAGAATATTATGATAAATAAGTTTAACATAATTGGCAGTGTCTGCTACATAGAAGGCATTCAAATCTATATTTACCTACTGAAATCTGAAAAGATAAAATAATTTCCTTTTATTTCCAATTGGTCCCAATTTAACTAGGAGACAAGATATGCAAGAACAAAACAGTTAGTAAAAAGTGGAATATGATTAAGTACTTTGATATTTAATGTCAGTGATAAGAGTTGAGAAAATGGAGACATCCCAGGGAGCTAAAACAGTCAGAGCAAATGGCCTGAAAGAGGTTGACTTTACTTGAGGCTCTAAATATAGAACATGTATGTCATCACTTCCATCCTAATAACAAAAGTTAAATAAATTGCAAATTAATGGCATTTCTTAGATCTGTCAGTGAATTGGGATCACAGGTAAATCACTGCCCCCAAAATTAGAGAGACAGATACAGAGAATCACAACTTACCTGAGTAGAAACCTCTGTAGGAACTAATGCCAGGCAGAGAACTGAAATGTTAATTGAATCATTACTGGGGTCAGGATTTGTCTGTGTGGACAACTCTAAGAGTTAAAGTGAATATCCACAAAAGAAGTAAGATTGGTAGAATGGGAGGATGGCTTCCTTCCCATTTCCTGGGAAAATAAGGGAGGTGAAAGAGTAATTAATAACAATAGGTATATGATAACGATATGATAGTCATATGATACTATGATAATGATACTATAATCACATGATAATCATGTGCTAGTCATATGGTAATGCTACTGCTAAGCCATTGCAAGGATTAAAAATATCCAGCACTCACAGGATCACTCTGTTACTATCACAATTTTAAACAAAATGGATAAATCCATTTAATCCGGTGGATTGTATATATGAGATTGTCTTCATTCTTCCCATTTTTCAAATATATAGGGTAGGGAGAGCATTCAAAAGGTATAAACCCACAAAACAAAGGGGGGAAAGGAACATTAGCAGATTAGAGTTCTGTAGCATTTTGAAAACAGAAAGCACAGGGGAGGTTTCTGGTTGATCCAAGCAAGGAATGGAGTGAGGTAGCAACCAGAGGAAGGAAGCTGACTTACTATGCAGAATTTAGGCATCAGTTCTTACAGGTTGGAGGGAAAGAGCAGGGGTGGAATGTGGGGTAATAAACTTCCCTAACCTGAAAACTCACTGGCTGTTTGCCTTGTTGCTTCCAGTTTACTGAGGCTGTGAGAGCAGTCAGAGAGATGGAGAAACCAAAAACTATCAGTTATCACCAGTTCTCCTACACTGCTCCAATTTTCATCATGACATTGTCAACTGACAATACATTATCTAGTTATTTGTTAACTGATCCACTGTTTATTTTCCCCTTAAGCAAGAAAGCTCCAAGAAGACTGGGCTTTTATTTGTCTTCAGCTCTTTACCCTTAATCCCTACAGAAAGTAAACACTCAGGGAATATTTGGGGCATGAAAAGATAGATGGATGGATGGATGGATGGATGGATGGATGGATGGATGGATGGATGGATGGATGGATGAATGGGTGGCTAGACAAACAAACCAATCCATCAATGTATAATAGAGATATTACACAGCAAAGCAACTTCCTTTCAGTCTCAAAATAAATCACATTTTACCCTTATTCTTGGGACTTTCAGATTAGTATAGGAAACATTTCCAAGAGAACAAAGAACAGAAGCAAAATTACAAAAAGGAGGCGGAGGCCATGGAGAAAATATAAATTTGCCAGACTAGCTTAGAATTGTTTCTTGTGGGTTCTTCCCTAATTTCTTTTAAAAAGGTCCTATATTTTCCTGAAGTGCAGTTTTCCTACCACTGAATATCAAACGCTTTCCAATGTAGCTATTATAAAGCTATCTTCTTGAAATTCTGACATTTTAATTTGCCGTCTTCTCAGGATAGCATTTGTGCAGTCTGGCAGTTGTGCAAGTCACATAAACTGAAGCTCCTCTACTCAGAGAAGATGCAGTTGCAAGGGGATGGAGAAGAACCCCACAGGGATCTTCAGGCCATGTTCCCCCTCTGGCCTCCACTATGCAGGTCACTCCCCTTCACAGAGAAAGCAAACACCACTTGTTCAAGAGTGAGATCATTTTCCCTCCTAGCAATTGGTAATGATAACTCACAAGCATCTTAGCACCCTCACCTACATACAGACATGGACCAATAGAAATTTATAGGGGAGAAAAGCTGAACAGATTTTTCAAATACTGTAAATTACTGAAGATCCTGTTAACCTCTAAATCTATAAACTAAGGTGACATAGTGATGACAAGTGTAACAATAGGTGTCCTGACCCACAACCTGAGTCACCAGCTGTCAGACTTGTGTATTCCAAAGAGGAGTTTGCAGTGGCTTAATTCAGTTTGCAGATGCTTCTATCTGTCCCATCCCAGATCATTTGAATGCAGTGTTAAAGCACCCTGGATGTGATATTCTATGTGCGAAATATTTTTGCACCACTTTCTATAGCAACCCATCTAAATAAGTCACCAAATCTAAAAATAGACCTACTTCCTTAACTTCTGCCTTTGATCCCACATAACCTACCAAGGAAATTAGTACCAGAGGCCAACCTTCTTTCTTAATACCCCTGCAGAGGCTACAAGTAAAGAGTGGGGCCCTACACTAGAATGACCTCTTCCTATACCTACCTGAAAATAGATCTCAGAAGGTGTCTTAGAAAACCTGGATTCACTCACTCGTTATCCCTGTACCTATACATAGTCAACTATTCACTCAAGAAATATTTATTAAGTTAGCTATTCCTGAGGTGGTAAGGGATAAAAGGTATTAAAAGTTATTTTCTTATGAAATTAATAACATACTGATACATCCTGAAATTTCTGGAAATTCCTATAAATGTTTTGTGAGCTCTGATATATTGTTGCTAAATTTTCTATTTGTCTTTATTATAAAAGCAACACATTGCTCAATATATAACTTTTTTAATGGGCACACTTCCTCTCATATAATTAAAGCACAGCATAGCAAAACCAAACCTCTGAGTGCTATTGAACATCCACAGGCATGCACAGTCTTCCTTAAGAGACAGAATGGCTCCAGGGCAGAATGAGTAGTCAAAAGGACATCACCATACACTTGAAAAACAAAAGGGTCAAAAGAGAGGAAGTAGGTGGACAGAAAAGGAATCACAGAAAATGGGAAGCCAAAAAAGTGCTAGTACCTCTTAAGCATTATCCAAAGGAAAGAGATCCAGATTCTGGGGGAAAAAAAAAAGTCCTTCCATTATTTAAGGGATTTTGTATCTTCTCCCAACAAAACTGGAATATTCTATCAGACGTCAATCAACCTATCATCGCTTTGATCATGGGCTATCCAAACAACACCTGCATTATAATCTGACTCCCCAGGTATATTTCTTTTAAGGCAATAACCTGTTGGGCAGTTGGACACAAACCATTAGCGAGCCTAGCAACTAGCTTTTGACTACAACAAGTTTATCTCATCCTTTGAGTTTTAAGCTCACAAATTGACAAATATAATTTCATAGGTTTGTGTATATGTATGTTTGTGTATATATGTAAATGTATACACACACATATGTGAGTATTCACAATTGGGAAAAAATTACCTAGCCAAGTGTGTCAATTTTTGTTCTAGAAAAGGTGGTTATTGTCCATGAGGACATAGATAACATCATTCCAAAGTACATGTCACTAAAAGAGTGACATGTCAATGATGCACATGTAATGTCACCACAGGAAGCATGAAGAAGAAAATATTATGTCCTCCCAAAGAAATTTAGGAAACAATCATAGGGAAGTGATAATAAACCAATCCTTGAAAGATGGATAAAATGATAATTGCCAAAAACTGAGAGGGTCTTAGGTGATTACTTCAATAAGATTAAAATATAGAGGTTGGCAAATGTGCTGGAAATACAAGAAATAGAGAGTCAATCAAACAGATTAAATGTGAAATTAAAGAAAAACTAAGTTCAAATGGCAGAAAATCATAATACACCAGTTTGGGGACTCTAAATTTCTTATGGCAGCAATGCAAAACCATCTAAGATTTCTGATAAAAGGAAGTGATATAGTGGAATGTTACTCTCGGAATTACGCAAGATCTGAAAAAAATATGAACCATGACTAAAAACTAAAAAACACATTTAACCAATAATTTATATTCAACTGTAAAAATAATGTATCTGTAATTTCCACCTAGGTATCTGGATTATAGAAAACCAAAAATAAAAAGTGGAGAACTGAGAATTTTATAGTGCTGGATCCTAAGAAGACACAAACCTTAGGCTAGCTCATAATTTAGACTGAAACTTGAAAGCATCTCCTGCAGGGTCCATGAGGCATTTTTGCTAGAAGAAACTTGTCATTTATGTTGTCATGAGGATATTAAAAACTAGAGTCCATTGTTATCTAACTATTCAGTGGAAGGTTAGTATTGCTGATATGTCTCTACATGTGAAATCTTTTGTTGAAAGACGGAGAAACTCTTGAACTCTTTTTGAAAAACTGTGTATTTGGAGTGCTTCAGCAGAAGTGGAGAGGTAGGAAAATTTTTTTAGAGTCAAAAGAATTTTTTCAAAGGCAGATAGAATTGAAGGAGGAGATACTATAGTAGGGGTCATTGCCTTTCAAAACTAGGTGTTTATGAGAACATCTGAACAACCTGAATGTAACTTAGTAAAGCTGAAGGAAAAGGAAATGTATTTGAAGTGGAGAATTCTGCTTCACAAAATCAGCAGAACAAAAGTCTTGGGCAAGTTGTAAGTTTAACTTGTATGCAATATTGGCATGAAGTGAAAACAGCTACTCTTGCTGGGGAGTCTGTCCTGCTTATTTATTGCCCAGGTAGTTTGTTGGTTGCCCATGAACTCTCCTGCACTGTTGGTGGGAGTGCGCACTGGTCCAACCACTATGGGGAGCTGTGTGGAGATTTCTGGACCTACTAAACATAGAGCTTCCATATGATCCAGCAATTCCAGTACTAGGTATTTACCCAAAGGACACAGAAACATCAATTCCAAAGAGCACCTGCACCCCTATGTTTATAGCAGCACTGTTTACAATAGCTAAGCTTTGGAAACAACCCAAATGCCCAAAAATAGATGACTGGATCAAGAAGATGTGGTCCATATATACCATGGAATATTAATCAGCCTTCAAAAAAGATAAACACATGCAATTTGCAGCAACATGGATGGAGCTGGAAGAGATCATGCTCAGCGAAATAAGCCAGAAAAAGAAAAATACTGGATGGTCTCACTCATAGCAGGAATCTAGAAAACTTAAATAAGGGACCAGGAAAATGAATAACTATAAGAAAGTGAAAATCAAAATCAACAAACAACTAGGAACCAGAGACTCTATGGGGGGTGAGGGGTGGGGAGGGGAAGGATTGGGGTCAAAATAAGGGGATTGCAATTGTATGGGGAATATAAAAATAAAATTTATTTAAAAAAAGATTTCAATCAGAAAAGAACATTAACATGAAGGAGGTAGGAAGTATAGACCACCCTCCTTACAAAGGAGAAAAAACAGACATTAGGAATAAGACAGACCATTAGACCTCAGGAGTAGGAAAAGACTTGTAGCACCAAGCAGTCACTCTCAGAGTTAAAAAATAGAGATTAGGAGCTCCCTGTTGTAAATAATTAAGGCCCCAGAATCACAAATCCAGATTCCAGCTAAGATCAGACAAAGCAGAGAATGGGGAGCACAATGGATGAGCCATACCTCTCCTTAAGAAATTTCTCAGCTATCCTGCTTAATAGGTCTAACTAGTTCACTATAGAGGAACAGCTGGCTATTTATATCAAAATATATTATGTGCCCTACTAACTGTAACTCTAGTCCATTTCCATTTGTTTAAAGAATAAATAAATGCTACCTTTGATTAGTCTCCATTGGCAGTCCTATAGTCCTCTGGTTATTTATAGTTATAATAACCACCTGACTTTGATAATTCCTACTCATTTTCTGGTATTACAGTCTGAAAATACCCAGGTCATTCTAAATTAAAACTGTAATCTCACATCCTATTCAAAGCTTCTCCCCTCTCCTCACTCATGCCCACAAATGAGAGGTGTGGAAACCTAAGTGGGGAAGAAATGGAGACATCCCTTGACCACTTCTCCTGATTTAAACCTCCTTCACTACTCATGATGTGGTCTGATTCTTCCATGACTTGGAATAGTAGAATGAATACTAGAAGGGCAAAAGATAAGCTTCTTTGCTCACATTTGGCTGCCTCTATTTCTTGTGGTTTATTCACAGGAAAATTTGTAAGTTCTTCAGAACTACTCTTTTTGTCCTACAGAACCTTCACACTATGGTTTCTTGAGTTGGTTGGTGCATTCTTCTGAGAGTCTTTTGCAATACATCTATACATGCTACCCCAATAGTTTACCCTATAAACAGACTTACTATATACACACTCATCATCCCAGCAAGCAATCTTCTTGGGTGAAGAATCATCAGTCTTCACCCAGTCCCTATTATTTCCACTATATTGATTTGATCTAGGAGAATCATGTAAATCCTTACTTAATAAATGATGGAAAGTTAAGTTCTGTTTTATGAAGACATTCTTCTTTATGGATACTACATATTATATACTCTGGGCAGAAAACTGACTATGACAGAGAGTGAAAATTAGGTGGAAAAGAAGTAAGGAGGGCCTCCCTGGTGCCCCAGGAGTTTAAGCCTCAGTGCTATCAAGCTATCTCCAGCCACTGTAGCATGAGTTCAATCCCCAGCCAGGGAGTTGACTCACATGGTGCAGCAGACCGGTCTCGCCTGCTGCTCCCCTCAGCAGTGTATTTCAGAAGATCCACCTGTTCAGCTCCCCACTCTGTCTCTGGAGAATCCTCTCAACCCCACACTTCTGGCCTATACCCCAGTACTTATATGCATAAATAAATAAAAATAAACTTTAAAAAAAGAGAGAAGTAAGGGAGAGGGAATTTGCTATTTACCTCCTGCATAGAAGTCAGACAAAAGGAAGTGAAATGATTAGTTATTGGGAACAACCACCAGTGTATCACACCAGCTATCCCTGATCTTATGAGAACTTTCCTATCATCCATCAATATTTTCTATAAGCTCTTCTCTGAAGTAAACATACATACATATTTTCATCTACATGGCTGAAAAATGGAAGATTTAGGTACTCTTAGCCTCAGTCTTACCAATTATGTCTACTACAAAAGAGAAAAACATGTGCAGCCCAAAAAAAGAATGAAGCAGAATTTCAGAAGCAAAACACAAAGAAAATTTTCTGGATGTGTTATAGTGCATGATTCTATGGTTCTAGCTGAATCTGAGACTCAACTTCATCCTTGCCTTTCAGTTCAATGAAACACCCCCTGTTATATTTTAGCTTAGACTAATCTAGAATATATTTTAAAAATACAAATCAAACTCTAGATACAAGAAATACAATATCTGACATGAGAAATGCACTTAATGACATGAACAGTAGATTAGGTCAGACTAGAAAATTGAAATAATTTGTGATCTGTAGTGTGATAGTAATTAATTAACATAAGATGTCTTTAACTCCGAAGGGGGAGTCAAAAAATAATGAGTAAATAATGGCCAAAGTTGTCTCAATTTTTACTGTTAAAAGCAGATATAATAACAATATAATTTTGTAATTTATAATAAATATGGGAATAAAATATACATAAATAATAACACAAAGTAGAAGAGGAGAAATGAAATTATGTTGTAATAAAGTTCCTAAATATAAGTAAAGTGGTATAGCATTATTTGAATTTAAAGATGTATATTTCAAAACCACTAAAAAAAAGATATAGCTAATGTACCCATAGTGAAAATAGAATACAAAAATAACCCTTACGAAAAAGGTAAGAGAATAAAGTTGTTTTTATTATAAATGAAAGAAAAGAAATAGCAGAGAAATATTAAACATCATTAGAGAAATGCAAATTAAATCCAAAATCCAAAATACTCTCTCAAGTTGCTAAAGTGAAAAAGTTTCACTTGCAATGTCAACTTTTGGTGAGGATGGGGATCATTAGAAGTCTCATATACTGTTGGTAAAATAGTCTAGAGCCTCTTTAAATAGTAATTTGACATTCTTAAGAAGTTAATCAAGCACTTGCCATACAACCCTGGGAGTAAAACTCATACATTTACACAAAGGCGTGTACTCAAGTGTTCATAACAGCTTTATTCATAAAACTGGAGACAACGCAAATGTTAATCAATAAGTGAATGGGTAAAGAAACTGGTACACTCCCACAATGGAATGCCACTCAGCAATAAAAGAAAACAAACTACTGATAACACTAATAATGTGGGTAAATCTCAAAGAACATTTTGCTGAATATAAGAAGCTAGTCTCAAAAGAGCACTTATTGTATATTCTGATTCACATGAAATGCTAGAAAATGCAAATTTTCTATGATAACAAAAATCAGATTAGAGATTTCTTGGATCCAGAAGCTGAGTATGTGAGAACTGGGGGTGAGATATATGAATTATGCCAAAGGGACATAAGAAACCATTGGGGAACATGGAAATTTTGATTGAGGTGGTCATTAGCACATGTATGCATTTGCCAAAATTTGCAAATTATACATTTTAAATGTGTAAGGTTACTGTTCATAAGCTACATTTAAAAGTAGAATAAAAGAAATGAAAATTAAACAACTAGTTTAGGAATCAGAAGAACACTATCTCTTAGCCATTGCTAATGGGCATTTCAAACCCAAGAATTGCTGTCCACTTCAGAGAAAACCTTGAAACACAGACTCATTAGACACAACTGCATCAGTGGATTCTCTATTATGTGTAGAGTTTCTGACTCTGGTTTTGTTTTCCTAATTGTTCAGTCAGTACTGCCCAAATGCATAACCCTATAAAGTCTTTGAGAAGGAACCTACACATCACATTCTTCCTAGAGCACATAAAAAGAATCAAATGAATTTGTTGATCAAATAAAAAAAATTAATAAATCCAGTGAATTTCTTTTTCTTTTTTTTAAGATTTATTTATTTTTATACAAGAACTGGGGTACAGGCCAGATGTGCGGGAGGATGAGAAGATTCACCAGAGACAGAGTGGGGAGCAAAACAGGCAGACTGATGAAATACACTGCTGAGGGGAGCAGCAGGCGAGACAGGAGAGGTCTGCTGCGCCATGTGGGATTCTTGCCGGCCAGGCTGGGATCAAACCCACGCTGCAGAGGCCACAGACAGCTTCACAGTGTGGCGCTCAACCGCCTGCGCCACCAGGGAGGCCCAATACAGTGAATTTCTATGAGAATTTTTAAACCCATATATCTATATAATAAATAGATATTATCTCCTGTAGGAAATGCTATTTAATCATCTTAAATGTAGTAAAACATCATTCATTTGAGTACCACAAATTTAGAATTTTGAAAAATCTGTACAAACAAGGCTCAGGTTTATCTTTGCATTGTTAAAAAGTAATTCATGTGGTCAGCCAAGGGTACAGCAACATGGTGGTGATTACTATCTTTATTTTGTAGTTGAGGACATTTTCCAGTTAGCACTTTGTCAATCTGTTTCAAACTGTGTAGTAGAGGGAGGGGAGGAGGAAGGACAGAGGAAGGGAAGAGAGTTCTCAACATGATTACATTTTAAATTACAAATCAGAACTATCATCTTTGTACGCATGCTTAGTCTACATTTCTTTCAATCATGATGAAATTCTTTGCTGAGCCCTTCTTCTAGAAACTGCTTCTTAGCATCTATGACTCTCTTCTCTCCAGGAGCTTGTCTTGTCCCCCTAACCCATTCTTTCTGTTTCTTCCATAGACCTACCCTCTACCCACACTGCCCACTAAATGTTGACATTGTCCAGGGTGCCATAATTGGCAATCTTTCCTGGTCATTCTACACACTCTTCCCGGGTATTCAATTCATTCTAGTAACTTCTTAACTCCCAGATGACTTAAAATATCTATTATCAACACCTTTCTCTCTTCCAAGCTCCAAAAAAAAAAATACCTTGCAGGTAATCAATTTTTCTCCCCCCGCTGACTCTCTGTCTTATGTACTGGAATTTCCTTTTATTCCATTAGCAAAATGAGAAACTTGGGAGTCATTCATGGCAACACACTCTCTCACTTTCCCACATTCAATCTCATTATGTACTAGTAATCCTTTATAATGTATATTAGACAAAAGCCTCCCTCAAATGCCATCTACTTTTCTAAGGCTTTAACAACATTCCAGCCCTAACCAACCATTTTTGTCTGCAAAGTGGGAAGCACAAAGCAGAATTGACCACCTGCAATCCCAGAGATCTTAGCACCTCTGTCACTTCAAGACTTCAATGGACCATGACTCTGTAAAGTGTGGGATCTGACAATTAGAGCAATGCCCTGTGGAAGGGGCTGAATAACACAATTCAGAAGTGTTAACTCTTCTTGAGTTAATAGGGACATAAGGAAATAAAGCTGATATATTTGCCTTTCTTCATCTTTTCATAGGTTCCCCTAAACACAGCTTTTCTTTGCATCATGTCTGAAGAAATTTGACATGCTGAGCTATGCACCTGACAGTTGGCCTGCTATTTCCCTTAGTGGTTTGTTGAAAGTGCTAGCTATCACGGTGAGATATCACTGGTCATCATGTCACATCTTGCCATCGGAGTAAGTCTTCACTGCACATTGTACAGAGCCTGGCATGTAACAGGTACTTGATAATAAAAGTCATTGTTATGATACTATGATATGCAACCAAAATAGGCAATGCTATAGTTCTTTTCCTTTCTTAGGAGGCCCAAGAATATTTGCTATATATTAATTTGTCATATATTAATGAAGCCCGAAATATATCTTCTATATATTAATTTGGACCCATTTTTGAAAACATAAACCAAATATAGCTTAAATTTTAAAACTCCGGAAGAAGATTCCTGAATGCAAATGATGATTTTTTTTTATAGTGCGATTTTGTGTTTTTGTTCATGTCATTATTTAATATAGTTTTCTAAAATGCATACATTTTCTGTAGAAAGATATATTCCATTCAAAATAGATTAAAATATCTCTTGTGAAAGCAATGGAATTAATAAATGATAAATAGACAGTTTTAAGAAGCAGCAAAAATAATCAAGTCTAATCTTACCCATTTAATGACACAGTTCACATTTAAGATCATATAAACAGTCTTATTACAAGTTTTTGTAAAAACTTGGGGATATAAAAAGAGGCTACTAACATCATAATTACAAAAATAGCCTGAGGGACTAAGTTGGGACCCTAAAGGTGCTGAAGTTTAACATCTTTTATAAGATTTGAACCTTTCCTTTATTAATGAAAAACCAATAGCAATTGTTAAAAGTTAATATGCAACTTTAGGTCATTTCCAGTAGCTTCTTTGGAAAAGCATGTAGTCTCAAAAGCAGTTGTTTTGGGAAGTCCCTGGTGGTGCAAGGAGTTAAGTCTCAGCACTATCAAGCTATCGGCAGCCAGTGTAGCACAACTTCAATCCCGGCCAGGGACTAACCCACATGGCACATCAGACCTCTCCTATCTCACTGGCTGCTCCACTCAGCAGTGTGTTTCTGTAGATCCACCTGTTCTGCTTCCTACCTTGTGTCTGGTGAATCCTCTCACCACCCTGCTCCTCTGACCTCCACCCCAGCTCTTGTATGCAAAAACAAATAAATCTTTAAAAAAAAAAAAGAAGTAGTCGTTTTGTTTTCTGAAAGCAAAGGCCTATTTTAGTAAGGATATTGCTAACAATGTCCAGATATTTGAGTTTAATAAAAAATAACTGAGTATATTAAATAGGGTACTACTCAGATTCTCAAGACATAGGTCTGGGTTGGATGACTTTGATGGATTACCTCTAAGTGAGGTCTGTCTCCACTATCTATACTAAGATTAAATAATTCAAGTAAAGGAATGACTGACACCAAAGCAACCTAGAGTAAAAATTCTATAGTTGAAAGCAAACACATATTTCCAGATTTTTCCCTATTTGAAAATTCTACCAGTTTGTTTTCTGGGGAACAAAACATTGTTGAAAACACATCCAAATACAAACTACATAAGCATCACAAAATGACAGCTGAACATACCACACATTGTCCCACATGGTACTGAAAATGCACCCCTGTGACAAGTGAGGCAGCCAAACTGTGTCTCAACACATTGCTCATCTTGCACATAAATACCTCAGGGGGAGGGGAGTTATATCTCTTTTCTTTACCTTTTCAACTGTAGTTAATTCAGAACTGTATTCACCAGAAACAGGACAGGTCTCTGTCACAAAGCTGTCCCCATATCAGTCTAACATGGGTCACTGCTACCAACTGAATCTTGAGTTTTGAGTTTCTACACATGAATCTCAGTGTATTTTGCTTTTCCATAGCATCTTCTTAAATGAAAGGAAAGGTCCAGTACTTAATAGTTGGTGAAATTATATGTCCATTCAAGAAAAGAAGTGAAGAAGTACAAAATCCTTAATTCTCAAGAGTCAAAGGAACTCTAAGGAAAAAAAAATAAAATAAAATAAAATTAAAATTAAAATAAAAAACAGAGAAGGGAAAGGCCAAGGAGGGAATAAAATTGGGGGGGGGGAAGGCTTTTCAAAGTGCTCAATACCCAAGAAAGGTAGAGTATTCTACTGCCAGCTTTTTATTTTGAAATACCTCTCTTGGGTGGCATCCTGGAGGTGTCCAGTCAGCACGTCTGAGGGGCTGACTGACTTGGAGAAGGATGACAGGTTGAAGGGACGAGTGCTTCAGGTTTGCTCCAGCATATCCACACACTTCTGCCTGTCGCTGGAAGTGCTCCCTGGTGCCATTTCACAGTCTGAAACATAAGAAGGTACTAATTTCCTCACCATTAAATTTTCATGAATGTTTCATTTGCAATTTAGGGATGGAGTACTCGGGTCAAAGGGGTTTTATTTGGGGCTCCTGTTTGAAATAAAACTATATGTAAGTCCTATGCAAAACAAATCTGGCTTCATCCCAGTCTTGATGTGCCTGCTGGCTTCATTTCAATTATCTTCCATTCTAGGGCTTTATCTTAATTATATACCTATGGCAGTGTATGTGCACACTTAGAAAGGTGGGAAATACTGACCACTAAGTATACTTGGAAATTGAGTGAGTAAATAAAGAAGGCACTCCTATACCAGGAGTATGTATTTAAATAGCAAAGCTATAGAGCATTCAATTTAGCAATCGTTCTCTAATATGGGGAAACCTAGGGACATTGCATTCATTTTTTTTTTTAACTTCTCTGGAAACGAAACTTGTTCTAAGAAGAAATTACTATTTTCTGGGAAAAACAAACACTTTTTTTCCTCTCCATCTAAATTTTTCATAGGAACTTACCATAGGACTTATAAAAAAGATTTCCATCATTGAAAAGAAAGGGACAAAAAGTGCTGAAACTTAATGTTGCAAAAGAGACGGGCTTTTTGAGAGTAGGACACTGGCATTCTCTGGTTACTTCAGTGATAGCCACTGACCTTGGCAAGAGGAAGCAGTGTTTTGAAATGGATCCTTGTGGCACATTTATACCAGATCAGCTTTTGGCTTCACAAATGGATTTGTGCACAGATAGGATCCTTTTAGAATCTAAAGACTGGTACATAGTTTTTAGTCAAAGTAGTGTGTAACACACTTGGAATTATGATTTTAAAAAAAGCTCTTCAAGGGTGATGCCCACCTCGTTTTTTCCGATTCTGAACACTAAATCATAACTGTAATAGAAAAATAAGTTATAGCTGATACAAGTACCTGCATTTAAATATGCTCAGAATAATCCTTTAACTTCAAAGTTTAAAAAGAGATTAAAAAGCTTTGTTTTAAATCATTAACCCTATAATATAGAGTGAGAACAAGAGGAAATTTAATTTATATTAATATAAATATTAATATATAAAATAATTAAAACACTCTCCTAACCAAAAAAACCAAACATATAAACAAAATAATAAAGATAAAAACATAAAAGAAAAAAATAGAATTCAAAACATTAAAATTAAAAATTCTATTCATCAAAAGATATTTAAATCTTTAAAAGGCCAGAAAATACTTAAAATTCACACAGCACTTCTTAAGAATATAGAAAATAAGAACTTGCACTGATCAACAAGAAAATACTCCAAAGGAGGGAAAAAATGGCAACAGTTTTTAAAAAATACTTCCCACACGAAGCTATAAAATGGCCTGCAATGCAATAAAAAAGAAACAAAAACATGAGTAGTAATTTTACAGAAGAGGGAGAACACAGCCAATAGCCATCTTTGAAGAAAGACCTAATCTCAAGACCTTTAACATTGTGAGTATGTTGACTTGGGAATTCTGGGGTAAGATTCAAAACTGGTATGTATACAGAGAGCAAACATAGACTAAGAAAAAGACAGCTTTCTAGATTGTTAGGTGGTGGTTTTAATAAGCAAGGGAACTCACATGAGGCTTATCTTGGGTACCCACCTACCAAAATCTTAGAGGATTATATAGAGGCCACCAAGGGGTTCGGTCACATATACAGTCCAGATGGTCTCAATAACACATTACTCTCTCCAGATTGCATCCTTGAAGCAGCTCCCAGTATGGGATCAGTGGGCGTATTGTATATTCCAAGGACAAGGGAAATGGTTAAGAAGCCTTCATTGTCCTGGTCCAGTCCACTTGTCAACAGGCAGTCACATCCTCTCACTCACATCCTCCAGGGTATTAATCTCACCTATTTGGCAAAATTAATTAAGTCTGACATTACCAAATGTTAGAAAATTAGAACAGATAGAATGTCCTATATATGATTTATAGGAATATAAATTTGCTCGACCACTTTGTAAAACAATCCAGCAACATTCTGTTAAGATGATGTTAAACATAGTCCTGGAAAATTTACTGTTGAGAATATATACAAGAAGCTCTCGAGCAGGATCATGAGTTGGCAAAACCATTCACATTATCAGTATGGTTAATAGGATAATAAAAACAAAACATTGAAAATAAATAAATTATAGAATATAAACATTATGGAATTTTTACATGACAGAATGTTAAGTAGCAATGAAAATGAATAAATTGACAAGCTGATTTCAAAAATTTATATACAAATATAAACAACTTGGAAAAGGAAAAACAACTTTGAAAGAGAAGAAAATAGTTGAAGTACCTGCACTAAGTAATTAAGATTATGTGGGTCACTGGAACAGAAGACAGTGGCTTAAAGTAGATCCACACATATATGGTCAAAGGATTTTCAACAAAGTTGCAAAGACAATTTGGTGGGAAAATTACAGTCTTTTCAATGAATGATGTTGGAACATTTGGATGATCATACTTATTTTAAAAATGAATTTCAATCTTTATCTTACACCATATACAAAAATTAACTCAAAATGGATAAAACCCAAAACTATAAAAATTCTAGAAGTAAATACAAAGAATATGGACTAGGCAGATATTATTTAGAGGCTTAAAACAAAATGCTTACTGCATAAAGGAAAAAAATTGACAAATTGGACTTTATTAAAATTAAGAATGTCTGCTCCTTTTTTTTTTTAATTGAGGAAATGTTGGTTTACAACACTGAATATGATTTAGAAGTATAGGATCTCCCCATTCAGGTGTTGTTACCATACCACACCCACTGCCAAAACATCCATAGACCTCCTTCCCTCCCTCTCTGAGAGCCTCAATGCTACATTGGATTCTAGGACTTGTTACTGGTTTATTTTTTTTTCTCTGCATATAGTGAGTTTTTTAAAAAATGGAATTCATTGACAAAAGAAAAAGGAAATTTCATGTAATTCCTTAGGTTTCTAACTTTTTTGACAACACTGCCTACATTCTTATATGGCAATAATCCTTTGTGGCTAAGAAGGCAGCTGTATTCAATATCTACCTGGTGGTTTTACTGTTTATGGCATATTACTTGGCAATTCCCTGGGGATATCTTAGTTTAAGCCTTAGCCTTAAAGACGTGTCAATAATACCCTCATAAACAAGATCTGTTTACCTCGTCATGAATAAATTTGTCTTTAGGGATGAAACAGGCAATGTGTGGGATGGTAATAGCTCCAGGAAGACAGAAAGTTCTGGGGTTCTAGAGTTAGTATATGTATCAGAAGAAACTGGGGGACAGATTTGCAACTTCAGACTGATATATAGGAAATTACTGCAGACTATTTAATCTTAAGGAGATAAAAAAATAGTCATGATGTGTATGCTGTCTCATTTATCTGTGGGGGTCTTAATCACCAGAATCTAAAAGTAGGGATATTAGAATCTAAAAGTAAGCATATTTTTATTTTCAATGACAAGTATAATGCCTCACACATAATAAATGGTCCATAATTCTTGGTTGGAAGGAAAATGAAGGAGACTAATGAATGAAAGATCTAAGCAGAGCAGACTGCATGCGTGCATTATCTATTCAGTGGCATAAGGACACTGGAATAGGAGGGCCCCATGCTAGATTTAATGTTCTGCTCTTAGTAATTTTGGAATATTATTTAATTATACTATATTCCACAAACTATGTAGTCAGTACTAAGTCCAGGCAATTGGAAAGTCATCACTGAGATTTTCCTAAGGGAAAAGAGTGAAGAAGACTGTATTTGACATGGTACTGCCATTTGACTTTGTCATAAACACCTAGGGACATAGTGAAGCACAATTTCAAAGGATAAGACCTACTTGAGACATGTGGACAAGGCAGACAAGCAATAGATTGATCAGACAGGAGGTGGCAATCAATCAGACAACAGGGCTATTTTTGAATTGACAGATTAAGCAGTCCCTGACGCAAAAAATTAATAAAGGGCAAGAATGGAAACGGTATCTACCACCTCAAAATAAATCACAAATAACTGGTCTGGAAAAGACTGCCACTGAAATATCACTGGTGTTGGTCAATCCACAAAAATATTTGACCACTACAAGTCCATCTTGAATGGCAAATGAAAAGATGAATATACCAAAGAAATTCCTCTAAGTTTTCACCCAAAAACAAATCCCAGCTAGAAGACACTTTGACAAGAAGCATGAAGAGAGGTAAACACTTGTGGTCTCAATGTTACATTTATTATATATTATTTACTTAACATATATATTATACATTAATGAAACTTCTAAAAATAGCTATAGATATATAAGTGGAACTATGATATCACTGCTATTTAATAAAAAGGCTATGAAGTTTATTTTTCAAAAGATTTTTCTACAAAATAATTAGGTTTCTAACACTAAATATTTTGCAGTTCTTAAAGGCAGTTGCTATAAAATTTCAAGGGATTATAAACAGTATGCTAAATTTCCTATGTTTGTTAATTGTGTGGGTTGTGTTTAAAATTATGGAGTCTACTGAATTTATGGTAGCTTATCTAAACTATCTTTCCACACATTATGGAAATTCATGTCACACAAATTGCAAATGAGCCTATCAAATACTAGAATAAATTACATTACGATACCACCAGTGATTTCACAGAGATAAAATTTTTTACACATTTATATAACTGTATATATTTCCTAGCTATAAAAATAAACATGTATTAGTGGTAAAAACAACAACAACAAAAAAGAAAAACATAATGATAAAAGTAAAAATTACATGCAATTTACTCCTTGATTTCTTTATATTCTGCAGTAATTTAACAATTTTTATAGTAAATGGGTGTCTGTTTTCCAATCAAAATGAATAATAATTGTCCAGTACAGTGAAACAAATTACTACTACTTTGTAGGAAAAAGAAGGAATGAGAGATGGCAGCATTTTCTGACAATAAATCCTTGACCATTCTTAGAAAAATTGGGTTTTATTTCTGAATATGACAGGTAGTAACTCTGTGACCTTAGCCAAGTGTCACCAGCCCTCTTGGTAAGAAAAGACAGAGGGAGACTTTCTGCCAATTCATTCTCTCTGCTCATCTATTTCTGTCTGTTCATTCAGTCAATGCTATGAGAACCTACATATGCCCTACTCCAGCAAGACAATAAACAATACAATCCACATTTTTGTTAATTTCTTCCAGCTCCTCTGCAGAGAAAAGGGGCACAGTAAAGTGGAGCAGCAGACAGGAAACTGCTACAGTGCTGTGAGCATCCATGGTGGCCTTGGGCTGGAGTGACGGCAGTGAATACTGTGAGAGGCAAATGAGTTCAAAACATACTTGGAATTAGAATAGTCAAGACTAACTGATAAGTTGAAAGAATTGTAGGAAAGGGCAAGGAAAAGGAGGATTCAAAAATAACTTCCAAACTCCTGGTCTTCAGTTACTCATGCATGAAATCAGACCATATAGTATGTGGGGACTGATAGATGCTTAATATATAAGTAATAAATAAGATTCTTTTATTTAGAAAAACAGAGTAATAGATGGAGAGGGACTGGGATAATATAGGCAGTTGACAGAGAAGAGATCACGTATATAACTTGCGTTTTCCTCCTATTTTAAGCAGAAGACCAAGAAAGGACTTTCTGAGAAGCTGGATCCAAACTGAGAGCTGAATGAGGTTTCAAGAACAGAGAACATGATCATAATCTACACTACATCAGAACGAAACTCTGAATACTACAGCTATTGAAAAACTTTCAGATTCCACAGCATCATTTACTTGTGAGCATTCCCATCCTAGACTATATTTTTTAAAAAGTCTTAAAGTATTCCTTATAGTTGGAAGACTCATTGTCTTGAATAATTTTCCATTTGTGAACATGTTTATTCAGAATCCTCTATATCCAATAATGTGTCCTGAACAACTTAGAATACAGGCATTTTGCCATTGACTTCTAGGCTTCTTTAGTAAAATTATTTGTCACCTGGTTCATTAAGCAAGTTTTCAAGCGATGTGTCTAATCCTATTAGATGCTGGGATAGGAAACAGACTGTTTATTACAGTGAGATACCCATGAGAGTTTCTTTGGGAAATAAGTCTTCTAATATGCTAATAATTTACTTTTCTACAATATATTGATTCTAGAACAATAATTGGGTTGAATTTTTATGGGTGACTGCAGAGAATCTAATTTTAAAAACTGAACACTTCGGAGGATGACCTAACCGTGAAGCTATTAAGAGAACTATCACCAAAATATACTGAAGAGTTTGTAGAAAATCTGCCAACTGGGAATACCAGCAAGGCAGTAAGAACACTAATTGCATTCATGGGAAAGTACTATGACCCTTACAGGATGTCTTCTAAAGTCAGATACCTCAAAGTGGAAGGAAAATATCAATGCAATTTTAAATGTTTATGTTAATTATAAAAAAGAGAAATCCTGATTTCATCATTCTCAAAGCCTTTATTCTTATTTCTCATCACTATCCACAATTTCTACTATTTTCCAGCTAAACCAAACAATTTGCAGCTCATACAAGCCAGTACTCTCAGCCACTTGACTAGGAATATGCTGTTTCCTTGTCTGGAATGTCCTTTATCTTCATACACGCACACACACACACACACACATCCCTCACAAAACACACCACAACACACATACCACACAACATACACTACATTCTTACGCAACACACACTATACCATACCTCATACATGTCACACACACCACACATCCCATACACACACCACACACACAAAACACACACTCTATACATAGCATAAATCTCACACACATACCACACATGTACACTGAGCCTGTAGCTTTTTTTTCCATATATATTTCCATCCCATGCATATTTCCACTATCACAATTATTAACACTTGAGCTTGAATCATCAAGTTCAAAAGACAAAGCTAACTGCACTGTCCATATTCTTGCTGCCTAGGTGGGATTTACATAAATTTTAGAAAAGAATTCAGTCTAATCACAGTTAAGAAATGAAGGCCTATATTTTTTCAAAGGCAAGAGATAGACAGTTCTCTGTGAAAATATACATGGTCTGGTTATATATTGCTTAATTTTTTAAGCACCTGAAGTACTCTAGAAATAAAAGTTCTGCTATTCCTGAAGGCAAGGAAAAAGAAATTTTGGAACATGCTCTAGTTTTCATTTCTAAAAATATATTCACTTGGGCCACACCAAGTGAAATCTTCCCAGTTGAAAATCAGATTTAAACTGGTGTCACATTCAGCAAAAGCACGTGCGTACGTGCAGGCGTGCACATGTTCGTGTGCGCACGCACACAGGCACAAACCAGGAACCTTCCTAAAGCCAACTTTTCCTTTCTTTATCACTCAGCACAATTCATACGTGCCTTCTGTGTGCCTTTCTTGAGGTTAAAAGACATTTGCGTCCATCTGCCAACCAGATGAACCCAGAGAAAAAGTCACAAAGACCACACAAATGGGGATGACACAAGTATTTGTGCAGAATAAATTTGCCAAGATCTTTTCCCCTGTACCCTCACCCCCAACCCCAAGGCAAGCTGTTTTTAAGTACCACATGCTTCAGTTTCCCTTCTAATGACAGATCAGACCACCCCCCAGGAATTGGTGTTCTCAGGCCTCATTTTATACATTCTACATGGTTAAGTGTAGAATGTGAAGCCCCTTATATAGTACTAAGCACAAAAATGTGCTCCACACAAGTGCTTTGTTTCTACCTTTCCAGACCCTTCTGGGCACTTGGGATCATGCTCCATGGCCCACAGTGCCCTCTCAAGAGGGTCAAAGTTATTGCATCAGGCAGGGCTTCCAGATGCTGAGAAATGCTCAGCTACCTTCAATTTACGTTTCTGGCATCCTAACATACAAAGAGATTGCAAAGCAGATTTTTTAAAATAATAATACATTTTAAACTTTAACATCTAATGAAAGAATGTTTTCAAAATACAATACTGTAGTGATATTTATAATGCCTGTTGTAGGCTTTACGAAGTTAATAGGATTTATACAAAGGTGCTGTAGCCAATGTCACCCAAGAACGCAACAGGAGTTTTAAATGCACGCTGCATATTTTCTTCCAAATTTGTTAATCATGTTTTTATACATGTATAAAGCCTCATTTGGGAGTGACATTTGAAATATAAATTTCACCACTTTAAAATGTATACTCTTCATTTAAAGGCCTTATTCCTATCGTCATCATAGTGCTTGCTTCCACACTTCTACAACAAGGACACCATATGTAAATAATGAAGGAGATGGGGTAAAATTAGTCCTAAAAAGAGGTGGGTAAGAGACTCAGAGGAGCCTAATGAGGCCACTATAGTAATATCTATTTACAGGGTGAACTGAGAGGAATTTCTCTCCACAACCCCCTGGCAACTCATTCTCTGTCACTGAGGAGGCCTTAACACTCTCTCTCCCCACTTAGATAAACAGAGTCCTCCACCAGCCTTCCAGGAGGGTGAACAGAAATAAGAACCCTGACAATCAGGCCAACAAATTAGCAGGCTACACTAAAATAATTCTCCCCAGACTTCTCTGGCAAAAGTAAGTTATTTGTCCTGCAGAGATATCTCAGGAGTTTATAACTTGTAAGCTGAGATTGTTTTTCTGAAGTAATTACAAAGCAGCAATGCACACTGAACACTGGGAACTATTTTAAATGATGAACTATTTTAATTTCAAGAGAAATAAATAAGACACTAAAAGTGATTATAATCACATATACACAGACACACACACAGAGTAATAAATACATTTGTAACTGGAAACTATAAGTTTTAGTATTATATATATTCCAGGATATGGTCTATCCAAGCTGTTGTGGAATTGTATGGTTCATGACATGGTAAGATTGTTCTACGTGTTACTGAACTGCAGGAAAATAATTATATGCCACAAGTAGTATGGAGAAGGGCAACATGATGTAGTAAAACAGTACAAGTTTTGATTCCTTCCTTCTCAGCTTCTCTTCCTTCCCAAACCCTCTGTAACATGGTTTCTGCCCCTATCTCTGCCCAACCCTGAATTTCCCTTTAACTGTGTTGCCAACATGTAAACTAATTGTTGGCAAAGAACACTTTCAGTCTTTGTCTTACTTGATCTCTCTCCAGGGCACGCATTTGACTCTGTGGAAAATGCAACTACTTTCTGACACTCTCATTCTTGGTTTCCTTGATGTCATCTCTGGGATGTCATCTGATCACCTTGTCCACTCCCTCCCAGTCTCCTCTCTTTCCCTAGTCCTTTCAGTGTTGTTACTAAAGGTGTTCCTTGGTTTTCTTTCTTTCTCAATATGCACAACCTCTCTAGTGACTTCATCCATTTAAATGACTCCCAATGCTTTCTCCTTGCTAAATTAGAACTCCCTGACCAAACCTGCAGGCCAAGTCTCTCTCTCCTGAACTTCAGACCTATAGTATATATTGCTTATGACACATCAGCATCAGTTATTTATTAATAAACAGCAAAATACCTGAAAATAGTAACTCAAATCAATAACAATTCCTTTACTGATGAATCTGGGGTCAAAATGGACTTGGTTAGAGAGTTCTCACTCAGGGTCTCATGTGAGTATGATCAGGCTGGGGGTAAAATCACCTCAAATTCTTCTTCATTTAAATGAATCATCTGGATTGGAAGATGTGGACAGAGGCTTGAACTCTGGGTCATCTCTGTATGTATGTAAGTGGTCACTCCACAGAGAGGCCTCAGGATAGCCAGGCTTCTTACATGATAATTGAAAACTTTAATAAAAAAGATTTGCATTTTGATTCGGTGATTTGGGAGAAGTTTTAAGAAAGCAGAGAGTTGTATTAATAGATTGTATGCTGTCAGAAAGTGGTTTGCTCATTGACCTCAAATTCAGAACAGATCTGATATTCACAGCTAAGCCAGGTTATTCTGTTGTACATAAACAGTCTCACAGAATCCCAACCTCAGACAAGGTTATTACGAAACGATGATAAGATGAAATAAAACAAGGCCAGTTCATAATGTTGTATAAGCACAAGCAAAAACAAAGTCACAATGATACCCATAGTATAGCCATAGAATCACCCCTATTTTCTGACAATATTTCATTCTAGATAAAACCTGTTTTCTTAAACTTTCCCACAAATCTTGCAACCAAAGCCCAAATACTATAACACCTTTTTAGCAAGACACTTTATGGTGTCTTGCATGATGTGCATTCTCCCTTGCTGTAAGTATTAAATGCAACCTGTTGAACTATAAGTGGGTTCTTGGTGAGCTTTGGTTGAAGGGCACTGACAAGTGTCTCAAGAGAAAACAGCATGGACTTTTCTAAATAGTATTGTATGTCACACTGCTACAGTCTATTCATCAAGACTGTCACAGGCCTATCCACAATCAAAGGGAGTAGATGAAGACCCCCATTTGATGGAAGGAATGTCAAAGAATTTGAAAGCACATTTTAAAACAACCACAATCACTATAATCATGACTACCCATATGTAGTCAGTAGTCATCATTTCCAATATTGAGCACACGACCCACCACTCCATTTATTTATTTTTTTAAATATTTATTTATTTATACAAGAACCAGGGTACAGGCCAGATGCGCAGGAGGGTGAGAGGATTCACCAGAGACAGAGTGGGGAACAGAACAGGCAGACTGACTGAAACACACTACTGAGGGGAGCAGCGGACGAGACAGGAGGTCTGCCACACCATGTGGGACTGGGGATCAAACCAGCGCTGCAAAGGCTGCGGACAGCTTCAGAGTGCGGTACTCAACTGCCTGTGCTACCCGGGGAGGCTTTCCACCCCTCCATTTATATCTCTCCCCAACATTCACTCACTCCAACTGACCCTAGGATTTGACCATTCCCTCTCCATGTCATCCTTACCGCTGATCTATCACCACATCCCTCACCAAGTTGATTTTTTAGGGTAGATATATTTCAGCCACAAGTAGTTACCATTGTCAGAACAGTAGGTGATGGATTTGGCAGTTGTACCATATCTGCCTTCTCCGGGTGGTCCATATACAGCTCTACAACTGTTTACTACAACTAGAGGTGAAGAAATTAACTCAGGCTTGGTTCATAATTGGGTTTATGTGATTTCATTGGCTCTATCCAGGAACAAGATTACTATTACATTACATCCTCACTCGAGTTGACCTCAAAGAAGAAAGGTGAAGGGAAATTTTCCAAGGGAATGAAACTTGAGCAACATACTTCATAATGAAGAAAAGACCAGATCCTCAAATATACACAGGCTTTTAAGCAATAATGAATGATTTGATCATCTACATAGGAACTTAGAAGGAAAAGGGATGCGAAGTTATAAAAAGGAAATCTTGAAAAGAGGTATGTGGATGAACTTATGGTAATGAATACAAACAGATCTCACATCTGTTACAGAGGAGACTCTCAATAATCATAGACATAGCATGATCCATTTGTCATTCTTAGCCTCATTTGTCTTCATGTACCCAGTGTTTGAGCAAGTAGGCCATAAACAGTGTTCATAATGCTTCAATAAAGGGTGTGCATGGTCCAACAATATGGGCTCCCTCTCACAATAGACAAACTAGCTACTTCTACTGCTGATTTCACAACCTGTCAGCAGCAGAGTCTGATGCCAAGCCCTTGATATAGCACCATTCCTCAGGAAAACTAGCCAAGCCACCTGGTAGAATATTAATTATATCAGAATCATCTATCTTAGAACACATAGCAATTTGTCTTTGCCAGAATCAACACTTACTCTGGATATACATTGCCTTTTCTTCCTGCAGTGCTCCTAACAGCACCTCAACCACCATCCAAAGGCTTATAGAATACTTTACTCATCATTAAGGTGTCTCTTATGATATTGCCAAGTTAACATTTCACAGCGAAGGAAGTGCAGTAATGAATTCATTATCATGGGAGTCACTGATCTTCTGATTTACTGTACAGCTCAGAAGCTACTAGAATAATGGAATAACCTATTAAAGGCTCAGTTAAGGCACCAGTTTGGGGTCAATACTTTGTGAGGTTGAACACTGTCCTTTAGATATGATATATGCAAAAAAATAATAACTGATATACCATTTGCTCTCCAATAGCTAGAATTCATGGGTTCAGGAACTAAGGAATACATATAAGGTTAACCCCCATAATTGGTGCTACTTCTACCAAAAAATGCATTAATGTTCACGCTGAACATGAAACTGCAATATAAATGGGTTACTTTGGGTTCTACTTGTCAATGAACCATTAAGCAAAAAAGGAAATAACATATTGGTAGACATCATAGATCACAATATCATTGAAAGGCTAAAGTTGCAATACAGTAAAAGCAAGGAAGACTATGTCTAAAACCCAGGGGATTCACTGAGGCACCTCTTGGTACTTCTATGTCCAGTGATACCAGTAAATGGGCAATCAGGAACCGTGAGCCGAAAATGCAAGACAAAAGAGATGCTCTAAAATCAGGAGCTCAATCATCTCAGCAAACAAATGAAAGATATTCAAAACAATTTTATTTCATTTTGCATTATGGATACACCCTTATTTACTTAAGTAGACATTTATTGTTGAGGTTATCTTCTATATCAGCCAAGGTCTGGTCAAGAGACAGAAACCATGACAATTATTTGAACAGGAAAAACATAATACCCCAAAAATTAACAACTGAAGGGGTAAAAGAAAACTCCGAGGGGTCCAGATATCACAAGTTAAAATAGCAGTTACTATCTCTAGAATGACGAAGAGGGACAATGAAGGAACTAAGGACTAGGAGAAGCCCTTCCTACCACAAAGCTGAAAAGAAAACTTCTGCAGGAGAAGAGGCAGTGGCTACCACGGGCAGTCTGCAATGGCAAAGATGCATGACTGAGGGTACAGGCTGGCACTGGTGTGTAAAAGCAACTGATCAGTGCTGAATGGTGTAGGTAGGAAGAAACTGGTCTGCAAGAGTGACCTGTGTTTACTGGATGGTATTGTGGGCTGGAGCCAGTGTGTGGAAGCCAGTGGGTAGAAACATGCTAAAGCTGCTCCTGAAGCTGCTCAATGGCTGCAGATTTATGAGAGACAGCCTGAGGATTCATTCAAGCTCCCCACTCCCCTACCCTCACCCAGCTATGGCTTTCACAGCAAGTGAATGGAGGTCTATGAAGGACTTGCACCTGGAAGAAAAGCTTCTTCCTATCACTACTGCACTACAGTGACTTCTATTGATGAAACGACATATCCTGCCAACTCTCAAAAGAAATGTTTATAGGTCCCGCTACAATAACACAAAGCAGGGCAAAAATGATACTCATCTGGAGATGAGTCAATACAATGGTAACCAGTATTTTTAAGTTTTCACTGTTATAACTAAATCTACTATCACCGTTCACATAATTCTTTTTGTTACCTGCAATCATTTTCTTAGGATAAATATCAGGAAGTGGAATTAATGATTTTAAAGATACAAACATTTTAAAGGCTTTGGATTTACAATAATGAAACTTTTCCATAGAGTTGTTCAGATTTACATTCACTCCTGCAGAATATAAATGTATGAAGAATAAACACATTCAGGGCAAATCCTTAGATAGCAAGTAATCTTAGCTGACTGCCAGCATATTCTGACTGCAATGCCTATTCTTTATGGATACACCCTTATTTACTTAAGTAGACATTTATTGTTGAGACTTTATCTTCTATATCAGCCAAGGTCTGGTCAAGAGACAGAAACCATGACAATTATTTGTACTCACTTTCTGTAATATGATGTTAGTTTGTTTATTTAAGTGACTATCAAAGCAAAGATAAAACTAAAATTTTCAGTGTTGGAGGTGACATTTTAAAATGAAATATGAGAATATCTACAAGCAACATCTGATTCCTTAAAGAAATTCAGGGAAGAAAAGAGCTATGTCATTTGGCATTGAGGACTTGGGAGATACTTGGAAAGATAGCTCCTCACTAATGTCAAGATTCTGTTCTAATACCCTAACCTGCAAGGCTGTTTTGAGGGTCAGTAATAACATGTGCCACACACAGGAGTAAGTTGCAGCTTTATTTCTTGAGAGCTTTGCTACTAAATTGCTAAGAATCCAAGTATACATATTCTCCACATATATTTTTTTTTCATTTTGTCAAAGTTGTTTTCATTAAGGATGTGAATACGTTCCTCTTGTTCAAGCTAAAATCAGGTTACAATAAAACATTATGCCCTGATGACTATTTTAGTTACAGATATGATGGTATTTCATCCCAGCTTCTTCACAAATACCATTTGTCTTCTTTAACTACTTTTTACTGCAACAAAATCTCAGTGCAATGAGAAATGGAAGGGAGTTAGTGCAAGATCTTTACATTTGTTTTTATTCACAATATGCTTAATCTGTGTTACCATTTGGATACTTATTCTGCCCATGTTGTAATAAACCCATAATGTGTTCTTCCTAAGAACACTCTGTAAAACAAGAGTACTTTGAAATAAACTATGTTAGCATTGTGCTTTGCATGTATAAATTCCTTAAAAAATCTGGGGTTGTAAACACTGGTGCTTTCATGGGCCAGGCAAGTATCATAAATTAATGGAGCAGGAATAATTTAAAATAATAGGAATCCATGGGGCATATACAAAATTGGAGAAAGCATGCCCTATCTAAAGTCATATTCACGAAGTAAAATAAAAAACAGCTAGGGAAAAAAAATATGCACGTTACATTAGACTAGCAGCAGGCCCATTTATGACTTCTGGGCAAATCTTGGATGAACAAAATTAGAAACTGAAGAAAGAACTAAGAGAACTAAAAATGGATTGATGACAGAAAATATGGATTCAGGTGCAAGCCTGAAGTCCCACATATTCTAACTCAGTCTCTACAGTCTCTCACTTTCTTTCTACCTCCCTTTAGCTTCCCTGATGCCAGCACCTCCCATTTGACCCCATGCCTTTCTTCCCAATGAACCACATGTGAGGTCTGTATTTTTTTGCTATGGTAAAATTCACATAACAAAAAATAAACCATTTTAAGCATTTTAAAGTGTAAAAATCAGTGCACTGAATACATTCATAATGTATTGCAAATGTGACCACTATTGAGTTCCAGAACATTTTCATTACCCCAAAAGAAGACCTTACCCATTAAATAGTCACTCCTCCCACCCATCTCCCCAGCCCCTTGCAACCACTAATTTGATTGCTGTGAGAATTTCATTTATCCTCTCCCTTCCACCCTCAGGTTTGCCAAGAGTCACAGAAAATGAGAGCAGAACCAAGTCTAAGATGAGAAAACAGAGCACAGAGCACAGAATGAGGTTCTCCAGAATAAAGTTCACTGGAGTCAAAGTTGGAGGTAGAAGGAGAAAACTAGTGACAACCCCCTTTGCCTTCCTCAACCTCACAAAAAATTCATGATTTTTTTTAACTTTCTTGATTTTTTAACAGAATTTTTACTTTATTCTGTTCAGTTTTCTTGTTTCATTTTTAAGACAAATATGCTGAAAATTACAAATTGCAAGTAATTTAAAGATCCAAGTTTAATAGATATATTTCCTACTGAAATTTCCTTCCTATTCACCACTATTTCTCTTCTTTGTGTACTAAACTGTGGCCAATTATATTCTGTTGTTCCTGCAAATACTTTTGCTTTATGCTTTGATCAGCTAAAAATGTGCTTAATATGCCTAGTGTAAACAATTATACACTCCCTCTTTTGCCAAAGCGCTTTCCTAGGCTGCATCAGGATTGTTGATTGATGGTCAGTCCCCTTGGGAATCACATGGAGCCCCGTAGAAAAAGGACTTCCCACTAAGACCAAATTTCTCTAAGATGGTGAATTACCTGCTAGTTACCCAATGTATTGAAAGATACCTCTTGAGTACAACACAATCACTATAAGTCTACACAGGACAGATCTTGAGACTCTTGGAAGTCATCTTTTTCTTTTATGATTGAGGTAAATTTGTTTACAACACTGTATATGATTCAGAGGCATATGGTCACACCACCTCTGATGCATGTCCTGACACCATTCCCACCAAGGCACATATAGTGCTCCACTGCATCTTCTTGCCATAATCGTCCCCCTCCCCTTGTAGCCTGAATTCTACTGTCAGTTTTCTAGTATTAGTTATTGGTTTGGTTTTATCTGATCATTTGCTTTTTTCCCCCTCTATATTCCACACATAAGTAACCATCTGGTACTTGTCTTTCTCCTTTTGACTTTTTTCACTTAGCATAATCCCCTCTGATCCACCTATGTAATCAAGCAGCATGCAGTTTTCTCAAAACATTAAACATAGATCTACCATATGATCCAGCGATTCCACTCCCATGTATCTACCCAAAGAATGCATAAACACTAACTAAAAATTATATATATATATATACGACTATTCATTACAGCACTATTTGCAATAGCCTAAATGCCAAAGGTCAGAAGAGTGTATAAGAAAAATGTGGTAAAAATACACAATGGAATACTATTTGGCTAGAAAAAAAAAGTCCATTTTTTATCTCTTAGTCACTTATTCATCATCCATAATGAATTCAATTGTACATTATTTGGTCATTTTCCTCTAGGTTTAGGAGATAAATATAAAACTTTTTCACATGGAGTATTAAGGTTACCTTCAAAATAATGCAAATGTAATTTTAAAACTACACAAACATTTTCTATTTTTGACATTTGCTTTACTTTGCTTGGTAAAGATGGCGTTGAGCAAGTCACCTCACATCTTCCATTCAGTTTGCTCATCTTTATTTTTTTTAAAGATTTATTTATTTGTGCATACAAGAGCTGGGGTACAGGTCAGAGATGCTAGGTGGGGGCGGGGGTGAAAGGATCTACCAGAGACAGAGTGGGGAACAGAACAGGCAGACTGACTGAAATACACTGTTAAGGGGAGCAGTGGGTGAGACAATAGAGGACTGCTTCACCATGTGGGTTGCTCCCTGGCCGGCTGGGGATTGAACTCGTGCTGCAGACGCTGCAGACTACTTCATAGTACAGTGCTTAACCCCTTTTGCCACCAGGGAGGTCCAGTTTGCTCATCGTTAAATGAAAAAATGTTGCTCAACTTTTGTTCATGCATCTTTAAAATGAAAAATTTTAACTAGAGCAATAGTTTCCTATATAGGATAGTAGACTTTTGAACATAGGCACAAACATTATCTGCAGTCTGAAAAATAGTATTTCTGTTCACACGCTATCATTCAAAAATCTTAATTTCATCTTTAGTTTGATGAATATTTGTTAAATAGCACCTTTTGAATGAACAAATACAAATTTGTACATACATGCTTACTATAGAAAATTGGAAAGTAATGAGAAGATAAAACCACCTGAAATCCTGCCACAGAGATATACTAACTATTCATATTTCACTATATATTCACCTAATTTTCTTTCTATGCATATTTATACCTACACTATTTTTGAACATATTGAAATATACCACATGCATATTTTACAACTTGTTTTACTGTTACTATTAACATTGTCTTATTATATTAATAAATATATTATTTATTGATATATCATAAACATTTTTGTTAAATAAACTGGTTTTCTATAAGATTTAAATGACATTCTTATATGAGTATATATTACTATTTTAAAAAATATTTAGGTTGTTCCTAATATTTCATTATTTTAAATAATACTGTTAAAAACATCTATGAGACAATTATATTCATATCATTGTGAATTAAGATTTCCTATTTTTACTAATGTTCAAATTATTGCATCTTTGGACAATCATGTCTCCATTTTCCTATTGTGGTGGCTCCTGAGTTCTTCTACTGTGACTTCTTTATTCTTTTATGATTACCTGCTTTACAGTGTGATTAATGTTCCAGGCACTTTTTGTATGCGTTCTGCCCTAAATCTGAAGTTAGCCAGTTCTCCTAGGAGCCCTCACTTCTTTTAGTGGGAATAGTATTTAGAGAATACCATCTGGGCTAACGGGGAGCTTACTGTTATTGCTACTGGCTTGGTAATTGTTGCTAGGTTTTGTTAGAGGAATGCACTAGAAAATAATTTTTTAAGAGGAACAGCATTGTGAATTTATAATGATGGCTCAAATGCCAATTTAGGATAATGAAGTTTTTATTAATTTCTTTAATTTTATTTTTTTATCTTTCTTGGATTACTCTGAAAATCTTGCTACTTAATGACATTAATGTAATCATCTTTATGATTCATTCTTGTATGTGTATTTCAATAATTTAAAGCAAAGCATGGTTATGCTAATATATAGACAATATATTGTTAGTGTATTACTAACAATGTTAATTTAAGTACAATGTAGACTGGTCCAGCCCCTATAAAAAGAAGTGTGAGAGTCTTCAAAAGACCAAACGATCTATCTACCATATGACCCAGCAATTCCATTCCTAGGTGTCTATAAGGGGTTGCATATATAAAAAAGATGAAAAATGTATAAATTTAGTTAGCAGTCAAGTTTAAGGGCTCAAGGCATTTCTTTTAAATGGAATAGAAAAACTAAGATGGACAGTAAAGAAACCCCCTCCCCCAGAGGGAATGAGCTAGAACCAATATTTGGATAATTCTAGAAATATAACTGCATATTTAGAAAAATATGTCTCTGCATGGAGGCCCCAACATGTGGGCATACACAAATGCTTAATACAAGTACCCCAAAATGTAAATATTATTCCCCACTAAATATACCTGAACACTCTAGTATCTACACTCTCAAATTTGATACGTATTAGGTCCGTTTTGGAACTCTTTCAACTAGGTTTAGTGAATGAAGAGCTAAAAGGACTGTGCTATAAAAAAGCAGACTGTGCTATAAAACATTGTGTGTGTGTGTGTATATAGATAGATAGATAGATAGATAGATAGATAGATAGATAGATGGATAGATATAGACATAGATATAGATACAGATATAGATACACACACACACACACACACACACAGGAATACTATGCAGCAACCAAAAAAACAACAACAAAAAAAAAAAAAACACATGCCATTTGTGGCAATATGGATGGAACTGGAAGGGATTATTCTAATTGAAGTGAGCCAGAGGAAAAAAATAAATACTAGATGGTTTCAATTAAAGGTGGGATCTAGAGAAACCAAAGGACCAGACAAAGACAAATTCTAAGACTGACCTTTGAAAGCAGACAATAGATCTGAGACATTCAGGAGAAGAGAAGCTAAGGGGAGAATAGAGAAGGGAGGCTGTGTAGGAGAGCATGGTGGAATGTGGTGGAGGACTGTGGGCAATTTGGTGCTGGTAAAACTATGGTGTCCACACCTAAGGGGAGAAATCCTATATTGTGAAAAATTTAAATAAATAGATTTATCTATTTTTTGGCTAAAAAATAAATTCACTGATGATAATGATTTCCATAATGTGGAGCCATGTCCTTTATTGGACATTGATTAATTTAGGAGGAAGTGAGGGTAGGGTCATTGGAATTTGTTTACCTATCCTCCTGTGTCCTTTTAATGATTTGAGAGCCGTCCATCAATTACTGTATTTAAATGACCATGAAAACTGCAGCACACCAGCCTCATTCCATCATTTAGTCTCAATTACAAATTAGGTGTCCTCTATGTGGAGAGAAAGGAGCTCTCCTGCACTGCTGGTGGGAGTGCAAACTGGTCCAACCACTATGGAAAGCTGTGTGGAGATTCTTCAGTCTACTAAAGATAGAGCTTCCATATGATCCAGCAATGCCACTCCTAGGTATTTACCCAAAGGACACAGAAACATCAATTCCAAAGAGCACCTGCACCCCTATGTTTATAGCAGCACTGTTTACAATAGCTAAGCTTTGGAAACAACCCAAATGCCCAAAAATAGATGACTGGATCAAGAAAATGTGGTACATATATACCATGGAATATTACTCAGCATTCAAAAAAGATAAACACATGCAATTTGCAGCAACATGGATGGAGCTGGAAGAGATCATGCTCAGCGAAATAAGCCAGAAAGAAAAAAAAATACCGGATGGTCTCACTCATAGCAGGAATCTAGAAAACCTAAATAAGGGACCAGGAAAAAGAATAACTATAAGAAAGAAAAAAATCAAAATCAACAAACAACTATGAACCAGAGACACACTTTGGGTGGGGGGTGGGGTGCGGGCAGGGAAAGGAGGGATTGGGGTTAAAATCAGGGGGTTGCAATTGTATGGGGAATATAAAAATAAAAAAATAAATTAAAAAAAAAAGAACTGGGGCTTCCTCGGTGGCACAGCTGTTGAGCGCTGGGCTGCGAAGCTGCCTGCAGCCTCTGCAGCACTGTTTAGATCCCCAGCTTCCCGGGACACCAGAGGAGGTTCCCACATGGCGTGCAGACCTCTCCTGCTGCCCACTGCTCCCCTCAGCAGTGTACTTCGGTCCTTCTGCCTGTTCTGCTCCCCACTCTGGCTCTGGTGAATTCTCTCACCCTCCCGCACTTGACTGTACCCAGTGCTTGTATAAATAAATAAATAAATCTTTAAAAAAAAAAAAAAAAGAACTGGGATACAGGCCAGAGGTGCAGGGGGGTGAGAGGATTCAACAGAGAGAAAGTGGGGAGCAGAACAGGCAGATTGACTGAAATACACTGCTGAGGGGAGCTGCAGGCGAGACAGGAGAGGTCTGCTGCACCATGTGTGTCAGTTCCCTGTCAGGCCGAGGATCGAATTCGTGCTGCAGAGCTGCGGATAGCTTCACAGTGCTGTGCTTAACCTCTTGCACCACAGAGGTCCCCAAATGGGTACTTTTTATAATTATAATTAAAATAGTGTTGAGAACTACCAAAAAAAAAAAATTAGATGTCCTCTGATCCCATATGTTCTTATGAAACAGTTGCAGATATACCACTTAGTACTAACACAATCTCCATTGTATGTATTAGAGTGTGGTTTTCAATTTGATGTTCCAAAAGATATTATATATATTTATATAGATATGTTTATATATGTTAGATATATTTATATATATACATTACCTATGTGTGTATATATATAAAAATGTATGTTCATATATGTATGTTCAGATATATACATTTGAATATACTTACACAAATACATACATTTTCATTTTAACTTACTCCAATAATTCACATCTAGTTAGCAATAGAGCTGAAATTCAAACCCAGATCTTTCTGTTCCACTGAACTATCCAAAATAAAACAGGCCAGTGAGTTTACATGACTGGGGCAATGTTCAACACATTAGGAGAACCCTGGGATCTGAATCCAGATGATTGTAGGGCTACTGTGAAATAGTTTTGTGAATTTGGACATCTTCCTGAACCTCTCTGGATTTCAGCTTGTTATCTATAGTGTGAGACAGTTGATTAGATCATTGCTAGTCCCTTCACAGTCCTAAAATTCTGTGAGTTTTCTATATTGACAAACATCCATTACACGACAGAGGAATAACCTAGGCAATATACTCCCTTTTTACTGTGGAGTTTCTGATACCATCTGAGCTTCAATCAGTAAGATCAGAAAATGACTAGGAATTTATTCTGCAAATTTGGAATGTGTCCATGTTAAATAATTTAATACTAGAAAGGGATGACCATTGGACTGAAGGATAGGGTTTTTAAAAGAATCTATATAGTGTCTTGTACTCACCAAGCTGGAATAGAAAAGACAGGTTAGAAATCATTTCATTTATGTAAATCATGCAATTTCCCCAATACAACCTAGCTTGTTTGTATTTCAGGCAATGTATTATAAACATTGGTGTTTATTATGTGAGTTATTAAGATCTGATAGACCATAATGCATTCAAAATTATCTTCTCATATTCACCACCAAAAATACAGAAAAAGAAAACATTATAAAATAGTGGTGGAGAGAGCCTCCCTGGTGGAGCAAGGAGTTAAGCACTGTACTATGAAGCAATCTGCAGCCTCTGCAGCATGAGTTTGAACCCCAGCTGGCCAGGGAGCTACCCACATAACTAAGCAGATCTCTCTTGTCTTGCCCGTTGCTCCCCTCAACAGTGTATTTTAGTAGATCTGCCTATTCTGCTCCCCACTCTGTCTCTGGTGAATCCTCTCACCCCCCACATCTCTGGCCTGTACCCAGCTTTTATATGCATACATAAATAAATCTTTTTTAAAAAAACAGTGGTGAAGAGAAGGCTGTAAAATTACATTATGTGGGTGCAAATTCCAACAGCACCATTTACTGTGTGATTTTGAGTCAATTGTGTAAGTTCTTCTTGCCTCAGTTTTCTTCATAAATAAAATGAGGTAACAATATAACATATAATATAATACAGTATAATATTACTTCCGGAAAAGGAAAAACTGTAATCCATGTAAACTGTTTAGTATAACACCTGGCACATAGGAAATAATATTAGTATTAAGATTCAATTTTGTCTTAATACATTGGCTAAATTTGGTTTAATGTTTCAGTTGCACTTCTTTCACTAGTATTCAAGATGAAAATTATTCTAAAATGATCTTTCAAGGATTTTCAGTCTGTAAATTAGACTACGATAAGTGTGTCCACCAGTAAAAATGAGCTCTGAAGTTAATTTTAAGGAGGAGGGAACCAGTTATAGAGCTGTTATCCACTGCCATACACTAAGGTCAAATTATTCCCTTGAAAACCCCACAAAAATGGCTCAGAAATCACATAAAGTAATATTTCATATACTGTTCTTGAAATTTTTGTCCCTCCATTAAGCAGTTGATGATTTGATTTTTGCCAGTGTATGGACTTTATTTTAACAACACCATATTTAACTGACAGCAATTAAACACATTTAATACACTGTGTATGAATTTCAAAAGACCTTTATGACTGTTTATCTCATCTTTATGGACCTTTAAACTTAATGGCTTTGGTTGCAATAAAGAAGTGATTTCCAAAAGTTAAGCATCCCTTCAAAGCCACTGCCAGGCTATTCAGTTCATCAAAATTATGATATCATCTAGACACAGACCTCCATTTGTCCTTGCTCTTCAGCTTGTCCATTAATTAACAGTATGTGCATGGAGGGTGGGGAAAAACATGGTCCCCTGTCATTAAACAAGGACATTAGTCAAAAGAAATATCAGTACAGTTCAGGGAATATAAATGTTGCAGTTTGACTTAAAGTTTCAGGATAATATGCAAGTTTATTCAAAACTCCCTATACAATAATCCATGTCAGTTATCCATTCCTCTCCTTCCTCCTTTGCAATGTTCAAGTAGCCTATATGAATCGTGGTGCCCAGGAAGTATCTAATCAAAAGAAACAACTCATAGGCACATTTCCCAACCTACCTTTTCTAACCATCATTTTCCCAATTATCATTCTTCTTCCCTTTTCCCTCTAATAAAATATCACTAGTCTTCCCTAACTCCTGAGACCTTATTAATCCCATTCATTCATATACTAGATCAACCTGTCCACAAACACACAAAGAAAACACACCCCTTTTCAATATTCTAATGTTTCATGTTCAATTACTCATCATCATCCAATCCCACAGTATCCACCACTACAATGATATGGAATTTATATACTCCATTGGGCTAAACTTTCTTTCTCCAGGTATACCTTCATCTTAACCAACAAGCCAAAGAAATCCAAGATTTCTAGCACCACAGCTTTGGATGTTAGACATAATTTTGTTAGAAGAAGCATGGATACTTTTACCAGATATCCAAAAGATACATCAAGGGTCAGAAAAGAGTTAATTAATATCATTAATGATTTGGGGGGTGAAAAAAAAGAAAAACATCATTTTCCACTAAATACATCATATGCCACTTTTCTAAGAAATACAGTAAAATGTTCAAATTAAAGCTAGGAAAAACCCAGCTTTTCCAGAATTAATTCTATGATTCTTTTCACTGTCACAATGTCATTATGTGCAAACTGAAAATCTCCTTAACATCTTCAAGATCAGAATTTCTAAGCCTTGGCAGTATTGATACTTGGGCATGATAATTCTGTGTTGTGAGTGACTATCTTGTGCAGTGTAGGATGGTTAGCAACAGCCCTGTCCTCTACCCACTAGATCCCAGTAGCACTCTCTTCCAGTTGGGATGGTCAAAAACAACCTCAGACATTGCTAAACATCACCTAGAGGGCAAATCTGACAAAACTCAGAATAATTCTCTTTGATTAACTGGAAAACTACTTGTATTAGATCAGGAGTTAGAAAACCTTACTACATGTCCTTATCAATAAAGTTTTACTGGAACACAGTTACTCATTCATTTACTTGTTGTCTGTGGCTATTTTATCACTAAAACAACAGGTTTAAATAGTGACACAGAGATTGTATGACCTGTAAAAACAAAAGGATGTACTGCCTGGCTCTTTAGAAAAAAGTTTGCCAACCTCTATCCTACTCAACTGATTTTTAAAAAATGTATGTGATAACAAATTTTTATAAGGAAATCTTATATAAAACTTGTGTCAGACAGGGTCCAGATGGAACATTCAACTGGGGTGATCTGAGAAAGTAAAATATATGCAGAAATAATTTGTGTAGGCAATTCCAAAGGTGTGGCAGAGTATTTAGAAATCACTAAGCGCTAAGAAAGCTATGCATTATTTTCACATGTAGGCCTGAGGAAGAGGACCAAGCTAACCCTGCAGAAAAGGAGCTAGGGAAATGAACAACTCTCTCACATTCTCCCTCCTTCCAATCTCACTAGTGCTCCCCATGTCCAATTCTAATCAGAAGCAGCTGGACAAGACAACCCATAGACAAGGCCCTCCCATGTCAGCCTCCCAGGTCATAGAGCTGAGTGGAGAAGAGTGGAGAGTGGACCTGGGGGAAAAACAAACAAAAAAATCCAGGGAACACAGTTTGAAAACCCTGCCCTAAATCTTCTGACCTTCTGACTTTGTGTCCTTTCTGAAATAAAATCCCACGGTCAGATATTTCAATGTTGTCTTTTCTAATGAATATATTCCTTAAAATCATTCCCACCATTCAAACTTTCAACCCCAAGATCCAGACATGCCCCATATCTGTCTCTGAAGAATGCGATTGAAACTTTGATAGGGATTGCATTGAATCTGTATATGGCTTTGAGTAAATGGCCACTATAACTATATTAAGTCTTCCAATCCATGTGCAGGAAATATATATGCATGTCTTCTATTTCTTTCAACAATTTCTTATAGTTCTCATTGTATTGGTCTTTTGCTTCCTTTGTTAAGTTTATTCCTAGGCATTTAATTATTTTTGATGCAATTATAAATAGTATTATTGTCTTGATTTCTCTCTTATCTAGTTAACTATTTTAATGTAGGAATACAACAGATTTTTGTACACTGACTTCATAGCCTGCCACTCCAATGTACTATTTCTAAATATTTTTCAGTGGAATCTTTAGGACTTTTTATGGATATTATCATGCCATCTCCAAATAGTGAGTTTTATTTCTCCTTTTCCAATTTGAATTATTTTTTATGTCTTTCTCGTTCCTAATTACTCTAGCTAGGACTTCACCAATACTATATTGGTGAAAGTAATGGTGAAAATGGATATTGTTTTCCTGTCCCTGATCTTAGAGGGAAACTTCAATGTCTCACCATTGAGTATGCTTAAGCTGTGGATTTGTCATCTATAGCCTTTATAATGTTGAGATAGATGAATCTCAAAATCATGATACTAAGTGAAATAAAGTAGTATCAGAAGAGCATATGATATATGAGACCATTATATGAAGGTCTAGAAATATACTAGAATCAGGGTACTAACAGAATCAGTGTTTGTGTGGGGATAAGCACCTTAGAAAGTGGTAGAGAGAATTTTTGAGGATGATAGAAATGTTCAGTATATTCGTGTAGCAGTGGTTTCACAATATAAATTTGTTAAAACTTATTGAATTGTACATTTTAAACAGATGCAGTTTATTACATGTAAATTATACAACAATGAAAATGATTTAAGCTTATTGAAACAAAGCAAAATAATCTAGCTTATCTATCACCAGAGGCAAGGCCAAATAGTATGCTAACTCCTACTCTCCTGTACTTATAAGTATTTATTCTCAGGCACTGATATTTGCAACATTTATAAATTTATTCAGCAACAAATTCCAAATGTCTCTTTAGTAAAAATGACCCCAGGAAATATAACCCTATTTAATTATCACAATAACTAAATTTAAAAATATTTAATTATTTTATTTCACTAATTGGTCAATATTTATTTATAATCCAACTGTGGTGGCTAGGCTCAAGATGATCTCCAATGATCCTATCTCCTGATAGAAGATGAGAACCATACAGTGGTCTCACATTTTACAATGGTTGTTCAGTAGTGTAACCAGTAGACTATGACAAAAGTAATAGCATGACACTTATAAAGTTATAAAGAAAGCAGAAATTCTGTCTGTCCATGCTCTCTCTTTCTCTTTCTCTCTCATCACTAGCTCTTAGAGAAGCCAACTGCCATGTCATGAAGTCACTTGATCTGCCTATGGAGAAGTCGATATGGTAAGAACTAGAGTTTCCAGTCACTAGCCAACAAAGATCTGAGGCTTACCCATAATCACATGACTGAACTTAAAAGTTTATCCTTCCCTAGTCAATCCATCAGATGAAACAAGAGCCCAACCACTGATATTTGACTGAAACCTGTGAGAGACTGCCGTGGGCTTAGATATGTATTCTAAAAATTCATATATTGAAATCCTAACTCCTACTACCTCAAAATTTGGAGGCAGGCCCTTCAAAGGAATGATTACATTAAAAAAAAAAGAAAGTTGTTAGAGTGTTCCCTAATCTAATCTGAAAGCTTATAAGAAGAAAAGATTTGGACTCAAAAACAGATACCACAGATGTATACTCAGAGGGACAACCATGTAGAGACGCAGCAAGAGGGTAGTCTGTAAACCCAATAAACATCTCAGAGGAAATGAACACTGTCAACACTTAATCTTGGGATTTGATCTCCCAGAACTATGGAAAAATTAATTTCTATTTTTTAAATCACTCAGTCTGTGATATTTTTCTATGGCAGATTTAGAAAACTAATACAGAGGCCTTAAGTCAGAATCACCCAGTTAAGCTGCTCCTGAGTTTTTACCTTACAGAAACTGTAATAATAAATGATTATTGTTTTAAACTGCTAAATGTGGGGGTAATTTGTTATTAAGTAATAGATAAGCATTTGCCTTTCCAAATCTGTGCTATTATTAAATGTCGTCTTGTTTTTTGCATGTTTTAGATAATGTTAGTATTTTTGTCTTGATTGCCAAGAAACTATTTGTCATGGAGATATTACATCCACATTATTTAATTTTAAAGGGCATAAAATTTGCATATAAAATCAATTAAATTATACATACCTTAAAAACAATCTATAATTTTATCAAACATCTCAAGATTTGTAGCCTATTTTGTTTTTTAAATTGAGCTATATTTGACACAAAATATTGTGTAAGTTTAAGGTTTCAAAGTGTTGATTTGATACACTTATTTTGCAATACGATTACCACCATAGCATTAGTTAACACTTCCATCATATCACATAATTATCATTTCTTTTTTTGTGGTGAGAATTTTAAGAGTTAGTCTTTTAGCAACTTTAAAGTATATAACACAATAGTGTTCGCTATAATCATCGTGATGTGCATTAGACATCCAGATTTATTTATCTTCTTATTACAAATTTGTACCCTTTGACCAATACCCCCCTAATTTCCCCAACTCCAGGCCCTGATAACCACCATTCCATCTCTGTTCCTATGAGTTCAGCTTCTTTAGATTCCATATATAAGTAATATCATGCAGTATTGTCTTTCTCTGTCTGACTTGTCTTTTTGCTATTTAATTGAGCATGAATAAACACTTCTTATCCTATTTTTCTCAAGAAAGGTCTCAGAGCTAAATGTCTTTATATTATCTTGTCACTATTCTAGTTAATGCATATTTTTAAAACTGTGTTTCATAGACTATCAAAACTATATATTTCACCTATTCACTGATTTATGTATCATCCATTCCTTCAACAAGTACGTATTCAATGCCTAATGTATATCAGGCACTGTTATAGGCATTGGGGATATAGAAGAAAATCTTTGCTTGTGGAACCTGTGTGAAGAAACAGGAATAGGGGCCTCCAGGTGGCACAAGGCATTAAGATGCAGCACTAATTATTCAGCAATCAAAAAAGATAAACTCATACCATTTGCAGCAACATGGAAAGACCTAGAAGGACTTCTGCTCAGTGAAATAAGTCAGAAGGAAAAAGAAAAGTATCGGATGGTTTCACTTAAAGCAGGAATATAGGGGAACCAAATAAGACATCAGTGTAAAAAAATAATAACAATACAAAACACAACAAAGCAAAAACAGACAATTATAAATCAGACACACTGCAGGGGAGGAAGAGGGAGAGGTGTCGGAGGGAAGGAGGAGAACAGGGGACTGAGGTGATGGTGCATGGGTGCACTGGGGAAGGAAATTCCATGGGGACTACACCTGAGGGGTGGGGGTAAGCAAATATTGTTTAAAAATGAACAATGATGTAAAAAATTAATAAATAAAAAGATGCAGCACTATGAAGCTATCTGCAGCCACTGCAACATGAGTTCTATCCCCGACCAGGGAGGTGACCACATGGCACAGCAGATCTCTCCTGACTCTCCCGCTGCTCCCCTCAGCAGTGCATTTCAGTCAATCTGCCTGTTCTGCTCCCCACTCTGTCTCTGGTGAATCTTCTCACCCCCACATCTCTGGCCTGCAACCCAGCACTTGTATGCATAAATAAATGAATTCTAAAACAATGAAACAGGAATAAAGAAAAATATATAGTCTATAACATGCTGGATAGTGACAAGTGCAGAAAAATTACTTTAGAAATGCTTCTAGCCATGACCAATTTCCCTCAGATGGTGGGTAGAAATGTGAGGATATTGGACTAGTAAATAGAGGAGACTCTTACAGACAATTATATATTAATAAGCTTTAGTAAATCATATCAGGTTTTAGGGCTATGGCAGGTGTAGTCTTTCAGTGTGGCTCATTTTAAGCTAATATTCATGTTTGTTTCAATATGCAGTTTCTTTTTTATAATTATATTCAGGATTGTAATGAGAGTTTATCAGTAGATAACTATATGCTTAAAATGTCTTCAATTTTGAAAAACTTGCACTAAGATTAAAAGAACATTAGGCATCAGTATTTCCTCCTTGGTAATGAGACTATAATACAGAAAACTTTGTCACCAAGTAAGGATGGACCTTTCTCCCAATTGTATTCAGAAAAGATAGCAGTTTTAGAACTAAACATGATATGCCACAGTCAGAGGAGCTGTTTTATAATTTTTATGACATAAACCAGTGTGTGTGTGTGTGTGTTTGTGTGTGTGTGTGTGTGTGAGAGAGAGAGAGAGAGAGAGAGAGAGACAGACAGACAGACAGACAGACAGGCAGGCAGGCAGACAGAGAGAAAGAGAGAGAGACTGCTGAACATTATATATACACAGTTTGGGCGGGGAGAGGAGAATAGGCAAAGTGCCAGAAAAATATGCAATAAAATCCTTGGTGTGTGGTCATGCATAAAGTTGTAGCTTGGACCTTCAGTGACTTCGGCAATGAATTACTAAGCCAATAAAGTGTGTGCCTGTCTTAGATGTTCAGAAGCTAAAACACTTGAAACAGAGTGATTTACATGACGAAGTTTTCCTGAGGAACTCTTCAGGGTGACTTAGAACTCCACTTTAAAAAAAATATCTTCAACTAAAGACATAAGGAAGAAGAGTGGGAGGAAACCAGGTCTGGGGAAATTACTAGGAAAAGCACATTAACAGGGAATATTGTTGTGCACATTTGAGTCGGGTGCTTTCTCCACTGAGAAGATTCTCTTGTGATTTAAAGTCTCCCTCTCGGTCAGATAAAGACAAACTTTAAAACCAAACCTTTAAAGTTGATCATGAATCTGATGCATCCAGGAAGGAGGACTGAGGAAAGGGGTTGGAGGAGAGGGAGTAGAGCACTATGGACTTTATTGGAGGACAACGGATGCTTGGGTGCTGGGGGTGCTGTGGTGACTATAACTGAGGGGAGAAATCCTACACTATCAAAAAAATAAACAAGGGTGTCAAACAAAGATACTTCATTTAAAAATACATTTAAAGGGCCTCCCCGGTGGCGCAGCGGTTGAGCGCTGGGTTGCGAAGCTGCCCGCGGCCTCTGCGGCGCCGGTTCGATCCCCGGCTGCTCCCCAGCCACCGGAGGAGGGTCCCACATGGCGCGCAGACCTCTCCTGCCGCCCGCTGCTCCCCTCAGCAGTGTACTTCGGTCCTTCTGCCTGCTCTGCTCCCCGCTCTGGCTCTGGTGAATTCTCTCACCCTCCCGGCTTCTGACTGTACCCAGTGCATGTATAAACCAAACAAACAAACAAACAAATAGATAAATAAATAAGACATGCCTCTAGAAAATTAAAAAAAAAAAATACATTTAAAAAATCAGAATGTTAGGCTTTAAATCAATTTAAAAATAAATAAAAATAAGTGAAACTATTATATAATGTAAAATTAAAAATAAAGTCATCCTTCTCTTTCTGGTATAGAGAGGCAGAGACATCCTTACTAATGAAGATTTCCTTTATAAATATTAACTCCTTTATCAAATAATACTCCTACTCTGTTTTCTAAGCTTCTCCTATATCTGTTTTTTCTCAGTCAACTCATAATAATCTCTGCCCAAGAGGCATATTCTGTCACCCTTCAATGTGATACTAAAGATATTTGCTTCCTAGGGTTGCCATGAGAATTAAATAAGTTAATACAAGTAAGATATTCCCAACACATTTGGAACATAAAAATTTTCGTTATTATTTCAGGGCAATGGTTCTCAATGTGTGCCCTGGACCAGCCACAGCAATCAAAATTCAGGTGATTCCGCAATCACCTGAATCAGAAGTTATGTGCATGAGACCCAGTACTCCATCTAAACAAGCCCTGCAGGCAATTCTGGTATATGCAAAAGTTTGAAAAACAGAATTAAAGAATATAAGACAGAAAATGAGACCTAATAGAATGAAGAACTCGTTTTGTGACTATTTAAAAGCAGGAGATGCTTGCATTTATATTTCTGAATAATGAGAAAAAGAATTCCAGCAGAGACTTGAGCACAGTGGGATTTCTGTAGGATGACTCCTACAATTATGTCTTTGCTAGACAGACTATTTGATACCACACAGTTATGTTCCTATAGATCTATTTTTTAATTGTGTTAATGTGTTTAACAAAGTCAAAAATACCATGGGAAAGCTCATCTAAAACAGTCAACAGCATTAGTGATAATCATGAGACTGCATGTTTGAATGCAGCCTGTTATTCATAAGTCTCAACCATTTCCATAAACAATATTGCATGACTGAAAGACTGGAGCACAGCCATAGACTATGTCAAGGAAAGCAAGATACAAGTGAGTAACACAGGATTGCTACCTCTGTGTGTTTTGTTGCTTGAATATAAGCAACAATAAGTGTGCACACTATTGAAGGTAAAATTATCTTTAGAACAAAGTAAACCAAAGTGTTTATTTTTGTCACTTCATCTTCCACATTGCTGCCATAGAGATTTTTCTAAAGCACGTATTTCATCATGTCACCATACAGCTTAACAAACTTAAATGGCTTCATTAAGCCTAGCACATGAGGGTCCTTGTAATCTGGTGCCTGCTGACCTATTACATGGAACATGGTCCTATAATTACACCACCTCCATGGAGCCTTCTTGACAGCTCAACTCCTATCAGGAGGGAGTTGGTTCTGCCACAAACTCTAAGCTTCCCAAGTATGTGTGCAGACCTCCAGTAATAATTTCTATATTACATGATAATTGTTTGAGTCCCTGCTCTCAACAAGAATTTTACTTAAATTGAGAGTGAGATTTTCATTTTTGTGTTACCAAGGCAGTTGGCATAAAGCCCAGCACGAAAGAGACACTTAGTAAATAAAGATTTTCTGTGGGTTTAAGATGTGAAATCTATTCATGAACTGTGAAGCTATATGCAGCCTCTGCAGCACAAGTTCGAACCCCTGCCAGCCAGGGAGCTACCCACATGGCGCAAGAGACCTCTCCTGTCTGGCCACTGCTCCCCTCAGCAGTGTATTTCAGTCAGTCTGCCTGTTCTGTTCCCCACTCTTTGTCTCTGGTGAATCCTCTCACCCCCTGCACCTCTGGCCTGTGCCCCAGTTCTTGTATGCATAAGTAAATAAATCTTTAAAAAAAGAAATCTATACATAAGACAGAGGTCAGTACACGAAAACATTGCGATCACCTGAGTCCACTTTATACATCTGGGGCTAAAATCTTTGAATTCCAGAAAAAGCTCAGCTACTTCCAAGGTTCCAGTGTCATCGTCATTCCAGTAGTCATAATGTCCAAAACAAAGCTTCCCATCTGTTGCCACTGTCTTCACACAGACACGAAAATTCTCATTTGTTTTAGGATAGTCTGACTCCAAATGTTACCACGTCAGTTGACAGTGGATTGAAACTCCTGATGTTTATTCCAAACTCTATGTCATGAACTTTGTAGCTTTAAGACTTAAGTCAAAACTGCAAAATAAATTCAGTGTAACAGTTTAAAGCAGCCAAACCCACATATGCCAACCTGCTTAGTAGCCCTCCTGGCTCCAGAATCATGGTAACTGTTTGATTATCTAGAACTGACACTCTCCATCTGACTTCCTTAACAGCCCTGCTACCTTTTTCACAACCTCTCAGACTGACATCTTAGCTCAGTTTTCCTTTTCAGTCTGGCTCTCCTCTGTGCTTGGGTAATATATTCTTGCTAAATCATTCAACCTGAAACATTTGGCCAGGAGTAGCCAGAACACTCAGCCAGCTATCTAAGCCAGTTGCTTCCCTGTAGCACTTGGTGCTAAAGAGTTACAACACCTTAAATTAATCACAAATTGTTAGACAATATCCTATTCATTTAGTTGCTTACGTTCATTTCCATCTACCTCCCTGGCTGTTCCTGAGGTCAAAAGATACCTTTCCAGTCTTTAAGTGGTTTGGAATAACTGGACTGGTCTGGATGGAATGGCAATAAGTTCCCCTGTAAGCATCCAGTCCCTCAGAGTATGCCTGGAGAAATCTATTGACAGTTCTCTGTTAATGATTCTAAGAAAACTAAGACACTTCCTTTCAGAAACTTCTGTAATGCTCTTTTGCAATGAGCAATAGAAGCGTCAGTTTTTTCATACATGCAAGGATGTAAGGACTAGTTCAGGTTACATAAAGCTAGGTATTGGCACATATCACACACGTAAATAATTAATAAATGGATGAGGGAGAGAGCAACATTGACTCATTTGAGATCTGCAAACTGATGATGACAAATCTGAACATCCCTTTTTGTTGGCTGTGCTTTTTTCCTCCATAACATAGCAGTCACTGGGCTCCCCTGCATGGCACATGCCCAGGTAGCCAACATGCATTTGTTAATTCATTGGAGGGTCCTGAAGGGAGGCCTTTCTTTGCACATTCTCTAGTTTGGAAATCCAGTTTCAACTTAGCCTCCTTACATACATCTGCCCAGGCCTTTCCCTGGGAAACTCAATCTCCAGGGTGTTTTGTTTCATAATCGGGATCCATTTATTCACGGGTCAAGCCTTTTGGGAGATAGTGGCAAGAAAGTTTTCATCCCAGTCATCTTCTTATGTATCCACATAATAGGGGGAATTTCAAGTTCCCTGGCATTCCCTCTTCTAGCTAAGAATGTCTCTCCTGCCACTTTCTCCTGACCAATTAGTCTCAGACATTCTGTTGGTCCAACAGGAAACAACTTTAAGAGGAGAGATCATTGTCAATACCCAGCCAAGTGGAGAGGACAGATAATCTTACATCCTCAAATGTACAGGAAAGAGAAAGGAACAAGCCCAAATCCTTCTCCCCCAAAGGAAAAAGAAAAGGAAATGATACTTTCCAAAATATGAATTCTGCATTAGCCCAAAAGACATCATCTTCCTCTCCTGTCCTCCTACAATACGGTTCAGAAATAAAGATTGTGAAACAAGTTTGGCCTTCCTAGCAGCAGGGAGAAAAGACTTAGGAATCACATGGCCTAAAAAACAGTCCTTGACCTTGGAAAATTCAGTAAGTTTATCATCAGAGTTCTGTGTCCACTATATTTGCTACACTACTCAGCAACCTCTGGAGGCAGCGAGAGATAGTAGTAAAATAGATAGCATTTTGAAACAGAACAATCAGCACCTCACAATGTTCCTTTATATTATTTTTCCAGTAATGGAGATAAAACAACTTGTTTTTAATCAAATCTGCCTTCCAATGTGGAGAAACAGAGGGAGGAAATAACTCATGTCACTGGGACATGACCCACTTGGCTGGGTATTGACAATGATCTCTCCTCTTAAAGTTGTTTCCTGTTGGACCAACAGAATGTCTGAGTCTAATTGGTCAGGAGAAAGTGGCAGGAGAGACATTCTTAGCTAAAAGAGGGAATACCAGGGAACACTCTGTTACCCCTCTCAACCATAGAGACTGATGGGTGAGGAGTATGGCACCTCCAGCAAATGGTTAGCAGAGCAAGAGAGCACCCATTTGTCCTTGAATGTATGAGAACATCTCTGAGCACAGACAAAAGAAAGGATGTTTGCGTTTCTGTTGGTTAGACTACGGAAGGAAAGAGAGGAGCAAAAAGATACCAGGAAAGCAACATGGCAGTGGCTGAAGACTGGGTTTTTTTTTCTTCTCCACTTTCCAGTTAAGATGTTATATCTGGGCTTCCCCGTGGTGCAGGGGTTAAAGACAGTGCTATCACGCTATCGCCAGCCACTGCAGCAGGAGTTCGATCCCTGGCCAGTCAGGGAGAAACCCACATGGCACAGCAGACCTCTACTGTTTTGCCCACTGCTTCCCTCAACAGTGTATTTCAGTAGATCTGCCTGTTCTGCTCCCCCCTCTGTCTCTGGTGAATCCTCTCACCCCTCACAACTCTGGCCTGTACCCAGTTCTTGTATGCATAAATAAATAAATCTCTTTTAAAAAAAAACAGATATTGTATCTGCTGGGATATAAGCTCCCAATTGTGTTCTCAAACCTAGAGTAAAGGCTATTAAATATAAATGCCCAGGAGGGTACTGTTTTCATGTAATTCAAAGCAAAGGAGGTGAGTATGGTGCTTGGTTCAGCATGAGGAAGAGGCTGAACAAGCATGGGAGCGGAGAGGGTAGGATTAGGGAATGAGCTGTCCCATAGACGGGAAAAGGAGCTAGCCCTGTATTAACATGAATCCCTGGGAAAGTGTAGAATTCTTGGAGGAGACAGAGAACAGAGGGCCTACATTGACACCTGGGTTTTGTTATTAATTTTGTTGTTATTATTCTTTATTAGGGAGTCAAACAGAATCCATACAACACAACTCCCAGTCACATCGAAGGCATGGCGGCTCCTATTCCAGGCCAAGGGCTTATAAGAAGCATCAGTTTGTTCTCTATCTCTTTCTCTCTTTTTCCCCTCCACATCCCCACCACCTCGCCTCCATCAGTTCTAACTTTTATTTGTACTCAGGGCCACATGGTGAGAAGCTTGGAAAATGCCACCATTTCCTGAGGCTACAAGAAGGTTGCCAGGAATGTCTGGTGCCAGTTACTACACAGGGCTACTCCAGTTCTTCAACCTTAATCTAATCGAGGGTGAACAGCAGGTACCCTCAAGGTGGCCCTCCGTTTTCCAGAACTGAAATCTGTCATCGAGCATGGCAACTGCATGGAGTTGAGCAAATCTGAGCCAATCAGCACTGCTGAGAGGCAAACAGTCCATGTCCCGCTGACCCGCTTGGCAAGAGCAGGTTTCCTGCCCCACATGAACAGTGCCTGTGTTGTTCTTTCTTCTCTGTGTAGGAAGAAAACTCAGTGACTACAAGTTTTGCCCATTACAAAGTAAAAGGGGCTTCTCTAAAGAGGTAGCATGAGAAAGTGTTTCCTAGCTAACTTTTCTTAACAGGAATTCCACATCTCGTAATCTGAGAAGGCCCCACGAGGTTTCAAGATAGCTGCCACAGCTCTGTAACTTTAGCAGCAGAGCCCACAGCAAGACTGTATTTCAGTTTGTGAAACCCAAATCCACAAATATTTACCAGGGTTGCTGGGGGCCCATGCAACTTCCACGCCATAGCAAAATGAAATAGGAACAAGAGATATTCATGGTGTGAACTTAAATGCCACTGACTGTCAAATATCTCCCAGTGTCTTTCAGAGAGCCTAACAATTTTATCTTCATTCTTTTTAACCCCCTCTTTGTAAACTTTCATTTCTTAGTTATGTATTTGCTTCAAGGTATAAAGAAAACATTAACATTTGAATTCCAGAGAAAGAGACTTCCTGATATACATCTCTGAACTGCTTTAAAATGCCCAAAGCAACTATGTAAAATACATGTACTGGGTTTCCATGGAGGACAGTACACCTCCTTATCAGGTGCACCTTGGTGTAGAGTTACACCATGTACCTTTGACTCTATTCTTGGAAGAGTCCCTATTGCTTGTCAGAAGGTGTGTTACTGGCTACTTTCAATAAATAAGTCTTTTATTATTAGGGTCAGTCATTGTCTGAATTTGTCTAAGTGCAAGGTATTTGTAGCTCAGCTTTCTCTTTCACAAAATTAGGTTGTTGTATGATCTGCTACCTAGCTAGCTTTCTCATGAATCACCAAGACAGATGAGCAAGAATAATTTAGTGCACCATACCTCCAACAGCAATTCTAGTATACTCGGCACATAAAAGGCTAAAATAACTGTAAAAAGGGAGAGGGGAAAGGGTTGGAATGTGGAAGAGACAATGGAAGAAAAGGTAAAAGGCCTAATTAAACATTAATAAAACAATAGGATTAAACTGGGATCCTATTGCATTTTCCAAAATTAAGAGCATATTTTGGGGGCTACACAAATAGGGCTGAAGATACCTGAACAGTCTTTATATTTGCTAGCAACCAGTTCATTCCACCCATCTTGTAACCCCAGTATCTTGCATCTAATAGGTGCTGAATAGAGATTTTGATAAATGCTTGTAGACTAAATGTTTGAAGCTATCATGGAAATAATTAGATGAAAGATTGAGAAGAAAATAAAGAGATTAGGCTGTGCATACTTGAATTCAAGAATCAATATCTGTATCATTGCATGAGACTGCCAGACAGGATTTGCCTACCAACAGGATGCAATGAGAAGTATACAACTTCACTTCAGGATTCTTGTGAAAATCTGAACTCAGACTGAAAGTCTTCAGAGTTGACTTCAAGTTGAAAGAGAAAATGACAGCTGGAGAAACAAGTTATAAGTTCAAGGAAACAGACAAATTCAAAATGTGTGACATTCTACAGGACATCTCACCTAATGTTTTCAACAAGTCAATAAGAGAGAACTTGGATCATACTGGATTCCAATTTTAACAAATTAATTACACAAAGCAAGTTGAAAAAACTGAATAAATATTTCATGTGAAATGATCCTAAAGATTCATTGTCCAGTCATGGATTAAGAGTAACACTGTGGTTATGTAAGAAAATTTCAATGTTTTTAGAGATGCATCTCAGAATGGGATCATATAATATTTGGTATTTGCTTAAAATACTTTACATTATACACACCTATACAAAGGGGAGTAGATGAATCTCTTGTTGCAATATTTTGATAATCCCTGGGCCTGGTTGATAAACACCGATGGTATGTGTATGGGAGTACATTTTATTTTTCTCCATACTTTATGTTTCAAAAATAATTCTTTTCAAAAGTAAATATGTTTCAAGGTTGTTCTGACAAGGGAGGGACACAGTGAACACTTTGAGTTTCTAGAAATGTTTCCGATGTTGATTTGGGTGGCAGTTACATAGATATGCACGTTGTCAAAACTCACCAAAGTATATACTTAGTATTTGTGCTCTTTATTCTATTGCATTAAAATAAGCAAATCAGTCTCCATCTTGAGCAGGCAAAATTAATTTAAATAAACACCTGCATGAGTAGTAAGTGCAGCACACATCTGCTCCCCAGGTCTCTTCATACACTGACACTTAAGAGGTTCCAGAGAATTTCTGCATCCATTCTTTAACTCGTTTTCTACATACCATAAAGCAATGATATTTAGTCATTGGGAACACTATCTCCATGTTTCAGAGACTAGAAAAAGATCACCCAGATTACAGGATTACAGGAGTTGAAAAAGAGGCAATCACAAGCATGGCAATGAGCCATTAACATCTTAGTCCCCTGGAGGAAAAACGCATTGCAGGCGTCCTCAGGCAAAGGGATAGAAAGAGAGGCCAGTGGGGAGAGAAGGGAGTAGGATCAAAACAAGGGTGGTGGGAATTATATGGGGACTATAACCAAGATGAAAATACATATATTGTGCAAAAATGAAAAATGATGTAAGAAATATATTAATTTTTTTTTTTTAAAGGAGGCCACCCATACCAGATGACTCCACAGGGGTGGAACCCAAGATCTGTGACGCAAGAAAATTGGTGGCCAGAAAAATCCTGCCCTCACCAGATGTTCCTGGGAATTGCCCTGAGGGGGAAATGTTACTGCTGCTACTAATTGCAGGAAAAGAAAGGCAGAGAAGGAAGTGAGCAGCCACCAAAGGTTTTGTTCCATGAAGTCCACGGAATGAAGCGTGCTGGACAGATGGAACAGGAAAACCTTAGCAAAACTGGTTTATGTGTAATGATGGAATCTCATCCCTTTCATTTGCCTAAGGGAGACCATCAGTGAGAAGCGGAAAATAAGACCTGAGAGGAAAAGAAGAAAACAGTGGAGGGAGCCTTGATAATCTCTGAATCCCCTTTGGGGTCATTCTTACCTTGTTTTAAGAACAGCACAGGATCACAGGCAAATGGCACTAAGGGCCAGTCCTGTAGGATCTAAGAAGTCTGATCACCTTTCATCATTTGTTCCATCCCAGCCCCAGCATGGGATGCTGGGGTGGCTGAGAAGGTCCATCCTAATCCATCAGGCAGTTCTCCCCTCTCCCCCTTGGTGTTTTCTGTAACGCAGACAGCCTGAGGATTTTATAAATCGATTCAGTTCTGGTTCCCATTTGTTTAACAATTTCTTCTAATTCATTTCCCGCTTCTCAAATTTTACCATAAGTGTCAGGAGGAATGAAGCTGTGTCTTCAACCTATGCTTAGAAATCTGTGAAATATATACTTTATCATTCATAATTTCTAACTTTCACAAAACACAAGAAATTGAACACAATTCTGACAAGCTCTTTGCCACTTTAACACTGCCTTTGCTCCAGTGTCCAATAACAAATTCCAATTTGGAATGGCCTGACCGTCATACGCCTCCCAAATTCTAGCCATGATTCTTTACAAACTATCTAAGAACATAGAAGATTTCTTTATAGTTCTCTATATTTCTCCTACTTTCCTTCTGAGCCCTCACTAGAATCACCTTTAACGTTCCTTTCATTGTACTGTCAGCTTTTTTAGAAAGCTTTTCCAGATTCTACCCATTACCCAGTTCCAAAGTTTCTTCCACACTTTCAAGTGTTATTACAATGGCACTCAACCTCTGGATAGCAATTTCTGTATCAATCTGCTTGTGCTGCCAGAAAAAATTGGCGCTGGGGGGGCCATCCCAGTGGCGCAGTGGGTTGAGTGCAGCACTGTGAAGCTGTCCGCAGCCTCTGTAGCACAGGTTCGATTACAGGCCAGCCAGGGAGATTCCCACATGGCAAGGCAGACCTCTCCTGTTTTGCCAGCTGCTCCCCTAAGCAGTGTACTTCGGTCCATCTGCCTGTTCTGCTCCCTGCTCTGTCTGGTGAATTCTCTCACCCTCCCATGCCTGTACCCCAGCTCTTGTATAAATAAAATAAATCTTAAAAAAAAAAAGAAAAAAGACAAAAAAAAAAATTGGTGCTGGGGGATTTGAACAACAGATACTCACTTTCTCACAGTTCTGGAGACTTGGAATTCTAAGACCAAATTCCTGGCAGATTCCATGCCTGGTAAGGCTCCTTTCCCAGGCTTGCTTGCAGAGGACTGCTGCCTCCTTAGTCTTCTCACGTGACACAGAGAAAAGGCTCTGGGGTCTCTACTTTTTATGAGGACACTGGGCCCCCATGAGGCCCTACCTCATGACCTCACCTAGATCTAGTCAGACTCAGATTTTCCTAGTAAGAGTTAGATCTTCCCAAAGGCATCATCTCTCTTTGCCATCATATCGGGGGTTTAAGCTTCAATTTACAAATTTTGGAGGGATACAAGCATTCATCCCATAACGTTACCTTAGCACAATCTAGTTTATCCTGATAGAAACAAAACCTATGGCAATAATAGCAGATAATCTCAGCATGAAGCCAACACTGTGGGTAGCAAAGTGGAAAAATTAAACAGGGTTTTTGACATTATTGAACCACTGGATTAACCCTTATCCAAAGGCTATTCTTATGACAGTCTTCCCAAATGTATAAATAAATAAATTTCCCTTTTACTTAAGCCTGCTTGAATTAAAACCACTTAACTGACATAGTGATTATGGTCTATATTACGTTAAATAATGGTGAAAATTTGAATGGAATAAGAGGGCACCTGACCGTGAACAAATAATATATAGGCTGGGCAGTGGTCTATGAAGGAGCCAAATACAAAAGCCAAAGAAGTGACAGATTAAAACCAATCCATCTGGCCTCCAGTCTTTCCACTGAGCTAGAAGCAAAGGAGAGATGCACATTAGGTGGGTGCAGGTGGGGTGAGGTAGGGCCAGGGGTGGGGTGAGGAATTTGTCCCTCTCCTGCCAATACTGAGGCAAGGTCCCAAACCATTTCAAAATTTCCCTAGCATTCCAGGGGGAAATTCTGAGTTAAGAGAACAGGATACACTCTGAAATAGGGATGGTAGTGTAACACCCTCCCTTGGGTGGGGTAGAGAACCTAGAACCTCCCTTTCCTGGGGACCACCCTGTTACAGTAGCACATGAAATCAACTGCATAAATTATGAGGTACAGTCATAGTTTTAGTTTTCTATCATAGAATTAAAAAGCCACACCTCTTCCCCCATGAGAGAAATTAGAAACAAGGAAAAAGTGTGAGTTGCTCCTGCTCCTCCCATCTCCATTTGGGTGATGCCAACCCTCTGCGGGAGGAAGGCCTGTGATGTGAAGAGCGAAGGGTAGAAAAGAACTGAAGACACTGTCTGCCACTGAGGGGCTTACAAGACAACTTCTAGGGAGGAGCCTTGTACACTCAGTTCCAAAATGCAAATGAGACTGAGAGGCCTGGCTTCATGCCCTTTTCTGTTTTTCCTATGACCTTGGCCCTGGGTGGAGATCCCTAACTTCCTTATTTTCATGTGCTCTTTCAGTAAACTCCTCTTCTTTGAAAACTGAACACTATTGTCAATAAACATTCAAGTTTTGCAACTAGCTTTCTCTGAAAAAAGAGAGTCTATCTTCCCTGATGAATTTTACTTTTACCTTTTAACCTGAAAAAAGGAGTTTTTTCTCCCAGAGCAACCTCTGTTTAAACCTGTAACCTACTACAGATCATAGTTGTTGCATCACTCGTTTCCACCAGATGGAGCAGTTTCTAGTTCACAGACTCACACTCAACAATACTAACCAGTGAATAAACCAACAACTGCTTCACAGACATAATTGCTCTCCCCCTTCTTGACAAATTGCCACTGTTTTAACAACTATCATCTCTGGAACTGACCTGCTGGACACTTAACAACTGTGAGATATTGAACTAAGTCCTTGGGATGCAATGGTTCTCTTAAAATGCAGTAGGGGATTTTACTGGGAATACACAATGCTGTAAAAGGTATAAATTAAAAAATAAATAAGTCATTTAAAAAACGAATGTAGTTGGGGAGATGACCAAGAGCAAATAATCTCATAAACAAACACATAATTACCGCTTCCAATTTATGCTACAGAAGGAAACAAAGGTACCTGACAGCTAGGAGAGGTGACACATGACCAAGAAACGCCTAACACGGCACTGAGGTTGGCCGGAATATGGCACTTTTGAATGGTCAAGAAAAAGAGAAGCCAGAGCTTTGAAACTGAGAAACTGAGATAAGAGTGAAAGAAAAGAGTAGAACTGAATGTTCCTAAGTCCCAGAATTAGTTGGCTAAGTCTTCAATAGCCTGCTATAAATGACCCCCAATTTTATATCTGCAAATCACTGGCCTTTCCAATTTCATATGTATGTTTCTACTTGATAAATCCACTTAGTTGTTGCAAAAGCACTCTCAAATTCATGAGCTTCACTGATCTCATGATCTTTTCTGATCCAACCAGCTGTCCCTGAACATCAGCTAATGGCATGACCCACATATTCACTAGCAAAATTCAGAAAACTGAGAAGAGTCTTTGCATCCTCCTTCATCCTTAGCTGCATAGACAATCAACCATCAAATTCTGCTGTTTTCATCTACTTAATCTGGCAGTTTTTCTCTACATCACTGATTCTCCAAGTGCAGTATCCAAATGAACAACATTAACATCTCTAGGGGAACTTGTCAGAAATGCAGATTCATAGGCCCCACCCAAAACCTACTGAATAAAAGGAACCCAGAAATCTTTTTTTAATAATTTTTTTTATTTTATACATTTTTTACTTCATTTTTCATTTTTTGCACAATGTATGCATTTTCATCTTGGTTATAGTCCCCATATAATTCCCACACCCCTTGTTTTGATCCTACTCCCTCCTCCTCCCCCACCCCCAAGCCCCAGTGTGTCTCTGGCTTATAGTTGCTTATTGATTTTGAGTTTTACCTTATTATAATTAGGTTTTTTTCCTGGTCCCTTATTTAGGTTTTCTAAATTCCTGCTATGAGTGAGACTATCCGGTATGTTTATAGCAGCACTATTTACAATAGCTAAGCTATGGAAACAACCCAAATGCCCAAAAATAGATGACTGGATCAAGAAAATGTGGTACATATACACAATGGAATATTACTCAGCAATCAAAAAAGATAAACTCATGCATTTGCAGCAACATGGATGAAGCTGGAAAAGATCATGCTCAGCGAAATAAGCCAGAAAGAAAAAGAACCAGAAATATTTAACATGACCTCCAGGAAACTGGAAGTCCACTACCATTTATAAAAAGCTACCCTTCCCACAGTCCCTCACATGAACTTGTTCATCTTTTTTTTTTTTTTAATCTGGGCTATTTTGTAGCTTTGCAATTGTTCTTTCCCCACATCCAATAAAGCCTACTTCTAGGATAAATCTCAACTCTGGATGACAGTTAAAATCTACTAGGATCTAAACCAAGCCAGAATGTCTGGAGGTGCAATTTAGGCTTTAGTATTGTTTTAAAACTTCCCTTTGAAAGTCAACACTGAGAACCATTACTCAATTCCTATGCTTTCTACGCTGCAGCCTGACTGATATTTTTAAATGCAAATCTGATCTTGCAATCCCCTACTTAAAACTAGCCTGGAACAACCCATCAGTCCCAATGTTACAGGGTAGAGAGAGGGGCAGCCCAAACTCTGCAAACCTGCCTATTCTAAATGGGTTCTGCCATCCGCCGCACCAACACAAAACATATGAGACTTTAATGGCAAGGAACTTGAATACAATTTGGAAACAATACAGGAAAGGCAAAGAATCTAGTTTCTAAATCAAGAACCCAAAGTTACCCGTCCCCTCGTGGGTAAAACTCCATCCAAATGGGATTGGCCCAGAGCAAGGCCCCAAAGCCTGCCACAAGTCCAAAGCATCTTCCAGTGGGGACCCACAGAAAAGTGTCAGAAACAACCAGACAAGCCCGGAAGGAAAAGAGCAAAATTAAAATCAAGATAAAAGCTGCCATTGTCACCCTCCCACAGGTCTCACCCACATCTGTGTCACACAGTCCACGACCAAAAGACAAGCACAGTTTCTTCATGTGTCTCTAGGCTCCATGCGCCTCCTCCAGGTTTCCTCCTGGCTCTCCATCCTGATTCCTTCCTTCCCCAGTCTCCTCTGCAGCTTCTTCTCTCCCTGCTCAGCTCCACCCTCCCTTGGGTGGGGCAGGGAACCTCCCCCTTTCCTGGTGTAACAGGGGACCACCCTGTTACACCAACACCTCTGAGGCAGGGAAGTGTTCTAGCCCTTACAATGAAAGCTGCACACCTACCACATGGATGTCATCCTTTTTCTGCAGGCTCCATAGTTCCTCTTGCCCCAGAGTTTTGCATGTGCTGCTTACTCTATTTTTATAAAAATGGCCATCTATTATTAGTCTTTCCCCTTTTGCTTAGTAATAATCATTCATCCTAGATCTCAGTTTCATCTTCCCTTCCCCAGCAATGTCTTCCCCAACCTTCAACACAATTAGGGTAGGGAGAATCCAGATATCCCAGTTTGCCCAGAAAGTCCTAATTTATGAATTTATGACTTTTGGATTTATTCATAATTTTATATTCACTTATTATTGCTCAATTCTTGTCCATCTTCCTTACTAAATCATAATCTGCAAGAGTTTGACAAATAGAACACACCAAGTATTAGTTGAATGACTGAACAACTTTTTGAAGTGGGTACTAACTAGCGTTCCTGTTATACATAAGGAGATACTAAGTCTACAGAGTTTAAGCATCTTGCCCAGATCACACAGTTAATAGTGGGGCTGGATCTGAACCTAAGTCAGGGATTTTTCGAACATTATAACCACAAAGCTGTGCTTGTAGAAATTTTCACTGTATGATCAGAGCCTGATCCATTTCCATAGTAGTCCACAATTGAGCTTTCTGGGTCATTATTAGAATTGAGCTCAGCTTGAAGACTACCCAGTTATTTCCTTTCCATTGAAATTGCAATCTGCTTCAAGGAAATGAAGCTTATGATTCTCAGGGTATAAAGGGCAAATATGTGGGAGATGTCAGAGATCAAACTGTCAAGTGCACTTGTTAGAGAATTTTTCATGAGCTGAATCCAAATGCTATCACTGGAGCAACTCCCCATTGGATTTTAAAGAATAAGAACAAAGAGTTAGGGAAAGACAGCTGCCAGTGCATAATCAGGAAGCAGATGGAATGGTCCAGGCATGGGGGCATGAAGTAGATGCAGCCCAGGACTGGGACACAGGTCACAAGAGAAGTCAATGCAGCCAGAGCTAAGAAGCTGGTTCTCCCTCAGTACAAACTCAGGGCGGAACCAGACTCCCTGCAGCTTACTGGTAGGTCCCTGCACTTGCACCAATTGCCCTTCCTCTTTCTGTGTAATAGTAAATTGTAACTCCAGGCCTCACTTCACCTCTTGATCTCAGTGCCCTCATATGCAAAAGAAGGAAGTTCAAATTAGATGACCTTAGAAGATGCTCTTGACAATAAAATTCTATGACCCCTAGTCACCGCTATTAGGATTAACTAGGGAAAGATAGGAACACACCTGGATTTGGTAATAATGCCTATCTCAAAATCAGAGAAAGATGGTCCATTTATGCTGTTTTTCAACTCCCACTGCATTAGATTCTTGCAGGAAGTGCTTTAGGTCATGTCCAGCCTGTTTTGAAGTCTAAATTGAACCTTAAAGTTCAAAGCAAAATGAATCCAAAGCAGAGTGAATGCCCCTAATCTACTGAATCTTCAAATGAAGTAAGCTACACTATTATTATAGAAACAGACATTTGGTGGTGATATTTTTTAATTTTGTAATTATTTCATTTGTTGGAATTATAATGTCATGTATAATTTTAGACTTTTAAATCAGAATAAACCCAGATTTCAGCGTATATTCAAGAAACACAAAGTATATGATATATATTTTATAATGAGATCAAAGTATTTTTATATGACTTATGTCAGTAATAGTGCTGCGGCATCTCTACATCTCTGGCTCTTCAGTGCCCAGGCTTGGTGCAGACCTCACAGTCCCTCCCACCACATCTCATGGGGATAACCAGCACAGCAAGAGACTGGGGGAATGAAATCTGCTTCCCTATGTCCAGACAGGCTGCTGGGTGCAGTGTCCTGGGCTAAACTCAGGCCCTGAGTCCTGAGAGACAGGGTTGCTGGGAGGGAAGCAGAGCACAGTGGCTTTTTGTAGCCTTTAAAAGGAGTAAGGTTTGTGCTTGCTTTTCATTGGAGCTGCCATGGAAGGCGTCTGACCTGGTTCCAGCTGGTGGACCTTTGTACCCTCCTCCAGCAGCAGACCAGACCTTTGTACCCCCCTCCAAGAGCAGACCAGCCTCTGCCACACCCTACCACCCCAGCAGAGGCCAGATTTGGTAAGATTTTGCCCTAGAGGATCACAGGTCCCAGTTCCAGACACAGCAGGCCTTGGGACCCCCTGTCTGCTTCTCTGGCTGCAACTCGATCTCATACTACAAGTCTGTGACTGCATATTCTCCCTCCCCCTCTACGCTACTACTTCGCCCTCTTCCTCTACCCTGGTTGATAAAATAAATAAATCTTTTTACCCCTTTTGCTGCACCAAAAACCTTTTGTTTACATTTGTGGCAGCAGGAGGCAAACCTAGAACCCATAAGAGAGATTTTGACCTGATGACAGTTTTTTTAGACCCTTGGCCTGGTAATACTGGGAGTTAGAAACTATGAAATGGGGTCAGCTAGAAAACTGAAATGAGGGCCTCCCTGGTGGCGCAGCGGTTGAGCGCTAGGTTGCGAAGCTGCCCACAGCCTCTGCAGCGCCCGTTCGATCCCCGGCCACCAGGTGAGGGTCCCACATGTTGCGCAGACCTCTCCTGCAGCGCCCGCTGCTCCCCTCAGCAGTGTATTTTGTCAGTCTGCCTGTTCTACTCTCCGCTCTGGCTCTGGTGAATTCGCTCACCCTCCTGCACTTCTGACTGTACCCAGTGCTTGTATAAATAAATCTTTAAAAAAAAAAAAAAAAAAAAGAAAACTGAAATGAGTTTAGCCCTGATTATCCTTGGCCTATGCCGTTCATTTTGTTCAGAAGGCTCATTCCCCAAACTCCACCTAAAGACTTCAACACTGTCACTGACCAGGAGGTATTTTTAAAACATTGGCCCCATATTTTTCAACCTCCTCCTATTGAAACATGGAGCCTATGATCCCTCCCCTCAGATTTGGGTTCTATAACACCTCAATGAATTGAATATGGTGGAAGTGACACTATACCAGTTTCCAGACATAAGTTTTAATAAACTAGCAACATGTACTTTCTGCCTGGGAGCCCAGACACCATGTACCAAGGAAGTCAAGTACCACATGTAGAGGCCACATGTAGGTGGTCCAGCTGACAGTCAGAGCCAAGGTTTCAATCTATAGCATCAACTGCCAGGCATATGAATGATCAGGTTTCCAGAGGATTCCAGGCCCTGGCACCCCATTTTTTAAGCTACCTCAGTTGACACCACATGGTATAGAGATGAGCTGTTCCCATCCAGTCCCATGCAAATTCAGCTTTACAAGCTAATTAAAAATGTTTGTTATTGTCCTCATCCCTTGATTTTGAGATGGTTTGCTATACATCAATAGGAAATGAGAATGGAAATCTTCCTTAAATCCTCACACCACTGTCACAACCAACTCTTTCCTCAGAATGATAGTCATGAGTGCAACTCACAATTATCCCCATTCTCTCCTCCTTCTGGGAACAAGACAAAAACGTAGTTCCCTCCCACAATGAATTTAGATTTGGTCATGTGAGAGATTACAGCCAAAGCAATTCAATCAAAAAGAATATGTATTGGGGCCTCCCCGGTGGCGCAGTGGTTGAGCGCTGGGTTGCAAAGCTGCCGGCAGCCTCTGCGGTGCCGGTTCGATCCCCGGCTGCTCCCCAGCCACCGGAGGAGGGTCCCACATGGCGCGCAGACCTCTCCTGCCGCCCGCTGCTCCCCTCAGCAGTGTACTTCGGTCCTTCTGCCTGCTCTGCTCCCCGCTCTGGCTCTGGTGAATTCTCTCACCCTCCTGTGCTTCTGACTGTACCCAGTGCATGTATAAACAAAAAAAAAAAAAAAAAAAAAAAAACAAATAAATAAAATAAAAACATGCCTCTATTAAATAAATAAATAAAGAAAGAAAGAAAGAATATGTATTAATTCTGGGCAGAGCATTAAAATCTCTTATGTTATCCACCAAGTTCCTTTTTCTGCCCCAGTGTTGGAGGAAGCCCACATGGAAATACATTGTCCACCAACCAGTCTATTGATGGGAATAAGACGAGTAGAACTGCATTGTCAACTCATGTTGGACATACAGCATGAGGAAGAAATAATTATATGTTGGTAAGTTGCTGGGATTTTTTAAAGTTAATTGTTATCAGAGTATATGACCATATGATCACAGCAATAGCAGCATTTAGGACCAGATATTTCTTTGTTGGGATGTGATATCTTGTGCATGGTAAGATGTTTAGCAACATCGCTGGCCTCCATCCAACAGAAACCCCCCCACCTCAGTTGAAAGAGCCAAAAATGTTTCTAAACTTTGCCAATTGGCCCAGTTAAGAACCACTGATCTAGACTATTCCACTTGACACATGCAGCACCTCCATGCAGAATCAGTTGCTTTATCTTCACACTTAGAAAGCCCTTCATAGATACTCCTCTACAGCACCCTGTCACCTTCAAGACCATCCTTACATACTTCAAGGATGGAAAAGTACAGCAAGTGCAATAATATACTTGAGTTTTCTGTTAGGGAGTGCCAAATGAGGTGGCTAGAATTTAACAGTCCCTCCCAACAAGGTGTAGAGTCAGGGTCACCACAATAGTTGTATAGTACATAAACTCTGAAGCTCCACTGACCTAGGCTATTGGGGAATCTGGGATATATCCACATAGTATAGAACTGGAAAATCAAAGTTCTCATGTCCGATGTTGACACAGAAGTGGTTGTAGTCCTGAATCTTGGAAAGAGATAGAATGCTAGTCAAGGAAGTCATAGGCAAGAGTGAATAAAACAAACTCAGGTTAAGATTGCATAGTTTGAAAAGAAACACAATGAAAAGTCAAGTCTGCTTCTTAGTTTTGACGCTTCAAATTTTCTTCCAGGGCCAACCATTGTCACTGGGTTCTCCTGGGATCTTCCAGAGGAGCAGCAGGCATATACAGAGGCTTATATACATGGATGGCTCCCTTGCATTTAAAAACATATGTGTCAGAATATGAAATTAGTTCTGAGACTGTTAGGGGGAAAAGGCAGTCCCAAAGCAAATTCCATACAGGCTTTGTGGACTCCACCCCCACCCCAGGTCAAAGCCAAAGACACTGGGAACTCCAAATCCCATCACCACCAAAGGGAAGGTGGCTGGGACCTGAGGGTGGGGTTAAGCAGCCAGGTGGATACAAAAGGCAGACACGTGGGCTTTGGGGGCTCTCTCCATTTTGGGGCCCTCAGCCAGCTTGCGGCGTCCGTCTAGCTCTGAGAATGACTTTGGGGTTTCCAGGTCGTCGGATCGGGTAGGACGCATTAAAGACTTTATTTCCCTATTTTCTCCCTGAGTTGTACATTTTCCTTATTTCTTTTTCTCTTGTAAATAAACCTTTTATTAACCCTTTTGCGTGTGTCTGTAGTAGAGTATTCATAAGTCCCTTTAAAGCGCGCGGGTGAGGACCCACAGCCAGGAACCCGTTTAATATCGGGGTTGCTCTATAACAGCTTGGCGTCCAACGTGGTTTGCGTTTCACCCGTGGTTGACCAGCCCAAAGTAATTTTTCTTGCGTTGGTCACCATAAAAGCGCATTAGGTCGCGCGGGTGAGGACCCACAGCCAGGAACCCGTTTAATATCGGGGTTGCTCTATAACAAGACTAATTCCAGTGTGTGTGTGTGTGTGTGTGTGGAGGCTTCTCCATACCAGCAAGCAATTCTTCAATACCAGCAGGATTCACAAGAATTCACTCAATTCTGACACTATCTGCCCAGAGATAGCATCAGATTTCACAGGTTAAGGGCTCAGTTTCCCAAGACCTTTCTCCACATAGAAGCCATTTGGAAGCCTAGGCTATCACCTGTGCTTCTGACTGACTGTATATAAATCAGTTCCCATTACTCTGGCTCAGTTTCAAATAATTTGCTATATCAGCACACAGAACGCAGAACTTACTCCCTGGATCTTTAATTTATTGCAAGGGATATTATTCAGGAACAGTCATTTAGAAAAGATGCATAGGGTACTGTTAGAAGAGATGCATAGCATGGAGCTCCCTACCTTCTCCAGGTATACCATCCCCCCAAATCTCCACATGCCCACAAACGTGGAAGTTCTCCAAAGCCCCTCCTTTTGTGTTTTTTTGGAGGTTTCATTAAATAGACATGTTTGATTATATCATTGGCCATTAACCATGGAAATCATGCTTAACCCTCCCTTTTCTTCCCCAGAGGTCTGCAGTGGGACTGGAAGTTTCAACCCTCTAAATACATGGCTCGTTCACCAGGCAATTAGCCCCCATCATTAAGTGCTTCCTCTAAAGTCACCTCACTCATATAATAGAATACGCCATTACCACTCCCAACACTTAGGAAATTCTAAGGGTTTGGGGAACTATGAGTCAGAAACTGTGGATGAAGACCAAAAATAGATAAGAAATATGTTTTGGTCATCTGAATGACATATATATCACTTAGTTTCCTTTATCATTACTTAAATGTCTCATTGTTTTAAAGGCAAATATTTAATTTATGGATAGACATGACAGGAGCAGTTCCTTATTGATGTGTATCTAACTTGTCATAATCTTTTGCTTTTATCATCATTATTTAAAGAAATAACTTGAGACACAGAAAAAATACTTTGTATCAGGCAAACTTTAGTAGGATTCCTAAAATTGGTTATTTATTTTAATCATACTGGTATCTCGATCAAATAACCCAAAATCCCTAAATCCTGATGTGTGGGCTTATGGAACTCTCTAATCCATGTAACTTAAACACCAATTAGAACCATTTATTAAAGTTTCCATATAAAATGCCAGCCAACTGTATATATAAGTGCATATTGAAATCAGTCCTTGTGTAAATTCTTTCCAAAAGCAAACAGCCAGTAGGAATCACTGTAATTGGTGTTTATGAATTTCCCGCTGGTTCTGCTCAAAAGGCTCTGCAAGATGTTGTAAATTAGCTGCCAAAGTCAAACTGCTCAGAGTGATGACATGGTCAGTGGAAGTCCAAGATCAATGTGGGCCTGCCCAGGATGCACAATGATTTCTCCTGCCATCCACCTATGCCCCAATCACTCCACATCCACTCCCCCTTCCTACACAGCACACATTAGAATGTTTGATGACTTAATTGCACCCAACTCACTTCCTGGTTAAATCATCACCACATTCTACCTTGAGAGTTGAACAATCCAACCTAATTGCTCCTCCACTGACATCCTTCCCCAGGAGAGAAGTTGTCTTATGTCATATTCACTTTATTCTTCTCTATTTTGGTCACTTCCAAACCAAAGAATCTTTATCTTGAAGATTTCCATAGGCTGCATATTCTCATCCTATCTGCCTTAGGAAAATATAGTTAATCACTGCCATCATTTTATCTTTCCCTTTTCTTCTTGTATTGTATCTTCCTGTCCTCTTTTGCTTCCTGTCTTCACTCTGTCAATTCTGAAATAGCCCAGTCATGATTGAGAGACAATAGAAAAGTTTCAATGATACTCCCATGCTAAGGAAAAGGAGAATTATAATTTTTAAATTGAAATACATGTGATAAGGACGAGTGTACTGCAAATCCCAAAAGTCTCCTTTAACAAATTCTACTGGCTACAGAATGAGTGGAAGATCCATTTACTGAAATAACACTGTAATAAAGCCACTAAAAAAATAATTCTACTCACCTCTATATAAACCTGCCTTCCTCAAGGAGAAATACTAGTGATAATCTATTATTATTAATGCTCTGTAGCAACATTGTTTTGTCATTTCTCACAGTGACTTAGCAACATTATACCTTTTTCATGCCATCTCCTTGGTTTGAAATGACCTGTCCTCATTTTTATGCCTTTGAAAAGACTCCTTATTTTTTAAGCCCTTACAGAGTGAATTGTTCCTTCCCCTCTAACCCTACATCAAATTGTTTCTATCATTGTTTAACACCTATTTCATCTTATCTTCATTATTTGTACTTGTCTTTCCTCCTACAGCCTCCAAGGCCCTTGAGAAACAAAGGCCTGTTAACACTCATAAACACTGCCAGCAGCACATATGCATGGCACATGGTAATTGCACATGAAATATGCATTGAAATGGAAGTCTTTTGGGTTTAGGAACCTAATGACCATTCACAAAGTCACCTCCCTGCATCACCTCCCTACATTGGTTTTCAAATGCTTTATTAGTCTATTGGTAGCTTACTTTACTCTACAATAATTTCAGGCAGCCTGTAGACGCTTTAACAATTTTTTTATAATGGCATTTTTTGTAAACTAAAGTCAGGATGGAAGATCAGTATCACAGAGAAAGGAAGAGTCCAGATATGTCCAAAGCATAAAGGAAAATATGTTTTATTACATGGTTCTCATCATCCAAAAGGAGAAAAGATGTCATTGCTTTGAGGAAGCAAAATTTTCCTGACACTTAGTTCTGAAACAAAATCTTTTGCACAAGATTTCTCATATGGGATGTTGAGCAGGCAGATAATTAACTATCAGAATATTGGTGCATGACTTGTTCTTAGGACCGTTAATGGAAGTCTATAAGGCAAAAGGCATTCAAAGAGGTTAAAGTATGAGGTTATTTTATCTATTATTAAATAACTAATATTATTAGAACATATCTAACAAGTAAAACCTTTGCAAAGCCTAACAGCATCCTGGAAGAAGATATAAAAACTATTCTGTTGCTAGCATTGATTTTGTCTGTTTGTAAGAACAATAAAGACATTTATGCTTCTGTTATAGAGCAACCCCGATATTAAACGGGTTCCTGGCTGTGGGTCCTCACCCGTGCGCTTTAAAGGGACTTATGAATACTCTACTACAGACACACACAAAAAGATTAATAAAAAGTTTATTTACAAGAGGAAAGGAAATAAGGAAAATGTACAACTCAGGGAGAAAATAGGGAAATAAAGGCTTCAATGCGTCCTACCCGATCCGACGACCTGGAAACCCAAAGTCACTCTCAGAGCTGGCCGGACGCTGCGAGCTGGTGGAGAGCCAAAATGGGATCCCCCAAAGCCCACATGTCTGCCTTTTATATCCACCTGGCTGCTTAACCCCACCCTCAGGTCCCAGCCACCTTTTCTTTGGTGGTGATGGGATTTGGAGTTTCCAGTGTCTTTGGCTTTGACCTGGGGTGGGGGTGGAGTCCACAAAGCCTATATGGAATTTGCTTTGGGACATCCTTTTCCCCCTAACACTTCTGCTTTGTAAAAATTTTGAATGGAGAATTGTAGATTATTGACTCAACATTTCTGAGGTTTACCATGTGAGCTTAACAAGTGGAATATTAAAAAAAGGTTATTGACTGACATTTAATCATTAAACCATGAGGTTTATTAAAACAAAAGAATTTAGGAATTTAGATAATTTTCTTTCAAAACCTCTAACATACAAAATAAAATTTTCAAAGTCAAGGATTTCACTAAATGTTGCTTTCCCTCTATATATTGAGGTAGCAATTCCAGAAAACCACTAGCCTATGGGCAAAATAACATATAACTACAAATGGCAAAGACCAAGACAGAAAGAAAGAGGGATCAACAAAGTCTAGTCAAACTCTGAAACACTACAAGAGGACTGATCAGGTCTTACTGTCAGAAGTAGATCAGCCCTTGGATTTTAACTAAATCCCCAGTTAATATATAGGCTGCCTACCTAAGCCAAGATAAACTGGGCTTTAAATTTCACTTTAAACATTTAGGGGGAAAAAAAGTAAATCTGCTCTATAGCTGGAATGTTAAATGATAGCACAATTTTCTAAATGTATTTTTCTTACAGCTTGCCAACTTTTACAAATCCTTGTATGTTTATTATTAAGTATAAGATGCCATCATTCCCTCTAAAGTTATTCCACATGAAAATTGATAGCACTGTTTTGCTAATTCTGTTTCTGCCAATCAACTTCAAATTATTCTCATGAACCCACAGGGAAAAATTCATATTTACAGTACTGTGGAGCATGAGAATAAAAAATGTAGAGGGGTCATCCCCAAAATAGTTTCCTAATAAAAGAAACCAGACTTTTGAGTCACTCCCCAATATTGGGTTTTATATGGAGAGTTCTGTGCTGTTTTCAGAAAAATAGTGGAGATGAAAAGGCAAATAAGCTGCTAAGCAAATATGTCGTGAATATATTTGATAATCAGCAGAATTTGAAATTGAGTCACACTGGTACTTCTTCAAGGTCACTGTGAGATGAAACTATCATTCTTATTTTAGTAATGAAGCTACCCAAGAGTATTCATGGCTAGGAGCTCTAATCCAGAGAGAATCCACATGGAAAGATATAAATGAGTCCAATGCCTCTCAATATACCAACTGCAATTCCATTTAGGATACAATGCCATGAACAAACCATTGAACAGAAGAACAAGACCACTATACATGGGTAGGGATATAGCCTAATATTTATTCCTGTAATATTCCTGTGGAAGGTGGCACTGAAGAAACAATCTGGGAAGTTAAATGTAACTGAAGGAAAATAAGTGAAGACCATTAAATGAAGTTTTCCCCTCCTTCACTTTAAAAATGATACATCAGCCATCTGAGGAAATAATATATATATTGAGCTTCAAAAGTGATCATCTTTCACCAATTATTAGGTATTACTTGAAAGTTTAATGACACTGAAATTCATTTTTTCAAATATGATCCAAAAAGCATAAAAATTCTTTTGAAGTTAGGATCAAACTGTTTTACAGAGTAATCAGTCTTTTTTATTGAGCAGTCCAATATGTACTGAGCTTTTGTACATATAGAAAGAGGAAGAGTCAGCAATGGGTGTTTGCCACCCTGAAACCTCTGAGTATGGGTAGAGCAGATGGAAGTGTTTCTGGTGTGACTTGGTCATCATCCAGGATGATTACAATTTTGAGGAGGTGCCATGTTATCAGCAGATCCATGTTCAAAAAATCTTCCCACCCTCGCTTTACCTTAAAGAGATACAGTTCAATGCTAAGTGAAAATTTCCAAGGCCACTGGTTGCTTGCATTTCTTGATCTGAAAACCCAATCTTGAAGTAGACCACACGTAGGGATTTTCCATGTGTGGTGTACAAGTGAAGAAAGCAGCTAACTGGTTCGATCAAACTTAACTCTATGAGCACCCCCCAGGTTTAGAAAAGGAGTTGGAGGCCAAAGTCTTCATTACCTTAAAGGTGTCAGGTAAAATATTAAGAAAGCTGAGAAAAGATCAGGCAAAACTTGGACCAGGTTGCATCCCCGAGTTTGTTCAGTCAAATACCATGCATGTTGTGAAGGAAATGAGACGGGTGTGTGTAATAAAACTGCTGGTTGAGAAAGATATGAGAGAGGCTATACTGTGAGCTGATAACAGGGTAACTGCGCAGAAAATAAGGCAGTACTTCTGTGCAAAGTAATATGAGAAAAGACATAAGCTGGTATAGTGGGTACATACAGAGTGTTCTAGGTTGGTGCTTCTTAAACTTTCAGATGCCTCAAAAGCACTTGGAGAACCTGATAAAATACAGATTTCTGCACTCCCATCCCCAAAGAAATTGAATCAATAGGTCTGAGATGGGAGCTAAGTTTTGCATGTCTAACAAGATCCCAGGTCAAGTTGATTCTATTTGTCCAGGGATCACACTTTTGAAAGGATCAAGGCTGAGATGCTGACAAATCCAAGTGTGAATCCTGGTTTTGCCATCTCCTAACTGTGCATCTTTGGAAAAATTACCCAGGCTCCTTGACTCTTGATTTCCTCATCTTTTAAATAAAGATGACATATACTTCATAAGAGAGTTGTGGAGATTCAATGAAATGAGATATTTAAAGTCCCTGGAACATAGGAAAACATTTACAAATCCTTTCATTTCTATTCTGAGAGACAAAGCAGGAGAAATGAAATCATGACCAAGGAGGGGCTCCAGCACAAAGGAAAGGGGTTTATGTACCCAAAACCACAGCAGTTTTTCTTTTTTTTTTATAATAAATTTTATTTTTATATTCCCCATACAGTTGCAACCCTCCCTTTCTGATCCCAATCCCTCCCCTCCCTCCACCCCCCCCCCCAAAAGTGTCTCTGTTTCATAGTTTTTTGTTGATTCTGATTTTCACTTTCTTATAGTTATTCATTTTCCTGGTCCCTTATTTAAGTTTTCTAGATTCCTGCTATGAGTGAGACCATCCAGTATTTTTCTTGTTCTTTTTGGCTTATTTCGCTGAGCATGATCCCTTCCAGCACCATCCATGTTGCTGCAAATTGCATGTGCTTATCTTTTTTGAATGCTGAGTAATATTCCATGGTGTATATGTACCACATCTTCTTGATCCAGTCATCTATTTTTGGGCATTTGGGTTGTTTCCAAAGCTTAGCTATTGTAAACAGTGCTGCTATAAACATAGGGGTGCAGGTGTTCTTTGGAATTGATGTTTCTGTGTCCTTTGGGTAGATACCTAGGAGTGGAATTGCTGGATCATATGGAAGCTCTATGTTTAGTAGGTCCAGAAATCTCCACACAGCTCTCCATAGTGGTTGGACCAGTTCCACAGCAGTTTTTCTTAATCCTGGGTAGGCATCAGATCAACAGAGGTGCCATTTAGAAGTGAGGATTCCTGGGTCCCCTGCTCAGGTCAAAGGACTAAGCAGCGTCATGACGCTGGTCTGGAGCCAGCTGATTCTGAGACCAGTCAGCAGGGAGCCCAGTGGCATACAAAATGTGAGTCTCATATTTCCAAAACCATGTCCTGGACAGCAAAGACCAAGCAGGGGGTGCAGGGAACTGGAAAGACAGTGATGCAAATTCAAGGGTAGCAATGGCATGAAGAGAAACCAGAGAAAGCAGTTTTATGCTCTCCAGATAAATTCTAATAGTGGAAAGTGGAAAATTATCCAGCGACCAACATCAACAGGAACTACAACTGGGAGTTTTCTATTCTAGGATGCTTCCTTCATTCTATTCTTTCCCTCAGACCCTTAGGCGCCACCAAAGTGTGTTTCTCAGAATGCTAGGCTTAGAGAAAGGCTGTGGGTGACATGGTTTCAATGGTAAATATGAAAAACGATACCTGTTATAACTCATCCTTGACGTTGCCTAAAGCACACTCACATATTTAATACTTTAAGAAAGCTCCCTTATTGGAAATCCTTATTTCAATCATTGCCTTTGTAGCATCCCTCCTGTCGCTAATTCCTGGGAATGCGCCATAGGAAACACTGCCCCATGGCAAAGTGCAGTTGCCACACCCTCTGCCAGTTCCATTGCCAAGATCTGGAACAGAAAGCTGCACTGTCTAAATGCAGAGTTGTTCAGACTCCAAAACACTTCCTGTTTGAAAGAAAACTCTTGACTTTCAGATTCACCACCTGCAAGGGAGGGTTGTTAGTTGGCTTTCGTCACTGGAGCATTTAATAAGCAGATAGTACATTTAATAACATGGACGTACCTGCATGAGATTCTCCACTCCTCATAAGGAGATCACACAGACATATAGACATAGGGGAAGCAGGCCAGAGAGAAATTATTAGTGCTAAAGAGAAAATGTCATGGTCTAGGTTTCTTTCTTGAAAAAGAATAGTAAGAGGTGAAGATGAAAACACAGCATGTCTTATGTCAGCTTGGGTGAAGGGCCATAATTCAATTGGCTTGTTTTCCAGAAAAATGAATACTCCCCTCCCTTGAAACCCCAGCTTCTGAGTATATTTATAGTCACTCAGACACAATATGCCGGATACCAAAAAAAAAAAAAAACACTTAGTCATTGTTCCTGGTGAACCAGTTTTGCAAGTGTCAACCTAATCCCTTGCATAAAGCTGAAAATAGTTCTCAAAAGCCTTAGCAAGAAAGAGTGGCACTCTTTGCACAAAGGATAGCTGATATCAATCAGGCTCCTGTAGAAACTAAGATAGCATTTATTACAGAATGATCTGTTTTTGATTTGACTAGATATGAAGATATTATAGGGTATCCTTCCCAGTACCTGTGTGAATTGACACCTCTCTTTACTGTAGTCACAGTAAGAATCCTGAGAGTTACGGCTTCTTGTTTCTTTGCTCCATCCTTGGACCCAACCACAACAGTCTGCTCAAGTGTTTCCAAATCAGTTATGCCAACTTTTCATATCTACTCCCAGAGTGATTAAACAATTTTAAAGCAATTAAACCAAATGTGGATTCCTGAGGTGATGATCAGTATAAGGACAGGGACCATGGTGGCTCCAGAATCCCTAGTTAGAAGGACAAGGGGGAAATAGTTGGAAAAGGAGCAATTGTAGGCTGCACTGGACTTGAAAGGATGGTTGCACAGTAAGCTCATTATTTTATCTTAGAATATAGATAAATGTAATAAATCCATTTTTAAAAGAAAAAGAAGGTTTCGACGTTTTTTAAGAATTTTTTTTTTTTTTTTTTTACAAAATTGAGGCAAAATCCCAACTGTTCTAATTACAGAATGAGAGTACCAAAACTAGTGAGTGAAGTGTGCTCCAGAAGGCTGAGGCTGGGCAAAGTCCCTCAACCATCCCTTGGTCCTGGGCAGGAAAGAGAGTTGAACAACTTGACACCCAAGCTCTTAGTATAGTAATTGGCATCATTAGGAATTCAGTTCATGCTTGTTGATACAAAGGAGCACTGAGCATTACAAGAGAGGGGGTAGGGAAATGGGAGATGATTGAAGAGGGAAGAAACAGGAGAGGGAGGAAGTTCACTTTGAGATCCTCATGGAAATTCTGCCATGGGCTCCTGTTCAAGTGGTGCCATCTCTTTAAACACAAAGGAAACCTGCCTTACTTGCACAGACTTTACCACAGAAAACATTTTCCTCGGTACCTTCCCTGACAAGTTCTTCCTGTACTTCCAAACACTTGTTTAGCTGATGGGAAGATATGTGTGAGCCCAGTTTTAATCACCCCAGCCCTCTTGCCTGACTCAGAGATACCAATCAGATACTAATGTTTTACAGCTCTGTCATTTCCACTCTAGAGAAGACAAATGTCACACGGCTTGGATTATGAAGTAACAAGATGAGCAGTATAGAATGGAACAGAGAGACCAGAGCAAAGACTCAGAGCCTCCTTGGAGCTTCTATGACACAGTTCCATTCTCCTCTAAGGCTCCTTTGTTTCAGTTAGTGTTGCCTTCAGGGCAAATATGGGCCAATAAAAAGCAAACCATCTGTGCCTGTACTTCCTCAGATGTCCCTAAAAATCCCCATAGTTGTTACCTTCTGGGAACTCAGAATGTTTTCATTGTTGCCAATTCTCACTCCAGAGATTTGCAAATTTAAGAACATGGCCTAATAGTTTAGTCTTTAAACCTCATCAACTACTGTGGAATAATAATACAGATAACAATTCATGTAAATCCACAGTACTCTTTTAAGTAGAGAGATGGAGGTGAAAGGGAGGTCAGGATGGGGACTGGGAAGACAAGAGCATTCTGAAAGTTGGCAGCTGGCTCTCCTCACCACAGCCAACTCTATGCTAAAGCTCCACACAATTACTTAGGGGCATTCTACTAAGTTGAGGGGACTGAACTGACCCCGACTTTCTAGGGGACTGAACTGACTCCGACTTATCTGAGCTTTATTGTGGAGACATATAAGTAAACAGTTACAATGAATGAGGAATTTCAGCAACTGGTGGGGGGGGGGTTGGTGGTAAATGCAGAATGATAGTCAATTTTATTGTCAACTTAACTGAGCTAAGGAATGGCCAAACAGCTGGTATGACACTATTTGTGAGTGTGTCTGTCAGAGTATTAATGGAGAACACTAGCACTTAAACCATTAGACTCAGTAAATATCCTCCTTACCTATGCAGGTAGCCATTATCCAATGTTTTGGGGATCTCAGTAAGACAGTGCAATAGAGGAACAATGAAGCTATTCTCCTTTTTTGAGCTGGGACATCCATCTTCTCAGACCTCAGACATTGCTACCCTAGTTCTTAGGCCTGCCAGACTCCGACTGAATTACACCACTCTTTTTCCTGGTTCTCCAGCTTGCAGACAGCAGATTGTGGGACTTCTTGGTCTTCATAATTGCATGAGCCAATTCTTATAATAAATCTCCTCTTGTATATATCCTATTGGTTCTGTTTCTCTAGAAAACCCTGACTAGCACTCAGAAAGATGTGGGAGCATATGGAGGGACTGTGAAAGGGTGCGTGGTCAAAGAATACTTCTCTAAGAAGTTGATATGTAAAGGTTTATCTTTGGAATACTTTCTACTTCTCATGACCCTTGTTGCAGAGCAAAGACAGAAAAGGACAAAGTAGAAAATGACAAAGAAATAACCACTGTCCACCTTCAATTAACTTGGCACCTTATATCAGTCAGCCTTCCATGGTTAGCAGGTAGCCTTTTACAATCTCACTTTTGCTATGAAGCTTTAAAACTGATTTAATATTATTAGTAAAAAGAGTAAAATGTCCTTATAAAAGAAAATAGTCTTTGAAATTGAATCATCAACTTAATCTAGGTTGACTGGAATTGTAGCAAAGGAAAAAATTTCAATTGAAAATGGACCTGAGGGCCTCCCTGGTGGCGCAGCGGTTGAGCGCTGGGTTGTGAAGCTGCCCGCAGCCTCTGCAGTACTGGTTCGATCCTGGGCCACCAGGTGAGGGTGCCACATGGCACGCAGACCTCTCCTGTGGTGCCCACTGCTCCCCTCAGCAGTGTATTTCGTCATTCTGCCTGTTCTGTTCCCCGCTCTGGCTCTGGTGAATTCTCTCACCCTCCCACGCTTCTGACTGTACCCAGTGCATGTATAAATAAATAAATAAATCTTAAAAAAAAGAAAAGAAAAGAAAATGGACCTGAAAGAGCACAACTTGCAGTGGGGGGCAGCTGTAGTTCTGATAGTTTCTCGGCAACCCAGACTTCACAATAGCAATTCCCGAGCCAAAGGGTCAGTCAGAATAGCCACTTAAACTGACTCACCCAGTGGCTTGGGCACCATATTAAATGAAGGTCCTTCAACATGCTCCCCCCATCTATGTTCCTAACTTTCTGTGCTGGCAGAGACGATGCTCACAACTCTTCTCTTTTACTAGTCCCAATCCTGCCATCTCCAGATGGTTTCATTTCCAAGAAACAACTATAACGAGCACAAAGCATGGTTCTAGTCCAATGAAGATAGCAAAATAAACAAAAGGCAAAAAAAGAGAAGTTCTAAAAGGTACACATTTGACATATATAACAGTAAAAGTCTGCAGAAAAAGAAATCCTAATTAAAGAGGATGAAGTTACTGAAGGTTTTTTTATGGGAATTGTTTAGAAACATTGTAAAACACACAAAGGATAATATGACTGGCCACTTCATGGAACTATTACCTACTTTCTGAATGGTTTAAAGTGAGATATATTTGCTCCACTGTCCACTGAAGGGGCTTAGCAACAGCTAATTGAACATTCATTCTACCCCCTCTTGTTCTAAAACCCCTATTTACAGAAGGACACACTGTCCATCTGCCTACATCACCCTTCTTTATTCTGAAGTAACCTTTATTTTCTTCAGTTTATATTCAAACAAATACAAAATTAAAATTTCGGAGTGTCTCTGAGGAGTGAGGATGGAAAGGATGCCCCTCAAGTGAACTACTTGAGTGAGAACAGTGAATGGGCTATGAATAAACACACATAATGTGGGAAAAGGACATGGGCAGAAAACTCATGAGGGAAAATTCCAGTGGCTAATACATGTATGAAAATAAATATTCAATCTTATTAGTTATCAAAAGGAAATGTCTATTTAAACAGTAATGAGACATTTTAATAATCTTGGTTCTCTAAAGAAACAGCCAATAGAAGATGCATACGTGAGGGAGAGGAGAGAAAGAATAAGGACTTGGCTCATATAATTATGGATGCTAATCCCCAAGCTCTGCAAGCTGGAGACCCAGGAAAGGTGATGGAGAAGTTCCAGTCAGAGTCAGAAGTCCAGCCTGAGAACTGGGAGAGCCAGTGGTTTACGTTCTAATCGAAATCCTATTGTGAAGACAGAAGACCCACGTCCCCATGCAAAAACAGTCAGGCAGAGAGAGAATTCTCCCTTATTCTTCCATACTCTTCCATTTTGTTTCATCCAGGCCAAGGCCCACTCATGTCATGGAGAGCAATTTAGTTTACTCAATCTACCAACTCAAAATGTCAATCACATCTATAAACATCTTCAGAGACACACTCAGAATAGCACTGAACTGAATAGATACCCTGTGGCCAGGTCAAGTTGAAACATAAAATTAACCATCACAGATATCATAAGGAACAAGACTGACAACATTTAAAATCTGAAAAAGCAAGTGCTGGAGAGGCATGAAAGGAATCAGGAAGATGTACAATTTTCTAGTGGAGCCAAGGGGTCAGTCAGGATAGCCACTTATGCTGACATACCCAGTGGCTTAGGGATCATATTAAATGGAGGTCCTCCAACACCAGACCCCATCTATGTTTCTTATCTTCTGTGCTGGCAGAGGCTATGTTTACAGCTCTTCCTCAAAATACATTCTCTGAGCCCACCCTTTGAGTCATTTTTCAAAGGATGGGCTGAAGGAAAAGGGAAATGCAAAGTGTTATCACCTCTTTGGAAAGCTATTAGTGAATCTTTAGTAAAGTTGAGCACATGGGCACCTCCCATAGCTTGTTTTATTAAAGTCTTTCATATTTTACAAGGAGAAATGTTTGGGGAATGCTTTAGAGCACTCTTAATGATACTAATGGAAGTGGGATTTTGTATCACAGAGTAGATTTGTTAAAGTAAGCTTCATCTACATGAAATAACATACTGAAAAATATGACTTTGCATTCAAAGAAAACAAGTTGCAACAGGGTGCGTAATGATGTTACCATGAGTATAAACATTTAATGTAGGGCCTCCCTGGTTATGCAAGGGTTAAGACGCAGCACTGTGAAGCTATCCATAGCCACTACAGCATGAGTTCAATCCCAGGCCAGGGAGGTGACCCACATGGAGCAGCAGACCTCTCCTGACTCGACCGCTGCTCCCCTCAGCAGTGTATTTCAATCTGCCAGGTCTGCTCCCCACTCAGTCTCTGGTTAATCCTCTCACCCCCCATATCTCTAGCCTGTATCCCAGTTCTTGCAAGCATGCATGCATAAATCTTAAAAAAAATAAACATTTAATGTAAATAATAGAGTAATTGAAAAAATATCTACATATTACTTCTGATATCAGAGAAGGAGAGAAAGAATTGGAGGAAGAGAAAGAGAAAGAAAGAAGTGATAGTAAATGGGTGATTTGGCTAAATCTGAAATTTTACTTGGAAAGCAGGAGATCTGGCAACATGTTAATGACTTTTTATTCTAAGTGCTGGATATACAGCTATTATGTTATTGTATTTTCTATATATTTGAATTTTTTTAATTAAAAATGGAACAAAAAAATAAAAATCAGTATTTTAGTAGGATCCCATAAAATATAATTAGTGATTGTAGTAAAAGAATATACACCAAAAAATCTGAAAGATTGTAGCTCAAAGTCCTAGTAATGGTTGTCTCTGAAAAAGGTACTTCAGGGATTTTATTCTGTCCTTTCTACATTTTTGTTTTATTTGAACTTTTGCCATGGTCATGGATTACCTTTGTAATCAGGCCAACTAGCCAAAGTGCTGAAAAGGAGCAGAGGAGACAAAGAAAGATGTAAAGAAACGTACATTTGAGTTCTTACTCAAAAAACACCCTCTGAGCCCCACCCTTGGTGTCATTTTTCAAAGAATAGGCCAGAGGAAAAAAGAAATGCATTTATGTTCTTAGAAGCCAATAACTAGCTAAGCCCCAATTTTGCAATTATGCAACACCAGCTGCCATTTCTGAACATTCACAAAGAGCTAAAAAAGGGCTCATTATGTTGCTCTGAAATCTGCTCCTCATACTGTATTCTCTGTCTCCATGGCTGATACCACTAGGCTCACCAAATCCAATTAACCCTTACACCCTAATGACCTCTTTAACCCTCACTCTCATCCCATTGCCACTACCTTAGTTCATCTGATTGGTTTATCTTCCTGTCTCAGGACTTAACCCTAGCAGATACCTATGTAGTAAATAGCAAATAGCATTCAGGATGATTAATCTGAAGTACATTTGATCATATAAATCAGTTCCTCAATTAATCACCTCCCCCAAAAGTATCTATGCTTCTCATCACTGTGAAGATAAAACACAGCTCTTCAGCACGGCTCTGAAGTCTGGAGCCTTTATAACATAGCACCTGCCTACCTTACCAGGTTAATATCTTTACATGCACACTTCAGTCCTATAATCTCCCTGCAGTTACCTATAGTTTCCTAATGACTCTGTTTTGTTTATGTTTCTTCTTCTATCTAAAATGTCCTGCCCCTGTCCACCTAGGAAACAGTACAATGAATAAGCTTAGTACAACAATTCCTTTAAGAAGATTTTGCTTATATATACTTAATCAAACACACACACACACACACACACACACACATTTGATCACAGAGTCCAGTTTTTTTCACTTTACCCTACTCTTATGCTATGGATTTAATGATTTCCCAATTCTGATAGCTTAGGAAGCAATAGCTTCCTAAAAAGAAGTTGTTGCTTTTAATAATTTATTCTTTAATTCTCAATTTCTTGATTCACTTTCATTATCTACAAGGTCAAATTGTTTCTCTTGGATTGTCTTGTCCATGCTGCTAGTTTTCTAACAAGCCTGCTAATTCTATATCTTTCTACTCAATTTATCTTTTATTTTTTTTAATTTTGTAGGGCTCTCATAACTGTGGATGATATTTCCTCTATTTCCTTTAGTATACATTTTGCACAGCTACACTTTTATTGCAGGGAGGTATGAGGAAGTGCAACTAATAAATACAAATGAGCAGTTTTTTTATCCTGGATCAGAAGCTAGCCAACCATTTTAGAAGCCACTGAGCTAATAGACATAAATTTCTCAAGATGGTTCTTATCTATTTTCCATTTTCACTGGCAGATGGAATATTTAAACTGAGATAAAAGTACAAAGGCCATGTATACAGTAGAGTTTTCCTACCTCTTTTATATTAAGGAATATATTTTCTCCACAGGTAAAATTCTATGACTGAGTGTGGGGCCAGGGGAAGTTCAATTTGGGGGTTTGAGAAGAGGTGAAAGAGGAAACAGTAATTTGTGGTCAGAAAAGGAGCTGGCCACAAGTTCTAAGTTATTTTCATCTGGGTAGTCCTTTCCTACCAGAAATTCCTAAAGAAATAATAATCAGCCCCATACTCTCTGTTCCTCTTCCCACACTTCCACCTACTTACAGGTTTTAAATCCCATTACTCAGAGGCTACATGTAATGTAAGCCTGTCCAAAGTGTAAAAAGCAGTGTATGGACTAGAACAGTCTAAGATTGGGATGTCCCAGAATATTACAATCATTTTTTGGAGTATCTGGATAAAGTCTTAATGAACAGAGATTCAAAAGGCAGAGTTATTTGTTTGAGACAAAGTAAATCTGCAGGAGTATCATAGCTATTTTTAGCTGGAGAGTTGTTTGGCGGGTGGTGCTCAAGAGCCATTTAATCTTTCTACAGAATGGGGTAAAAGGACTAGCTTTTGTTGATTGTCAAATATCTGAACATGTTCTGGGGAAAAAGTTACAAAGATGAACAAAGAAGGCAATATACTTAAGATGTTCAAAGACTAGTGGAGAAAATGGAAAGTCAACAATTATAAGAGGTATGATGAATTCCACTATGGGGTGATCAACAGGTACTATGGGAATAAAAAGGAGAACATGTGTTTACAGTGAGGGTTTAGGGAAGTGCTTTTAGGAGAAGTGATATTATCTCTGAAATCTAAAGGGTCAATATCTGTTATTCAGGGAAATTTTATAGGGAGTTATCATGGAAAGAGGAAAGAAAATCTTACAGCAGAGAGAACAGCCTTGAGATCAGAGAAGAGCCAGCAACAATGTCCTTCTAGGGACTTGTTATGCCTGGCGCATCATTTGTGAGGCACAGGATGGTGAGGCCTGAAGAAGCAAGCAGGAAAATCCCCCCCAGAGAGTTTGCACCTGACCATGAGAGTAAAGTGGAGTTCAATGACAGGGTTTTAGATTGGCTGCAATAAGTTCTAGTTTACTTTTTAAAATATCCCTCTGGTTATATGTTGTACATTAAAAGATAAAAATGATTAGGTATTAGCAGCTCAGGTAGGATTCTGTGGCAGTAACCTTAGAAAGAGGGGTGTGGCCCTAAAATTAAAATAGTAGCAGTTTGGTGGAGATACCTGCAGGGGTGGGGTGGGGGGGTGGGAGAGTGGTCCTAAACTTCCAAAATACCAACAATAATGGAAGCCAATGTTAATTTAAAAAATAAATAAATTTAATGTTTGAAAAAAATTTAATTAGTAGCAATAGAATCTAAAAAGTATATGAATCAATTTGAATAATATGTCTGTGACAGGATCAATAAGGAGAAAGAAAAGAACCTAAAACTGCATGCTGAATGAGCTCTGGAGTTCAAAGATTCCAAAATGTTCAGCTATTCATAGCAGTTCTCCTTGTGAGTTCTTCTTATTTCTAGCCTGTTTCTCCTGCTTTCATATTCAAATCACTGTTGACTCTCCCTTTTCCACAAAGGGCCTGATCATTTACCATCTGTAGTCTACTCTTCATTCACCACCCCCTTACCTGGAAGACTGACCTCTCTCCCCTTCCCACACATTCCAAATCCATCCTTCCCAAAGTCTAAGATATCCCTTATGGCATGACTTTCTGAGGACTTTCATAGAAGACAATGATAGGTCTTGACTTCCCAGAATCTTCAGAAGAGCTGAGGGCAGATGAGGAAGTAGAGGAGGGATTTCCAATATGATCTATTTTAAGATTTCATCTCCAGTATGAATCAAAGTCCTTTCTCTTGCTTATTCTACAAATGCCCTATCAGTCACTATTGAAATAATTGCATAAACATATACATACAAGCACATACACAAAAGACTTGAATGCAATACACACCTTACCCTCCAAAGGACAAACATTAATTCTTAAAGAAATATACTCCATGAAATAAGAAAAGGAAAAACATTTTCTTAACTATCTTATAATTTATAAAGCATCTCTCTTATATAATAGATTCAATGTTTTATTTCTGCCTTGACTTTAAAATTGTGCTTCTTCAGTACTGGAATGAATAAGAAAGTACCTGTTGCTGACTTATAATACCTCTTTGTGGTGATTTTCTAGACAGCCAAGTACCCAAACATCAAAGGTGAAGTTACTTATCCTAAATACTTCATTAAATCCTTAGTCAAATTTGCTCTTCATCCTCTGTATCTACCTGGAATAAGGGATATTTAAGAAATATTATTTCAGATGTGCCAATTTGTCATCTTCTTCCAACCAAGTCACTGAAATTGTTTAGCAACAGTGCGGTATGGTGGAAGAGCACTGGGTAAGTTTAAAACCTTGCACCAAAAATACTAACTTCCTGACACTGAGTAATTGTCTTCATTTCTGAGTCTTAGTTTCCTCATCAGTAAACAATGGGTAACATGGGTTCATTTGGGGTTTTTTCATAATCAATTTATATTGTGTGCTGCAAAAATATGTGTGAAAGTAGCTGACAAATAGTGAATGTTTAAAAATATATTGCATTTATTTTTAGTTAGTGCCAGAAATCATCTAATGGAACTATTAATTTTTGCAAATGAAGATGCTGAAGCACAAAGAGGGATAAGATCTGCCCAGTCCCACAAAGTGGCAGAGTCAGAAATAAATGCCAGGTCTCCTGATGCTTGCTCAATGTTCTTTCCATTACTCCCTCTGGAGTCAGCCTGCAGTGTGTGAGTGTGTGTCTAAAGAGATGGAAACCATTCACTATAGAATCTGTGCCCCAAGGACAAGTGCCCCTTCTCCCAAATGTCTAGCTTGATGCCAGTTCTTTTCACTGTCCATGTGGTTTTGCCTTGGATGGAAAATTTTTTTTCCAGCACCACCTATCCTATTATCCTGTTTTGAAAGGGTAATCTGTCAGGCATATCAAACATTAAAAGCAGCAGGAACATTTTAAGGTTTGTAGTGTGTATATTTTTCTCACCGATTAAATCTTCACTCCTCAGCTATCAGACAAAAGGGAGGCAACTGCTCCCCTCCTCCCCTGAAAGGAGAAAGGCTTTTAAAACAGTTGGCAGAATCTACCACTCAAAGTGAAAAACAGAATTTTCAAGCAACATCAGATGAGAAAGGCAAAAGAACACATGTGTTCAGGATAAAGTTTGTTTTCTCTTGGGCTAAAATATTGCTTCTTCATAATTCTAAGCTATTATCATTACAGCCAGAGTGTAGCCAAATAATTCCATCAACACAATTTATGCTTTCCCTAGGTTACCATAATTAGTAAAATGTAGGGGACGTTTAAATTGATTTCATCAAGTAAAAAGAAAATGGCATTGGTAAAAATATGTTTCTTTATATGGCAAAGTAAAGGATTGGTTTACAAGACTTGAGGTTTCTTCTTCACCCACAGCTGTTTTATGTGATTGAAATTGTTACCAATGCTTTGAGATGATTGCCTGGAAAATGACAATCAATGCAGGTCAGCTCGTGAGACCACTGGCAATTCATACTCAACACATTCAAATTAAAATTCTGTGCCTTTCTCCCCTCCAATTTATTCTCCCTTCAGTATTCCCAGTCTTAGCAAAAGCACCACCAATCACTAAAGATATCAACTCCTTCCTTTCATTCATCTTATACCTTTATTCCATACCAAATGTTCTCTTAATTCCATTTATTTTAATCTCAAAATGCCTCTGGAATCCATGGTCACTTTGTGAATTCTGATTTTCATTGTCTCTTGAACTTCTGGCATTCTGTTTTGATGAATTGGTCTCTTGTAGTCTGCTCTTATCAACCTCCAATCCATGATCCTAATGGCAAGTCCACAAACTTTTATAAAATACAAAGCTAATGAGGAATTCAAACTTTCTATGACTCCCTGTTGCCTAAATAAGACCAAGTTTTTTATCCGTTCCAGGAAATTTTTCTCAATCTAATCTCAATCCACTTTCTAACCTCCCTTCATCATTACTCAGCACCATGACCATGCAGTCAAGTCTTTGACCATCCCCAATGTACACACAGTTTAAAAAAAAAAAAAATACACACTATTTTGCTTACACTGCTCTCTCTGCATTTAAGTTCTACATTTCAGCCTCCATCGTCTACTGGTAACTTTCTTCATAATCAGAAGACAGGGTAAATGCTACCTCTTAATCAAGATTTCCTTGATAATTTTCTAAAACCTAGTATAGTTTTCCTCTGTATTTCTATACTACAGTTAATAAACTATTATACCAATTATTCCTTTATATGATGATTATTTTCTTTACTAGGACATTCTTTGATAGACTAGGTTATATCATTTGAGTCCCCAGTTCTAATACAGTGTCTGATGCAATATGTATTCAAATGATTGTGCTCAAACTAATTGCCTATCCCCTCCTAATGATAATAAATGTGAGCAATTTTCATATATAATCTCACACTATATACTAGCTATTGGAAAAGTAAACTGGCTCACAAACAACATACTATGATACAAAGGTGTACTGATATATATATATATCTCAAATGGAAATTACATAGCAATTATGCAAATTACATAAGAGCACTGTTTCTGTGATATCCATTAAGGAGCAAGTCAAGATGATCATATAACTAAGCAAAAACTGGAGTAAATTGGTACTTACTGAGCTTAAAAAGAATGATGTAAAGTTAGAGACAAAAAAATTTCTTTAAATTAGACCCTTCAGGGCCTCCCCGGTCGCGCAGCGCAGTGGTTGAGCGCTGGGTTGCGAAGCTGCCCGCAGCCTCTGCAGCGCCGGTTCGATCCCCGGCTGCTCCCCAGCCACCGGAGGAGGATCCCCCATGGCGCGCTGACCTCTCCTGCCACCCGCTGCTCCCCTCAGCAGTGTATTTCGTCACTCTGCCTGTTCTGTTCCCTGCTCTGGTGAATTCTCTCACCCTCCCGCGCCTCTGACTGTACCCAGTGCTTGTATAAATAAATAAATAAATCTTTAAAAATTAATTAATTAATTAATTAATCAGACCCTTCAAGACTTCTTCTGTGAAGCATAGAAAGGAATGTAGTCAAGGCAGAGAAGTTCAATTGAAACAATTTACCCAATGTTCCATGACAACCATATAGACAGGAACGAACTATGTGTGTGATGTAGCACCATGAGATATTGTTAGACTGTAGGAATGAGCATTCTGTAATTATTGCAGACTTGTGTGGGCTCTTTCCACCTGTCCAACTCCATGGTCAAAACTACCAGTATTTGAAAGTGTACCTAAGATGGTACATAATTAAGGCAGATGTGGAATAGTGGTTCGAAACTGACAGCTTGTATTTAAAACCCAGCTCTGAACTTACTACCGCTATTGACCTTTGGCAAGTGTCTTTAACTCTGCAAGTCGTTAGGTAGTTCTGCCCCAAGATAAGACAGGACCTACTTCATAAAATTGTGAAATTAAATAATCTGAAAATGGAGTCTATCCTGAAATAAACTCTTATTAAATGCTACCTGCTGTTGTCTGTTGAATTTTTTGTTGTATTTCTATAGTTTATAATAACACTAATATCCTAAATTTCATTTTATCATTCCTCTTACCACTGAATGTTCTCCTAAAATTAATGGTATATCTTGCTTCTTTCTGCTTTCTCCACTTCCATGATAGTTTACCTTATGATTCAGAGAAAAAGTAGACCTAAAACAGCTGAGTTATTTTTTCCTTTCTCCCTCAAAGTCCAAAAACATAGTCTTATTATTCTGCTTCTGATTGGATATAATCATTTACTAGGAAAATCAAAACTTGGTATCTCTGACTAACAGGTATCCCTACAAAGGCCTAAGGCAATCAGAAAAATAAAGGAATAGTTATAAAGTTTGCTTGGGTGGTAAAATGAAGTTTAGTTGAGAAGAACCAACAAAACTTGCAAAACACCACCTGGAGGAAGCAGACAGGAAATAAACACCCAGTGGCAGAAAATGACAACTCTATCAAAGATAAAATGAGAGAATACTTGGGTGAAGTTGAGGTATATCAGGCTGACTCAGAATAAAGTAAGACAGAGGACAGGATTAATCTTTATCTAACCAAAGTTAAATAAAGACCAATGGTTGAAAATGTTTATATGTGCACATGGGATTCCATGATACATACTTGCATTCCTTTTGCAACACTATGTAACTTGACTCTCAGGAATAAAGCAGTAGTAACTTATGACTCATGACATAATTGTTTTCATCCAATCATCAGAGTTTGACAGACTCATATGGCAGGTAATAATACCTGCCTCTTGGGGAGATTGTGATAATTGGTGTTTTCAGCAATGTTTTGAGCTGTAGAAAGCTAGAAACAAAAGTGCGATTATGTGTCATAGTGATTGGATACAAGTATTCATTTTCCTTATAATCAAGGACCTGGAGGAGCCTTCTAACATACCTATTTAAGAATGAATTGATATTCCTCAGCCAAATAGTTTTCAGTTGGTGGGATTCTTCCCTAAATTCAACCTGAAATCAACATATTACAAAACAATGAATGCCTCCTAAGCACACTGAGAGCTGAACTTTGCACCCAGCATCATTGACCTCTTTGTTGCTAAGTCCATCTGTATACTTCTCAATCCCCAGAGCATTTAGCATGACTAATCACTACACTATTTAGCTCCTTCTCTTTTGGCTTGTGTGTTTTTATTTAGATGGTAGGATTATGGGTGAATGATTTTTTTTTTCATCTCAGTTTTCCAAAATTTAAACCATTCTCTTTTTGTAACCACTATGATTTTATAGTTTTCTGGGTTTTGTGTCTTCTTTCAGGTTCTTCTTTGTCTACCTATGCCACAATTTGTTTCTTTTCTAGCCTGTTCTTTTCTTTCTGGATTATCTGTATCACGCATTACTGTTGTTCCAGTATGAGAAACACTGAGTGTTGTGCGAGCTCAGAATAGAACCTGGTCATTACAGAGGGTGCAGTGGAATCTGGAATGGATTCTTTAAGAGTCATGCAAAGGTTCTGATACAATACTGAAGTTATGCCTCTGTAAAATTATATCTCTCATTCTGTCTATTTCAGCTTGCTATTTTTTTAATGGTTTCCTTTAAAGGAAAATCGTTAAAAACTATTTTCATTCTGGTGTCTCCCATCTAAATGAAGTCCACCTTAAAGAGCTATAGAGTAGGAATATAGGGGAGCCAAATAAGACATCAGCGTAAAAAAAATAACAATATAAAACACAACAAAACAAAAACAGACAATTATAAATCAGAGACATACTGCAGGGGAGGAGGAGGGAGAGGGATCAGAGGGAGGGAGGGAGGAGCACAGGGCACTAAGGTGACGGTGCGTGGATGCATTGGTGAAGGTAACTCTATGGGGACTACACCTGAGAGGGTGGGGGGAGGCAAATATTGTTTAAAAATGAATAATACTTGTAAAAAAATAAAAATATAAAGAACTATAGAGAAGCTCAACTTATTCCTTATATCAAGAAATGTTCACTTGAAATCAGTAGGACATCAAACTGGAAATTTATAAGATATTGGACTTTTAGTTTTCAAATAAGAGTTCTTGTGATTGTGGAGTAGATTCTTCCATTTGGAGGGGAAAAAAGTGCACTTTTATTTCCATTTATTATATTTAAAAGAATTGTTGATGAAAAGCACAAGGGACTATGGTAATGGTTCACCAGTGTTATGGTGGTGGGAGAACTACAGGAACTACACACCTGAGGGGAGTAACCTATTACTGTACAAAAATGAACAATGATACAAGAAAATAAATGAATAAATTTAAGGAAAAAAAAGAATTGTTGAAAGGATCACACAACTTTTCAAAGCAAAAGGTTTAACTCATAAATGCAATTTCCAGGATATAAATATTTTAACAGAATTCTTTTGCATGTCAAACACACACACATCCACGCAAAACATTCTAAAAGGAGATCTAAGTATCCTTCAACAAAAGACAGAACAGGAAATTAGGATGAGAAAAGTCAGCTTGAGTTTTGATGGGTTCCCCACAGAAGACAGGTGGTACAGGGTCTGGGTGATGCTGCAATTTTGGGGAACATTTTTATATTTGCAGAATGCTTTAAAATAACTCCTGACAAGTATGTAAGCCAGATAACCATTATCATCCCAATTTTTCAAAAGATGAAATAGAAATAGAGATCAGCAAAGCAATCAGCCTGCTTCCAATAGAAAATGGCAAATGGTTAACAGATTAGAAATTACTGAGCCTGAAATTCTATTTTTCTGTGTGAGCCAGAGTCAGGCTACCAGTTGAATGAGTACTGCTCAGCATTGGCCAGATTTGAAAAAAACAGAGCAGTGCACATGGTGACAGTTCATCCAAATAATTAAGGTTAGAATTTTCTGTGACTGAGCAATCTCAAAAACTATGTAACTTGAATCGTTTAACAAACCCAGAACTTCATGTTTAGCTTTACTGAGGTGGGATACCAAGAAGCTAGATTTAACGCTCCTTTGGCTGGACTGAGGTTAGTATTGAGAGTAACTGGAAACTTGCTGAGAATGATGTTCACTAAATACACAGGGGAGTTTAAAAATGTTTCCTGTATCTTCACTTCTCATTGAAGAAGCACTTTTTATTCTTTTTTAACCCCTGGCAAGGAAGCATATATTCTTTCTCTGAACAGAAAGTAGCATTTTATTTAATATTTAAATAATTCAGTGTTAAATTGAATATTAAATAATTAATTCCCTGTGACTCTTCATTTGGATTCTGATACCCTCCCTCCGTCTGCACTGGCCCAGCTGCAGAGATCCACAGGAGCTGGGGCACCAGTCATGTCTAGATAATGCTTATGACAGTGCAAATTAAAGTGAAACAAAATAGCTTGTTTTTCCTCTTCCGTCTCTTTCAAACCAAAACACTGGAGGACCTGAGTGAGCAAGCAGAGCAAAGCCACAGGCCCATGACTCATTGGAAATCTTGAATGTTTGCTAAGGTCTTCTGCAGCATTCCAGATCAAAGAGCCTAAATCAAGGTCTCTCCTCCTACTGATGGCTCTGACTCACATTGGAGAGGCCTGCAGGCATGTTGCCTAAAATGGCTGCTATCAGGAGACTTTTGACTTAGGTCTAGGGAGACTTTGTTTGATAGGAAAGTGTTTGCTCTTCAACGATCAAGGTTTTTTGAGTGTTCAGTCAAGTAATTATGCAAGAGAGGTGCTCAATATTAAACATTTGGAAAGTTCAGAATGCTTTAAAAACTGCAAGAAAGTAATCACCCATAATTCCACCCAGAAGCAACTGTTCACACTTCTGACCCTTCTTTAAAACTAGGTCTCTCAATCTCAACACTGTCGACATTTTGGCCTACTTAATTCACTGCTGCAGATATGCGTGGGCTTCACCTGTGCATTGTAAGATGTTCAGTAGAATCCCTGGCCTCTACTCAATAAATGCCAGTAGCATTATACCCCAGCTCCAACTTTGATAATCAAAAATATCCCAGATTGTCACTTTCAAATGTCACGGTTGGAGGGTGATAGGGGGAGAGGTGTTTGTCCTGAATAAGAACTACTTTCTTAGTTTCTTAGTATATTTTTAGAAAGCAAGAGTATCAATTTGAGATTTATATTTTAGAAAATTTTAGAAAATTCCATAGGAAAACAGTCCAAACGTTCATTTCCCAACAGAGAAGGCTTACAGAGAAATGACCTATGCAAAGTCATCCAATACACATTGGAAGTTGATTCGGTTTTGCCTCTTACCTACTGATCTTTCTACTCATCTCTCTCTGTAACTCTCCTGTTCTTACTTGATGATGCCATTTGTGTGCCTATGTCTGTGACTCTTGAATTTCAACCTAATTATTACGATGTCTGATTCTTTCCTACTTTCCTACTTTTCACATAAAGTCAGAAATCTGACTTTCTTAATATAAAGTCTTTTTGTTAAGGGTCACTAAAGAAATTCCTAGAAGTTCTTATATTACGAACCTAATACCCTCTTCTTTTTCGTATTGTTAATTACTCTTCTGTCTTCATAGGGCAACCTAATAATTCATGTTATAATTTCTTCCCTCTTTGTTCTGATAATTAATATAAATATGAGGTCCAAATTTCTGTCCCAGGAAGTCCCTATTTCTATTCAAATTCAAATCCTAAGAAGACAGTCTCCTTCCTTCTCTGTTTCTTCTCCTCCACAATTCATATTTTATTCTCCACTGGGTTCTGATCTTTTTAAAATATAATCAGCTCATGGCACTCTGCTTAAAATTCTCCATGTCTTACCACTGTATTGACAGAACAAATTTCTGCCCTAGTCTACAAGCGAGCTCTATGTCTTACAAGTCCTTTCTCCCTGCTTTATTCGCACTCACTATATGGTTGTCCACAGACATTCCAAACTCTGCCCATCTTACACTCTTTGCACTTGCTCTTTCCTCTGCCTAGAATGTTGTTCTTCTATGTTCTCATGAACAGATCCCTCTTATCATTAGGTTCAATTCTAAAGTCAGTTCTTCAGAGATTCCACCTTGTTAATGTTGTCACATCTCAATCACTCTGGATCATATTAACCAGTTTTAGGGTCTTCATAGTATTTATCATCATATCTTAATATAAATAGTCATATTTATTAGTTTACTTCTTATTACCTTTCTTTGCTCTTTTTCCTACCAGAATATATTTGTTTTCTCACTGCAGTGTCTCTATTCCCCACAACATTACCTAGCAGGTTGTATATGGATACTCAAATATCCTTGAAGGAGTGAGTGAATGACCTACAGAACACATGCAAATGAAATTTAAAATATTGGTATCTTTCTCTAATGATCCCTCCTATTCTAATCCACTCTTCACTTCCTGCTCCATCTTCACTGAGCTAAATAATAGAGCATGTAGAGTCATAAGCAAAGTATAGGAATGCTCCTTTCATATCATTGATTTAATAAGTCATACCCTATATGACTCTGAGTTATTTAGGTTTCATAAAATTACCCACGTATGTGAGATTCACTAATAGTCTGACTTTTTTTTTAACTTAGTCATAATTCATTTACCTGAGTAACATCATCTAATAGTCAGACCCAAAGCCAAAAAGAAAGTAAAGTTATAAAGAGTATTCCACTTATTTGCATGGCATTATTACTACCTCATCTAGATATTCTGAGAACAAATGACATATCTGTGGAGTATTTAATCTTAAGAAACAGTCATACACAAAAAAATGAAGCTATTGATTTTCTGATATTTCAATGCATTGCTTTTACTAATAATTTCATTAAGGAAGGTCAACTTCGTGCATTTCTCATATCTCAAGGGAAATTAATTGAATAAGGCATCTACCCAAGAGATTCTGATTCAGAATTTGAGAATATTTAAGAACAAATGAATTGAGAAAATTTCAGGAACTAGAGAGAGAGAAAGTGAGAGAGAGAGAGAAACATGCACACATGTGAGAGAGCCTCTTGTAAATTACATGACCCACCCCCTTTAATTTATATATGAGAAAGCAACACTCACAAAGTTATATATGAAAGTCCTTCAAGTAGTTATGACCAATGCCAGCTGAACACCATGTTCCCTACATTTACTCCATGGATTGTTCTGTCATATCTCATTGTGTCCTGTGTGTTATTCCATTACTTTCTCTAGCTGCCAAAGGTCAGGCTGCAAACCAGGAAGAGATCGTAAGTGCCTAAGATCAAGATCTCACGAAGAAAAAAAAGCACATAGTTTTGTCTTCGAATTTCCAGATTTTGGTCTTTTGATAATAGCCACTCTTGTTGAAAGTATGCAAATATGCATCTGGAAAGAATTCAGGTCAACATGGTCAACATTTTAAACCCTGGCTAACTTGGACACCAGTCCTCTGGAATGTTCAGTAAGCTGAAACAACAGTGGATCCAGAAGTAGGTAGACTGTAGCAAAAAGCTAAGAAAAAAAAAATTTTAAACTTAAAAAATATTTGTGGCAAGGAAGAGCTGTCCTTGAATATTCAGCAAGAGATGATGACAGCTGAGAAAAGTCAAAGCCAAAGCCAACACCCAATTGAATGGTATCAGTCAGTTCTTTGTATGTTTTTTTTTTTTAAAAAGGGAACAAATACTTATAAAATATCAAGAAATATCAAAAGTCAAAAGTATGTGTGCTATGGATCCTGAGGAAATACTTTAAGGCACTTTCCATCCTTTTTGAAAATGTGGAACAATTCATTGCAAATGAATTTCTTTAAAGGACTTCCATTTTTAACAGTTAAAATTCAGTTAGCTTAAAAACAGAATTTATTTTCAGATACCTATAGGGATACACCAGTACTTAAGACACACACATGCACGCACACACATACACACACACAACCACACCAGGTATAAAGGATTGGCATGATTTCTAAACATTATATGTCTAGGGCCCAGGAATCCAATTACCTTTAAGAGAAACTACCAGAAGAAAGTAGCCCTAACAGTTTCTATACATTGAATTGGTCACTTTTCCCTTGTTAATACAGGAGAGATAAATTTAAAATAAACCATTAAAATGTCAGACTGTAGGGAAAATGTTAACAGCAGTGATCAGCAAGTTCTGATAAAACATGAGCACATTATTGTGGTGTAAATTCTACTCTCTCTTCTATTTCATGCTTCATTTTATTCCATTTTTGTCCTTCCAAAATCTAGTTATAAAGATGATTAGAGAATCTATAACTGGGTTTTTTAAAAGAAAATAAATGGGTTTCTTTTTGAGTAGAGTTGAAAATTGAGTAGAGTTGAAATCAAGTGTTTAATTCTGCATTCTACTTTCTTTAGACAAAACAGCAGTACATCAACTGATATGTGAATATGTTTTGTGTCTTGGAATATTATATTTTAAAATATGCATAACTGAATTATAAAAGGACATTTGATATAATGTTGGGAATTATGTGAGTGAAAATACATGTATCTACATATATATTGACACATATATTTAATATTTTTAGGTTTTTAAATAAATCTTCATCATATTAGAAAGAAGCTAAAAGGTATAAGATTTGCTGATCCTGATATCCTTTTATACATGATAAATAGAACAACTATATAAATCAAAACAGAAGATGCTATAATCCCATTATTATCCTATCTTGGGACAAACAATGTAAGTGATAAGTTGGTTGCTTTTACAAATAGTAATTCCTTGTAACTTTCATTTCTTAGCTCATGATGTTTTCTTTGGTTCTTTAATTAAAAAGAAATTAAGATCCCCCAGATAGTCCAGGATAATGTCCTCACCTCAAGATCTTTATTTTAGTCTTCAAAGTTCCTTTTGACATATAAGTTATATATTCACAGGTTCCTGGAATTAGGACCTATCTAACCTAAGGAGGTCATTATTCTGCGTACCATACCCACCCTCTTTTTACTTCCTATATCCACTTCCTATGTCTGGAGCAACCATAATTTCAAATCCTCAAGCTGCAAAAAAAAGTTTTGTGTCAAAATATCAAGGCTAATTACCCTGCATTCCCTCAATGAATCAACTTGATCTTCTACCACCACTTAAAATATAGTATGACTGGGCTTCCTAAAGAGGAGAAAGCACAATTAAATTCTTAAATAAAGTATAATTTCTGATGATCACTTTTTTTTGTGTGTGTGTGGGACCCTTGCCGGTGGCCGGGGAACGAACCAGCGCTGCAGAAGCTGCGGGCAGCCTTGCAGCCCAGCGCTCAACCACTGCATCACCAGGGGAGGCCCACTGATGATCACTTTTGATGGAAATATATGAACATATAATATAGGCTTCATGATGTACTTCTAGTGAGTAATAAAATGCAGAATGTAAATAAAGTTGCTTCTTTAAAACACTAGTCTCTGGGAATGTTTTGCATCTTAGAAACTATTATAAAATCTTCCTTTCGTCATTTATTCCACAAATATTTATTGCCTGCCCATTCTATGCCAGGCATCATGGAAAACACTACATATAAAGGTGGACAAGAGGGATATAATTTCTTGCTTCATGGAAAAAACAAAATATAATTAAGTAGAGGAAACAGATACCTCACATAGACAAACAAATATATAATTGCAAATTGTTATACATGTACTGTAGGAGCTAAAGATTTGAAGACAAAGATTAAATGAAGGGAGACAATTATTAAAACCAAGGACGATTGCTCTCAGGAGTCTGTGTGTTGACAGGGCTGGGAAAGATCACAATCCTTAGAAAATTTAAAAGCAATCATAAAACTGACTGAAATCAGTCTGTTTCTTACCTCCATGCACTGGCAATTCAAAACAATGTCAAAAATAAAGCATTTCTCCCAGAAAAAAAAATCTTCTGTTAATCTAAGTAGTAAACAAATGTTACAGTTACTGTTGGGGTGTAATAATACATATATGAACTATAAAGTCACATGTTTATTACCTTCCTATCAGATAATACGTTCTACATGGAAGTTAACTTAATAACCTCCAGTTACATCATCCATTTCCAGCACACACAGACTCAGTGTGTGTACTGAATGTTTGTGTTTCCCCCGCATTCATATTCTGATACCTAAATCCTTAATGCAGTGGTGTTTAGATGTGGTGCCTTTGGAAAGTAATTAGGTCATGAGGATGGCAACCTCCTAATGGGATTAGAGCCCTTAGAAAAAAAGACAAGAGAAAGAGATCATCTGCTCTGCTGACTATGCTTTACCATGTCAGGATACAAGAAGAAGATGGTTATCTACAAACTAAAAAGCAGACCCTGACAAGACGCCAGATCTGCAGGCACCTTAACCTTGGACTTCCCAGCCTCCAGACTGTAAGAAACAGATGTTTGTTGTTTAAGTTCCCTGGGCTATGGTATTCTATTATAGCAGTCTACAAAGACTCTCAGCCACACATATTTATTTCTACATTAGGTTCAAGGGGGTGCGGAATAATTTGAATTAGCCTCAGACTCTATTTGTGTCTCAATGTCGTTGATTTCTTTTCATAGCACTTAGTTTTCCTGATGTTTCACACCCCGATCAAAGATGAAGTATTCAGTTGTGTTCATAATGCAGATGGCAGATTTGAAAGAAAGGATTTGTTCTTGAGTTTCCTCCCTATTTCTGGGATAACAGCTGCTGAAGTCACATAAAAGTCATTAACACAACTGGAAGTAAGGGACTGGACATAAACCTCTATGGGGTCCAGGATATGACAACACTGCCACAATAGCTATTACGCACTGTGGTGTTTGGATAAAATCAAAGAGATTAATCCCAAATCCTTCTTTCTGAGTTATGCAAGTCATTCTCCAAATCTTTGAAGAGTTCAGAATTTTGGAGGTTTTTCTTCAGGTTTGACATTTTTGGGAAATTGAAAAATATTTATCTCTTCATCATTTTGAAAAGAACTGTTGAGGGGGAATGCTGCAGACTGTAGGTATCCATGATGAAAAGGCTTTCCCAGATACCATGGTGTACTCATTTTTAAGTTGTATAGGTGTCCACTTTATTTTTTTTTAAGATTTATTTATTTATACAAGAACTGGGGTACAGGTCAGAGGTGCAGGAGGATGAGAGAATTCACCAGAGACAGAGCAGGGGGCAGAACAGGCAGATGGACCAATGACATTGCCAAGGGGAGCAACAGGCAAGACTGAGGAGGTCTGCCGCACCATGTGGGTTTCTCCCTGGCCAGCCAGGAATCGAACCCATGCTGCAGAAGCTGCGGACAGCTTCACAGCATGGCGCTCAACCCGCTGAGCCACCAGGGAGGCCTTCAGTGCCTACTTTAACTGAAAGAAACCAACCCAGCTTAGGACATGGCCAAGCCATAAAAAAGGTCAGGATTTTAATGAAAAGTAGTGTTCATGATTATATTTAATGGAGGTGTAACAGGCAACTTGAGAAGAATAACTAACCATACTGTATTAAGCCAAGTAGGTCTCATAACAACCTTATGAAGAAGTACTACTCTAGCTCCATTTTACAGATAAGGAAAACTAAGGCCTGAGCAGTTATGTAATTTGCCTCAGTCACACTGCTGGCAGATAGCAGGTGCTAGATTTCGGTCCCAGAGAGTTGGGTTATAGAGTCTAAGCTCTTAACCACTACAACCTGTGGCCTTCTACACAAGTGCTACTGGCTTGTTACAGTATAAGAGAGGGGCCGTAAAATGACCTTGATGAGTCTGTAAATAATGACTAGGGACAAAAATAAATAACTATCAACCAGTCACTGCAGAGACAGGGTCAGATTTCAAAGACAGACGCAGGTTTAAGGGCCAGCTTCCAAACAGTAAGGATGAGGATAAATATTGAGAACAGTTTCTGGAAAGACATAGCTCCTGGCTTGGAGAGAGGGTGGGATTAAAAGAAGAAAGTCGTAGAGCAAGTACAACCAAAGATAAGCCTCCCCCAGGCAAATTCCTGGCAGAAAGCTGGTCTGGCTAGCCCTGATTGCATTACTCATGTGGCTACCTCTGTCCCTGCAGTTTAGGAGAAAATCATGTCAGCCTCTGAAAGGAAAATAAATGGAATAAAATTCAATAGTGGAAACTGAGCACAAAATGCTCAGAGCACACCCCGAGCCACACTGTTCTATCTACTTCCTGAAGCGAAGGACAATTATATAAAATTATGAAGAAACAAGGCCAACTAGATGTGTCAGATTGTAGAACAGTGAAATGCAGGGTGAGTGGCTGAATTTAATCTAGGGGATAATATGGAGTCACTGAAAGTTCTTGAAGCAAAATAAGAGAACAAAACTGGCATACCAAATACCCTCACTTGACTGTAGTTTATAGGTTTGGATTAGAAGGAAAAAAGAAAGACAATAATGGAAAAGACTTAAATAGAGTAGGCAAGAGACATGTAATTTGGTATGAAGAGCGTTGTTAAAACAGTGATAGGCATATGAGCTTCCAGGAGAAATTCAAACTTTCAAGGATGATTTCTAGCAACTCTGGGAGAGGTTTTCCCTGCATTGCTAACAATTTAGAAGGGTCTTTGGAGCACATTCATCAACATACTGAAAAAAATGATTCCCTCAGAAGAAATGAACCATGTAATTTTAGGTAGACTCATAGTTTCCCTTGAAAACATTCTTTCATCCATAATAAATATAGCTTTAAGCAGTATCCTTCATGATTCATATGATTCATATGACTATAACACACCCAACTAGTTTTTCTTTCTAAGATACCTATGAATCAATAGCTTTTATCTAAGAAATGGACAGTTTGCAAGAATCAGCTTAACAGATAATAGATGCACACCTGAAGCAAGAGTAGTGATACTGACAATAAGCCTTTTCTACTCTTGCATTAAAAAAAAAAATTAGTAATAATCCTTTTCTTTCACCATATCTTCAAATACATTAAATCTTTATAACAGGCTGTCAAGGTTTGTTGGTTTTGGTTTTTGTTCCTTTTATTTCTTAAACACTATTTTTTAGGTATTTTTAAAAAAGCATTTAGAATGAAAACCTAAAAGCAGCTTTACAAATTATCTTTATAATCTTATAACTTGAGTTTTCTGTCAGTAAAGTTAGGAAGTCAAACTGAACATCCTCACAGAAACTAAATAAATATTATTCCATTAATATTTTCAAAAATATTTTCTGATGATGATCTTCAAAATACCTGGAATTTTTTTCTATACACAGAATTTCTATTAAACTGTTCAAAAATGAAATAGTGTGAAACATATAAACCATTAATTTAAGTGAAAAAATAGCCTATTAAATTATAACAAGTAACACATAAAACCCAAATCACACTAACATGTAGTAACAGCAGGAGTTATAGGATACAATGATTATCCTATATACTTTATCTGTATAAAGTAGCAAGAATGAATGCACAGTGTAGTTTCATTTACCAGAATATGGGAGACAGCAAGCACACTGAAGAGAGGTGTTGATGATGGTGTGTTGGGCCTAATCAGAGGTGGGGTTGGTGTAAGGTACAAGAGATTGGGGAGTAGGAGAGGGAGGAAGAGGGTCATCTATTAACATCTTATCATTATCTAAATTTATCAGAGTAGACAGGTCATTACATCTACACCTTCTGTGTGCGCTTGCCTTTATCCTAAAGGTAAGGTTCATTGTCTCCTGTCATTGATATGGCTGATGTGGAAGGCTTGAAACAGAACATTTTGCTCAAGTGCTTAGTCTTATGCATTTTTTAATCATGCAGTTCATTGTAGGTGCATGCTGTCTCTATAACAGCTTTCTCTGAACAGTTTTCACTTTTGTTGTAAAAGCAAAAATCCTATTTGGATCTCTTTCAGTTAGCAAAAACAGGTACTAATGTAGGACCTTCATAAAAGTGAAGTCACAGAATATGAACTTGCAAAAATTGGGAGATATCTGTATGCCATAATAATGTAGAAATGTATATAATAAACACAAATGCAAGCAATTACATAATCTGCACCTGTATTAGCTATTAACCAATCAAAATTTTTCCTGGATACACTTTTTAATTGTTTACCAGTTCTTGTTGTATGAGTGAAAACCTTTTTCAGAATGCTCATAAATATAACAAATTGGGTCATATCAAAGAACCTTTTTATAATACCTGTTCACCACCTCCCTCCATATTCCTCAAACTTTCCTGTGAATTACCATCCATCCATATAATTAAAGGGTTGGATCCAAATGCCATATTTTTATTTATGGCCCTACTTCATGACCACAGTTGTTTGGATCAGCGAAGGCATATGACTCTGGAATTTGGAATTGAAAAAGAGAGACAGCTGTCTCTTCCAGGTAGCTGGCTATTCGAAACATATAACATGGTGACTTTAAGCAACTGATTATTTCCATGCATTTGGAAAAGTAGAAAAAGCTAGGGGAGAGAGAAAGGATGAAGAGGCATAAAGGTATTCAAATCTCTGGTCTACCTTGTTGCTGAAGCTTAGCTATTTCTTTGTCTCAGATTTTATGAATGTCCTGTATACTTATAAATTCTTGTCACTTGCATAAGCTAACTCACATGGATCTGCTCTTTTGAGTTTGTCTCTCCAGAATGAAAACTCTCACATGACAAGCAATACAAGATTGTGTGGCTGATTTCTTCCCAGACACATAAGATTGCCTAAGTGTACCACTTGCAACTCCGGTGATCCTGGGGAGACACCTCTGTCAAAGTGTGTTCAGAAGAAAAGAAGGAAGGAAAGAAGCAATTTTTGCTTAGAGTGCAGCTCAAACCAGAGGACTGCCAAGTCATGCCTCTTGTCCTCCTTCAACTTATCCCCGGAGCAGAATTAACTATTTAGAGAAAAGTAAATCAGCCAGGCTGCTCAAAGATTCTCTTAGAGGCAGGTCTCTCTCCTTTGAGTTCCTCAAGGTCTCTCATGCCTGTCAAGCTGTGTGTTGCAAGCTATGGAATTCTCTTTATGGGTATGCACAAGGTGCTCAGCCTCCTATATACAGGTAAAGCAAGAAGGAGCGCTTGAACTGATCCTAGAAGCTATTGCATAAGCTTCTCCCCTCCATTGTTAGAGAAGAATCAGGCCTTACTACAGAATGCAGCTTTCTCCTATAAGACACAGCACCTCCTTCCTCCCCATTCTCACCACAACTCCCACACGAGTGCAGATTAAGGATGAGCTACTTTGTCACAATAAAAGGATCTTCTATGCCAACTAGGCCAAGCCCAGACTGGTATACTGACTCCCATTTAGGAATTCAGAGCCATAGGGTCATTAAAAATAACTTACTTTGCCTTTTCCTTCTTAGGCATTCCTCAGACACTCAGAAAATTTAGTCTCATCAGCAAGCTCTAACAAGACTACATTTGCATTTTGTCTTTCTGAAGATTAATTTGAATCTATTCAAGGAAATTAAAATACACTACCGTTCTCTTTGTTAAGTCTCATTGCAGTCTATGGTCCAAAATCAGCATGGCTCCATAGAGTCTGCCTCACCCCAACTCATCCATATTTTTTTTTAATTTAATTTTATATATATTTTACATCATTCTTCCTTTTTGTACAATGCATGCTTTCTCCTCTCAAGTGCAGTCCCACGGAATTCCCACCACCAATCCACTGGTGCACTATCACCACAGTCCCTTGTGTGAGAATACATTCCCTCCCCTGTTTTAGTCCCTCTCCCTGGTCCCTTATTTGGTTCCCCTACATTCCTCCTATAAGTGAAACCATCCGATGTTTTCCTTCTGACTAATTTTAGTAGGTATAATTCCTTCCACCTCCATCCATGTTGCTGCAAGTGGTATGAGTTTATCTTTTTTGATTGCCAAATAGTATTCCATTGTGTATATATACCACATCTTCTAGATCCAATAATCTATTTTTGGGCATTTGGATTGTTTCTATATCTGTTGTAAATAGTGCTGAAATAAACACAGGGTGCAGGTATCCTTTTGAATTAATGTTTTTGTGTCCTTTGTGTAGATTCCTAGAAGTGGACTTGCTGGGTTACATGGAAGCTCCATTTTTAGTAGTTTGAGGAACCTCCACACCACTTTCCAAAGTGGTTGGGCCAGTTTGCACTCCCACCAGCAATATAGGAGAGTTCCTTTTTCTCTACATCCTCACCAAAATTTGTTGTTTCCTGTTTTTTTAATATGTGCCATTCTCACTGGTGTAAGGTAGAATCTCAAGTGGTTTTGATTTGCATTTGCCTGATTACAAGTGTTTTTTTCATATACCTGATGACCATTTGCAATTCCTTTTTGGAGAAGTGTCTTTTAGGGTTTTCTGCCCATTTTTTTTACTGGATTGTTTACTTTGTTTTTGTTGAGTAGTGCTAGCTCTTTGTAGATCTTTTTGATTAGTCCCTTATCAGTAGTACTGTGTGCAAAATTTTTTCCCCCATCAGTAGGGTGTCTCTTTGTTTTGGTTAATGTCTCTTTTGCTGTACAGAAGCTTTTTAATTTGATGTAGTCCCAGCTATTCATCTTTTCCTTCACCTTCTTTGCTTTGGGGGATGTGTCCTTAAAGATGTTACTGAGATGCATGTCATGTAGTGTTTTGCCTATATTTTCTTCTATACATTTTATGGTTTCGGGTCTTATATCCAAGTCTTGTATCCATTTTCAGTTGGTTTTTGTGCATGGTGCCATCTCACCCATATTCTTCAGTCATGCTTATAGATGACTTGGCTTTAACTATGGGAAAACATTTTTTTCAAAGATTTATTTATTTATTTATTTATTTAGACAAGAGCAGGGGTACAGGCCAGATGCGTGGAAGGGTGAGAGGACCCACCAAAGACAGAGCGGGGAACAGAACAGGCAGACTGATGAAATACACCACTGAGAGGAACAGTGGGCACGACAGGAGAGGTCTGCCACGCCATGTGGGATCCTCGCTGGCCGGGATCGAACCAGCGCTACAGAAGCTGCGGACAGCTTCCCAGCGCTGCACTCAACTGCCTGCACCACCAAGGGAGGCCCAGGAAAACATTTTTAATCAGAAATTCAGTTTCTGCTGGCCTACTAGGTAATGCAAATCAATCATCTATTAAAAGATGACTAAGAAAGCCAGATGAAATTTAAAAGTCAAAAATCTTGGAAAAATCAAGATACTAATGAATTACCATTCTGAACACAGAAAGGATGGGAGTCCAGAGAGATAAGATTTAATCTGATAGTGTGATTCTAGATTTTCTCACTGATGCCCAGTTACTCAAAAGATAAACATTAACTGGTAAATGTTCTGCTAGGTCACTTGCTCTCTAAAGTAATGAATAGCATTGACTAAGGCAGAGTAAAGGCAAAGAAGTAGGAAAATCAACATATTATATACGTATTACTTAAGAGTTCTGGTTTCATATGTTGTAAAATAATATTTTGAGAACCTCATTCATGTTTATTCCCATGTCGCTTATATGCATAATATATAAACTTTATATATGTATGCAAATATATAAACTTTATATATGTATGCATAATATATGTAAACATAATATCTATGTATTAGTTAAGATTTCTAGTTTCATGTTATAAAATGATATTTTATAAAATATATATGTATTTTTACAACATATGCATTGCTATATATGTGATATACATATATATTGCATATAACACAAATATTTTATGGACACAGGTTTACCACAGCACAATTTTAACATATTTTAAAATATACATATAATTAGATACTTTTTGTCAAGTCTTCATGCTTCTACCACTATTTTACTAATTAAAAAAATAGCAGAAAGTGATTTTGCAATTATTTGGCTAATCCTGTAAGAAATCTATTATGTAAATGTGGCAAAGGTGATAGTGAAGCTCAGTTTGCATGTCTACCAACTTCAGGGTTCTAGGAAATTTAGGCAGTAACCTATACTTACTGAAAGAAGTGAGGAGAAGGAGGTTAGGGTGGAGAGACAAGCCTTGGGAATTTGGGTTCAGAATGTTTGGGAGGATAAAAGGTTTGCTTTAGGATCTAAGGGGAAAGGATCCCAAGAAAATAAGAATACTGAAGGATACAGACCCTCCTCAGGTCTCAGAGAACAGGTACAAGAAATACATGGAGGGGTAGGAACAAGTAGGACAAATTTAGAGGACCTATAGTGCCACTGTCACTTAGTGACAGAGGCTCTAAGTCTAGCTGATTGAAGGAGAACACACAGGGAAGAAGCCCTTTCTTCTTGCAATAGAAACAGCCTAGGGAACGCAGCTTGATAGCAATGGTAATGGGAACAATAACAAGTTCTACAACAAATGTGAGAAAGAACAAACAACAGCCGTGGTGACAACAGGGAAACAGAACCTGCACTAGCATATCAGGAACAGGCAATGTCTGCAAAGGCACAACAGTGGTGTTGGCAACCACAACAAAGAGAGGCCAGCAACAGGAGGAGGGAGAGTGAGTCACCCAGGGCCTGGGGGAGGGCCGCAGGAGGAGGAGGCAGAAAAAAACGAGGCCTCTCTCCTGATGGTAAACATCCCCCAGAGGAGCAGCGCCAAACCAGGAAACATCAGAATATCCACCCCTGGTTGCACAGGCGAATTCCTGGGCTGCACAGTTGAAGCAACAACAGAATATCTGAGAGCAGAATCTAAGAATCTGAATTTGAAACAAGTTTCCAGGCTTATTTTTAAACAGTACTGCTCACAAACCTGTACCAATGGGAATCCTTCGCTGGACTGTGAATTTTAGAGATGCTTCTTCCAGTCATGTTCTTCATGGGGCAAGGTGTCCTAGAGGTCAGACCATGCCCGACAGGACCCCATGCCCATCTATTACACAAGCACCCCACCCCAGACCATGCTTCTGATACCCCAGATCCCAGATTCTCTGCCTACATGACACTGAGACCGATTCCAGGTACTGATGGACCCGGTCTCTCACCAGATTTGTTCTCCCACTGGTGGACCACACTACATGGTGTGTGTATTTGCTTGGTGGGCAGGGAACTTGAACTTGCATGCTAGCTAACCACATGAACTCTCTAGACTCCCACACTGGGACAAGAGCAGGAACAGAAAGAAGGGAGATCTTCTTTTCTCCATCCATCTGCACTTATGCCCTGAGTTTCTAGATGTGAGGGACAGTGATTGGCTTAAACTAGAAATATATCTTTTTATTTTTTTTAAATCACAGGCGCTTTGTTTTTATTTTGTTTTGCTTGTCTTATTTTACTTTGTGTTTAAGAAACACAAGGAGAAAGAGCTTATAGGCTCCAAATGCCAATTATGAAATAATAAAGGTTAGAGTTTAATCCTTCTGTGACTTTCCAAGCTCTTGATTTTCCTCATGGCAGTTGAAGTCTTGGAAAACAACTTGCATGATTCAGTGGCATCCTAAAACTTTGAAATCTTAGAGCTAATTTAGTCTAAGCAGTATCTATTGAACATTTATTCTATGCTTCCCATTATCCTAGACAGTGAGAAGATCAATAAAATATGATGACTATCCTCAAAGCAAGGTCATTGAATAACTCAAGTTTTATACATGGAATGCAAAAATAACAGCTGAGCAAGGGAGTATGTTATTTTAAGCATTAAAGTGAGTGCCCCAGACATGCTAACTGCAATAGGAATTTAATGCATCTTCAATAAGAATCTTTCCTTCTATTCTTGGCATTGCCACCTTCTAGAGGGGGACACACACACACCCCCAATCTAAACATGGGCCTGATGCTGTCAAGATTCAGGAACAAGCAAGATTAGGGAGAGAGACTTTGCATGTCAACACTTACTCAGCCTTCGGTTAATGTTTGTTTTCGTTTTTGTTTTTGTTTCATGTGAGCAAGCAGAGAAGCACAGCAGTTCAATGTCTTTCAGCGATGACCCAGCCCCTGAGCCTCATCACCTCTGACAAACACAGTACTTGACGGCCTTTTATAGGCTGAGTGTCATCAGTGTTCATTTCTAGGTGGAATGTTGAGCTATAAAACGGGAAGAAATTCCATTATTCACACTGTTGTTAAAGTCAGATATTTGTTTTGACCTGAACTGACCATAATGCAAGACTAAGGCTTCTGAGTTAGTACAAACGACCTACCCCAGGGCAGTATCTGTTTCACTTTTTTGCCAGTGAAGTCGTGCCATGGAGAATAAAGAGCAGCAGAGACAGGAAGCAGTGACCAAGGAGTCAGCTGGGAAATTCCATCTGCCCTCCTGCCCTACTTACAAGGAACAGAGATGACTCACTATTAAGAAGCAAACAGATGTGGACTTGACTAACAAAATCCTATGCAAAACTGAACGTTGCAGGGTTTTTGTTTCCGCTTTGGGAAAAATAAAACAGACAGGTTATTATAAATGGACATCTGGACGATATTGTCCAATACTGGTATAAAAGAATAGGCATACACACATTTTTTTTTTTGAAATGTGCTTTTTCATATGTCCTTGAAGTCAGTCTTCTTCTGAAACTTATCTACAAAAAACAAACTACACAAGAGAAAGCTCTACAATCCAGGCTTCAGTGGTGCAGATATGAAGTGGCCTGCTACTTAGAAAGATATAGAATTTTCAGGTAAGCACAGCTCTTAGTAATTCCTATTGTGTCCACCATAGAAGTCCAGAGACTTGGATCATAATCCTGGTTCTGTACTAAGAAGCTATGTGCCTTAGTTTCCTCACCTGTGAAATCAAGAGGTTCAACTCTTGAGGCTTGCTCCCACACAGATATACTGCTCTGTAAGTCTAGGAATTTTAAAAAGTTGAAAATATTTATAAAGACTTTGTATCTTATACTATGCTTATTCTTATGGAGGGTAGATCATCATGGGGAGGGTTGGCATCATAGGCATACACTTTCAATTTCTTAAAATTCCTAGAATCATAGAGCAATGGTAAGGAAGGGGGAAGCCATGAGAGTTGAACCTCTTGATTTCATGGTTCACGGTAGATTCATGGTTTCATGGTTGATTTCATGGGTGAGAAAGCTAAGAAAGCTAAGGCGTATTATTTCAGAATTTTCTGCATAGTCCAAATTTTCTACAATGAATATAATGTTTAAGCTAAAACAATTCATGTATAAAGAAAAAAAAAGGTAATCAGAAAAAAGTAATACAAATAAAACTTTTCTATCTGAAAAAAAAGAGATGCATTTGTAATAGAGTTAAAAACAATTCCTTAACTTGGCTAACCACTAATGTGCTGGCTTTTGGGGATGGGGCTTTCGAGAGGTACAGAGTACCCTTGCAAAAGAAACCCTGAGACACCTTGCCCCCTCTGCCATGTGAGGTTATGGCAAAAGGTAGCTATCTCTGAACCATAAAGCAGGATATCACCAAATACTGAATCTTCCAGCACTTTAATCTTGGACTTCCAGCCTCCAAAATTCTTAGAAATAAATTTCTCTTGCTCAAGCTACTCAGTGTATGGTATTTTGTCATAGCAGCCTAAGGGGACTAGAACAAAATGTTGTTATCTTCACTACTAACAAATGAAAATATATTCAACAATAAACATTGGTTGAGCACATTCCTTGTATCAGACTTGTTGTTAAACATTAAAAAGACACTGCTCCTGTCTCCCCATGGTTCACAGAAAATCAAGAGAGCCCAGAAAAAAATAATACTTATCCTAAAAATTGTTTTTTGACCTTTATGAACAATTTGAGGGTGAATAAAGGAATAAATTACCAAAGCTATTCTCTCCTCTAGTTTCAAATATTATGCATGTTTTTAAGTGCCTTTGCCCCAAACCTGAACAAAAACATACCTGAGATTCTGCAAAATCTCAACAGAATTCAGTGCTAGGTGAAAAAAAAAAAAGTATTTTTTTACAGTGTATTAACTGTTGAGACAGTTAATGCTACAGTGTATTAACTGTTGAGACAATGTGGAGTAGCACGTATTTAATGGACTCCCCAGCAGTGATGAGAGGAAAATGGATGATCATAACTTCACTGTAAAGGGTAACAGAAGACTGACCTTGGGCTATGAAAAATGTGTTCTGTAGCCTTGTGCCTGCGAAGTGCACTAACCCCCCTTCTTGGGTTAAACTTCAGTAGCACGGCACTTACCCACTCATAGGCCCTATATTAGTCAAGCTGGTTCAGGCCTGTTTGCTTTTCTTGTCATGTCTTCAGCCTGGAACAAGCAATACCCCATTACTTTTCACTCTTCCTCCCTGCCTCCCTGTGCCTTGTTTCTCTCACAGACTGCTATTCAATATTCAAGATTACACTCCATTTCATATCCTGTCTCCCACCCTTCCACCCCCAGTCTTTGTGAGGTCAGTGTGCCTTTCTATTTTTTTTAAATTTTTTAATGAAGCACCATTGTTTCACACCTTTGTTAAATTTTTTGACAGTATAGGATTTCTCTCCTCAGGTGTGATTACCATATCTCTCCACCACCAAAGTACTCATAACCCTCTAGTATAGTCTATTGTCCTCTCCCCCACCTCTCATCCTATTTTTCACCGCTCTCCCTCCTCTCCTAAATGCTTCACTTCTATGGTCAGCTTTCAAGGGTTGGTTTTAAAGTTTGTCTTTGGCTCTATGTGAAACCATCCACTATTTATCTTTCTTCTTCTGGCTTATTTCACTGAGCATAATCCCTTTCAGCTCCATGCCTGTTCCAACAAATGGCATGATTTTATCTTTTTTTGATCAGAGTAGTATTCCATTGTGTGTTCCATATTTTCTCAACCCATTCATCTGTTTTGGGGCATTCAGGTAGTTTCCCTATCCCTTCTAAGTGTCCCTTTACTGCACTCCCATTGGCTCTATGGCATCATGGCACCTATCATGTTATTTGAGAAACTTCTGTGTTTTGTCTATTTCTTCCATAAGCTCTGTGGTCTTAACTGGAGGGGAACTTTTCCCCCTGGGGTGTATTTAGCACGGTCTGGAGATATTTTGGACTGTCACAATGTGGGGTGGAGGGTGTTTCTGATATCTTGTGGGTAGAGGCCAGGGATGTTGCTAAACACCTTACAATGCACATTGACAGTACCCACAAATGCCCCAAATGCCAACAGTGCCGACGTTTCAACACAGAAATCACTGTTCCACCAAGCACAGTGCCCAGAGCTCAGTAGCAATTGAAATGATTTTAAAATTAAATTAATTTAGAAAATTTAATTGAAGAAAATCTTACCATAGCTCAATAAAATAAGTTGAGTGTGCACTGTAAGTCAAAGGAAATTCAACAATTGGGTGTAAACATAGAGTATACCCCTCAATCTTTCTTTGACCCTTCTTCCTAAGTTTCTCCATACTTCTTCCCTTTTCTTCTTTTGATCTTCCCCCTTAACTGTTATGTTTGAATTCCACAGCAAAGTAAGGAATTTTAACAAAGTGTAATAAATTGCCCACATTTGCTCGTCTTAGGCATTTATTCAATTTAATTTTAATATTTAAACATCTCAGTAACTGGGTGGCAGACTATGCACTACTGAAAAAAAATAAGAAATTGTGCTTACCTACCTAGAGATGGGAGGCCAACTTCTTTAGCAGTAGAATAGAGGAAATAAGTTTCATTTTCATTAATGTGACCTGGCAATGCTTCATAGAGAATAAGGTCTTTTATTTAGGGCTTCATATAATGTTCATAAAGTGTTTTAAATATATCAAACAAATATAGTCATGTTGTCTTTCCTTATCCAGCATATGACTAGCACTCTTAAGTAAGGATCACTCTTAAGGACAGTAATTCTTTAGCTTTGGTTGGGTTCCACCTGCAGAATTTCTGACTCTGGGTGGAACCAGGGAATCTGCATTTTTAACAAGTTCTCAGTTATGCTGCTACTGCTGCTGTTGCTGCTGTTGCTGCTGTTGCTGCTGCTGTTGCTACTGGTTTTCTGACCACCGCTTCTGGGTAATCAACCACATGATTCTGCCTGCCTGACAAAGGCACATCCCTCACTTAGCTAAAACAATAAATCTCCAGGATACACAAAGAAACAGCTTGTGGGTTTCCCCAAGCAGCCGAGGAGAAATAGTCCAACCTATTCTTGTAACAAACAAAGGCATTGAAGAAATACTGGAATGTTAGAATATTGAAAAATATTGGAAACATAAGCTAATGGGTAACTTTAAAAGTTCTGAGACTTTTTTAACCATTACTAAAAAAAAGGCAGTACATGAATTTTCTTTAAAAGTATGATTTCATTTGGCATTAATAAAACTGAATACTCTATAAGAATTTTCATTTTCATCTCTTGATCACTATGAGCTTTTCAAAATATCACTTTCTCTAGGTTTTAATAAGAAAATTAAAAACTATAACTGATGATCTACAAATTATAAGATTATTGGTTTACTGCAAATAATTTGAATACTGTTAAATGGCATTGTTCAAATGTGCCTTTTTTCTGGTTTTTAAAACTTCAAGTTCTAATTCTTATCATCTCAGTTTACACTGTGATTTTAGGGACACAAAGATCTAAATGTAGATGCTCAAAAGGCTCTCCACATACTGTCTTATGTTACACAATGTATGATCTGTTTCTCAAGCCTTATTTTTTCTGATATACATGTCAGTATAGCATGCGCTCGATCCAAGAGTTATTCTGGACAAAGGACCCTCTGAAACACGCCTGATAGGCAAAATAGAGAATAGAATGTAATACCAGCAGGACCTGTTACTTCCTTAGCTTTCTTTATCTCTTCCAAAGTTTTAGAGGAAAAAAAAACCCAAAGTTTTAGAGGAAAAATTCCCTTCTATATTCATTTCTATATAATAATCACTAACATCTATGCAGCAAAAACAATGTATGACATTCTGTATGCATTATTTCTTTGAATTCTTAAAATGAGTTTATGCGAAATATATTAGTCCTCATTTTATGGATAAAGAAATGGAGTTTTCTAAATACTTAATACCTCATCCAAAGTCACACAGCTACTGAATAATGAACATTTGAACCCAAGTTCTGACACTAGCACTTCTAAGCTGGACAAGCATTCAACTTTTCTTACATTTGTTTTTCTCTCCCTCAGTTATTTCTGGTTTCTCCATGTTTTCAGTAAAAGTACCTGTGACTTGCTGATATGAAATTGGAATTCTATATACTACAACTTGTTAAAGATGGTGCAGAATTAAAAAAGGAAGAAAATGAGAGAAAAATGACCTCTGCTCTCAGTTAATGGAAGACTCCGGACACACATATTGAGCCACTGAAACTTACTGGTACAGAACAATAAAACTAGTGCCAACTAATATGTTCTTCACATATGTCTCAATTCCTTGCACAGAGCAGATGCTGCATAAATGTTTGCTGAATTAAATGTGGGACCAAATGAAGTCCTAGAAGGATTAAAGGGATCTAAATAGGGCTATGAACAGGATTATATGTGAAAAAGAGCCTGTTAAGAAATTACGGCTATCCTCTTTACAATAGTGAATAGTAATCCCCCATCATGAGAAAGTTTCAAAGGCCTTGTAAAAATTGTGAATATAAAATAAAAGCATACAGCTTTAAAAAGTAACTTATTGTGGTGAGAACTGCTATGATTCAACTAAATGTTTATTGAATGCCCACTCTATGCAGGCACTGCACAGAAGATATTTTGAAGCCTTAATTTGTTCATAATACTGGCAAAAATTCCTACATAACTATTCAAACTGTGGTCAGTATAAAAATGGTAATCAATGTAACCACATTTTATAAGCTTACTTCTCTCTAAATCAGAAACATTTTGAATTCAAACAGGAATTTGTGATTCTAGGCTAATTTAATTCCAGTACCCATTTATTTCTGCTAGTTAGCATTTTAAAAGAAAGCACACTCTTCTTTAAAAATATAGTCTTTAACATAGGTTCCTGAATTTAGTATGTTTAAAAATATACTAAAACCAAAATGGGTTATGGAGTCCCACATGTCTCAATAAACTCACCCAGATCTAGAATCTTCTTCCTACAATGGATAACTAAAGAAAAACCATTTTCCTTTCCAATGGTCCTCACTGTGTTTGAAAAACCAACAGATCACATTAATTACTACAAATACTGAAACTCTTGATTCTGACAAGTCAAATTTCCACTATTTCAAAATGATCTCAGAAATGGAGAATTTACACATAAACTCTCAACTTCAACTCTCAACTTTTTATCTTGGCAAAGATTATTATAACAATACATTAAAAGAAGGGATTCATGAAATGAAATCTATCTTTCAACAATCAATTCCTATAATATGAAAGGGATAAGATGATCACAAGTTTTAGGAAAGATGATCTTCTATGAAGAAGTGGGATCAAGGTGGAGGAGGGAGGCATTTACGAGGGTGCCGGGTAGTGTTTTGTTTTTTAATTAATGCATCTGAATAGATCACTCTTAAACACCTCAGTGTTTTCCCACTGCCTACAATATTAAATCCAACTCCCTTCCTATAGTTCCCAATGGCTTGATTAAAGCTCACCTCTCCCACTTTACCCTTTAGCATTGTCCAAAATGCTCCCTAAATTGTCATACCAGCTTTCTTGAGATTCTCTGAATAGCCCCTGGGAAAACTGCAGCAATTTCCAAACAATGAATAAAAATCTGTTTTCTGTATTCTTGCTTCTACAGTTTCCCCTAAGTGAAATGGCATTCCTTACTTGACTCAACTTCCAAACCTAGACTAAGAGAGCCTATCTTGGAGAAGTTTCCCGAACACTTTCCCAAAAGTAATCACCCACCCTCCCTTTCCTGTGTCTCACAGTACTGCTCTTAAATGATTTACTGGTTATTTGTTCCCTTTTAAGTTGGCAGATACTTAATGGCAGAGTTTATGTTTTAGTTATCTTTGTATCTCATGCCCCAGCACAGTTTTAGGCAAATTGTATATATTCAATAATTGTTGAGTTGTATTGAAGTTGTTGGATCTTAACAAGACATATGATATACATTTGAAAATCATCCCTGTATTTTAATAGTCATAACTGTTATTTAAAATGATATTCCTATATATGTATGTATATTTTCTCCCATTATAGCTTGTTTTTCTAATGGATATAAATTTTTATTGGACGTAAACCTACAAATTTTCAACTGGTTTTCTTGAACACAGTGAACACAGTGGCTAGCAAAAGAAAATCTATGGAAACATCTCATCTAGCCTCATAAGAAATAAAGCTGTCCAAAAGTTATACAATCAATATGTGTCTATGGGGGGGAGGGTTTGCATACAATTGCTATAACATCACTTAGGATGGAAGGATGAGCTGAAATTATGTTTAACGCATGTCTTGGTTATCAAGATCTGTCCTATAAAGGCAATCACATAACTATTTGTAAAATTATAAATAAATTTATTCAAATGTCTCCTGACTTTCTTTGCTTATGAGTACAAACAAAAGTTTGTATCACCCAGTAATGTCAGCATCACCCAGTTAGGTCAGCATCACCTCCTTGGGATGAAGGAAGCCCAATCTCCCTAAGAAGCCAGGCTTTTGAATCCTAGCCAATATTTATTTTTTTATAATTTATTTATTTATATATACATGTATGTATAAATGCATATATACATCATTGTTCATTTTTGTACAAAGTTTGCTTTCTCCCCTCAGGTGTAGTCCCTGTAAAATCCCCACCACCAATTCACCCATGCACCATCGCCATAGTCCCTTGTCCTCTTCCCTCCCGTTTTGATCCCTTTCCCTCCTCCTCCCCTGCAGAATGTCTTTGATTTATAGTTGCAAGTTAATTTTGGTTTTTTATTTATTGTTATTATTTTTTTCCTGATCCCTTATTTGGTTCCCCCATAACCCTCCTATAAGTGCAATATTTAAAGTGGAAAATTCAAATCATGGAAAATTAAATGAAAAATCAGGATGTCTGGGGGACTGGCAATGCCTAAATGTTTTTGAAAGAGGGCTGGTTGTGGGAAGTTCCTCTGACATAGACAATATTGCACTGCACATGAAAGTGTGAACTAAAATGAGCAGTTCCCTGGGAGCGACATGAGGCCTGGTCAAAGACCAGCTCCTATCGGTCCACCCCAGTCAGCGGCAGTGTGTCATATGTCAGATTGTGTACGTTCTATCTTCATGCACGAAACAAAGCAACCTCAAGAAGTAACAGCAATGTCACATCATCATAACTATCACCATCTCTAAGCTGGGATTTTAAACTTTGGGGGGGGAGGGAGTGACAAGAAGAAGCATTAGAAGTTATACTAGTGTGCCTTATGGGGGTTACCCACAGGAAAGTGCTGCAGATGATCAAAGTTAGACATTCACATAATAATTCAGGATATAAATATCATCACTGATAGCTCTTAAACTTTTGTAATCCTTGACTTTTCCTTCCTATGTATGTAAAATCCAGCGACTAACCAATCAAAAAGAAAATCTGAGAGCTGAAACTAAGCACCCACATGCACATGAAGACACACACACACACACACACACACAAACACACAGTCCTTTTTTTAACTTTACCACTTTTAGAAAAGCCAGAAAGTAGTAAAATGGGTGCATTTGATTTGATTAAGACTGCAATGTTTTAAGAGTGGAAATCATCAAAAAGTCTCAGTCCATTTAACAATACACACACACTCTCTCTCTCTCTCTCCTCAAAAAAAAAAAAAAAAAAAAAGCAGGCATTAAATGTCCAGAGTTATTTTTTATATATCATGTTTAAGAATAGACGCTACAGAAATGACAAGTTTGAAATTCTAAGTAGTGACTAGGGCCTCTATTTTATGACTCAGACTTTCTGTTCTTTTTAAGAGAGAAGAAGAGCAATACAACTTGGCTTATTTAGTTTTTCTCCAAACTTATCTGCTACTTATCTGCTAAGGTTACTATGAAGACTGAAGTTATGGAATGGTTAAAGCAATTGAAGACATGTTATTATCTTCAATTTATTGAAGAAATAATATATTATTTCTATTTTATATTCAATTTCTCTACTTGAAGAAATTGAAGATATATTATTTCTGTTTTATATTCAATTTCCTTTCTAGGGACCAGCCATTAACACATTTTCTTTTAGAGGTTATTTTTCAAATCCACCTGGATCATTCAATGTCTTCACTTGCCTTGGGGATAATTTGGGGAAATCCATTACAGGCATGTCATAAACCATAGGATTAAAAAAAATGCAGTCAGTCCCTTCAATGTCCTTCACTCTACTGCATTTTATTGTGTATTATAAATTTCCCATATTCAGCTTGTACTCTCTCCCTTAACTCCTCGATCCCACCTCACTCCCACACCCATCTGAAAGATAAAAATATGTGAATGCTGTCTTTGTCTACTCAGACTTTTAGAGAGTAATAGCAACAGCTTTGAGAAGCTTCCAGCATAATTAATCTAACCTGTGACATCATTTAACTCTCATGACTCACATTTGTGTATTAAGACTTTTAATACTTTCTCATTTGAGACTTACACAATCCAATGAGATAGATAGAAGAGGAATTGTTACTACTCCTGTTACACAATGGAGAAAATTGAGCCTCTCAGAGGCCAAAAGTTGTATCAAGCCTGCTAGGAAGTGGGAGGGCTGGCTTGCCTGACTCCCAGGTCTGTGTTGTTTTGACCATGCAGTTCTACTTCTTTCCAACTCTTATGTGATTTTCCACTTACCATGTTTCCAGCATATTCAATGTTTGTATTTTTCTCATAGAACATAAGTCAGATAGCAATAAAGAAAATTAAGTAGGGGATTTAGAGATCACTAGGCAGTAGATTCTGAACATAAGTACCTATTTAAATCTCTGTAAGATTGTACATAGTCTTTATATGAAATACCATATGTATACTGCTGACAAATATCATGTATAATCACGGCCCAAGAAACTTTTCTTAGATTCCATGGTGAAGGTCTGTTAATTTAAAAAATTTTTACTTTTACTGATGGTATTAGTGGATAAGAGTAATTTTAAATATCCTTGTAATTCCACAAATATGTTCTGATTTCACATTTTTTTGTATTTTGTGAGCTATTAAAAGAAAGAATTCAAGTCTTATTTGCTCTTATATTATTACATATAAACACAGTGCCTTGAATCTAAAAAGCAGTAGGTAAATATTTGATTTTATTGTTAAACATTTGAAAGATACCAGCAAGTGATTTAAGGAGACGAGGCACTATGTCTCTCAACAGAACTCTAAACTCTTCATTGTTGTTCTTTAATTTTTTTATTATATGGTTTATGGCTGATTTAATTTTTATTATATGGTTTATTTATGGTATTATATGATTTTTGGTTGGTTTATAACACTGTATATGGTAAAGAGTTATAGGTTCACATCTCTTCAGATGTGTGTTACCACACCATACCTACCACCAAATCACCCATAATCCTCCACTGGACCTTATCCTTCTTTGATATTCTCAATGCTACAGTCAAATTTCTAGGTTTATTTTGTTTAGTTTTAACTATTCCTTTGTTTTGTTTCTCTATATTCCACATGAATGAAATCATCTTTTTTCTTATTTCACTTAACACCCTGCAGCTCCAACCATGTTGCTGCAAATGGCAAGAATTCATCTTTTATTTATATCTGAGCTGTATTCCATTGAGTATATATATACCACATCTTCACAATCTACTCATATGACATTGGACATTTAGGTTGTTTTCATATCTTGGCTATTGTAAATAGTACTGCAATGAACATACATCCCTTTGAATTATTGTGGGGTTTTTTTTTTTTTTTTTGGTTTTTTCTTTTTTCGCATCTTTGGGAAGATCCCTAGGAGTCGAAATGCTGGATCATATAGTAGATCTATTTTTAATATTTGAGAAACCTCCTGTTTTCCATAGGGCCTGGACCAGTCTATATTCCCACCAAAAGTATATGAGCGTTGTTTTCTTTACAGTGAACACTTGTTGCTTCTGGTCTTTTTGATATGGGCCATTTTCACAGATGTGAAGTGGTATCTCATTGTGGTTTTGGTTTGCACTTCCCTGATGAGCATTTTTTCATGTTTCTGCTGGCCATCTGTATGTCTTCTTTGAAGAAGTGTCTATTTATCTTTTCTGACCATTTTTTGAATTGGGTTCTTTTTGTTGAGTTATTTGGGTTCTTTAATATCCCAGATGTACAAAGAACTCATTCCAGATAAATACATAGACGTGTTTTTTCCTATAATGATTTCCTGATAAACATTAAGGATAAGCATAAGCATTTGTTGATTAAACTAACCAATCACTATACCATGGTAATATGTGTGTGTGTGTGTGTGTAAAGAAGACTAGGGACGGCTTTGGATTTCACAAACACATGGGCATTTCTGTCTTATTCACTAGCATGATATCCCCTTCCTTTATTTTATGATAAAGCTATAATTCTTAAGTCAATTATGTTTGTTTAGCTTAGAATAAAAATAAAGAAAAAGTAATATTTTGTATATTTAATATATTGTGTGCAACATATTATAAAATACACACCTATATGTTTTATGTATTACACTGTGTGTTATATTTTATAATTACAATATGTACATATAACAGGTATATTCATATGTATATGTGTATATTTGTTCTCATTTTGAAAAGAAATATTAAAATGGCTGATTTAGTGAATATAGTTATTACTTCTTTTTATCTTAAGATCCATAAATATGTACAAATATTAGCGCAATATCTATAAATCCTGAAATACCAAGTATCATCTCTCAAAAAACTTTATACTAATTAGTAGTTTTCAATCAAAAGCATCAAAAATCACTCCTGATTAAGCAAAAGGGATATGTAAGAAGATATCAGGCAAAACACAAAATCTACAGGGAGACTAGAGAACCAAATCCAGAACCAGGACGGAGCCCAGAACACTGAAATTGCTTGCTTTTCTTTATAAGGTGCTGCTGTAATGAGTAAATGGACATCAATCATTGCTGCTACTTTGTATTCACCACTTCATTTGATATTCAGAAACCTGAGAAAGAGGACTCAATTGGCTTACCTTTAGTCATATGCTCACACTTCAGTTTAGGGTCAGGAAAGCCATGCAACACCAACCACATAACCTAGGGTTGGGGGAGAGGTGGAGTCTCAATGAAAGTGAAGATGTCACCTGGAATTGAGTTAATGCTGCTAGGTGGCCACCTGACATAACTTACAGGGTCCATCTCTGTTTTGCTGTCCTCACACTATACTTTCTTCTGAAACATCCCTATGTAATATAATGTTGCTCTTTTGCAAACACACACTCAACACTTCCCCAAAGGAAAATCATTTTAATTTTCACTATTTCTTTCACTTGTTTCCAAGTCCATGATTTCTTGTGAAAACATCCATTTCTCTAGTTTCATGACGACTTTACTTCAATGTGCAGTTTGTTATGAAGAAAATAAGTAAATTGAATCACTACCTAATATGGGCTTAATTATGTTCCTTCAAAATGAATATGTTGAAATGGTAACCTCCAGTATTTCAGAATGTGGTCTTATTTGGAAACAAGAATTTATAGAGGTAATCAAATATGAAGTCATTAGTATGGCCCCCTAATCCAATACGACTGGTATCCTTCTTGAAAGGGGAAATTTGGGTAGAGAGATACACATGGAGTGAAAACTTTGTGACAAACCATGAGGTGAATATGGTTACTTACAAACCAAGAGCAGAGACTTAGAACATATCCTCCCTGGCCTCCCCGGTGGTGCAGCGGTTGAGCGCTGGGTTGCGAACCTGCCCGCGGCCTCTGTGGCACCGGTTCGATCCCTGGCTGCTTCCCAGCCACTGGAGGAGGGTCCCATATGGCGCGCAGACCTCTCCTGCCGCCCGCTGCTCCCCCCAGCAGCGTACTTAGGTCCTTCTGCCCGCTCTGCTCCCTGCTCTGGCTCTGGTGATTCTCTCACCCTCCCGCGCTTCTGACTGTACCCAGTACATGTATAAACAAAACAAAACAAACAAATAAATAAATAAAACATGCCTCTATTAAAAAAAAAAAAAAAGAACAGATCCTCCCTCACAGTTCTGTTAGGACCAACCTAACCAACACTTTGATTTTGGACTTTGATCCTCCAGAACTATAGAGAATTCATTTGTGTTATTTAAACCTCCAGTCTGTGGGGCTTTGTTACCACAATCCAAGCAAATTAAGCTACCATAAGAGCACCTTTCATATTATAATAATAGGGGAAAAATAATTAAAATATATCATTTACATATATAACTATATAGGTGTGTGATAAAGCAAAGAAGGTGGATAAAGTAGAAGCTATTTATTCACTAACCTCTACCTTTAATGATAGCTGGGGGGGGGAGTTCCTTTAAATTTATTACTTTTGTGACAATTTTAGGCAAAGCAATTTTTTTATTGCAATATTTATACTTCTCTTGCTTTTAATCAGAACCACAATCAACGTGTCAATACACTTAACAGGAAGTTCAGTCTCTTTGGGGTCAAGCTCATAAAAATGTCAGTCTCTTCTGGTGATGCTTCATGAACTGGAGATATTCTTGATATGAGAATTGCTGATATTCATAAGTAAATAGGATACCTTATATATTAGTAAACAAAATGTTAGTGCAGGACAGGACACCCCAGGAACCTCAGACTTACACACTTCAAAAGGATCCAGCCAACAGTGAACACAAAGGCAAAGGAGACTTGTAGTGTGAAAGAACCTTAGTATGGTCATTGTGCATAGAGAGAGAAGAAAAGATAATAGTTTCATAATATAGCATCCAAATTTACCCATTCCCTTATGGGTAAATGCCTAGTCAAATAGAGTTGGACCAAAGCAGGGCCACTGAGGCCCAAAAGCTCACTACAAGTCTAAGGCACTTTCTGGTGGGGATCCCACAGGAAAGGGGCATGAGCCAGCAAGTCTGGCATGAAAAGAGAAAAATCAAAGTACAAATTAAGATAAGGCCTGCCATTGTCAGCCTCCTCATGTGATTCTCACCCTGTGTCTCTTCCAAGTGCCTCTACATGTGTCTCCTTCTATGTCTCCTTTCCAGCAGTACCAGGTGCAAGGAAAGCCACAGAAATAAGAACTCTCTTTCTTTCTTTTTTCCCTGAGCCTCTTGCCTTCCATGTTATATAGCTTCATCTGGTAGCTCAGATTTCACTTCATTAAGTGGGGACAGGGCACATAGTACCTCCCTCAACAAAATTGCTTTAATCGAAGATGTTCAGTTTATGATGGGGATTAGTATAGACTGTTTTGTGGACATAATAAGTAAGTTGTGGGGGTGGACAGGAATTATAAAAGGCTTCTAACAGATTCGCTGATAAAGGCATAATTGTGACTGAATAGAAGAGACAAAAAAATGAGCAGATCATGGCTCTAAAAATAGTTAAGGTTTTACTATGAAAAAAAACTTTGAAAAAAGCTATTAAGAGATAACTTATTTTCTTTTTTCAAGAAATCAGAGGAAACCCATTCTTCGCTTGTCCAGGACAATGATTTCCCCTTTACTACATTAAAATAAAAAATTGGAAAATAGTTATCAATGAATCAAAAAGAAAGTCCAGTTCTCCCCATATCCAGACCAAGGGGCATCAATGGCATTGGGATGGTTAATTCACTGTAAGTGGTTGCATATCTCAACATTTAAATAGTGAGCTCTTTAAATTGTACATGAACATAATTTATTCACATTTCTTTTGAGGAGCTGCAGAAAGGAATAAAGCAATGTGGGAGGAAAAGAAAGGGAAGGAATCGAGAAATTTAAGCAGGTTTAATTTTTGACTCTGCATGGTATCAAGGTCAACTGCCTATAACTCAAAACTCAGAGTAATTGTACAAGCCAAGACACAAAGTGCACCAGCAAGACAACTGCTGGGTGTGTAATCAATAAGCACTCAGGGAAGAGAACAAAGTTTATGAATGTTTAGCTATTTGATTAACTAGCAATGTGGCTTACTCAATATCATTTTAAGTAAGTTCAGAGAGGATTTTGAGAGGGGTTTGGCAAAAGTACTGCAGCAAGGAGAGGTCAGGGGAAGTTCTTCACACAGCATTTCCTCAATTGAAGATTTACTTCTCCACCCTTTCATTCTTCCTGTAACCAAGACCAAGTTCCCATCCCTTTCTGATACACTCACAAGTGCACACAGCTTTGTTGGGCATGTGGGAGGCACCGCTTAAATCTTAGCTGTCTCTTGGGCTTTTTGCTATAGTCCTGGATTTGCCCATATCCCAAGGCCCTTTGCCAAGACCTCCACAACCTACCTTGTCTCCATCCAAGTTCATTGCTACACACAGTGTCCACAAGGCCACCTTTGGCTATCTAAATGACATGCAGAATTGATGAGAAGTGTTTGCAAACCATGAGTAAAGTTCTACTCATAATCTACCCTTGAGAAATATGACTTTCTAAGATGTTGCTATATGCATGTGAACATAAAACAAGCTTGGATCTATCTTAGCAATTCAGATGAAGAAAATTTTAATGAGACTTATATTTACCCTCCTATACCGAGAACAATAACTTGAACAGAGTGGACCCCATTAACATTTTCTTATTGCAGTGTTCAGAAAAACAGTATCCTACATTGTTTCTGGGCAACAGAACAATTTTGACTACATGTAGCCTTTTCTGTACTTAGATGTGGGTAGACAAGTTACAAAAAAAGTATAGGGGGGAGGAATGTCACTGTAGAATTACAGTGGGGAACAGTGCACTGCTTGATTTATTTCATGTAGATTCTTTCCATGATATTTTTCTCTGAAAGTTACAAGCAGGAAATATATCAATCTGTCACTTAGGTTCTCTTCATAACCTAAGAGGAGAATAGCAGTCCCTGTGTATTTATCAAAATATATTCCTAGAGGCTTTCTGTTCATTCATCCTTTCATTTACTTAGGCCAGCATGTTGCTCAATACATTAGATGTATATCTGATGCTAATTCTTTATTTATAAGTTGCAAGGAAAGAAAATACAGTAACTTCAGAAGGAGATAATAACAAATTAAGTAACTATCAGTAATGATGGAGGCTCAATTACATAATTTTTAAAAACTACTATGCAATGTCAGAGCTCAATTTTAAAATAAATGTTATTAATCACTTTGATGATTGACACTAGAGAGACAGCAATATAGAGAGAGAGGTAGGGAAATTGGCATTCCTCTTGGGCTCATGAACTCAAGTTTATTTCATATTTACTATGCTTGTATACTACCAAAATTCATATGTTGACATCCTTACCCCAATGATGGTTATAGGAGCTTATAGGAGGTGGGGTCATTGGGAGGTAATCAGGACTAAATGAGGTCACCAGGGTGGAGGCCTCATGAATGGAATTAGTGCCCTTATCAGTCATGAAGTAGCTTGTTTCCTCTCTGTTCTGTCATGTGAGGCTACAATAAGGAGTCAGTTGAACACAGCAGGCTAATGACAGCAACAGGCTCACAGGGGATGAACTGTTTAATATTTGTAATTAAGGTTTCTGTACATGATTTAGGATACACACACATGCTGGTACAAATACAGTGTGTAGGGTGGAGTAAACTAAGAACTAATCTGTCTGAATCAAGCAGGAAGGGATAGGCAGGTGTTCTCATCCAAGACAGTCTACATGGCAAGATAACAAAAACCTGAAAGCAGAGACTAAGCCTGATTCATAACATCACATCTGACCAAAACAGAGAAGACTTTGTCAACTTTCCAACAACAGCAGCCAGAACAGTAAGCATAGCAGGTGCAACAGATATTACTGGACCATTTGTCCCAATTTTTTCTACCTGGAGAGTCAACCATATGTACAGATATCCCCTGTTTTTGAAAAGTTTGCATTGCACCACATCACCTTTACAAAATATCTGCATTAGTACCCATTTTTTGTGAACCAAAGAAAATCCAAAAAGGATTGTCATTTTACAATAAAGGTGAAAAGTCTTCTGTATTTGCTTGGCAGCAACTGTAATAGAAGCTTTGTGTACCCCCAAACAAAAGTTGTGCCCCAAGTTCCTTCCCCAGACAGGCCCTGGATGTATCATATCACTCCTACTTTTACCACACGTAACTATGATTTTTGGGTTTTATGTGTTATTTACTATGATTTTATTGGTTATTTTTTGAGTCTGGTAACATTCAAAAAATGTTTCCATATAAATGAATAGTAATTGCTTCTACTTTACAGAAAGTTGGCAAAGTCTTCTCTGTTTTGGTCAGATGTGATGTTATGAATCAAGTGGAAATAACTTGTATTTTCACATGTGAAGTTCTTATTTTGCTGTCAGGAAAAGGGAATGTGATCATTTTATAGATTGAAATACCATCTTAAAGTAGATATGTACACTGTTAAGGGATTGGACACATGTAAGTATCCTGAGATTAAAAAATATGCTACCAGCATATTTTGAAACAAGTTGACTAAAGTTCACATCCATGAACTTAAATTTCTTCATAGGTATAAGAGGAGTGAAAAGAAAACTGCCTTCTTCCAAGTATCCTCCAATGAGGAAGGTACTATTACCATGAGGATTAAATACAAGAAGTCTCCAACAGCATTTAGTGAGGACCCAGCTCAGAGTCAGTATAACTATTGTCCCTGCTCCCACTCCCTTAAACCCTTACTCCCAGCACTGTTGAGGCCTCACTGCACCTCCACCATGTCTGTCTTCATTACTACCTGACTCATGAACTACATTTCTATGACCTATTCCACTTCCATACTGCCTACTGCATTATATCTCTACTATCTTATGACCATCTTACTACTACCGTACTATAGTACCTTATGTATTATAATCATAGTTCACTGTAATAGTGCTCTCATAATACACTGTTATTACCTTATTCCACACTAATACATTGCTACAATTCCACTAACGTCTTGCTATACTTCTGTTACTACTATCTTATGACACTATTACTAGGGTCTTTATGTTATTATTTCTATTAGCTCGTGGGACCCTTGAGTTACTCCCTACAACCACATTAGGTGCATTAGTTTGACAAAGCTATCACAACAAAACATGAGAATTACTTTAATAGCAGAAATTAATTTTCTCACAGTTCTGGAGGCTAGATATTCAAGATGAAGATGTCTGTAGGTTTGGTTTTTCATGAAACATCTCTCCTCAGATGTCCCCTCCTCTCCATGTGTCACAAGGTGCATTAGTCAGGACTCTCCAGAGAAACAGAACCAAAAGGATATATATATGCATAGTAGAAAGATAATTATTTTTAAGAATTGTCTCAAGAAAATGTAGAGTGTTGGCAAGTCCAAAATCTAATAGGGAAGACCATCAAGTTGAAAATAGAGGGAATGGTTGAAATTTGAAACCAAAGGCACTGTGCTGGTGAAATTGGAAGATAGGATATTGCAGATAAAATCTGAAACCAGTCCGCAGGCAGAATTCCTTCTGGCTTAGAGGACATCACCATTTTGTCCTCTAATCAGCCTCTAATCAAGCTTTCAACTGATTATATATGAGACCCACCCACATTATGAAGGATAATCTTCTCTACTAAAAGATATAAATATAAATCTCATCCAAAAACACCCTTACAGAAAGATCGATAATAATTTTCACCAAATATCTGGCACCCCATAGTCTAGCCAAGTTGACAAATAAAATCAGCCAGCACACATATACTTTTCTTTTGTGTGTACAACTCTAGTGTCTTTCTGTGTATTCAAATTTCCTCTTCTTGTAAGGAGATGAATCAGATTGGATTTAGACCAACCATAAGATTTTTTAATGGCATCATTAAAGGCCTTATCTCCAAATACAGTCACATTCTGAGGTAACAGGAGTTAGGGCTTTGTCATAGGAAGCTGAAGGAGAAACCATTTACCCATGACACTATGACTATCATTACACCTTACTATCCCCATAACCTCACGACCACTACAATGCACTCCTCCTACTCCTACCCCTAAAATTTCCAGAAAATCCCTTGCAGTTTCAATTACCTGTGTTTCTGTAAAATAGATTGTATGCAGAGCAACCATGAGACTCAGAGTTTCTATCAAGATTGAAGGGCTTTTTGGGGGGGTGGGGGGCGGGAAGGGAAGGATTGGGGTCAGAATGGGGCTTTTGCAATTGTATGGGGGAATATAAAAATAAAATTTATTATTTAAAAAAAAAAAAGATTGAAGGGCTTCCCTCTGGCACAAGGGGTTAAGTGTCAGCATTATGAAGTAAGCCACAGCTACTGCAGCACAAGTTTGATTCCCAGCCAGCCAGGGAAATGATCCATGTGGCTCAGCAGACCTCTCCTGTCTCACCTACATTGTTCCCCTCAGCAGTGTGTTTCAGTCAATCTACCTGTTCTGCTCCCCACTCTGTCTCTGGTGAATCCTCTCACCTCTGCACCCTGCCCTGCACCCCAGCTCTTGTATACATAAATAAATCTTTTTTTTTTTTTTTAAAAAAAAAGATGTAATACAATTTCAGTCATGGTTCACAGAACATGGTTTAAATAACTATTAGAGACTATCTGAGCATATAGACTCTTGTTTAAGAAACAATGCTAAACTATAAAAACTTAAACCTGGAGGATTAGAAAAATCAAGACAGTCCACCCATGGTATGTTCCAGTCTGTCAGTGGTTAATGGCAGAAGAGTTATCCTGTTTAGCAAGCCCAAACATTCTGGAACTAAAGACTCAGAAACAGTTGTTTGTTGGATGCCATGGAGTTTATCATTTGAATGGCTGGTCTGGTTTCTTCAAGAGTAAGAACCTAAAGAATGTTTAGCCTTTACTCCTCTTCCAAGCATTCATTATATGAATTTTATTTCTCAAATTTATGGTAATCCCTAGGAAAGAACTGAGAAATATTGCCAATGATTTTGCCAGGACTGCCAGTAGTGAATCCAAGAGGTAAATACTCCGAATATACACATATATTTATATCTGTGTTTTAACAAGCCAGGAGAGAATGGGTCTTCTGTTTCATTTTATATTTCATATATTAAGTTATATGCACGACAACGGTAAGATTTCCAAAGGCAGAGACTGAGTCATTTGTACATTAGTGTCTCCCATTGTGCCTCATTCAGTGTCTTCTACATTATCTTTGGTCAGGAAATATTTGCGGAGTTTAATAGAGAGAAGACTCCCCGAATTTTGAGGAAGTTAACTCTACTGCTACTCTACCTCTCATGCAAAACTATGTACCAAGTGAAGCTCCCCAACTAGCCACTGAACAAAACAAAGTCACAAAAGAGACATTTCCTAAAATTTGAAAGTCTATAAAACTGTAAGTAATTCGTGCCAGCCCAACATCATTTTTTCTGCCTGGACTGTGTGTAGGATGCTACAGAGTTTATAATCCATTAAAGCAGACTATATGTACATGAATATCCATAATTCAAGGCAATTTGCTCTATTAATAGAGGCATAAATAATGTACTGATCATGGGGAACATGGCTAGGACAAGGCAGGAAACTGAAACTGGTGACAGATTGTGGAGCAGTATGAAGTACTGCTCTAATCACCACTGATAAATTCTTCTGTTAACCATTCTTAAACACTAAAAAAAAAAAAAAAAATGAAGACATAAGAGCTAAACAACCTTATTGCCCTAATAGAGGCAGAATGGAGTAGTTTGATAGCATTGACAACACTTCAGAGAACATTATCATTTTAGTAATAAAAAGCCCAATTTCATCCTCTCCGTAATATTTGGTTACAAACAATTATATATTAATTTCTTTTTTTTTCTTTCAAAATATTTTATTCTGATGGCAGTTACAAAAGTAGATTCAAAATGCTTTTTTTAAAGTATAGTTAACTGACTTAGAAAAATAGTTTAATTTCATTGTATTTTTTTTTTTTTTTTTAAATATTAAATTTTATTTTTATATTCCCCCATACAATTGCAAACGCCCCATTCTGACCCCAATCCTTCCCCTCCCGCCCCCACCCCCCAAAAAGTGTCTCTGGTTCATAGTTTTTTGTTGATTTTGATTTTCACTTTCTTATATTCATTTTCCTGGTCCCTTATTTAAGTTTTCTAGATTCCTGCTATGAGTGAGACCATCCGGTATTTTTCTTTTTCTTTTGGCTTATTTCGCTGAGCATGATCCCTTCCAGTGCCATCCATGTTGCTGCAAATTGCATGTGTTTATCTTTTTTGAATGCTGAGTAGTATTCCATGGTATATATGTACCACATCTTCTTGATCCAGTCATCTATTTTTGGGCATTTGGGTTGTTTCCAAAGCTTAGCTATTGTAAACAGTGCTGCTATAAACATAGGAGTGCAGGTGCTCTTTGGAATTGATGTTTCTGTGTCCTTTGGGTAAATACCTAGGAGTGGAATTGCTGGATCATATGGAAGCTCTATGTTTAGTAGGTCCAGAAATCTCCACACAGCTCTCCATAGTGGTTGGACCAGTTTGCACTCCCACCAACAGTGCACAAGAGTTCCTTTTTCTCCACATCCTCGCCAACATTTGTTGTTGCTAGTTTTTTTAATATGTGCCATTCTCACTGGTGTGAGATGGTATCTCATGGTAGTTTTGATTTGCATTTCCCTGATTACAAGTGATGTTGAACATTTTTTCATATGTCTGTTGGCCATTTGCATTTCCTCTTCAGAGAAGTTTCTTTTTAGCTCTTCTGCCCATTTTTTGACTGGATTATTTTCTTTGTTGTTGCTGAGTCTCATCAGCTCTTTGCAGATTTTTGTGATCAGTCCTTTATCATTAGTGTTGGGTGCAAAAATGTTCTCCCAGTTGGTGGGGTTTCTCTTTGTTTTTGTTATTGTCTCTTTTGCTGTGCAGAAGCTCTTTAATTTGATGTAGTCCCAGCTGTTTATCTTTCTCTTCACTATCACTGCTTTGGGTGATGTGTCTGTAAAGATGTCTTTGATGTGCAAATCCCGTAGTGTTTCGCCTATATTTCCTTCTATGTATTTTATGGTTTCAGGTCTTATGTCTAGTTCTTTAATCCATTTTGAGTTGATTTTTGTGTATGGTGTGAGGTAGTGGTCAAGCTTCATTCTTTTGCATGTAGCGACCCAGTTTTCCCAGCACCATTTATTGAACAAACTTTCTTTGCTCCAATGCATAGTCTTTGCTCCTTTGTCAAAGATTAGTTGATCATAAATCTGTGGGTTTATTTCTGGATTTTCTATTCGATTCCATTGGTCTGTATGTCTGTTCTTGTTCCAATACCATGCAGTTTTGATGATTATGGCTTTGTAGTATAGTTTGAAGTCTGGGAGTGTGATGCCTCCATTTCCTTCTTTTTTTTTCAGTAGAGCTTTGGCTATTCGGGGTTTTTGGTGATTCCATATGAATTTCATCAATAATTGTTCTATTTCTTTGAAGAATGCCATTGAGATTTTGATTGGAATAGCATTGAATCTGTATATTGCTTTTGGTAGGATGGCCATTTTAATAATGTTTATTCTTCCAATCCATGAGCAGGGGATGTCTTTCCATTTCTTTGTGTCTTCTTCTATTTCTTTTAACAGTGTTTTATAGTTTTCTTTGTATAGGTCCTTTACCTCTTTTGTTAGATTTATTCCCAAATATTTGATTTTTTTTGTTTCGATAATAAAAGGGGTGGTTTTTTTGATTTCTTCTTCTTCAGATTTATTGTTTGTGTATAGGAAGGCTACTGACTTTTGCGTGTTGATTTTGTATCCTGCCACTTTACTGAATTGATTGATGAGTTGAATTAGTTTTTCTGTGGAGATTTTGGGGTTCTCTATGTATATTATCATATCATCTGCAAATAGTGATAGTTTGACTTCTTCTTTTCCTATTTGGATTCCTTGGATGTCTTTCTCTTGTCTTATTGCTCTGGCTAGGACTTCCAGTATTATATTGAAAAGCAGTGGTGAGAGTGGACATCCTTGTCTTGTTCCAGATCTTAATGGAATTGCTTTCAGCTTTTCACCATTGAGAATGATACTGGCTGTTGGCTTGTCATAGATGGCCTTTATGATGTTGAGGTATGTTCCTTGTATCCCAAGAATTTCAAGGGCTTTTATCATGAATGGGTGTTGCACTTTGTCGAAAGCTTTCTCAGCATCTATTGATATTATCATATGGTTTTTATATTTCTTTTTGTTGATGTGTTGGATAACGTTGATTGATTTTCGGATGTTAAACCATCCTTGTGCCCCTGGAATGAATCCAACTTGGTCGTGGTGAATTATCTTATGGATACATTGTTGGATTCTGATAGCTAAAATTTATTGAGGATTTTTGCATCAGTGTTCATTAGGGAGATTGGCCTATAGTTTTCCTTTTTTGTGTTGTCCTTATTCGGTTTTGGTATTAGTGTAATATTGGCTTCATAGAACGTGTTTGGTATTGTCCCTTCCTTCTCAATTTTTTGGAAGAGTTTGTGAAGGATAGGCACTAATTCGTCTCTGAATGTTTGGTAGAATTCATTTGTAAATCCATCAGGTCCTGGGCTTTTGTTTTTGGGGAGGTTTTTGATTACCATTTCAATTTCGCTGCTTGTAATTGGTCTGTTTAGGTGTTCTATTTCTTCTTTATCTAGCTTTGGGTGATTGTAGAGTTGTAGGAATTTGTCCATCTCCTCTAGATTGTTGAACTTGTTTCCATATAACTGTTCATAGTAGTTACTGATTATTCTTTTGATTTCTGCTGTGTCCGTTGTGATTTCTCCTCTTTCATTTATGATTCTGTGTATTTGTGCTTTCTCCCTTTTTTCCTTTGTGAGCCTGGCTAGGGGTTTGTCTATTTTATTTATTTTTTCAAAGAACCAGCTCTTGGTTTCATTGATCTTTTGGATTGTTTTTTTAGTTTCAATTTCATTTATTTCTGCTTTGGTTTTATTATTTCTTTTCTTCTACTGGTTCTGGGGTTTTTTTGTTGTTCTTTTTCTAGATCTTTGAGCTTCGAGATTAGGTTGTTTCTTTGAGTTCTTTCTTGTTTTTTGATGTGAGCTTCTATTGCTATATATTTTCCTCTTATTACTGCTTTTGCTGCATCCCATACATTTAGGATATTGGTGTCCTCCTTGTCATTCAATTCAAAGAATTTTTTAATTTCTTCTTTGATCTCCTCGTTAGTCCAGTGGTCTTCCAGTAGTGTGGCTTTTAATCTCCATGAGGTAGGATAGTTCCTTGCCTTCTTTTTATGATTTATTTCTAGTTTGATGCCTTCGTGGTCAGAAAAGATGGTTGGTATGATTTCAATCTTGGTGTATCTGTTGATGTTTGTCTTGTGCCCCAGTATGTGATCGATCCTGGAGAATGATCCGTGTGCGCTTGAGAAAAATGTGTACTCCGTTTTTTTTGGGTTTAGTGTTCTATAGATGTCTGTTAAGCCCAAATGCTCTAGGTCCTTATTTAGAGCTTTAGTTTCTTTACTTATTTTTTGTCTTGTTGATCTATCCATTGTTGATAGTGGTGTGTTGAAGTCTCCCACTACATATGTGTTTTCTCTGATGTCTGTTTTCAGAGAGGACAACAGTTGTCTGATATATTTTGGTGCTCTTTCGTTTGGTGAGTATATGTTAATGAGTGTTATTTCTTCTTGAAGTATTGTCCCCTTAATCATAATGTAGTGACCATTGGGGTCTCTTTTTATTTTTGAGTTTGAAGTCTGTTTTATCTGATATAAGTATAGCTGTTCCTGCTTTCTTTTTTGGCCCATTTGCTTGTAGGATTGTTTTCCATCCTTTGACTTTGAGCCTATTTTTATCTTTTGTAGCTAAATGTGTTTCCTGGAGACAGCAAAAGGTTGGGTTTTGTTTCTTAATCCAGGCTGCAACTCTGTGTCTTTTTATTGAAGAGTTTAGTCCATTTACATTTAGAGTTAATATTGATATGTTAGCATCTGTATTTGCCATTATGTTTGTCTTTCCTTTGATTTTATTTATTTATTCTTTTAATAACTTTTTTTTTTTTTGGTCTTCTTTCGTTGTTATTCGTCCCTCTGAGGTTCTGGCTTTAGGATTCCTTGTAGTATTTTTTGGAGTGGGGGTTTAGTCGCAATGAAATTCCGGAGTTTCTCTTTGTCTGGGAAGGTCCATATTCTTTCTTCATGGAGGAAAGAGAGCTTTGCGGGATAGAGTATTCTTGGTTGGCATCTGTTTTCTTGGAGTCTGTTGACTATGTCCCTCCACTCTCTCCTTGCCCGTAGTGTTTCTTCAGAGAAGTCTGATGTCAGCCTGATTGGTTTTCCTTTGAATGTTATCTGTTTCTTCCCTCTTGTCAGCTTCATTATTTTTTCCTTGTCCTGGATTCTTGGGAGCTTTACTATTATGTGTCTTGCTGTGTTTTTCCTTTCGTCGTGGAAGTTTGGTGTTCTTCTTGCTTCTTGTATATCAATTTTCAGCTCCTTCTTCTCATTTGGGAAGTTCTCTTCAATTATATCCATGAATATTTTCTCTGTTCCTACATCTCTCTCCTCTCCTTCTGGAATTCCTATAACTCTTATATTTCCTTTCCTCATGGAGTCAGATAGTTCCCGAAGTCTTTCTTCATTCTTTTTCCTTCGTACTTCTCTTTCCTTTTCTGTTTTGGTTCTTTTTATTTCTGTGTCTTCAAGATTACTTATTCGTTCTTCCATTTCATCTATTCTGCTTTCATTGCTTTTCCCAGAGTTCTTTAGTTCCTCCATTAATTCTTTGATCTCCTGCATTTCTCTTACTTCCCTCTTTAGGGACTCAATTTCCTTCTTCTGATCTATCACTTTTTTAATCATGGCAATTTTAAATTCTCTTTCTGGAAGGCTCAGAAGTTCTTCCAAGTTGCTGTCGTTGCAATCTGGGAGTGGTTTTCTTTTTGTGGTGTGCTTCTTTCCTGAGGAGTTTTTAGGTTGCGTGTGGTTCTTCTACTCCCTACTGTCTGTTTTCTAATTTGTCGTATGCGTTGGGACACTGTGTTGCTCGGACTGACTGACATCTTGGGTGAACTTCTCCGCTCCCCTCTGGCTCTTCCAGGAGCCATCTCTGTCTTCTGGGGGAGCTTTCTGCTGGTTTTAGGCAGTTTTTACTGAAGAAATGTCCCTGTTCTCAAATGGTGAAGCGGGATGCAGTCCCTGCGCCTCCGGTTTCAGGCACACTCTTCTGCGCACCCGGTCTGCCCCGGACGTGGGTGCCTGCTCCCTCTGTGGGCTCAGACTGCTGGTCGGAAGGGGCCTGGCGTGGAATAACTTCCTGGCTGGCCACTGGGTCCTCCAGAAACCTTCTGCCCTTTTCAAGCAGTCTTAAGAAATGTCCTGTTTTATAGGGTGTTAGTGACTTTTTTTTTCCTGGTCGCTAGGTGGCGCCAGAGATCTCTCCTATTGTCCTTGGGGGGCTGTTTTTCGCCTCCCCCCACCCCGTGGGACAGAGAACAGAGCGGGAATGGTAGGGTACACCTCAACAGCTTTGGGGTGCTGTGTCTGCCTTGTGCCCCACCGTCGTGGAGAAACCACGCCCCGAATTTTCGTGCCCCGGGTCTCAGTTCAAAGCCCTCAGTTCCAGGACGCGGGCTGTAGCCCAGTTCATTGGCGCGGGAATGGCGCCTTTTGCACCGCTCCCGTGCCTGGGCGCCTGGTTTCTGCTCACTCAGGGAGGGACCTTCACCTCAGTGAGGACCTCCGCGCGTCTCCCCGCAAGCCTAGGTCGTCTCCCTGCAAGCCTAGGTCGCAGGCGCGGGGACCTGGGCAGCCGCGATCCAGGTCTGCACTTGCTTTTCAAGCGCGCCGAGCACTCCGCGTTCCCGCGCCAGCTTACCGGCAGCCTGGGCTGTGTGCGCGTCTCCCGGGGTCTTTGTTCTTCTCTAATGGCGCCCGGAGCCGTTCGCTCACCGCCGCGGCGAATCCTGCAGGGTTCGCCTCAGCTCCCGTTCACGGTGTGTGGTGGCTGCAATAGTTCCTTTCCGCTCACAGTCCCGCTTGCTGCGTCGTTTGTTCTTGTGGGCCGTTTTGGTTTGTTGTTTCCTCCTCTCTGCGGGTCGGAGAGTGCCGCCTCTGGGGGCGGGGGAGGGAGCAGGGTTCTGCGCTTCCCTCCCTTCTAGTCCTCTTTTATGGCCACTTTCTTCTTCGGGTAGTTTGCTGGCGTCACCCGTTTATCTTCCGTGTCCCAGTTCTCACTGGGACCTGCCGCTTTTCCTCCCTATTCACTTTTTTTAATGGGAGATCTTACTCGCAGCGTCTCCTCGCCGCCATGTTGCTCCGCCCCCCAATTTCATTGTATTTTAATTAACATTATTGAGGCAAGCCAGATTTAAAACTCTATATGCATGTGCAATATGATAACAATTATTTTTTTAAAGCTTTTTTTTAAAAGGTTTATTTATTTATTTATACAAGCACTGGGCACAGTCAGAAGCGCGGGAGGGTGAGAATTCACCAGAGCCAGAAATACACTGCTGAGGGGAGTAGTGGGCGTGGCAGGAGAAGTCTGTTGCGCCATGTGGGACCCTCGCTGGCAGCCAGGGATCGAACCGGCGCTGCAGAGGCTGCGGACAGCTTCGCAGCCCAGCGCTCAACCACTGAGCCACCAGGGGAGGCCCATGATAACAATTATTAAAGGGGTAATATTTATATTATCCTCCAGCCCCATCATTTTGGAATTACAGGTCCTTTCAACACTCTCCCCCTCTACCTCTCAGACAAACATGGAAGGAAGAGGGAAGTAATCCTATGAAAGAGGGGAAAATGACTTACAAATTAAAATTATGAGAAAGGAAAAGGAAAGATGGACAGTAAAAGCTATATAGATTTCGGGGGAGAGAGAGCTTGGGTCTGGGGTTGGATGGAATAGGGAAGGGGGAAGTTAGTTGCAGATAAGAATATGGGGAAAGGGGAGAAAATGATATGCTCACTATAATTTAGATTCCTTAACATCCTTTGAGAGATGGGGGAAGAGATGAGATTGCCTATTGAACTGTTTCTTGAATGCCACAATCTTCAGTGACTGAAACTTTTGGCATTCCAAATTATTAGGATTACATAGAACTTAAAATATTTTGGTTGAGATGAAATGTAGTACATTTATACTAGACATTGCTTAATAAGCAATTAAATTCTGAATTTAACCCAGAAAACTCTTTTCTTAAGCTAATGAAATATTTCAAGAAAATAGGCCTGGAAATGAACTGTTTTAGGGGTTCTTATTAGGACATGAGTTGTTATTGTCATTGTCGTTTAACTACCTATTATTTTTCTCAGACACAAGCTAGTTGAAGTATCTAGGTCAGAAATTAAAACCTCTCTGCACTAACTGAATTGTAAATGCAAGCAGTTAATAAAAGCTTCATTTCACTACAATCCATGCAATATGATAGCTGGTTAATGTTGATCTCTTAAAGTGACATTTTTTAGTTATAATAAAATGACATGTGTACAGGTGTATATATTTATACCACATAAGTACAGACACTGACATATTTAGCAAACTAACCATAATTCCACAAAAAGCTTACAAAATTGTTTATTGTTAATATCTGACACCAAAATCTCCTGGACTCTCAAAATTATGGCCCAAATAACTTTAAATATATATATATATATATATATATGTGTGTGTGTGTGTGTGTGTGTGTGTGTGTGTATCATTCAGTTCTTAGAAAAAATCTATACCTTCCTCAAAACAGATTAAAGGATTAAAAAAACATTAAAACATTTCAAGGTACTAAATATTTGCAGTTAGACTTAAAATAGCTCTAAGACATGTGTATGTGATAAATGTTAATCCTGTGGGGGAAAAGTCCTTTGCAGTTTTGCTAAAATAAGAATTTCATCCTTGAGTTGAATAAAAGCTAAAGGCAGTTCTAAATTTCTCTGAAGGTAAAATGTGAAATGCGACATAGCTCTAGTCTTTTGACAAAGACTAGTAGAAGGCAATGAGGTTGCAATAGGAGCCCTTACCTCAGTTCCTAGTCACTACAGTCCATTGCAGTCCCAAGCCATATCCTAAGGAGAAAGAAGGTAGAGGCAGTATGAGGAGAAAGAAAATGGGTCCAGAATCAATCTAGGGCACAGGCTGATCCAGAAACCCACAAATATATACTTGACCCATACTGCTTTTATCAAATAGAACAATTTTACATTTTAAATTAATCCAGATTATAAACATTTTTTGGAAATTTACAAGATCTGCAATCTGAGTTCCTATGTTCATTGCAGCTAGAGTTGAGTTGTTCTTGCTACCTTTAGAGAGGGCAGGTGGTCTCTAGTTTACCACAATCCTCAACTATCCCTGTTGTCCTTCATCATAGTCACATTATTCACAGGTGTTATCTGCCTGTTCTTTAATTCTGTCTCTGAAAGGACATTACAGGGATCCATATTATAGTGATCACAATTTTTTCTCCCCTTTCCTTAATTATTTACCATTTTCTAATTTGCAACTAATTGTCCCCTTCCCCATTACCATCCACCACCTTATCTCAACCTTCTCTCTACTCCCAGCCTCTAGGGATTTTACTCTCCACCTTCCCCTGTCACAAGCTAAAAGTAGAATTGTCTGTAAAAACCCTCACACAGCTAATCTGCCTTGGACTTTCTTGGCTTACTCATGGATTGAAACCCATGGATCCCAGGTTGACCTTAAATTGAAATGGTCATAGAATGTAAGGAATCATAGAGGTTGTATAACCAGAGAGATCAAAAACCAAAATTAATTTGCTTTAAGAACAAATTAGTGTATAGTAGAAAAAGGACTTAACTACTACAGAGGAGGGAAAACTTTCCTCTACCCTCCTATGTTAATGGTTAGGTCTAACATTTAAACAGGCAGATTAATAGAAGAAAAACATGCAAATTTTACTTAAAATTTTTACATGTACATAGAAGTCTTCAAATATAAAATGAAGACCTAAAGAAACCAAGGTTCAAAAGATTTCATAACTTTTAAAACAAAGAACTATAAATCGTGGCGATGTGACAAGATAAAGGAACTTAGGCTACGGGCAGTAAATTGTGGGGCAGAGATTAGGAAATAGATGGAGGAAACCAATAGAAGATAAGGGCTATTTTAGTAGGTACATTTTGGCAACTACTTCCACTCTCTGGTAATAAGAATGTTCTTCTTTTCCTGGCACAGGGAGGACACCTTTTTCATGGGAAATTTTATGATCATTTATGTTGAAATGGGGAGGTCAGAGAACCCTGTGTTTGCTATTTCTCAACTGTCTTCATTCAAAATAATCAATATGCCAAAGTGGTAAATTTGGAAGTGGCAAGTTCTGAACCCCTCCACTAGGCATTAGGAGTTCTGAATGTATTGAGTCCATAAAAAACAGTTTATTTATTGCCTGCTATAAACCAAATACTAAGGATACAGACATGATTACAACAAAATATACTAAGGAGTTTAGCCCAGGGAGGATTCAAATAAGGAAAATGTTTCCAGAAAGCCAAGTGAACCTGGGCACATCATTTAACCTTTCCAAATTCTTTTCACAAGCAAAAAAAAAAAAAAAAAAAAAAAGTGCCTTATTTCTTGCTACAGTGAAGAACTGAAAAACTAAGATTACACACTTTGTAAACTGTGAAATACCAGTAACAAGATGATAGAATTGGATTCTCTGTCTGTTTCTTATATTTTAATGTAATAGTCAAAAAAAGACATGAGACATAACCCACTCCAAATACAATTTTATAAAGAAATGACTCCAAAGAACTGGTTGCATCCTAATTTATTCTTCAAGCAGGTGGATGATACAAAAAGTAATCTAAGAGGTAAGAAGAGAGAGATACTGTCACTCTAAGTCTTCACCCTCCGCCAGTCAATTAGCATCTCCCTCTCACCTCCAACCTAGCATGCAAAGCGTGTTTTGAAATAGGTTTCTCATAGTTGGGAGAACCAGAAAACTCTTGCCTGACACACATTATGAGAGTGTGGATGGTATATCTGGGAAAATCTGGATGGTAGACTCATCTCCAAATCTACAGTTTTCCTGGTAGATCCAAAAGGAAGCTTCTGTGTGTATCAGGAATGCATTATTACTCAAAGTTTGCTCAAGCAAGAGAAGTTGGATGTTTCCTATTGACAAGAATTTGCTACTCAGGAGAGAGTAACTTCTGTCATTCCTGTGTCCTGTTGAGTTGGGTCACATCAGTGACCTTTACAGAAAAAAACTGGATACATACCCCAGATATCCAAAGACTGTGCAAAGAGTTGGAAGTGAACACCTCAGAAACAGCGAGCACCTGAGTTTACCATGGAGGTAAAACAAACTGTAGAAAAGAGGAGCCCAGCAAGGGAAGAACCCATGTAACAACTGCACAGGAGAAAGGGTCCATTTTTAACACAAGTCCCTGCTAGCCAAGATTTCAAGGGAGACTGACTTCACCATCTGCCAAGTCAAAGAGCCAAAGCCACCTAGCCAAGTGACAATGGTCTTATCCTTCTATTTCTTCTCTTTTTCCTGCCCTTGCATTTGATCCTAGGAAGGAGTGAGCAGAGAGTGTGAAGGATGAAGAAGAGACAAATGTGCTCCTTCTACTATAGGCTTCAACTGAAACCAGGCATGTGAGATCTGAAGTTAAACTGTATTTGGAGTTTTTATTTTGCATGGCCCTTAACACTATGAAGACTGGATTAAAGTTATATTTATAACTTAAAATGATCATCGAACTGTTGTTTACATTACTGAACAAAAATGGAACTAGTCCATATTTTCACCTAGGTGAATAATATCCCCACACACACACACACAATCACACTAATAAAAAATAAACAGGAAACATAAACAATAATTCAGTTGATCAAAGTCCAAACATTGTACACTATACATAAGCACCATATAAACAAGATTAATTTTGGTATAAAGCAGTTATTTCTCCTTGGAAAGCAGCTTTAAATAATGACCTTCTGCTAGATTGCTGTAATTGTTTTTTTTCCTACTACTTTACTCTTAAGACAAAATACAGGTAAAGCCATTTATGGAATGAGAATGGTTGCAGATCATAACACAGATCCTAAGGGTGAGGTCAACTGAGGAGTGTTAACAACAATTTATTAGTGGGCTGTGAACCTCTCTAATAATAGGTTATCACCCTTCAAATTTAAGGATTTATTCAAATTTTGGAAGCATGAGCAGTCACCATACCATGCCTTATGCCTCAGTGCCCAAGTTTCTGTGATCTATCAGTCAAGTGGAATCCTTAGAAGCACCAACTGGCCCCACTTGGCAATGAAATTTAGTAGAGATGGAAGGATTATACTGTGCACCTGTGCCTCTTTGCCACACTAATAAACTTCCCAAAAGAATATACCCATTACCCCCACCATCCTACTCGGGAAATTAAATTTCATGTAAAGAAGACTTTAAAGAAAAAGCTCTGTGATTCAAATAATGACTGCACCCAAGATTTTGCCTTTTGGAGTATTCCCAAAATTTTTCTAATATACCCACTATACATATAGAGTGGTTTAAAAATACAGTGTCTTAAATTGAAATATATTAAAGATATTAAGTGTATTCTTTTTCTTTAGCCTTGAAATAAATATAGCTCTAGGGAAGTTGTGTATAGCACACACTTATTTTTTTAAGTGAAGGTTATAATGGTGGGGAAGAAGAAATGTCTTCATTTTCTCCAAAGTTACTCTTCAAGGCTTATAAGCCTAATTTCTTCTCTCAGTTTCCTCCTCTCCACCCCTAAATCACCGAATTTTATCTAAAACAGCTTCATAATGGATAAAGTACCTTTCTAGTTTCTCTTGTGTGGCTTTGAAGTCATACACTTACATTGTAGACAGTTATTCTGCCTCCTTCTTTCCAGCAAATTGCCAGTGACAGCTATGTTTAAAAAACAATCACTTTAGTGTCATGAAGATCACTGCTAATTAAACTCAACCAGAGTATTTGCTTTGGTGTTATCCTTCACTGTGCATTTTCCTAAGATCTTCTTATCCTGAAGTTAATTATACCAAAAGACAGCAGATTGTCTGAACACCAGGGGGTATTTTTTCCCAGTTTGCATCTTCACTGTTATTCTTACAGCATTATTTTTGATCATTTGCTGCAGAAATTATCTTGAAATGAAAACAGAATTTACAATAGAGGTTTAAAATTTTGAAAAGACTGATATTTAATTAATATTCACTAAATGGTATTAAGCAAACATATACAGAGAAATATTTCACCAGAGAGGCATTCCTACAGGTTTAAGAAAAAATTGTCATTATAGAGAAAAACAGGTACATCATTAGTATATTTGAATAGCTGTGCATATGATATTATAGGCTTAAAAGAAATATAAGTCATGGGACTGTGCTCTCAAACCATGTAATCTAGTTCAATAGGCCCGAATCTTTTGAATTTCATGGATCAATAGCTGTTCTAGAGGAAAAAAATGGGAGGGGCAGGTAAGATAAAGATTTATTAGCTTTTTTCAACTTTATTTTTCATCTAACTAAACAATACAAATTGTTTGTCAGAGATGGGTCTAAGGTAAATGCTAATGTCAGACATGGATCTAAAGACTATTTCATTTAGGATTTACAGCAACCCTTTTAACATTTTAAAAACATAAAATTTGACTAATTATTAATATCACTATAGGACATATATTATGTCAATACACATTGATATGTAATATATTTAGTATTAATGTATAATACATATTAAATTATTGATATATTATTTGTGTACATGTGACCATGTATATATGGTACATGTGTGTACATGTGTGTGATGGTATACATGGTACACATGTGTACATGTATGTGTGCCTGTGTGTTTACTGTTATCATCCCCCGTTTCAAGAAAACTGAAGTTCTCAGATGTCAATGACCTCAGCAGCACTGGGATTTGAATATGAGTCTGGTGCCCCTAAATCCTTAATCACCATACAATCTCCCATCAGTCTATCACTTCATGAAAGAGATTTATTTTAATACTAAAAGAGTAAAAGACTAACCAATAAAAATCTGTCAGATATAAAGTATTTATTTAGCTCTATGATAAAAGCAGCAATTTTTTATTGTCCTTATTATTGTTATCTTATATAGATCTATAATGACTGGCATTTAGGAGTCATAGAACTACTTTGAAGAACTATACTCTACTTATAAAGTGTAATTGAAATATGAGCGAATCTGTGATTCAGATGAGCAATGAAAATCGTAATCACTGAAGAAGTAGAACCCACTGGGGTTGAAAGATTGAATAGTAGATAGGAGTAGGAAGAGAATTCCACACAGGTAAGGACTTCGGCGAAAACCCAAGGACGGAAACAACAGAACTTTACTCAATCAGAAATTTCACCCAGCATAGATAGCCCAAACTATAGGTCCACATTGATTCAACAACACTTACAATTAATTTGTTTGGCCTGCACAGTAATTTTTAAGTAATCTATTTTTTTTAAAAAAAGCATACTTTCAGAAGAATGCACAAATTGTATATGAGCAGCTCAATGATTTTTCACAAAATTTAAATATATTCATTAAACTCTTCACAGACCAAAGAAAGAGAAAACCTACTAGCACCCCTTCCAGTCACTATCCCTCCAAAGTAATCTCTGTCCCAGCTTCTAATCATTGTGGGTTGATTCTACTTGTTTTTTAATTTGATATAAATGAAATCATGTAGTGTAATTTTATGTCTAACTTGTTTTTGTGTTTATGGGATTCATCCGTGTGTGTCATGTAGCAATCATGCATTTTCTCACTGCCATCCAGTATTCCATTTAGGAATACATCACATTTTACATATATACTCTATTGTGGATGGATACTTGTTTTGCTGCTAGTTTCAGGGTATGCAAATGACACCTCTCTGGACATTTTCATACATGTCTTTCAGTTCACATGTTTACATTTCTGATGGAAATGGGACTGCAGAGTCATACACTATGTAGGAATACACTATTTAGGAATATGTTCAGCTTTTGTGAATAGTATCGAGCAGTTTCCAAAGTGGCTGTGCCTGTTCATACTCTCTTCAACAGTATCTCATTGTAGTTTAAATATGCTTTCCCCTAATGATTCCTGAAATGATCACTTTTTTCATGTGCTTATTGGTGCTTTAGACATCCTTTTTATGAGTTTGAATCTTTAGCCTGTTTTTCTCTTGGATTGTATGGCTCTTTTTTATAGATAGGTAGATTGCTTTATATAATCTGTATATGAGCCATTATGTAACTTACATAGAAATCCATTTCACTGTCATTGCCATTTTTAAATTAACAAAAGTTCCTGCTTTTAACTATGACTAGAAAGTCTTGTCCTGTTTAAGAAAAGTCTTTGCCTCCCTCAAATCATGAAGATTTTATTCTATATTCTCTTCCTTAAGTATTAGTGTTTTATTTTACACATTACATGTGCAGTACATTTAGAAGTGATTTTTATATATTGTATAAGGTAGACATCAAGGTTTATCTTTTTCTATTTAGATATCCAATTATCCCAGAGCCATTTATTTAAAGATTATTCTTCACCCACTGCACTGCAATGTCATCTTTGTTATAAATCAAGTAAACAAGTGTATGTGGCTTTGGTTTTGAACTCTCTTCTATTTGCCCATATTGTACCCACACAACACTTCTGGGAGTGTGGAAGTGCTCCAATGTACTTCTTTTTCTTCAAAATAGGCTTCAGTATTCTTGACCCTTTATATTTTCCAATACATGTTAGAATTGACTAAGTTCTCACATACAGGAAAGATAATATTGAATCTACAGATCAGTTTGGAGGAGAATTTGTACCTGTATAATACTGAATCTTTTAATCCATAAACATGGTATATCTGTCTGTTTAAATATCTGTCTGTACACAAAGATTTCATCTACAAATAAGGATTTTCTGCTTATGAGCATGAGAATGTAAATGAGACTAGAATGTCTATCATAACCAGTCCAATACTCCTATGTGGCACTGCACACATACAACTGAGGCTTGTGTTATTCAATTTATCACAGGTTATATCTTCAATTTATCATACATTATACCATAATGTGTATGGGCTGGACTCACTTCTGACTTAAGTCATTTATAGTACCTGCTTGACCAATATCTTTGGGCCAAAAAAAAAAAAAAGGAAAATAGTGATAAATATGAGAAGTAATAATTATTTTCTCATTCTTTATTTTTTTTTATTTTTTTTTTATTTTATAGAGGCATGTTTATTTATTTGTTTGTTTGTTTGTTTTGTTTATACATGCACTGGGTACAGCCAGAAGCACGGGAGGGTGAGAGAATTCACCGCAGCCAGAGCGGGGAGCAGAGCAGGCAGAAGGACCGGAGTACACTGCTGAGGGGAGCAGCGGGCGGCAGGAGAGGTCTGCGCGCCATGTGGGACCCTCCTCTGGTGGCCGGGGAGCAGCCGGGGATCGAACCAGCGCCATAGAGGCCGCGGGCAGGTTCGCAACCCAGCGCTCAACCACTGCGCCACCAGGGAGGCCCAATTTTCTCATTCTTTAAATATTTACTGAACTCTATGTGTCAAACAATATGTTATATGCTGGAATATTTCAATGAGCAAAAAATGTCAGTTATGTTTTAACCCTGAAGAATTTAATATAGAATCATTTTAATAAGAATTATAGCAACATGGAAAACTTTTAACACAAAATTATTTTGCATGGCAATCTTCATTCAGCCCATTTAAGGGAATGTGGTAAACAGATAAAATGAAAACATAGGGAAAACTCTAGAGGGACATGGATAAAAAGGCTGTAGTTGTTCTTTCATATCACAGATATGTTCTCAAATACATCAGGACATCAGACTACTCCTAGCTCACAATGTCCTCAGGCTCAAAATGTCAGACTCAAAAATGTCCTGCTAAATGAACAATGTAGACAAAGTCTTTGCTCCTAAAAAGCTTCCATTCTCCTGGTAGCAAACTTAGGTTGGAACCACACAGAAAAGTTCTTTGAATTTCAATCTTTGAAATTTTGACATTATCTGCCCACTAATGGGCAATCTGTGGATATTTTACTACCTGTTAGTTTAGATTTCTTATTACAATAATAGAAGTCTGATTCTTCCTTGGATCCCAACTTTGAAATAAATCCATCATGACTCTCCAGTGAATAATTTGGCTCCTATGAATTGGCAGAGGATAGAAAAAACTCTCATCTAATGAACTTTTAGACTAAAAAAGGGCAGTATCAGATAAGATATATTTATTTTCTCAAGAAATAAAAGCATTTTTTGGTTTGGTTTCCTGTTCTGGTTAGTAGTATAATGCCAAGACATGGGTGTGTATGGGTGTGTGTGTGTGTGTGTGTGTGTGTGTGTGTGTGTATGTGTGAGAGAGAGAGAGAGAGAGAGAGACATTGGGCAGGAGGGGGATAAAGAGATGGGGATAAAAAAAGGAAGTACAATCCAGTTATTACTAATAAATTGCTGACTTTTCCAATATGAAAAAGTCATTAATTCAGTTCTCCATGGTACTGTTCAGACCCTTTCAGAACATTTCTGGCACTCCACTCTCTAAGTACACTATGCAAGTATCCTATTTAGTTTAACAAACTTGTGATACATAAAACAATCCCCTCAAAGTCTAAAAGAGTTAACCTATACCCTTACCTAAATACTTAGCTTGGCTCAAAGGAGTGACTGTGAAACTAGGGAAAGAAAATAGTGTCCAATATCTTATTTATTGGCAAAAAAATTCTGGTGACATTAGAAAAAACAGAAAACATCATCTTTACTATGCAAATAAAGATTTTGCCCACAGTCAGACAGTAAGCTGAAATTGAAGTCAAAACTGATACCAGGTCTTCAAAGTTCTATCTGGAATTTTGCCTATGATTTCCTCTAAACTCAAACTCACATAGGAAAGCAGCGGATGGAAATGTGTAAGGGGGCAGAGGTGAACACAAGAGTCCTTGTAGGCCCTTCTAAGGTCAATATTTTGTATCTTTCTTTCCCCTCATTTCTCTGAAATACAAATGCTGGTCTGTAAATCCTGCTTGAAAATGAACAATTTTAATTGGAATCTGTAAAACCATCCCTTCCCAATTTCCTTCCTGAACAGTAGTCACAGTCACCTCTGACCACACCAAATCCAGCAGCTTTACCACATTTTTCCTCAGTTCCCATCAGCATGTTTGCAACTTCCGATAGTTTATTTTCATACCTCTCTAGCAAACTAGACTCTTGTGAAATAAGAGATGATAGAGTCAGCACACACATTCTCCTGCTGGCTCCACAGAAAATACCCCACAACACTAGGGAAGTCTGGTGGATGTTGTCAGGAGGCTGCACAGCTAATTTGCATGCTGGCACCACAGTTGAATTCCTCATGAGATAGAAGTCTCAAGTTTAAATCATTGTGTTGTTGGGGAGGAGGCTGGGAATAAGAGGGTGCTATGATTTCTCAATTGGACTGCAACCCACCCCTTTATACCAAAATTCAGAATAATCATCTTTGGAAATAGAAATGAATTTTATTCATCATCTGGCCCAGCTCAGATCTCATCAACAAGAAAGGAGAGGCATACAGGGAAGTGACCTATCCCAAACCACCTGACTCTTTAGTGGCACAATGAGTAAGGGCATTTCAGTACAGGTTTCCCCAGCTAGCTGAATGCAAAACATTCCTATGAAACTCTTTATAAACTGAAATGGACTAAAGTGAAGAAACAATCACCATTAACTTATAGGGAAGATTTTTTTAAGTGTCCCAGACTCAAAAAATAACCTACCAAATCATGCCCAAAAAACACATAAAAACTAAAAATCACACTACCATAATATAGTACAAGCAAGACATGATAAATACTCAACCTGTAAAAAGTAGAAATAATGAATGCACAATGCAGTTTTACTTAACAGAATCGTGGAGACAGTGAACACATTGGAAGAGAGGTAGTGATGATGGTGTGTTAGGCCTAATCATCAGAGGATGGGGTGGTGGGAGGTACAGGAGACTAAGAGTAGGAGAAAGAGGAAGAGGGTTATCTAGTAACATCATTATCTGAATATATGTGCAGGCAGGTCACTGGCATCTACACCTTCTTCTATGTCTACCTGCCTTGATGTAGAAGGTCAAGATTTGTCACCTGCTGTGGCTGATATGCCTAATGTGGAATGCCTGAAACATGACAGTATGTCATTCTCACTGCTAGGGATGTCTCTACAATGACTTGCTGCAAAATAAATGCTGAATGCTATTTTTACTTTTGCCATAAAAATGGAAAATTTCAGGCCTCCCCAGTGCCCTAGGGGTTAAGTCTCAGTGCTATCACCATTACTGCCTGAGTTCAATCCCCAGACAGGGTGCTAACCCACATATGGCACAGCAGACCTCTCCTGTCTCACCCGCTGGTACCCTTAGCAGCGTGTTTCAGTAGATCTGCCTGTTCCGCTCCCCACCCTGTCTCTGGTGAATCCTGTCACCCCTGCAACTCTGGCCTACACACCAGTTCTTCTACATACACATACATACACAAAAATGGAAAATTCTCCTTGGATTTCAGTTAAAGATACTAATGTAGGTGGGCCTTCCTGGTGGCGCAAGGGGTTAAGCACAGCACTATGAAGCGATCCACAGCCTCTGCAGCATGGTTCAATCCCCAGCTGGCCAGGGAGTAACCCACATGGCGCAGCAGACCTCTCCTGACTTGCCCGTTGCTCCCCTCAGCAGTGTATTTCATTCAATCTGCCTGTTCTGTTCCCCACTCTGTCTCTGGTGAATCTTCTCACCCCCCCCCACACCTCTGGCCTGTACCCCAGCTCTTGTATGCATAAATAAATAAATCTTTAAAAACAAAAAGATACTAATGTAGGCCTTTCATAAAAATGAAGTGGCTTAACATGAACTTTGAAAAAGCAGAGGACACCTGTATAAGGAAAAGAGAGGGGTTCATGTCCCCTGAGATAATGAGGTGGAAACCATTGGTGAGAGCACAAACTATATACAGCACTAAACACTGCAGGTTCATGAATTGGTCTAATAAATATATACTTGGTTCACCACTTTCACTCTGGTAAACACTCCTGAGATGTGGGCATCTGCCTCAATAGTATTAACTACTACTACTGTCTTTGCTTTTACTGTTTTTGTTCATATGAACACATATTTCTCTAATATCCTCTTCACTTTCTAATACTTGTTTCTTCCAAGGAGGCTTCTACTTCCTGTGGAGGCTTTCTATTACGTCTGTGTTCCTTTTGTCAGTCTTTGCACAGTTAACTCCCATTGGGTAGACTTGCATTCAAGCCTCAGAAGAAAGGTTCTGATGGATTCACTTAGTTTATTTGGCAGTTTTTCTAAGAACCCTCCCACAAGACCTCATGGTTGTTACAAATGACAGTCATAGGAGATTTCTTTTCCTGGTTAGTCTGGATAAGATAGGGAAATAAGGTTGAATAATCATATTAGCCGACAATAGGGCTTTAGGCATGGAAAGCACTTGGAACATATTTATTTCTTTGCCTCTATGAGAGCACTGTTTTTTGGGACCTTCACAGGATTCAGAAGACATTAGATTATCTCTAAAGCTTAGCTTCTATACTACAATGCTTCTAAAACAGAGTAGATTGTAATGGTCCACGAGCTTTATAAAAATGCACAGCCGTGTCCCATCCTCAGATTCACTGACTCAGTACCTGTGGATGCAGGACTAAAACATGTATAATCTGAAAATGTTTCTCATTTAACTTTAACAAATATCCACAAGGAAGACCCTCTTACATTCCTAATCCCTCCCCTGAGTTCAAATGGCAAAAGCTAATTCAATAAGAATCTGCTGCCAGAACTCTGACAGGAAGACTAAGTCTAGGAATGAATTTGAAAATCATTGGTATTTCTGGTATATAAATTTCTCTTGATGGAATTTGTTCAGGAATGGAAGATACCAAACTATGGTCTTCAATAGTATATTTCTTATATGTTATCATCAATCAATTCTTCTTTCAAAACCTGGAGAGCTGGGATTAAGACAAAGACATCTATCTACTCTGACAACTTTCATTCTATATTGGACTGGAGATTCTTGTGAGGGCAATTATGGAAAAAAAAAAAACACAAAAAAGGAAAGGAAAGCCATCCATATTGGAATGGAGGAAGTAAAACTATCTATTTACAGATAAAATGATTTTATATACAAAATTTAGAGTTTAATAGCATGTCCTTCTGGACCGAAAGTCCAAAAGGACTTTCTCTTCTTTTCCTTCTCCCATTTCCTAGATTAGTGATTCTCAAATTTCAGTGGGCAAATAACGGTTGTTTAATACAAATTCTTACACCCAGTCCCCAAAGATTCTGATATACTGGCCTTGGAAACTTTTAAGAAGATTCCCAGGAAAATCTGATGCAGGTGAATTTCAGACCAGACTTTGTAAAACACAAAACTTAATCTTTTAACAAGTTGTTTAGCACAATAAGTGTACAGTGTCTAGAACTCCACTGCCTGGATTAACTGTTCGCTCTTCTACAGCTAGTGTGTGATCTTGCACTTAACCTCACTCTGCCTCGGTATCTCCAAATGTCGAATTAATGATAGTATTTACCTCACAGGCTTCATAAGCAGTAAGTGCACTAATGTATATGAAGCATTAGAATAATAAGCATATTTATTGCCCATTATTTGTGGCAGGGGAACAAACCTGGTTGTTGCTGAAAGGTAAACTTTGAGACAGAACCACCAGAAGATTCGGTGACACCAGTAAGTATAAGAAAAAATACATTACTTACCAGTTCTCTGAGTATCCTCTCTTCTTTTCTACTTTTTCCTCAGAAAACCTGTGACAAGCAAATGCATTTTGTTGGAAATTCAAATTAAGGCATGGGCCAGCCAATCCTTCTATGCCTTAAGAACCATTTCTAATCTCCTGTTTGGTCATCATATTTGGCATATAACCAAAGTTTGAGGTTTTTTTTTTTTTTTTCACAATATTTTGATTTATGCAGTTAGGGGGAAATTTGGGTTTCTATGGTTTATTTTTTTCAGAGCATTTCATCAAGAGTTCATTTCCAAATATAAACATGAAGACTAATGTTCCTGAAACTTTACGACTTATAAAATGTATCCCTACCCTTCATCCCCCCTCATTCACTAGTATGATAGCAAATCCTTAACAGATTGCCCTGCACCTAGGAGGGCGGTGCCCCAAGTTCATATGCATAATTTATACCAGTCAATATTTGCTTAAAGAATACGATAATATTCTAAGGAAAGTTTTACTGTGTTTCCAAGTCTATTCACCAGGGATACATTATTTATATTCCTAGATAAGCAGAAAACAAATCTGATAGTTGACGATTCAAAATCCAGATACAGGCTTTGCTTTTGCAATTTCTTGCTACTCAGCTGAGAAAGCATTTTCTTATAGTGCGAAGTCTATTACATACTACATGCTATTAATACTTCATTGACAAAGGGGCAGAAATTGTTCTTGTATGGTGCTGGTGCAACTTTTCTTTCAGCCAGCAACCGTGGTTTCCTGAAATGGCAAAAACCTGAAACAAAAGGAAGCGGTTCAGAGAGAAGGAATCACAGCAAGCTGGTGATTCATGCATCCTCAGGAAGAAGGTTGGATGTGACCTCTTAAACACCTTTTAACCCTGTTTTTTGTTTTCTACCATTCCACTCAAATACTAACTTATACTCAATATTAGTTGGCTCTAACAAACACAATGTCTTCATTGCCCATTCCTCAATGTTTCAGCTTTAAATTCCCTTCCCAGTAAACTGATCAGGTATGTGTGCAGGGAACTTAAGTCACTTTATTCATGCTCTTTATTGAGGCCCATAGTAGTTAGAGTGAGTTTGGGTAGTATTAAAGAAAAAGTCCAAATCAAATATAGCTCTGAAGTTAAATGCAGTATTTCACCTACAGTGTAAGACAAAACTCTTTGCAACTTTGAAGTGAGAAGAAAGGATATATTTGTGACCTTAAGCGACCTATTCTTGATCCCTTGTAAACACGAAAAGCTGGCAGCTGGGTATTTGTATGCTAAACTCCACCCTCTCGCCCACATACCTTGTTTGGAGGAACTCAGGAGCACTTTCTGTTTGGGGTCATGACCCACAGCAAGAAATTGCAACTTAGGCAGAATTAGAGCAACAATATTTGCAACTAGGACTGGCACCTCCTACGAACTATCCTCCCCCAACAAGAAACTTAGAACCCAAGCCTACGCAGAGGGCAATAGGGAAATTGAGACTGTCACTGAAAAGACAAAGTCCTGACTTGTGCCTTTTATAGCTGTTTGAGCTCACTTTCATAACTGCTCATGTCTGGGGCCTGGCTAAGTCTTTTCACTCATTCTTCTGGTGGTGAGAGGCGTGGCTCAAATAGGGATTCCAGGTCTTTCTGAAGGGGTGACATCCATTACACTCTAAAGTTAAGTTTACAGGACTGTCAGTAAGAAAACTCGTGAGTTAAACTCTCTAGAATTAATCTAAAAACTCTATAGGAAAAGAGGCATAAGAAGGGAGGACCTGCCTTGATCATGAGGGAGACTTCTGCCAGTTAGCAAAATTACCCAGTTAATTTAATTTAGTAGTAATGGCACTAATTTAAAATCAAAATATAAATCATCAGGCAGAAATAGATCTGCTGTTTATATCAAGGTAATTACCAGGATAATTGCCAAACCTCCCCTTAGTTTTGTTCCCTTCCGGGTAAGCTAAGCCTGCTGGTTTACAAGAATTTTTAAATATACATCTACCTTTGTACTAATAAACAAGTGTGTTCTGAGGACAAATGTATAGTGAGAAACATCCTTCCCAAAGGTAAGGATAGGGAAGAAAACAGGGACGTGTTCCCAGTTGTAAAGGGAGCAGGAATGGACACAGTGCAGGTTTTCTAGGATCCGGCAGACGGGGTAAAGGAGGAGTCAGAGTCCTCAGTGGTTTTGCAGGTTTTTTATTGGATTACCAGATACACGGCAGGCAGGGGTGCTGAGGGCCTGGGAAGCTGGCAGGCCTCCCAGCCCCCAGCAGGTCTTCACTCTATGGGCTCTCCGGCCTTCTCTCGGCTTCTGCTGCTCTTCTCGGCTTCTTTCTTGGCTTCTCCTCGGCTTCTACTGGCGTCCCTGTGACGCCGCCCTTAAAAGCACAGTCTCAGCCCAGGTGAATCCCATCTACCTATGTCCATACCGTGTACTTCAGGTGCCCGCCATCAGGCATGCAGTCAGGACGGCAAGGATCCATCATCTATCCTGATGGCGGGAGGGCAGAAAAGCCTGACATTTTTCCTTTACCCTACACCAGTCCAGGCTACTGTGGACTTTATATAAATAAATGAAAACTTTATTCAAAAATCTACATCCATTGTAACTACATCCAGAGGATTTCTATATATTACAATAACACCTTTCCACTGGCAAATATCAACAATAGAATGATAAATGAAAGGCAGGATTGGTATACAATTTTAAGCTATTTCTAAAGAAAATTAAAGTTTGACAAATTCCTTCCTTTCTATGAAAAGATCTGTGAAGGTGTTCTTGTCTCTTTTAATGTGGCTCCTCGTCCCCATGAATCCCAAGAAACTGGGTTGTTGGAGCTTCTAAACAGGCAGCTTTCCATTATATCTGGCTTTTGAGTTGACTGGAAATTTCTCCAATACTTCTTTATTCTGGGTCATGATGATTCACAAAGTCAATGAACTAATCCAACCATCTTAAAACAAACTCCTAGAAATATTTTTTCAAAGCAAAAGTCTCAAATCCAAGTATGCACAGGGACCAGGTAGGCAATATCTATCAATGAAGAGGAAGGGGAGGATTGAAAAGCATGGGTCCCAGTTATTTCTGCAGGGTCTCCCTAACTCCAATCAGTTTTCATATGAGAGATTATAAACCTAATTGTAGGGAGCAGGAACTGGACATGGTGCAGGTTTTCTGATCCCATGCAGCCCAGGTCAAGGAGGAGTCAGAGTCCTCAGTGGTTTTTACAGGTCTTTTGTTGGGATTTACCTGGTACAGAGCAGGCAGGGGTGCTGGGGGGCCGGGAGGCTGGCAGGCTCTCCGGTGATATCTCTCGGCTTCTCTTTCAGCTTCTTCCGCTTCTGCTGGCGTCCCCGTGATGCCAGCCTTAAAAGCACAGTCTTAGCCCAGGTGAATCCCATCTACCTAGGCCCACACCCTACTCCAGGTGCCCACCATCAGGCATGCATTCAGGACCGCAAGGATCCATCATCTATCCTGATGGCGGGAGGGCAGGAAAGCCTGACATTTTTCCTTACCCTACACCAATACTGACACATTTTCTCATTTCTAAAAGATTAAAGAAATCTGTTTTCACCAATATTTGCTTATTAATAAATATTTGCCATAAATTCAATTTTGCAAAACACCATGCTAGGAAATCAAAACACAGCCTTAAAAATAACCACCAGTTGGTGATTTGTGGTTTATAGAATCATCTACACACAGACACATGTGCACATATGTACTACCACCCATAAACAGTTCTCAGCCTCAAAAATCATGAATCTTGTTATTTGAATTGTTCATACTTCAATCACTCTTGGAAGTAGCTTGAAATTTGTGTAATAATGTTGACTTTCATTTATTAATTTATCATTTTATTGATATTTGCCAATAAAAAGGTTTTACTAAAATTCATGGAAACCCACTGAACATGGATACAATAAGGATATAGGTTTTTAAATGAGGTTTTCATTCATTTACTCATTTACTAAACTATAGATCCCAATAGGGAAATTCTATCTAAAGATGCTTATTTACATGTAAATAAATACAATCTTATATGCACAGGCCACAATACACACAGTCACCAAAAGTACATATTCTCACATCCGAAACTTTACTTATTCCCCATAATTAGTGGAGTTAGAGTTTGAGTCAGTGAGCCCACAGTGACAGAGGTCATTGTTTTCACCCGTGTGAGATAAGCAGCTAATCAGCAGCAGATGCTTGCTGGTGTGAGTCAACAATGACAAACTTCTTCATGTGTATTATCCCCCACAATGATCTTTTCAAAAAGGCATAAATAGGGAAGGAGTGACTAGTTGACTTCCATAGTATATGTTATATAAAAACTGTTGATCAACAGTTTTAATGATCAACAAAGCCCTTACCAAATGAGAAGTAATGAAGGGATTCTTTATTATTAATTCAGTCTTTACTATTTAATTCAGTATTTACTAATCCCTACTCTGTTTGTTTAGTCATTCCTTCCTCATAAAAGTCTTGAAGGGAAGGTGCTGTTCCCGCTTTGTTTTCAGGTTTTTTGTATTATTTTTTATTGAGCTAACAATGCTTTACAACATTATAAAATATAATTTTGGGTATAGGTTTACAACTCAAAGAAGAGATTCTTAAGACAAAATGGCTTCCAAGGACAGACAAATAGGTTCTGTCCTGATCTTCATTAGACACAAATGTCTACCAAAAATAATGTGCTTTAGGGGAAAAAAGACTAATCCAATCTTCAAATACATACTTATACAGGCAGAGAGTATAATATACATGCAAGAGACATTCCATAGAGTGTTTATTATAGACTTGAACATTCAGTATGCAATTCTGGCATGTTTTTCTTCCCCTCACAAATAGCAGATTTCATTTTTCTGCAGAGATTGTTGAAAGGTCTTTCAGTGTTCTGAGAATTGGGAGTCATTATGGGATGCAAGTTGAAAATAGCTGCTTATTCAGAGTAATCTGAAAGCAAAAGGCCATTATTTCCAATCTAAAATCATTCTAATGCGATTGGGTCAATCAGTTTCTTTCCTATATATTTATATTGAAAACGTTTTCCTTTTTCTTACCAGAAGCTTGTGTTGCTTAAAAGCAGAGTAATTGCATTTGCAAACTCGTGGCAAACCTGTGGGAGCACCATGATTGCAAACTCAAGGCTAGTGTTCAATGTTACACATCATGAAATAACTGCTTAAAGTCACAGACTTTGTTTGGACTGAATTGGGAGGAGGAAGTTTTGTTTCCAAATTTACCATTGCTATTGTTCCACCATAGATATCCATAAATCAGGTTGCTTCTTCAGTTATGAAGCAATTACTACCAGCTCTATTTAAAGAAGTTAGAAAAGATCTTCACTACATGGAGATAGGGTTTGGAATCTGAAAGATTTGGAATCATGTCCTGCTTCTGCCACTTAGTACCTAAATGCTCATGAGTAAATCCCATAATCCCTGTCAGGTCTTTATTCCCCTACTATTTGGAAAATGATATTAATATCCACTTTATAGACTTGTTGGACAATTGAAAGAGAAAAATGCTTGCAAAGAGTTAAGCACATTTTTTAAATAAATACTTTATGACAAAAGCATCATCAGTTTGTTAGAATGTGGGCAGCAGAAACAACTTCCCAAGTCAATAAATAACCTTCAGAGGAAATTCTCAAGTTCATAAAGTTGTTTATGTCACTCATTTGTAAATAACTTTTGTTGGTGTTTACTATTTTCAGGGAGAATATGTCTGATGAAAGAGGGGGGTGAAGGAAGGAAATGGGATATTTCTGGATAATCAAATGAGTTCCTTAAAGAATTTAAGATCAAGTCATAAATAAGGAGATAAGACTTGCCAGCAAGTGACTATAAATCAGAATAGAAAGCCATTCAGCCTCAACAGAAGTATAACTAAAGAGCAATGACAGTGGGGAGGGAGGTGTCATTTTGGCTCTCAATAATTTCCTTTTATAGTCATGCCTCAAAAACCTAGGGGCAAAGCCTACCATCTCAAATCATCTCAATCATATGATTCTGAAGAATTTCAAAATTCAACTATATTTTAAGAATGTATTCTATTTTACAGATGAAAACACTTAGGCCTTCAAAGATGAAATGAAATAACTAAGTTAAGGTAGGGTTAAACTAAGAAGCCATCTGTTGTGTTCTTCCTCCTTCATTGACTTCTTTTTTTTTTTTTTTTTTTTTTTTTTATAAATTTTATTGTTATATTGCCCATACAATTGCCGCCCCCCATTCTGACCACAATCCCTCCCTCCCGCCCCCGCCCCCTAAAAGTGTCTCTGGTTCATAGTTTTTTGTTGATTTTGATTTTCACTTTCTTATAGTTTTTCATTTTCCTGGTCCCTTATTTAAGTTTTCTAGATTCCTGCTATGAGTGAGACCATCCGGTATTTTTCTTTTTCTTTTTGGCTTATTTCGCTGAGCATGATCCCTTCCAGCGCCATCCATGTTGCAGCAAATTGCATGTGTTTATCTTTTTTGAATGCTGAGTAATATTCCATGGTATATATGTACCACATCTTCTTGATCCAGTCATCTATTTTTGGGCATTTGGGTTGTTTCCAAAGCTTAGCTATTGTAAACAGTGCTGCTATAAACATAGGGGTGCAGGTGCTCTTTGGAATTGATGTTTCTGTGTCCTTTGGGTAAATACCTAGGAGTGGAATTGCTGGGTCATATGGAAGCTCTATGTTTAGTAGGTCCAGAAATCTCCACACAGCTTTCCACAGTGGTTGGACCAGTTTGCACTCCCACCAACAGTGCAGAAGAGTTCCTTTTTCTCCACACCCTCGCCAACATTTGTTGTTGCTAGTTTTTTTAATATGTGCCATTCTCACTGGTGTAAGATGGTATCTCATGGTAGTTTTGATTTGCATTTCCCTGATGACAAGTGATGTTGAACATTTTTTCATATGCCTGTTGGCCATTTGCATTTCCTCTTCAGAGAAGTTTCTTTTAAGCTCTTCTGCCCATTTTTTGACTGGATTATTTTCTTTGTTGTTGTTGAGTCTCATCAGCTCTTTGCAGATTTTTGTGATCAGTCCTTTATCATTAGTGTTGGGTGCAAAAATGTTCTCCCAGTTGGTGGGGTTTCTCTTTGTTTTTGTTATTGTCTCTTTTGCTGTGCAAAAGCTCTTTAATTTGATATAGTCCCAGCTGTTTATCTTTGCCTTCACTATCACTGCTTTGGGTGATGTGTCTGTAAAGATGTCTTTGATGTGCAAATCACGTAGTGTTTCGCCTATATTTCCTTCTATATATTTTATGGTTTCAGGTCTTATGTCTAGTTCTTTAATCCATTTTGAGTTGATTTTTGTGTATGGTGTGAGGTGGTGGTCAAGCTTCATTCTTTTGCATGTAGCGACCCAGTTTTCCCAGCACCATTTATTGAACAAACTTTCTTTGCTCCAATGCATAGTCTTTGCTCCTTTGTCAAAGATTAGTTGACCATAAATCTGTGGGTTTATTTCTGGATTTTCTATTCGATTCCATTGGTCTGTATGTCTGTTCTTGTTCCAATACCATGCAGTTTTGATGATTATGGCTTTGTAGTATAGTTTGAAGTCTGGGAGTCTGATGCCTCCATTCCCTTCTTTTTTTTTCAGGAGAGCTTTGGCTATTCGGGGTTTTTTGTGATTCCATATGAATTTCATCAATAATTTTTCTATTTCTTTGAAGAATGACATTGAAATTTTGATTGGAATAGCATTGAATCTGTATATTGCTTTTGGAAGGATGGCCATTTTAATAATGTTTATTCTTCCAATCCATGAGCAGGGGATGTCTCTCCATTTCTTTGTGTCTTCTTCTATTTCTTTTAACAGTGTTTTATAGTTTTCTTTGTATAGGTCCTTTACCTCTTTTGTTAGATTTATTCCCAAATATTTGATTTTTTTTTGTTTCAATAACAAAAGGGATGGTCTTTTCGATTTCTTCTTCTTCAGATTTATTGTTTGTGTATAGGAAGGCTACTGACTTTTGCGTGTTGATTTTGTATCCTGCCACTTTACTGAACTGATTGATGAGTTGAATTAGCTTTTCTGTGGAGTTTTTGGGGTTCTCTATGTATAATATCATATCGTCTGCAAATAGTGATAGTTTGACTTCTTCTTTTCCTATTTGGATTCCTTGGATGTCTTTCTCTTGTCTTATTGCCCTGGCTAGGACTTCCAGTATTATATTGAAAAGCAATGGTGAGAGTGGACATCCTTGTCTTGTTCCAGATCTTAATGGAATTGCTTTCAGCTTTTCACCATTGAGAATGATACTGGCTGTTGGCTTGTCATAGATGGCCTTTATGATGTTGAGGTATGTTCCTTGTATCCCAAGAACTTCAAGGGCTTTTATCATGAATGGGTGTTGCACTTTGTCGAAAGCTTTCTCAGCATCTATTGATATTATCATATGGTTTTTATATTTCTTTTTGTTGATGTGTTGGATAACGTTGATTGATTTTCGGATGTTAAACCATCCTTGTGCCCCTGGAATGAATCCAACTTGGTCGTGGTGAATTATCTTATGGATACATTGTTGGATTCTGATAGCTAAAATTTTATTGAGGATTTTTGCATCAGTGTTCATTAGGGAGATTGGCCTGTAGTTTTCCTTTTTTGTGTTGTCCTTGTTCGGTTTTGGTATTAGTGTAATGTTGGCTTCATAGAACGTGTTTGGTATTGTCCCTTCCTTCTCAATTTTTTGGAAGAGTTTGTGAAGGATAGGCACTAATTCGTCTCTGAATGTTTGGTAGAATTCATTTGTAAATCCATCAGGTCCTGGGCTTTTGTTTTTGGGGAGGTTTTTGATTACCATTTCAATTTCGCTAATTGTAATTGGTCTGTTTAGGTGTTCTATTTCTTCTTTATCTAGCTTTGGGTGATTGTAGAGTTGTAGGAATTTGTCCATCTCCTCTAGATTGTTAAACTTGTTTCCATATAACTGTTCATAGTAGTTACTGATTATTCTTTGATTTCTGCTGTGTCCGTTGTGATTTCTCCTCTTTCATTGATGATCCTGTTTATTTGTGCTTTCTCCCTTTTCCTTTGTGAGCCTGGCTAGGGGTTTGTCTATTTTATTGATTTTTTCAAAGAACCAGCTCTTGGTTTCATTGATCTTTTGGATTGTTTTTTAGTTTCAATTTCATTTATTTCTGCTTTGGTTTTTTTATTTCTTTTCTTCTACTGGTTTTGGGGTTTTCTTGTTGTTCTTTTTCTAGATCTTTGAGCTTCGAGATTAGGTTGTTTCTTTGCGTTCTTTCTTGTTTCTTGATGTGAGCTTCTATTGCTATATATTTTCCTCTTATTACTGCTTTTGCTGCATCCCATACATTTAGGATATTGGTGTCCTCCTTGTCGTTCAATTCAAAAATTTTTTAATTTCTTCTTTGATCTCCTCATTAGTCCAATGGTCTTCCAGTAGTGTGGTTTTTAATCTCCATGAGGTAGGAAAGTTCCTTGCCTTCTTTTTATGGTTTATTTCTAGTTTGATGCCTTCATGGTCAGAAAAGATGGTTGGTATGATTTCAATCTTGGTGTATCTGTTGATGTTTGTCTTGTGCCCCAGTATGTGATCGATCCTGGAGAATGATCCGTGTGCGCTTGAGAAAAATGTGTACTCCGTTTTTTTGGGGTTTAGTGTTCTATAGATGTCTGTTAAGCCCAATTGCTCTAGGTCTTTATTTAGAGCTTTGGTTTCTTTACTTATTTTTTGTCTTGTTGATCTATCCATTGTTGATAGTGGTGTGTTGAAGTCTCCCACTACGTATGTGTTTTCTCTGATGTCTGTTTTCAGAGAGGACAACAGTTGTCTGATATATTTTGGTGCTCCTTCGTTTGGTGAGTATATGTTAATGAGTGTTATTTCTTCTTGAAGTATTGTCCCCTTGATCATAATGTAGTGACCATTGGGGTCTCTTTTTATCTTTTTGAGTTTGAAATCTGTTTTATCTGATATAAGTATAGCTGTTCCTGCTTTCTTTTTTGGTCCATTTGCTTGTAGGATTGTTTTCCATCCTTTAACTTTGAGCCTATTTTTATCTTTTGTAGCTAAATGTGTTTCCTGGAGACAGCAAAAGGTTGGGTTTTGTTTCTTAATCCAGGCTGCAACTCTGTGTCTTTTTATTGAAGAGTTTAGTCCATTTACATTTAGAGTTAATATTGATATGTTAACATCTGTATTTGCCATTGTGTTTGTCTTTCCTTTGATTTTATTTATTTATTCTTTTAATAACTTTTTTTTTTTTTTTTGGCCTTCTTTCATTGTTATTCGTCGCTCTGAGGTTCTGGCTTTAGAACTCCTTGTAGTATTTTTTGGAGTGGGGGTTTAGTTGCAATGAAATTCCGGAGTTTCTGTTTGTCTGGGAAGGTCCATATTCTTTCTTCAAAGAGGAAGGAGAGCTTTGCGGGATAGAGTATTCTTGGTTGGCATCTGTTTTCTTGGAGTCTGTTGACTATGTCCCTCCACTCTCTCCTTGCCCGTAGTGTTTCTTCGGAGAAGTCTGATGTCAGCCTGATTGGTTTTCCTTTGAATGTTATCTGTTTCTTCCCTCTTGCCAGCTTCATTATTTTTTCCTTGTCCTGGATTCTTGGGAGCTTTACTATTATGTGTCTTGCTGTATTTTTCCTTTCGTCGTGGAAGTTTGGTGTTCTTCTTGCTTCTTGTATATCAATTTTCAGCTCCTTCTTCACATTTGGGAAGTTCTCTTCAATTATCTCTTTGAATATTTTCTCTGTTCCTACATCTCTCTCCTCTCCTTCTGGTATTCCTATAACTCTTATATTCCTTTCCTCATGGAGTCCGATAGTTCCCGAAGTCTTTCTTCGTTCTTTTTCCTTCGTACTTCTCTTTCCTTCTCTGTTTTGGTTCTTTTTATTTCTGTGTCTTCAAGATTACTTATTCGTTCTTCCATTTCATCTATTCTGCTTTCATTGCTTTTCCCAGAATTCTTTAGTTCTTCCATTAATTCTTTGATCTCCTGCATTTCTTTTACTTCCCTCTTTAGGGACTCAATTTCTTTCTTCTGACCATTGTTTTCCCTCTCTAGGGACTCAATTGCATTCTTCTGATCGTTGATTATTTTTCCCTTATCATTGTTTTCCTTTATGACTTCTGTCAGTTTTTTAATCACGGCAATTTTAAATTCTCTTTCTGGAAGGCTCAGAAATTCTTCCAAGTTATTGTCGTTGCAATCTGGGGGCTGGCTTTCTTTTTGTGGTGTGCTTTTTCTCTGGAGAGTTGCTAGGTTGCGTGTGGTTCTTCTCCTCCCTACTGTCTGTTTTCTAATTTGCCGTATGCGTTGGGACACTGTGTTGTGGGACTTGCCGGCATCTTGGGTGGGCTTCTCTGTTCCCCTCTGGTTCTTCCAGGAGTCATCTGTCAGTTTCAAGCAGCCTTTACTGGAGAAAGGTCCCTGTTCTAAAATGCCGATGTAGGGACACACTCCCCTGTGCGCCTGGTCTGCCCCGGCGGTGGGTTCCTGCTCCCCTCTGGGCTTGGACTGCAGGCCAGAGGGGGTCTGGCGTGGGCGAACTTCCCCCGCTCACCTCTGGCTCCTGAGGAAGCCTTCTGCAGGTAGTCTTTACTGAAGAAATGTCCCTGTTCTAAAATGGTGATGTGGGACACACTCCCTGCGCTTCTGGTCTCAGGCACACTATTCTGCGCGCCTGGTCTGCCCCGGCTGTGGGTGCTCGCTCTCCCTGTGGGCTCAGACTACTTGTTCAGAAGGGGCCCGGTGTGGGCTAACTCCCAGCTGGCCACTAGCTCCTTCAGTAGCCTGTGCTGGGGTCAAGTCGCTAGGTGGCACCAGAGATCTCTCCTAGAGCCCTTGGGGAGCTGATTTTCCACCCCGTGGGACAGGGAGCAGAGCGGGGATGGTAGGGTACACCTCAACGGCTTTGGGGTGCTGTGTCTGCCTTGTGCCCCACCGTCGTGGGGAACCCACGCCCCTAATTTCGTGCCCCGGGTCTCAGTTCCAAAGCCCTCAGTTCCAGGACGCGGGCTATAGCCCAGATCAGTGGCGCGGGAATGGCGCCTTTTGAATCCCGCTCCCCTGCCTGGGCACCTTGTTCCTGCTCACTCAGGGAGGGCCTCCGCCGTCTCCCCGCAAGCCTAGGTCGCAGGCGCAGGGCCCTGGGCAGCTGCAATCCGAGCGCCGCTTTCGCGCAAGCTTACCGGGCGGCTGGGGCTGTGTGCTGGTGCTGGGCTCCTCCTGGTGGGCGGGGCTCTCTTTACTGGCGCCTGGAGCTCACCTCCGCGGCGGATCCTGCAGGGTTCGCCTCAGCTCCCGTTCACGGGGTGTGGTGGCTGAAATAGTTCCTTTCCACTCACAGTCCCACTTGCTGCATCCGTTTTTCTTGTTGGGCGTTTTGGTTTGTTGTTTCCCTCGTCTCTGCCGGTCGGAGAGTGCCGCCTCTGTGGGCGGGGGAGGGGAGCAGGGTTCTGTGCTTCCCTCCCTTCTCGTCCTCTTTTATGGCAACTTTCTTCTTCGGGCAGTTTGCTGGAGTCGTCCGTTTATCTTCCCTGTCTCAGTTCTCACTGGGACCTGCCGCTTTTCCTCCCTATTAACTTTTTTTAATGGGAGATCTTACTCGCAGCGTCTCCTCGCCGCCATGTTGCTCCGCCCCTTTTTCAAATGTCCCTCCTTCATTGACTTCTAAGATCTCTTTGTCTGAATCCATTGGAAATACCCTTTGAATACTTGTCTCTTCTACTAGAGAGGGAAATTTTCAAATCACAAATGAAAAATCTTTATTTTAGACATAAGGCTATTTTAGACATTAGGCTTTCCCTGGCCTTATTCTTTCTGCCCTTCTCTACTCTCTTTTTTCTCCAGAGATTTAACTCTGCCAGGAATATGAACTTTCATCCCCTGCTAATCTATTCTCTAACAAGCAAACTCAGGAATCCATGGGCCAAACTCAGACTCCAGTGGCTTCTTCCATTCTTTTTTTCCTTTTTTCCTTCTTCCTTTCCTTCTTTCCATGTGGCTTCCTATGACACTGGACTTCAATCCAGTGGTCTTTCATGGACCAAAGATCTCTGAAGTTTAAGTATGGCAAAAGATCTGAAGGAGCACTGGGCATGGTGGATATCTTAGCAGTATTCAGGATAGACAAGAGACCAATTCTTACAGACACACCTCCATGAAAAGGAGATGCTATTTTCCCTACCCAACTAACTTGCACTCATTTTGGACTACAAGTCCCAGTGTGCCATGATGTGGACTTCCTGAGTTCTGGAGCTACTGGGAACTAGTAGCGCAGAGCTGAGCGGTCAGGTAGTAGACTATATAACACAGAAGCCAGGTGGTACTCTCTTTGCTTCTCTGCTTTGACTTGTAAGGAGAGACATGGGAAGAGATATGTGGAAAAGAAACACTTGGAAGAGAAATTTGAAAGAGACATGTATGTGAGAGACACATGTGGGGGATGGTCCCAGTCCTTAGCAGAGACAATAGCAGCCAATTATCTTTATGTGGCATATTTTACATTTCCTCTCTCTCCTTCTGTCATAGTAGTTTCAGAACTGCTTAACCCCTTTCTGGTTGTACACTTCTAGAGGTGCCTTAGACTTTTTGCAAGCTTTTGGGCCTCAGTGGCCCCATTTTGAGTAAAGCCTGTTTAGAGGGGCATTTACCCATGAGGGGATGGGTAATTTTTGGAGTTTTATTAGGAAAATCCCTTCTCTTTTCTCTCTGTGCACACTAATTCTATTAAAAACCTATCACACTGAGTATGCTTCCTTTGCATTTGTACACACAGAGGGTCATATCCCTTTCAGAATGTGGACCCCTTAATAGTTTGGGCCCCTGGGTACTCCTTAGGTGCACACTAACAAAATAAATTATAGGATTTCCCTAATTCCTCAGTGACAGTCCTTGAATTCTTGACCCCAAAATGAATGAGGTAAGGAATCCCAAGAAATACTGACACTGAACCTCCCACCAGCCCATAACAGTGTCAAAATTGAATAGGAAAAAAGAAAGCAAGGTAGAAAGGAAGACAGTATTTCTTACCTACTAAAGTTGTAGAGTGACAGTAAATAGCATTACACCTTATTTACTCAGTGATATTGTGAAGACATTATCTTTACATCTCATAAAGAAAGTAGTTCTCATTCAAGAGCTACAGAGCCATCAACCTGTCAGCTACTATCACCAAGCATGTAGATAGGAGTTTTATCTACATTATTTAATTTTGTCTAATTATCACAACAGTCCTATAAGTTCCTTGCTATTATTCCTATTTAAGATGAACATAACAAGCTTTGGAAGTACTAGTAACTTGCCCAAGATCACACAAATAGTAAATGGAGTAACTGGCATCATCTCAGGCAGCAGAGGAGTTCAGGGGAAACCCTATGTATACACTATGGCTCCAAACATGGATCCAAGTCCCAGTTCCCCAGTTTTGTCACTGAGCTCCTATAGGAAGTTGGACTATTGGAATTTACCCCAATTCATATTCCAATTGAGCTTCACGATTTTCCAAAGACTTTCAATTCTATGTTTTTTTAATTCACATTTGTGTCTTCTATTATGCTAATTCACTGTGTACCCCTGGCTAAAATCCCATCTAAATGCTGGGCCTCCTGTCAACATTCTCCTGACCCTAGATCCATCCTGCATTTGCTTTTGTTATTGTCAGATGCTGACAGCTCTTAAAACCCACATTCCACGTGCAACCCAGCCGCGACAGCATATGTAGAGGTGGTCATTTAGACAAGGTTGAGATAACTACAGACTGCAGAGAATGCTCCTGATTAAAGGGGGTTTGATGGACAAAGACATCTTTACAGACACATCACCCAAAGCAGTGATAGTGAAGAGAAAGATAAACAGCTGGGACTACATCAAATTAAAGAGCTTCTGCACAGCAAAAGAGACAATAACAAACAAAGAGAACCCCCACCAACCGGGAGAACATTTTGCACACAACACTAATGATAAAGGACTGATCACAAAAATCTGCAAAGAGCTGATGAGACTCAGCAACAACAAAGAAAATAATCCAGTCAAAAAATGGGCAGAAGAGCTAAAAAGAAACTTCTCTGAAGAGGAAATGCAAATGGCCAACAGACATATGAAAAAATGTTCAACATCACTTGTAATCAGGGAAATGCAAATCAAAACTACCATGAGATACCATCTCACACCAGTGAGAATGGCACATATTAAAAAAACTAGCAACAACAAATGTTGGCGAGGGTGTGGAGAAAAAGGAACTCTTGTGCACTGTTGGTGGGAGTGCAAACTGGTCCAACCACTATGGAGAGCTGTGTGGAGATTTCTGGACCTACTAAACATAGAGCTTCCATATGATCCAGCAATTCCACTCCTAGGTATTTACCCAAAGGACACAGAAACATCAATTCCAAAGAGCACCTGCACTCCTATGTTTATAGCAGCACTGTTTACAATAGCTAAGCTTTGGAAACAGCCCAAATGCCCAAAAATAGATGACTGGATCAAGAAGATGTGGTACATATATACCATGGAATATTACTCAGCATTCAAAAAAGATAAACACATGCAATTTGCAGCAACATGGATGGCACTGGAAGGGATCATGCTCAGCGAAATAAGCCAAAAAGAAAAAGAAAAATACCGGATGGTCTCACTCATAGCAGGAATCTAGAAAACTTAAATAAGGGACCAGGAAAATGAATATAAGAAAGTGAAAATCAAAATCAACAAAAAACTATGAACCAGAGACACTTGTTGGGGGTGGGGGGGGGGGGAGGGGAAGGATTGGGGTCAGAATGGGGCGTTTGCAATTGTATGGGGGAATATAAAAATAAAATTTAATATTAAAAAAAAAAATAAAGGGGGTTTGATGGAAAAAAATCATTAAAAGGGAGAAGACCATTGTGTCTAGGGAGGATGAGGGTAAAACACATGAAAATAAAATGGATAGACCACACTAGACAAAGAAGAGAATCTGAATAACAAAAATTACTTTAGAAATGTGGGCTGGACTTAAAGTAGATAGTGTGGATGTTTTAAGAGTTTAACTTACCTATCAATGTTGTATAGTAAGTGTAGGAATAGGCAAGAACAGAACTGGCAGAAAAACCAATAATTGTCACTGAGAAATAGATAAGGTCCAAGAACCACAGATTCAAACCATGATAATTAGGAAAATGAGAGGATCACTAGAAGAAACAGGGAACTCAAGAAGCAATACTGTTTACAAATGAAGAATATGAATTTTCATTCAGCCATGATGAATCTAGGGTAATTTGGTAGAGTTGAAGTAGAAATACCATCAAGACATTAGGGTCACAGGACCAGAATTTGTAAAATTGGTATAGGCAAGATTATCTCCACAAAAGTGAGATCTAATTCCAAACAACAGATGAACTATCCAAAACAATAGCAGAGGCAAAAATCAGAATTGATCAGTACAAACTTGGATGCATTTTCATCCATGACTACTTCATGATGACATAGTAGTCCAGGAACCAGAGCAGGTAACACCAATTTTCCTTTAGAACAGATAAGCATGCTTGGTTCAATGCTTTTTACAACTTTAACATGCTTAATTGGGTAAAATACACAAAGCATAAAATTTACTACCTTAACCATTTTTACGTATACAGTTTGTGGTGCTGAATACATTCACAGTGTTGTGCAACCATCACCAACACACATTACCAGAAGTATGTAGAACTTCATTTTCATTTAATCTTCCTAAAAACTACCACTTCATAGAATGGGGGGTGGGGTAGGGAATGCTGGGAAGGACAGAAAGGTATCTCACAGAACATCTTATCACACTTTGTATGTGTTTTACAAATTTCTTTTTCATTGATTTACCATTTTGCTACCATGTTTTATTATTTTAATTTTAATCTTTTTCAATAGCAAATCTAAAAATTGATCTTGTTGGTAAGCGGCACACCTGAAATATGTTATTAGAATGTTGCTTTGTCCCTAAAGTGTACCTTATATCACTGAATCTAATTTCCTTCTAAAATAAGGCATGACATTTCCACCAAGGCACCCAGGTGAGCTATATGCCTGTCCTAATCAACAGCCACCTGTCATGATCCAAACAGGGTTTTAGGTTGTTTATATTCTCTCTCTCTTTCTCTCTCTCTCTCTCTCTCTCTCTCTCTCTCTCTTTCTCTCTCTCTCTCTCTCTTCATTATCCAAGTCTGAACCTGGTAGACTCTCAGTACTGATCACCTGTACTCTGTACACTACTACCTGTACAGGGTGGAATTCAGAGGCCCCAACTGAAAACATGCTGTAAGTGGATTCCTAGAGGCCTTGGTATGTGAAGGCCCACACCCATGTTGTTTTTCACATTGAGTTCCTTCCAAAACAAGTTTTTAAAAAAATCGTAAGGAAGAAAGAACAGGAGCTCTTAAAAAAAAAAAAAGAAGGTGTTTCGATGACCAAATAATGTCTCTGATACCTAAATCAGATTCAGGAAAGCTTGGTTTTGAAACTGTCAGATGGAACACTGTAGAGACAGATTTTTAAATCCTAATTCCTGAAGTGTTGAGGTAATTCTGAACTGCGATTTTTTTTTTTTTTTTTAAAGAAGGTAAACATCAGATTAAGGGCTTTGTGTTGGACTAGTCCATGTGACAAGCAGATGCTTTAGTGAGTTTCAGTTGAGGATGGTGCCTTTAATAGAACGAAGCCACATAATTTCAGTGTTAGGGGAACAGGATTAGGACTTCAATCAGATCATGTCAAGGCAAGATAATAGTGAGGGATGGAAGTATTATATCTGTGGCTTGTCAAAGTACCCCACACAAAATGTCATCTTTGGGGCCTTCCCGGTGGCACAGCGGTTGAGCACTGGTTTGCGAAGCTGCCTGCAGCCTCTGCAATGCCAGTTCCATCTCCAGCTGCCGGGCGAGGGTCCCACATGGCGCGCAGACCTCTCATGACGCTCCCCTCAGCAGTGTATTCGTCAATCTGCCTGCTCTGCTCTCCGCTCTGACTCTGGTGAATTCTCTCGCCCTCCCACACTTCTGACTGTACCCAGTGCTTGTATAAATAAATAAATATTTTTTTTTAAAAGTCCTCTTTGTATGTTCAATTCAAAGAAAGCTAATTAGGGAATAAATGAATTTGTCTGGAGGTCAAGGAGTCTCTAGGAAAAGCAAATATTCAAACTCCAAATTCTAATGATATTCACTATTGTTTTACAGCCCTGAGATCAGAGGTCAGGGAAGTCTCCAAGGATTTTCTCACCCTAAGAGAGGGGAGACAATGGACCAGAGGTCTGATCTTAACATCATCACTTAAATAATTCCCCAGGAGAGTTGTGGAGACAGTGTGTGACTGAGATACATAATTCCTCAGGGCTTAGTACTATGGATATGCTTTTATGAGCAGCTAGGCCTATGAACATAATGGCAAGAAGTTTCATTAAGTTACCAGGCATAAAGGATATGGAGCCATCATAGCCAACTATAACACTGCAGGGAAACTTCTCTACCTTGCCCCCCTGCACACTGGTCCTGAAAAGTTACTGCCAAGCCATCACAGTGAAGATCTCAGGGGACTGAGAGACTGCTTATTTTCAACAGAACCCTGCAAGATTGGCTTTTTTATTTCTCTCTCTCTGTGAGGTCTTTGGCAATAAACTAGGTGATGTTTCCACTCTGGACTATCTACAAGGACTTTTTCTTGTAATAGCTAAAAAAAATTATAAAAGTTAAAATGTAATGACATATTTTTATGTTTAGGTGATTTTATGTTTAGGTGATTCCTCTCTAGCAAGAGAAGAATTAACAAAAATATACGTTTTTCCTCTATGCATCTTTATTTTTGCAGAGTGACAAGCAGGTAATAATTTAACTTGTATTGGAATGAGTATTAGACATTTAAATGTCTCCTGTCATGGAGAGGGCAATTTACCAAGAAGTGATAAACACATTCTACCTCCCATCCTCAAGACAGGGCAGTGGACAGATTCTTGTGTTTCTAAGGCCCAAGTCCTTAATGGTCCCTTAAACTACACTGTGGGAAGAAAGAGGAGACAGTACCATTTATATACTAAGAAGATGAAGGACAAAAGCATGTACCCTGAGAGAACTATAGAATTCAAAAAAACAAAAATGATCGTGACTGTCATTTTGAATTGGCAAAAGAGAGAGATGCCTAGACAAGCTTTAGGTTCGGTGAAGGACCTTGTGGAAATATGGCCATGCAGGTTGATGAAAAGATGAGTGTGTGTCAGTAGCCTTGGGACCTGAGCAAAGGATTCTGGGTGAGTACAGAGCAAATTGTATTATCCTTTGGTGCCACTCTTCTTCAAAGTACCATACTGCTCAGCAGGAAATTGTATGTGCAGCTGATTCATCATTAATGCCTGAAGCAGCAGGGGCAGAGGTAAAGTGGAAAATTGCTCGCCCCAGCAGAATCTAGACACAGAAGTTTGGTAGAAGACTGACATTCATTAGGGCCCCTAATCACCAGAGAGAAGAATTCTGGCACACTAGGTTTGTTGCTTAAACCTTTAGGGATCAGGAAAAATCCAAGGGTTGCAAAGTGTCTTAGTCTGTTTGAGCAGCTATGACAAAACAACAACAACAAACAAAAAAAACCACCATAATTTCCTGACAGTGCTAGAGCTGGAAGTCCAAGATCAAGTGTAGGCACCCAACGTCTGTTCAAGTCACTTTTAGTAATTCACAGACAGCCATCTTCTCTATGTATTCTCAAATGGTGAAAGGGCTGAAGAATCTCTCTGGAACCTCTTTTATAAGGGGACTAATTCCATTTATGAGGGCTCCACCCTTATGACCTAAGTATCTCCCAAAGGTCCCTCCTCCTAAATTCCATCGCATTGAACATTAAGTTTCAAATATGAATAGGGTAGGGAGCAAAAAACTTGGGTCCACTGCAGGAAGTCAAAAGTAAGATTACTAGAGCTTCCTCAATTCTAGCAAGTGAGGCCTAGATTCAGTTTCATTTCAATATGAAAGAAGAAACATGACGTAATACTCATCATGAAATACTTCATACCTGTTACATAAACCATAATGTTCAGATTTGAGGTTTCACAAATACATTGGAACTTATTTCATCAATTATTTACCAAGTCAGCATCTAAAAAGGGAAAACAAAGATAGATACAGGGCTCTCTGTGCTCTCACAAACTACTTGAGCTGTTTGCCCTGCAGCAGGTACTTAATAAAATGATGTAACTTATGTGATCAGACATTAATAAGGAACTGTGGGAACACAATATAGCAAGGTTCTAATTTGGTCAGGGGTAATTTGGAGTGTTTCTGAAAAGGAGTGACATTTGACTTGAGTCTTGTTTTATGGAAAAGATTTTGCTGCTTCTCCCATTACCAGTCCTTTAATGGAGGCACCCCACAATACCAGCCAACACAAGTTCTTACCAGAAACATATCTGTGAAATTCTATTTCAATGATCAGCCAAACACCATCTCACCTACATCTTGCCCATTTTCCAACCTCCATTTTCCCCCATTTTCTTCAAGTGTTCCTTTAGGTGAGAAATTTTGTTGGGACAAGAATTTCCCACTTACGCAGCAGCCCAACAGTCACCTTTAGCCCTAATCCTATCTACACTCACCCCTAACCACTCTGGAACTTTCCAGCCAGGTTCACTCTGCTAGACCTCTTACTTAAAACCAGGATATCTTCCTTCTAGGAAGAGAAAAGGAGCATGTGGGAAATATTCATGGGTCTATCACACTCCTGTAATCCATTCATTTGCCTTTCTTTGTATAGCTTCTGAACAGAGATTCATAGAATTTTTTTTTTTAGTAGAAACTTTGCGCAGTATCTTAGCCTGAGTTGCTGTAACAACAACAATAAAAAAACAGACTGAGTTTCAAGCAACATATTTTTTTTTTCCTCACCATTCTGGAGGTGGGAAGTCTGAGATCAAGGCACTGGCAGATGTCAGGTGAGGGTCTCCCTCCTGTTGGTAGATTGCTGACTTCTACTATTTCCTCACATGACTTTATAAGGACACTAATCTCCTTCATGAGAGCTTTATCCTCATTATCTAATGACCTCCCATAGGCCCCACCTCCCAATATGTAGAAAATAAGCTCTGAAATCAGGCTTAGGCTTAAATTCTAGTTTCTCAAACTAGATTTCTCTATTATTTACATGTATCCCCCAGGCCCATCTCTCCAAACCAAGGAGAATGGGTCATAACACAACTGTTTGGGAGTTACCATTTCTAATGAAAATGTGGCACATCCCTCAGCTATATAAAGGCAAAAAATATATTATGAAGTGCTAAGGTGACTTATATAGGGCCTTGTATATGCCTGACACATCGTAAGAATAAATAAGTGGCTGGTTTAAGGACATAAAATATAAATAGAAAATGTGTGATTTTTGGAAGCTGTTCTTTCCCGCCTGGATTTACTGGCTACTACAATGAGTGCTGTATACATCTTACAGTTGATTCATGTCTTCTGTATCTTTATACAAAAAGAAAAAAAAAGTGAAAATAACAATAACTTCTCATTCTTAAATTAGTCCAATCTAATACATCTTTTAAAATTTAATTTTCCTTTATATTTCATTCTAAATTCCCACAATTACTTTTCAAGTGAACCTGCCATGATTAGCTTTTTGCTTAGCAAAGAAACTTCTTCAGTCATGAGACCAGAGCCAGTTCACATACTACATAGTTACTTTTAATTCTTCCCTAAAATATTCAGAGGGGACATATATGGAATAAATAATGGTTTCACTCAAAAATGAAATTCTTACAGGATCATAGACTGTAATACTAACCTACCCCTGCTATTTTATGCATGCCCCACAAATTGTTTCCAACTATGTCTCAAGTGCCAGTTTGTTGCCATGAATTTCAATTATAACTGGCAACACAGAACTGTTCAGAATAAGGGTTGAGCTGGAAGGGAATCAGGAAGGTAGACATTTTCATATCTGTGAAATCCCATAAAAGCTGAGAGATTAGCATTTGAGACTGGTTTCCTGCATGTAACAAGAAGCTAACACAAGACCAGACTGTCTGTCTAGTCCAGTAGCAGATACCAAGTTCTGAGATTTTCTCCTTGGACAAATACAGAAGATAGAACTCTGTCGTTAGACTAAATTTGACAAAGGAGAAAAAGAATCACTGGAGAGAGATACTAACTTGATCAATAGAAGTGCTGAAAAGAAGAGTAATTAAAGAGAGTTTTGGGCAATGTCAATGGTACTATCAGAAACCATGGTTGTTCCAAAAAGGGAAAAATTTTGAATGAACATGACCACGAAATTACAGATCTATGTTACCCATAAAAGACATAGAAGAGGTGATTCATTTAGCACAATTTATGGGTTCTTTGTATTGCAATAATTTCCAATTAAATTTAAGTGAAATTTTTCCTAAGGAAAATGATGTATTGTTTTGATAGAAAACAAAGTCAATATCATCTATACTAATTCCCTCTTGACTGCTGGAAAACTGCACCCTCACTAAACATTCAATGTCTGCAAACTGCAACCATTATTTATATAAGAATCAATAAGATTCAATGAAATCTGTAATCATAGAATAATTTCTCCAGGAATAAAAGCAAACTGCAGCAGGGGTGTGAGTTAGGAACTGCTTATGGAAGATACTACAAAAAGCAAATATAATCAGTAATATCCTTAGTATCTAAAGTCAGAACTAATGATAGACAACTTGGACAAATGTAAAATATACAAACAAGTATATAACAATATAGAATATATATTTGTGTACATGTACATGCCACTCTCCCAAGCTTCAGCAAGTTTAGGAAGTTCAGTCCAAGGAAAGATAAGGTAGATGTAAATCCCTAGATATTCCCATAGAAAGACTGATTTCATATATCATTATCCTATAAGCCTATGATTAAAACAAAATATAAGCATATATATGCACTTGAATATATAGATATATAAAAATTATATGCATGTTATATACTAACATCTTATACACATATATAAAACACAAACAGAATTGCAAAAAAAGAATGAAAAGTAAGTTTATTTTCTTTTATTTTAGTTATTAATTTATAATATTTGTTCCTATTTTTAAACATTGTTAAAATCTATATAATCAATGTAATTTGTTTTTTAAAATTTTAGATTAACATTTGTGACCCAGACTTTATGTTCATTATATCTGTACTTGATTGTAATGATGGTCATAGGTGAAAAGTCAATTTCTAGTAATACAAAGATATGTAAAGAAAAAGACCTCATTACATTGCCTACTAAATCATAATACTCATTTTTAAATCTAATCCACCAATCATGCAAAAGTTTTGTTAAAATTTGACATAGTATTCAACTGGTGTGACATCTATAATGATAGAGTAAATCCATATTTCACATATGCTCTTGATCATTTCAAAACTGATCAGGCTTTACAAATTTATCTTTCACCTCATTGGCTGCTGTAGAACTGGTGCTATTAAATTAAGAGAAATGTCAACTCTGCAATTTTTCCCACCATCTTGAAGTGCCTAAATTATTATCTTCAGACTCAGATATTTTGCAGGAATTGTTTCATCCATTTGCCCATTTTGCGAAGTAGATAATGAAATCCCTAAATCTACTGAATCAGGTATATGCAAACTTCAGAGTATATCAATGCACTAAAATTAAGCAAAAGAGAACTGCAGAGCCAGTGCTTTAGGACTGTATAACTTCTACTCTTGCTTTTAGAAACCTCAAGTATTCCCTTAAGAAATCTGCACATCTTACTGCGCAGAGACTAATACCAATATGCATATAAAATATAAGTAAAGCTTACTTTCCTTTCTCTACATTTTAATATAAAGCCATAGTTGTAATATCTTTCTCCACACACCAATGAATGTTCTTGTCCACACTCTGGTGAACATGTCCTCCACACTGAAATATATGTCTCTCCATAAAGACTTGTCACTTCTCCCTACAGAGTAAATAAATGAGGGCTTTATGGTCATGGAATAATTCTGAGGTTGGAACAATTACAGATTAACAGTTGCTTAATTTTGGATTCCTCTGTTAAAACTTCTTTTTTAAAGAGCAGGCAATCAAAACATATCATCATTCATTCATTCATTCCACTTGATATTTGTTGAGATTCTATTATACCACTTTCAAATTCCATGTAAAAAAAATCTGAATAATTTAGAATGAAAAATGATAATCTCTAAACAATCTAGACCAGAGGTCAGAAACTTTTTCTATAAAGAATTAGATAATAGATATATCTCACTCTTGCCAATGCCAGTACTTATTACTGCATTTATTCAACTCTGCTAATTGTATTCAATAGCATAAAAGCAGCCATAGATAATATGTAGAAGAATAAGGAAGGTTGTTTCCAATAAAGTATTATTTACAAATATAAAGGTTGTAGGAAATACTCAGGTTGTGGATTATAGTTTGCCAATTCTTCATCTAGACAATTGCTTCAATTTTCCTATCTGATTTGACTATAGTGATATGAATCTATGCAATTTTACATATCTGACTTTTGAGTCATGCTATTTTCTTTTACTTAAATAAGTAAGAAAATTAGGGAATGCTAGTCACTTTCTTGACATATATTCACATTCAGATACTTGTCTTTACTTTTCCAGATGCCCTCTTACTTTTTGTTCCCAGATGTACTGACCAAATGAATAGGCCCCTTATTCCTTACAAAACAGAAGTAATTTGACAAAGAGGCACAATCTGGCTTGTGAAAGAAGATAGGTCTTTAATAATATCTTCTGATTGGAAACTCCAGGTAAATCTGTTTGTGTGACAATATTTAAGGCAAATGCTACAGGAACAGGAAAAGCAAAGTATGGCTTGCCAAAGAGAGGGTCAATTTCAGCTGTAAAGGTTACAAAGCAGAATAGCGATGACTACAACATGCAACTGAGAGCTCGCTTTTTAGCGTATTCTAAGATATGTTCTACTTCAACTCACTCAACACCCACTCAATGATTCTCAAACTTGAGTGTCCAGAACTTTCACCCTAAAAGTTGGTTAAATGTTGATTGTCTGTAGGTCTTCAGGAGTGAGGTGTGTCTCTGAGAATTTCAGTGATTCTCTTAGGTCCAATCAAGAACAAACATACAATGCTGATAAACACAAAGTAAATTTGCTATGTTCAAAATCTCCCTTGCAAGCCTGCCGTGAGGATTAGTGAAAATGTATATGAAAATCCTAAATAGTACATGCTCAGGGGATCTACACAATTTTGTAATTATTATAGTATCATTATTATTGTAGTAAATTATTATTTTATACATAAACAGAGTTATAAACTCAACCTATGAAAACTGGAATCATGAAAATCACAAAAAGGAATTTTTAAATCTTCAGTATCTAAAATGGATGCAGTATGAAAGGTTCAGAAACTGTGGAAGTTAAAGGCACAGTGCCAAATCATTAGGTAATCATTAAACCAAACTAGAGACAAGTAATGAAAGAAAAGGGGGGAAAAGTCCTTAATGGCTATTTGCCCATATGTCACAAAATTGAAGCAAAAACATGTTTATTATCTGTATCATCTCACTCTCTTTGCCTGAGTAAACCTGAATTCAATGCAATAAAATCAAGAAAGTAGTGACTTAGGGAAAAGGGAAATTTGCAACTGTAGTTGAAGTCAGAGAATCATTCCAGTCTAAAAAGAACCAGCTCTCCTGAATAAATTCACAGAGATTGTTAGTTTTTCATTTGGCAAAAAACATCTTGGACTGTCCTCCTGTCAGTTCTGGTCCTCTGTTCATTTGTTCATTCATTCATTCAACAAATATCTAAAGAGTTCTGAACATATGCCAATCACTGGTCCAAGCAGTTTAGATACATAAGTAAATAAAACTATAAAGATTCCTACTCACATAATCCTAATATTCTAGCAAAGAGAGGCAGATAAGAAAAAATAAACATGATGACAAAGTAAGTTATATAATATAAAAGGGACAGTCAGAGGGTAAATGAGAGTAAGGGCACTAGAGGTGATCCAGTCAACCTCACTGGGAAAATGAGATTTGAGCAAAGACCTGAAGAAAGTGAGGGAGTCATATGCATTGGAGCAAAGAAAGTTTGTTCAATAAATGGTGCTGGGAAAACTGGGTCGCTACATGCAAAAGAATGAAGCTTGACCACTACCTCACACCATACACAAAAATCAACTCAAAATGGATTAAAGAACTAGACATAAGACCTGAAACCATAAAATATATAGAAGGAAATATAGGCGAAACACTACGTGATTTGCACATCAAAGACATCTTTACAGATACATCACCCAAAGCAGTGATAGTGAAGGCAAAGATAAACAGCTGGGACTACATCAAATTAAAGAGCTTCTGCACAGCAAAAGAGACAATAACAAAAACAAAGAGAAACCCCACTGACTGGGAGAACATTTTTGCACCCAACACTAATGATAAAGGACTGATCACAAAAATCTGCAAAGAGCTCATGAGACTCAACAACAACAAAGAAAATAACCCAGTCAAAAAAGGGGCAGAAGAGCTAAAAAGAAACTTCTCTGAAGAGGAAATGCAAATGGCCAACAGGCATATGAAAAAATGTTCAACATCACTTGTAATCAGGGAAATGCAAATCAAAACTACCATGAGATACCATCTTACACCAGTGAGAATGGCACATATTAAAAAAACTAGCAACAACAAATGTTGGCGAGGTTGTGGAGAAAAAGGAACTCTCCTGCACTGTTGGTGGGAGTGCAAACTGGTCCAACCACTGTGGAGAGCTGTGTGGAGATTTCTGGACCTACTAAACATAGAGCTTCCATATGATCCAGCAATTCCACTCCTAGGTATTTACCCAAAGGAAACAGAAACATCAATTCCAAAGAGCACCTGCACCCCTATGTTTATAGCAGCACTGTTTACAATAGCTAAGCTTTGGAAACAACCCAAATGCCCAAAAATAGATGACTGGATCAAGAAGATGTGGTACATATATACCATGGAATATTACTCAGCATTCAAAAAAGATAAACACATGCAATTTGCAGCAACATGGATGGCGCTGGAAGGGATCATGCTCAGTGAAATAAGCCAAAAAGAAAAAGAAAAATACTGGATGGTCTCACTCATGGCAGGAATCTAGAAAACTTAAATAAGGGACCAGGAAAATGAATAACTATAAGAAAGTGAAAATCAAAATCAACAAAAAACTATGAACCAGAGACACTTTTTGGGGGGTGGGGGCAGGAGGGGAGGGATTGGGGTCAGAATGGGGGGGTTGCAATTGTATGGGGAATATAAAAATAAAATTTATTATAAAAAAAAAAAGTGAGGGAATCAGGCGAGCAGCTATGGATGATAGAGCATTGGAGGCAGAGGGAGCAAAAAAGTCACAGGACAGGAGATTGTTAGACTTTTCTTAAAAAATGCCCAGGAGGCCAGTGTGACTAGTGGAGAGCAAAAAAGAGGAATAATCAGATATAAGGGCAGAGGAGCAATTGGGAGCCCAGATCATTGTAGAGATGTGGTGGTCAATTACTCTAAGAACTTTGGCTTTTGTCTGAATGAAATCATCAGCCTTTGTTTGGTTTTGAGCACGGGAATGACATAATTTCATTTAGGCTGTAAGGACTCTAGATGCCTTGTTGAGAGCTATAGGAGTGTAAGCACAGCTCATACCTGCAGTAATAATGGTGTAGAACTCATTACCTCCATAACAATGCTTCAAACAGAGAAAACATTGCACTAGGAAGCATCTGCTGCAAACACTGATCTCAGCTAAAGTTTGATCACTGACCCCTAACTAAAGGCTCTGACTTGCTAATGGTTTGACCTCTGGCCATCACACAATCTAATTACTTGGCCTCAACCATCCTATTGTTCACTCAAATTTGCCTTAGCTGCACCCAAAAGGTACATAAAGTTCGTACTTTTTCATCCACTGATCTCCAGAGTCCATCACTGCATTAAAAATCAATTTGGTAAATAGAAGCACTTGAAACCTATTTTAAAGGCTAGTATTATATTTTTAGTTTCTACTATTACCAGGTGCTATGCTGTGTGATGTGTGTGTGTGTGTGCGGGGGGGGGGGGGGGGGGGGGGTGGAGAGAGAATTAATCCTCTTAACTCAGTGAGCTAGTATGTTGTAATGTCTCTGTGGTAGAAACCATGCCTTGAAGAAATTAAGTAATTAGTAATAGAGGAGGCAGAATTCAAACCCAGAAAATAATACTATTACCCTATAACATGTAATTAGCTCTGAAATAAATATTTATACCTCAAATGTCTGAAAAAAAAAAGTGTTCTTCAGGATCTTAATCACACCAGTTGTTAGTATAGTATACAGTGTTAACATGGAAAAAGCAAAGTAAATATTAGCCTGGCCCTGATCACAGTATCACAAATTAAATTCCTTTAAATTGGGCACAATCAGGACTGATGGTTACAGGGTTAGTGAAAAAAAAGTTACAGCAGGAAAAAATAAGAAATTATACATGATATTGTTAGCACATGATCAAAAGGCACTCCAGCACACCCCAAGACCCCCAAACTTGCAGGCTCTAAAGGGGTCTGGCCATCCGTGAAAACAAAGACAAAGCATACACTTAGTGTAAAAGATTTAATAGAATTAATGGGCAATGGAGATAGAAGAAAGAATATAGTTTACAAATGAAGCACCCAAAGTTACCCATTCACTCATAGGTAATACCCAGCCAAACAGGGTTGTTCTAAAGCAGGGCCAGTGAGACCCAAAAGCTTGCCACAAGTCTAACGCACCTTCTGGCAGGGAACCATAGAAAAGGGACATAAGAGGCCAGGCAAATCTGAGATGAAAGGAGCAAAATTAAAGTATAAATCAAGATAAAGACTGCACTTGTCAGACTCCCAACATGTCTCTGGTCCATGTATCTTCCAAGTGTCTCTACATATTTTCCTCCACATGTCTCCTTGAAGTCCCTCAAATCCTGGTGCAAATCCAAAGCCAACAAGCAGATGAGCCCTTCTTCTCCATGTATCTCTCCCAGAGCCCACTTGCTTTCCATGTTATATTGCCTCACCTGGCTGTTCAGCTCCACCCCTAGTTTCCAGTACCTAGTCCAAGGTTGCTGCATGTAAATGAGAGTGAGGAACATGAAGATATTCCCCTCTTATGGCAATACCTTTGTCATAATAATTTATTTTTGCCTCAATGATATGTTTGCATTTTCCTTCATGTGCCAGGGACTCCCAGATCTGTGGATAGAGTACAATCCTTTCACTAGTAAATGACAACTATGTTGAACTCCCACGGAGCTCTGATTGTCCTTGGACATTTCAAATGTATCCTGTCAAAACTGAATATTTATATTCTTTCCTCCATAAACTATTCTGCCTCATGTTCTCTTTCTTCCACCTAGAAGACTCAATTATCCAATCCAGAAACTCCTGAGAAAATCCTCAGCAAGATACATTCTATTGGATATTCACCATTGAATTTTGGATTTTTCCAACATATATAACCCATTAAATTCACTTGGACTCACTTTGGGGCATTGGTCAGGGCCTAGAAAAAATAGCTTGAGAGAAAATAACAGCAACTGAAATACTAGAAAGACTGAATAAATAAACAAGAATCCAACCTTGCAGCTGACTTTTCCAGATATTTTGCCAAGATGCCTAAAGTCATTGGTAAATACTCAGTTCTCATGTAATACTATCAAAATTAACTACCATAGAAATAGATCAAAACTTGCAACACTTATTTTGTAAAAAAGCACAAAACTGTGTGATGTGTACTCATATATTTATAAAAACGGGTCAAAATATAATGTAATAAAAGTCTAAAAAAGAACTGGGGAATTAGAACCAGACCCCATATTCTGCCATCTTATTTGTTCTTATTTATTTTTTTTTCTGCTAGGAAAATATATTTTAATTTGAGTTGGACCCAACTTTGTGCTAATAAATAGCTACTTTTAAGCTCTATGTCTCATTACTAATCCCCTTAAAGAAAAATGGTGCATGTTGAAGTCATCTTGGGGGAGCACTGCTGCTCCCTTCTTGTTAGAATCTTCACTCCACCTGGAAAAGAGAGGACTTAGGAGTCCTTTGGGTAATAGTCCTGAATAAGCTTTTATTTATTTATTCATCTTAATGAACTACCATTATTTTACACCCTTGTTAATTTTTTCACAATATAAGATTTTTTTCCCTCAGATGTGGTCACCATAATCCTCCACCATAGTCCATTGTGTTTTCCCCACTGCTGTTTTCTCCCCTCTGTCTCTGCTCCCCTTCTCTTCCTAATGCCTCAGATCTATTAAATTAATTTTTATATATTTACTCCAAAGCACCCATAATACTCCCTGCTACTGTTTCTTTCAAAGCCTTCTGATTTTCTGTTTCTTCACAAATATTTTTCTTTCACTTTGTCATTAAATATAGACAGTCCCTGAATTACCTGGTTTAAGATTTTCAACTTCATGAGGACGTAAAAGTGATGGGCACTCAGTGGAAAACATAGTACAATGCTCTTATGGTGCCAATTTTCTCTTGAGATGCCGGGCAGTGGCAAAGAGACAAAGCATCCAGTCAGCATTTTTGATGTAGTTTACATATAACTTATGATGGGTCTGTCACTATTAATCCACTAATAATTTTTCCTAAACACTACACACCACCACCACAACCATCGCTGGCTGTACCGTACTGTTTTTCCTTCCAACAAAGGCTCTCAGATGACTTCTGGTAATAATTACATATTGGACATTCCTATTTTGGGTAAAGCTGTCAATATACCAACACAGCCAACACCACAGATTCCATGTGCTTTATTTAAGAATATAAAAACAAAGAAACAAAAAAAAAAACCTGAGTATTTACATATTCTCACTACCCTTCATGTGTATGTTTATATTTTTATCCCCCAGAACTAAAAACTAAGGGAGGGGGCACAAAAAAGTTCCCAAATCAAAAGCATGTACTGGGAATTGGGAATTAGGTAGAGAAAGAAGTGGAAAAAAGTACTGATGCATTTTCCAATTAAACTAGGTAAATATAATCACAACTTGTGAGTTGTGGGTTTATAGAGTCAACTTAAAGACTTTGTTCCTGATTAAATCAAGTACAAGCTGTACCAAAGACAAAAGCAAGCCCCATTAGACTGTTAAAATATAATAGGGATCCACTTTCACAAATCAATGTATTTCTATTTAGTCACAGCCTGCCACTTGAAAATGCACAAGTAATCATTCTTCACTCTTTCTTGATCTTTTTCTATTTTCTCCAGGGCCTGCAGTGAGTGGTAGAGGTGGAACAATGCCGTCTTTCATGTGGAAGAAAAAAAAAAAGAAAATTTGCTCAGTGAAATGTTCTCTCACTTTTTCTCTATCACTGTGAACATACTAAAAGAAACAAAAGGAAAGGATCAACACCCTTTCCAGTGGTCAAAAGGTATTTTAGCAATAAAGGAAGAAATCCTTGAAAATGGCTTTGTTTCTGTCTGTCTTCCAGTTGACTGTCACTGATAGCATGTGTTAAATCTTTTCAATGTCAAGAATCCAAGTTCAGAGCAGGCAACTACAGAAAACAATTTTGATTTTTTTCTCCTGAAAAGCATTGAATGACATTTGACTAAGATGACTAAAAGCCATTGACATTATAGCAAGTTCTATAAGAAAAAAATGCTGGCACCATTGTACATTTTGACTGCTTAGATTGACAAATGTAGACAGATCTCCTAAACTTGATCTCACTTATTGTTTATAAAATAATTTCATAAGAGGAGCAATGAGATCTTGGAACCTATATTTAACTTCAGGGTCAGGAGAGAAGCCAAGTGAAATATAAGGAGCCTTGAAAGATTAGAACCTACATTAAGTTACAATCTCAACCATTCTCTGCTCTTCAGTCATAGACAAAAGCAAAGCCAGAATATTTAAAAGGAGAAGTAGTATGTGAAAAAAAAGATGTAATCAGTGTGTTATTTCTAATCCATGAAGTATTCAAGAGACAAGCTACTCAGGAGTCCTGGTCTCTGCTACTTTTTAAAAGCACATTGCCCTCCAAGATCTCACAAAGAACTCATACATATCAACAAAAAGAAAACAAATAACCCAATTTAAAAAAAAAATTGGCATAGGAGCTACATAGGCACTTCTCCAAAGAAGACATACAGATGGCCAACAGGTACATAAAAAAAAGTTCATCATCACTTATCATCAGGGAAATGTAAATCAAAAACACAGTAAGATACCACCTCATACCTGGGAAACTGACCCATATCAAAAAGACCAGAAACAACAAGTGTTGGCAAGGATGTGGAGAAAAAAGAAGCCTTATAGACATTGGGTAGGAATTTAGACTGGTCCAGTATTTGTGGAAAACAGTATGGAAGTTTCTCAAAATGTTAAAAATAGGTCAACCATATGATACAGCAATTCTACTCCTAAGAACCTACTCAAAGAATGTAAAAACATTAACTCAAAGAGATATATATGTACTCTTATGTTCATAGCAGTGCTATTTATAATAGCTGAGTTATGGAAATAATCTAAGTGCCCAAAGACTGATGAATGGATTAGAAAGACGTGTTATATATACATAATAGAAACTATTCAGTTATTTAAAAAAAAAAGAACTTCTGCTATTTGTGACAACATGGATGAAACTGGAGGGGATTATGCTAAGATAGTATCACTTACATGTAGAATCTAGAGAAACTTAACAAAGGATCAGATAAAACCAAACTAACAACAAACCCTAGAAATCTGATTGTAGAATTGAGCCTACCAGAGGGGTAGAGAGAGGGGAGAGCAAAGAAGTAGCATAATGGACTATGGTGAAGGACTAAGGGTACCTTGACGGTGGGTGTGGTGTGGTAAAATGCACCTAAAAGGTGTGACCCATATCTCTAAATTACATACAGTGTTGTAAATCAATATTGCATAAATAAATAAATAAATAAATAAATAAATACTTTTTAAAAGTACATTGCCATCACTAAATTTTTTAGGGCAATAGGTCTTGCTTTAATGTAGTGTAATTTTTTTAAATACTATTTCTTTACATTTGTATAATACTTAATCAACTAAATGGGTCTACAAAGAATTATTCAGCAGCAGCTCATTTTATCTTCATTTCAGCCAGATTAGGGGGTGGGGGAAATGTATTACCTTCATTATTAGTAAGCCAAGATGAGTGATATTAACTCAGTTTTATAAATGGGAAGTCAGAATGCTGGGGAAGCTGAGAAATTTTTTCATGAGTGTGAACTCTGGAAGTAGTAGAATCAGGATTAAAACCTGGTTCTTTGATTGCCCAGCATTATGCTACCATTTGAATACATTACATTAAATAAATAGGAAGCTACAGTTTTTTAAGTTGAAATTGGGATGTTTTAATCCAATTTAAGTCATCATATACCAAAGCAAAAGCATTTTGCTAAGAATGTTTGCTAATCAATATTTAGGTGAATGTATTTGGAATAGAACCCATGCTGTATCAATGGGATCTGTTAATAAAGTTAATTATTAACTACATCTATTTTAACTGAAGACCAGACTAGGAAAGCAAGACCAAACCCACTCTCCCAATGCTTCACAGAGTAATAGCTAATACCAGTTTTAATATTATTGATTTACAGGCCATAAAAATGTGTTTGGCTGCTCTTCCCTGGAAGCTTATTTAAATTTGAAAACAAAGGAACTAGTCATAAAGATTCTCTTTGTTCTGAATTAGCAGGGAAAGAAGAGTCACCAGAAAGAGAGTTAAATTTGTGGTTTGGTATATACTATCATTGGTATACTGATAGTGTTCAATCAACTTTAATGTACAATGCAATGAGCATTTCCAAATTCTATTTTAGCTAATATTTATGGAGTAGGCAATATTGAGAATGCATTATATCAATGGGGGGAAAGTTATAAACCAAATTTAGGAAAATATGAACAATGAATTGAACACAAGATTCTAACTTCACTTTCCCCTAGAAATACCTATAAAACCATAATAAACAGGGAGGAGAGGAAAGAGAGAGAGAAACTTTTTATAAGTATATATTCAAGGATCAATGGAGATCACACAATAGCAGAAAATTTAAAAGGACAGAAAAGCTGACAAATGAGAGTTACTAACCAAAGAATTTTGTGTACCTAAGAAGGTAAAATCTATTCAACAATGAGGGAAGCTGAAAAAGTACCTAATTCTCACTTCAAAATTATCAAAGTCTCAAATTGGCAAGGAGATTAAAAGATGATGAAGGGCCACAATATGGAAGACTGGTTGAAAGATTTGTGGTATTGTGTTGTGTTGTGTTGTTTTTTTTGTTTGTTTTGTTAATTAGCTCCCTTTCCTTAGATTTTTAAGCTATTCCATGTCACTGAGTTTCTTTTCTTCCTCCACAATGGCAGATCATCAGAGTTTAAAACAGGGTTTCTACTCTGAGGGAAGCCATGCATACATGAGGCTATGAGTACTACTCTGAAAATGTATGAATTAAGTGAATAGCTACCTACCTATCAGATTGCTAACAAATAAGCCTTACATTTCAGGCAGAAGATTGGAAGTTTCTTCTCTAAGGAATCAACACCAGTGGAAAGATTTAATATGAATATCATTGGTTCCCCCCACACACCAAATTATACATCATTAACAAGACTCACCCAGTGATTCCAATGAGGAAATCAGATCGCCCTACTCTGGATCATGAACAGTCACATAAAGATTACCAGAAATCTGAGGAAAACTTCTAATATAGAATACAAAGGTGAGAATAAAGTGAATGAAAATATTGAAGTAAACAGAAAGAAAAAAACTGCAAATATGCTCACTAATATCCCCAGGGAGAAGTTTCTCATAGGTGTAGATTGCTAACAGAGAATTCGCATCTACAGAAAAAAAGAAATGTTGGTATTTTACACATTTGGAGAGCAAAAAGAACTTTGTAAAATGAGAGTTGATAATTGGGTGAAAAAAACAATAGACATTTTGAATTGTTAGGAAATATTCCAAAAAATGATGAAGTTGAGGGAACCCAGATAAATGCAGAATCTAATAACAAAACAATATGTATTACAAATATGTGAATCAATCTCAGTGAAGAGAAGTGGGTAAAAAGATGCTGACCTTAGTAACACTGGATATTAATGGAGTCTATAAGACGTAAGGTAAAATAAATGATACATAAGAACTGAACACTGGTTGATAAAGTTGTTTTCCATGAGGATACCTGTAAACAATCTAGAGAGAAATATAGTAGTAATGTTAGCCACAGAAGATCTAGACATAATGTTAAGTATTCAACAAAGGTGTTCTTTAAAAAAGGGAGAGAAAACAAAGGGCAAACAATTATCAAACTGGAACTAGAGGAGAATTTCCCAGTATCAATAAGACTTCAGACTGAAAGGCTGATTTGGTTTGTAACAGTGTATGCACAAAAATAAAACTTACATTTATTAACATAATTTTAAAATATCTTAAGAACATTAAGATTCAAAAGGTAAGGTTATAAAAGTTTCCATAAAGAGAGAGCTAAATAAAATAGGTCATTTTATAATGAAAAGACTGATTTTAATGAAAAAATTGCTATCAGCTTCACTACAATCTAGAAGACCATAGACAAACAATGCCTTTGAGGTCCTCAAGTAAAAATATTTGCCCTAGATTTTTTTAACCAAACTGCTACTCAACCTAAGGATAGACATTTAAGGTCTTAGAAAGATTACTTCACATGTATTTTTTCTTAGATAATAACCCTTCAACTTTTTTTGTAAAAATGAATAAAAAGGAAGCATACAATGAATCTTGAACAGATTGAGCTGAGAGTATTCGTGAATGAAAGTACCAGTAAAAGAGATATGTGGCTTGTTTTACTAGAGAACTTCTAGCTGATATTGAGACAGGAGGAGACCAGTAAGGAGGCATTCAGAAAAGGAAAGAGACAATATATTTGCTCACTGAGCCACTGAAAGAGTTAAAATATGATAAAATCATACAGTAAAGAAAAATAAAGGCAATTAAAAACCCTAGAAAATAAAGATCCAAACAAGAAAGTAAATGTGTTCCACTAGGCCATGAATGCATGAATAATGCTGCCAGCACTATTTACTGGCATTTATCTTTTAGAATATATCACGGAAGTACAGGAGACTTTATTGGAGTTCCAGAAGAGAAAGCAAATGCTATCAACCTTAACCACATAAAAATAAAAGTACCATGGGGCCTCCCAGGTGGCGCAGCGGTTGAGCGCTGGGTTGCGAAGCTGCCCGCAGCCTCTGCAGTGCCGGTTCGATCCCCGGCTGCTCCCCGGCCACCGGAGGAGGGTCCCGCATGGCTTGCAGACCCCTCCTGCCGCCCGCTGCTCCCCTCTCCTGCCGCCCGCTGCTCCCCTCAGCAGTGTACTTCGGTCCTTCTGCCTGCTCTGCTCCCCGCTCTGGCTCTGGTGAATACTATCACCCTCCCGCTCTTCTGACTGTACCCAGTGTTTGTATGTATCAATCAATCAATCAATCAATAAATCTTTAAAAAAAAAAAAAAAAAAAAATAAAAGTACCATGAATGTTAGGAGATAGAAACCTAAAAGGAGTAAGGAAAGCTGAAAAAGAGAATAGATGTGACAGTGAACCAGTCTTACAATGAAAAGAGTCAAAAAATGCTACATATAACGGGTAGGGGGAAAGTAAAATATTATTTCTTGTTTACAATCATTACGTTAACCAATAGCAAAATTAAAAAGAGGCACAATTATTTGGGAAGCAGAGATGGGATGTTAGTATAAGTATGCTAAATCTCTGTGAAATAGGAATATAAATAAGTAAATTTTAAAACCGATAAATAATGAAATAACAATATAAACATACTTTTAAAGAAATTGAGAAGACACTTTTTAAAGTCATAAAATGAAATAAAAATAAAGGCAATAAATCCAACACTATTAATAACGAGGCATGGTTTTCTTCAAAGAATGAGAGTGAGGGTAAGAAGAGATAAGCAGTTGCTCTTTCATATTGTTTGAGATTTAAGCAAGTGTGTATATTACTTCCATTAAAGAAAAAATAAGTGTTATTTTTAGGGACTAAAGGAGCCTCCTCCTGCCCTGAGGAGTCTTGTTCCAGTAGAAAACTGGTTACTAAAATATAAGTGAGCAAAGGAAGGAAAGAGGCAAAAGGAAGGGAGCAAATGAGGAAGGACAGTGACAAAATTTTTCTTGAGTGTCTATCTTGTACTGTGCATTTATCTGGGCGATTTACGTACACCATCTCATTTCATTTTTCTGCCTTTCCAGTGACTTCCCCTATTTCAGTATGAAGAAACAAAGGTTGAAAAGGTTAGGTAATTTATTCAAGATCACAAAGCTTCTAAGTGCCAGAGTCAGAAGTCAAGTCCAAGTCTATCAAAGTCTAAACTCACGTTCACTCTTTTATAGAAGGCACTCACTCACATGTATGTGCTAAACATGTTTGATTATGAGTGCGATTTCTAAGCTGGAAGCTGCTTTCCCGCTTGAGAACACTACAGGAGGGCAGGCAGATCTAGGACACAGCAGGCAGACAGGCTTCAGCCCCTTGGTGATACCTTCTCCAGAGGAGACGGCTGAGGCCTCAGTTTTGATGCCTGTGTACTGACACATTCAAAACTCTTAACAGCTGGTAAGATGAATGATTCATTTAAACCCATCCCAGGAATCCTGAGATCTTTCTCTTTGTTGCAGTGACACACAAGATTAACCAGGAAAGAGAGATGGTCTCCTGCAAATCCCCGCCACAGTCACCCTCCCACCTTTTGTTCTAGTTCAGAGCACTATGAGATTTGGGGATACACTAATTTGGCCATACTATATTTTAGCTGGGCCCTTGCTAGAAACCTTTTAAGGCATTTTTGGTTACTGATTTACTCCATTCCTTTCAGTAATTTTGTTAAACTCTCACCACCTCCTTACATTCCCAATTCCCCTTCCTCTTTTCTGACTTTCTCACCCCTCATTCTCTACCCCTCCTCTCTCCCGCCCGCTCCTCTTCCTTCCTCCTCTCCTCCTTCCTCCCCTCTCTTTCAATAATTTGCCTACAGTCTGATAACTTACAAGTCCATTTACCTCTATACTAAGCCATTCTTTCTTTCCTCCCAATTCTAAAGAGGGGCCCTTCTCCTGGGCACTGCTAACTCCTCTACTGTCATGATTCTCCTGTACACTCCCGCTTCATCTGAAATCTGCACCATCTCTTATTATCACTTCTCTGCTTTCTACTTTTCCTTCTCCAGGGGCACCTTTCCCTTACCCTAAAACATAACTAAACTTCTCTGACACAAGGAAAAATCACTGACTTTTGTGTGTGGGGGGGGGGGGACCCTTGCCGGCGGCCAGGGAAGGAACCAGTGCTGCAGAGGCTGCGTGCGAGCAGCCTTGCAGCCCAGCGCTCAACCGCTGCGCCACCAGGAGAGGCCCAGGGAAAAATCACTTTCTTTCTTCTCATTTGTACTCATCCATCCACAGATATTTGTGGAGCCTCAGAAAAACTTATGATGACAATACTTTGAGAAATAAAGATGGCCTCGCTCTGTGGCGCTTACAATCTAGGGTAGGATCAGATAGAAAGCAAATTATAAATACAAAATTTCAATTTGCCACAAATCCCAGGAAGGAAATAAATAGGACATGGTAATAAAGAAGGGGGAAGCCAGCAAAAAGCTCTTAAGATTGCATCACTTCCATTACTGGAATTTAGATTGTCATCTTTCACCTGGGTTCTAATGAACAAGTTGCCTGCTTACAAATCCCACCATTTGGTTCTTTTACATAATGCTACTACAGTTGAATGTCTAAAGCAGATCTGATCTTGCCTTCCCCTACATAAGTCTTCAGTGGTTTCTCAATGCCTGCAAGCCCAGACACTTGAGCCCAACATTTTAAAATGCAGAGGTGATTAAAAAGAGACAATGAGATCGCTATGTACAGAGACCAGTGCTGTGAGGAACACTTTGTGCTGCTTTCGACCTCCAGAATTCTCTTGTGCTTGTTATTTTTGCCAGTCAAACTCTGTTTTGATTGGTTTTGTTTAAACAGCCATCTAACGGAAGAGCTAGAGCACTAACATTCTCCTGTAGGACCACTAAGAATCCCTGAAACAGGCTGGGCTGTGGAATCTGCTAAGTGGAGAAGGAAGTGACTGAGATTTTGGAGAGTGAAAGGGCCACACAGAACTGTTCTTCAGGAGGAGCAGCAGGAAGGAGTTGTCTATGTGGACATCTAAACAAACATTTAATACAACTTCCTCTTTTTTGGCCCTTTTCCTCCAGCTGTTGCAGGAAGCCAAATTTAGCATTCTTCCTAAAAGGTTACTAGGAAAACTAGTTAATGAAAGCAAAAATAAATAAATGGATGGTTGGTGCATTTCTCATTTGGTGAAATAGGTTTCTGTGAAATCCCATTGAGTGAATTTGCTCCAAGGGGAATTTGACATAATGCTAGTTGACCAGTTCCACCAGAGGGAGGTGTTATGGGAGTCAACACTAATGCCATAAGCAGAGGACCTATAGCACTGTTTCATTTTTAGTATTTGGTAGAATATCACATCATTGATTTCCTCTGTATCAACTTGAGCATAGCCGAAAATGGGCCTAAACTTAGCTCGCCAAGCCTGCCCCTTGAAAGGGAACATGTAATTTAGTTTTAGGGTCTGATTGATTAGGAGCCTGTCAGGAGCCATCTTGACAAAGCAGATGCTATAATCTGTCAACGGTGAACCACAGCTGGCTCACCAGTTTGGAGAACTGACTGTTAAATTTTCAGTTTGCAAGTCAGTTGTTAAACACAGCAATCATTAAAAATTAAGTTATTTAAATTAAATAAATTAAAATATAAAAATAAATACTCAAAATGATCACTCCATAGTTGTTTTTTTTTTTTACCACATTTTACTATTATCTATGCTACTAGATTGTTTGCACCAATTATATCTATGTAACACATCTTTCCCAATTCTGCATTTGGTGATATCATATTGTTAGTTTAAAATACCAAGGTGGGACTATTTATATGACAGAATCTGAAAATACTACAAACAGGGCTTCTCCCACCAGAACTAACTGCTAACCAATTTGCAGCTCACCACCGCCTAGGGCCCATGGAGCAGGGTTGACTGCCTGCACCAGGAACCTAGAGGGGTTGCACCAGACCTCTGCAGTCCAACAGGCAGCATCAGTTGCAAAGAAGGGAATGGTCTGTGAGTTGCACCAAAAATAGGTTTCAACATCAGATACCAGCAGAACACTCTGGGAAGGACACTGTCTGCCTCAGTAGACACAAGCCAGAGAGCAGCACAAACCAGCCAAAACCCAGTAGAGACTAGCAAGGATAAAAAGGATTCCAGGGACCCCCATCTCCTCCCACCACTGTGTCATCACTTAAGCTTCCCATTGTGATGCAATAATGGTAAGAAATAGTGGGAAGGAGCAGAAACCTGGAAAATCAAGCACTTGATCCAAAAGATACAGATTTAAAGAAATGGCTTTCTTTATAGAATTCAACAAAAATTCATCTAGTGGCACTGAAATTGCCCCTGAACCCCAGGCTCAGCCACATGGAGAGTGGACCTTGGAGAAAGGGTGCTCTTTCATGAGAAGAGATCCATTTTAGAGGAAAGAAACTATATATTTTGTTTTTATTTTTGGTTTGGTTTTGCACATTAAGAAGGGTGTGTATTACATTCCTGCTGCAATGGTGATATTGAGTTGTTGTTATTGTTGTTTTTAAGAATAAACACTCAGTTTCTTACATTGCAGATGAAGACTCAAAAAGTTGATATAACTTACATTAGGTAAGTTATATCAGGATAGAGGAAGTCGGTCTCCAAAGGGACATTGGTATGACCATAGGGACTGAACCCTAGTGTCTACTGCCTGTCATTAACCCACTCAGGCCTTCCTTGAGCTCTTTTGCACGGTAGGTACTACAGCACATGACAGGGAAAAACCAGGAGAGGGTTCGGTCCCAGGGAAACCTCTGGAATGGACAACCTGAAAACCACATCAAGTCAGGAACTGCGTTTCTTCAGAGAATGACCATAAATATTTTAGGACCTCATACAAGAAATGGAATGTTACTGGAAAGAAAATTGAGGTCAGAAGTTAAGTGCATAAATCAAGAAGAAGGTAAATGGGCAATCAAGTTGGCAGCTCATAGAATGGAGAGTCCAGAGCCATGGCTAAGGCATGGAGCAGAGAGTCTGGACCATGTAGAACCAAATCCAAGAACACTGAGCACACACTCCTTTCATGAACTGCTCTGTTTATCTCACCAGCAGTATCATAAAGGAGCCAACACAATCATGCAACCAGCCTTACTCCAAAGTATGATCATTACTCATGCATTCCCTCCCACTGGTCTACATGCCCCAAGCCTGCTTTCTCAATCCTGCACTTATTTGCTTTGAAAACTTTTAGGATCCTCCCTGGTGGCACAATGGGTAAAGTCACACTATGAAGCTAGCCACAGCCACTGCAGCACAAGTTCGATTCCCGGCCAGGGTGCTACCCACATGGTGCAGCAGACCTCTCCTGTCTCTTCTGCTGCTCCCACCAGCCGTGTATTTCAGACCTCCCCCACACACACCTTTGGCCTGCACCCCGACTCTTGTATGCATAAATATTTAAAAAGAAGTATGAGTGTTTTATTAGTTTATAAATTTTTTTATTCATGTAGATTATTTTATATTTTGTTCTTAAGGTTTTTATTGCCACTCATGCTCTGACAGCATGAGTGGTAAAATCTCTATTACCATGATGATATGGATAAATGCATGTAAAACTCCATTTATTTGTTACCTAGACTTTTAACTCAATATTCAAAATGAACTCATCCTCAGTATTTTTATCTCTCTTCTTTTTTTCTGTAACTATTTTTTTTTAATTGAGATAACATTGGTTTACAACACTGTGTATGATTTAGGGAAATAGGTCAAACCTCTTTGGTGTATGTTATCACATCACAACCACCACCAAAGCATCACTAATCTTCCACCATAGTCCTTTGGGGCCCCTTACCCCTGTACTGCTCACCCCCCACGCTCCTCCTCCAGTAGCCAATGAAGATAACTTTAGAAATTCAAATCATACAAAAATGTTTATAAGAAAAGGCAGTAGTTACCTTCCCCACCTCACCTCCTTTCTTTGTCCAGCTCTGCACACTTTGCACTGAACTTCTATAAATGTTCAAATGCCCCATGCCCTCCCTTGGCTCTCACAGCACAGCACACGCTGGAACCTATCCCAGTATTTCTCTCCTGGTTTTATTATCCCAGAAAGAATGGGAGGAGCCAAGCATAAAGGTCCAAAGATATAGCATCTTAGTGAATACAAATAGACTGCAATTCAGAGCAGGCAAGGAGGGAAGGAACCCAGCCCCCTTTTGTTTCACTGATTTCCATGGGAGGATGGATAGTTTCTCCCCTTTGTGTGCTGTGTATTGTATACTTTGCCAGCTCAAGTGAATGAGTCAGCACCTCCCTCCTCCCTTACTTCCCATCTACTGCTTGGGTGGTTCTCTATAACCTTGCCGACAAATTTGAAGACTAACAAGTACTCAAACACAATTTGGGTTCAAAGACACATTTTTCCCTCTCAGTAGCAGAAGTTTGTTCTGGACTCTGGTGCTGTAATGATTTAAGTATTCCTTTGTTTACCATCCTAAAGGACATCATTCATGTATTTATTCATTGAACAAATATTTGTTAAGCATCTGCTCTGTGCCAGGCACTCAGTCAGCGTGGTGGACATAGTTCAATTTGCAGTCTGTGTCTTTGTCTTACTAGACTTCCTGGAGAGGAAGATGAGAAAGCTACTCTCAGACAGTGGGGTGGGAGTTCTCATGAAAGCAAGGTCCCATGGCAGCACTGGGAGTAGTGTTGCACTGCTGGCTCGGTGATTAGGGACATTTTTCCAGAGTGGGGACACAAAGGTAGGTTTTAAAGGCCAAATCTTAACTTGAGGGTTTGCAGAGCATCTAGAGCATCTAGAGGCCTCGAGTGTAGTTGGAACAACCTTCCTGTGATAAGCATGCCCAAACCGATGATGGATATTCATAATATCTTGACCATACCTGTCGATTCTGGATTAAAAGCCTAAGAACTGGATTTTTAGACCATGGCATCTGCATCCCATCAGATTTGGGTTGTTATAAACCAGTTGCCAGTTGAGAACTTCAAAATGGAATATTACTTCAGAACTAAATAATCACCTGGTTCTAGAAGCCCACCTTCTCATGGTTCTTTGGGTGCATCTGGACTTCTGATCCAGCTCTGCTGCTTCCAGAAACACAGTTCAATATTTGTCACTTCCTTCCTCTTAGGAGGGTCTGAGCACACCATGGCCCTAAAAGCAAAAAAAAAAAAAAAACATGCTTCTCAAAGCTACCATTTCAAGAAATTATATGAAAGACAAAGGAAGCAGGCCAGTAGGACATATGGAAGTCCCCCAGAACTCCAGCCAGTCTCCCCCTAAGCTTCTACTTTGGCATCTCATCCCTTTAAACACTTTGGTAATTATTAAGTTGAGATTCAGTCCAGGAAAATATTTGGAATAATTAAGTTCCACTTTTTTTTTTTATTTTGATGGGGTGGGGGTGGGAATAACTAATTACATTGAAGAATATAAAAGTCTGAACCAGTTCTGAAAAGCTGAGAGATTGAAATGTCACAAATTTGTATGGGATTAGATATGTCTTTAAAGAAAGGAGTGAGAAAGGAGGTGTGATAAAAGAGATAGTAAAGACAACAGAAGAAGGAAGCTAAGGAGGTGACTGAGCTAAGGAGGGCAGGGGTCTGGACAAGTGGGCAGAGAAAATAGCAAAGCTAGGGCTATATAAGTGAACTATATATTGGGAAATGTGTATCAAAAACCATCCTGACAAGAGGCAAAAGATATAAGAAGACATGATAGCAAACTATGGGTGACACCATGCTCGGTCCACAGAGAATCATTCTGATTCTGACTTATGGTAAAAACTCCAACCAAAAACCAGTCAAATGTGTCATTCCTATTATCTTCTATACAACCACTTCTTCTAGTTAACCCACAGTCTCAGCATGGTTGCTCCAGCAAAAAACATACAACTGTGACAAGACACAGGTTTCCACGTTTATTACACAGAGAAGAGTTGAGGTCTGTTTGTTTTCATAGTTAAAATTAAATTTCCTCTGGCATGCTTTTGTGAATTGCTTCTGAAGTTACTCCTCCATCCCTCTCTGCCTCATTTTCTCAGGGGAAAGACTGAACTCAACAAAGAACCCAATTATTCTCCATGTGTAAGAGAAAGGGACTACAGTAATTTTGAGAAATCATTCCAGAATTTGGCTCATGGCATAAAAAAATCACACACACACACACACACACACACACTCACTCACTCACTCACTCTCACACATCCACACACCATCCCTGCAAGCCTTGATCTTAAACAGCATTTCAAAAACAATCCACTAAGAAGACAAATCCAATTTTATCACAGAAGAGGACACTAATTACCAAATTGTCTATTGGGCCCACATTGGTAGGCCTTTCCTGCATATTTCATCACCATAGTGTCCACTGGAAATTGTAACATAGCATTTTAGAGATTAATCCACTGGTAAGGGGAAGGTCTGTTCAAATTTTCACCTAGCATTGAGAATTCTATCTTTCCAATTAATAAAAAAAAGTCAGAGGGGGGATTTTCTACTCGTGTGTATCTTCTGACAAAAATAGATAAGAAAATATTGCTGTATCCTAGGAGTTCAGAATAAAACTGATGAGAACACACTCAATAATGTGTTTTGAAGCACCATTGGATACTACTTACTGATTTTAATTGTCAATAGTAAATTTGGAAAACCTTGTTACTTAGAAACCATTATTTATTTTTCTCCATGAGCTTTGGAAAGTATTGATTTGGAAATACAAATTTATTTGCCCACTGAGTCCTTTGGAAAACATGTTCTAGTTCTCTTTTTGATCCCAGCTGTCCTCCTGGTTTTATATAAAAATTAATTTCTTTTGGCATTACATGCATGTATTCATCTAAGACATATATAAGGCTCAATTGCATCTCTCCAGAGTTTTGCAAATGCTAATACTGAGTCTTTCTGAACAGGGCAAACTTTAACTCCATGTGGGAAGGACTGATTAATAAGAACGATTGTGGATCACTTTAGCAGAAATAAGGAGTTTTCTTTGGGGTTAAAGGAAACTAGGTAAGCAAAGGTATGTGAAGGTATACACCGAGGAAGCACTTTTCTTATAGATACAATGCCAAACAAATTCTGAAACTGACTACCGAGGAATATATTTTTTTTTTTTAAAAAGCCTGATGCTTTTTTTTTTTTAAAGATTTATTTATTTATATAAGCACTGGGTACAGTCAGAAGTGCGGGAGGGTGAGAGAATTAACCAGAGCCAGAGCAGGGAGCAGAGCAGAGCAGGCAGAGGGACCAAAGTACATTGCTGAGGGGAGCAGCAGGCAGCAGGAGAGGTCTGCGTGCCATGTGGGACCCTCCTCTGGTGGCAGGATTGCAGCAGGGGATCGAACCGGCGCTGCAGAGGCTGCGGGCAGCTTCGCAACCCAGCGCTCAACCACTGCGCCACCGGGGAGGCCCCTGAGGAATACATATTTTAGCGGATGCTTAAAGAATTATCCACGTTATATGACCATTTCTTTTAAATTATTTAAGTCATAAGAGTTTTGATAAATGTCCATTATTGTGGAACTTTTTGCAAAGATAACTAAGAATGTGGGCTCCAATGAGAACTCACTCTCTAGTCATTTGGTTACCCTAGGTCTTAGGGTAGTCAAGCTTCAGGAGCATAGAGAGAACATGCAACATGCAATACTGCAACCTTGAATGGCCAATATTTTTTGTTCAACTATCACCAGTTTTACTGCTGAAGAACGAATTTGGGTGAATTTTCTCTCACAGGAATGTTAAGTAGAGATGTTAGGTAAAGGTGCTGCTGTGTAACAAACTACCTTCCCCCAAGCATAGCACAGAGTTTCTGGTTAAACTGTGACCAGGACAGCAGTTTGTTTGATTAAGAAACAATGCTTTGTCAATTATTTCAGATTCTCCAGGAAATAACTGGTCCAGGTCATTTTGCTACAGGTCAACCCCAGAGGAGATGGGAGGTGGGAAGGGGTGATCTGGGTGTGAGTCCTCATCTATGCACTTAAGAACTTCCACTACAGAAGTCAAAGAGTCAAGAAATCCTACTCTTGCCCCACCAATTATGGTATTTTAAGTTTGTGACCTCAGGGTGCTCCTGCCCGAGACTCTGAATCTTAATGATATGAAGATATTTTTGGAAACCAGAGATAGAAAACTTTGTCAGTTTCAGAGAAATGACCACTTTGTCAATTTCAGAGAAATGACCAAGATCACAGTCCCTAAACACGACTGTTGCTATTTCCCTAAATACCTGATGACACTGATCTATAAACAAGGAAACCACTGACTTCCTTTACCTTGTGTGAAGGTGCTTTGACCCCCAACATCTAGAAATCTTCTCAATTGGCTTCTCCCAGGACTTCCCAACTGGACTTGTGGCTTGTTTCGATTTTTAACTTCTTTTTCTTTTGTTTCTCTAGAAATCATTTTATAATATAGGCTCACCTTTGAATCCATCTACAAGAAACTTCTAGGAACTCTTGGACACTGATATAAGATTGAAGTAGAAAAATGGATGGAAGTTTCCAAGAATCTGCGGTGGGGTCAGAAAAGGACTGTCTATTACAGAGAAACAACCCAAATTCAAGGCAATTTCATGAATTGAAAGTGGGGTCAGAAAAGATTATGAGCCAGAGGTGGGGGCAAAGAAGGTTATGGGATAGTTAAAGAAAACTATCCCACCTGATTCCCAAGGCAATAAATTCTACAAAAGAATAAACCTCACCAAGAACAACGTACATAAGAAGCCCCCTCCTGCCTGTGCAATGCAGATCTTGTCCTTTGGAAACAGTGCAATCCCCATAGAAAGGGGATGTTCCAAGTTTCCTGCCCCACCCAAGGAAGGGTGGAGCTGAGCAGTGAGGAGAATCTAAAAAGGACTTGGGAGAGAAGACTGGAGAGGAAAGAAGACTTGAGGAGGCGGGTGGAGCATACAGACACGTGTGTGTGTAAGAAGCTGTGCTTATTTCTCAGCCGGGGAACTGTACCAGGGGCTTGGGGAACATGGAAGGAGACACTTGGGGAACATGGAAAGAGACATGGGTGAGAGAACATGGTGAGAGACATGGGTGAGAGAAACTATGGGGAGGCTGACAAGGGCAGCCTTTATCTTGACTTGTATTTTGATTTTGCTCTTTCCTTTCAGATTTGCCTAGTGCCTTCTGCTGCTTTACCTTTGGTCCCCACCTGACGGTGCCTTAGATTTGAGGCAAGGTTTTAGGTCTCAGTGCCCCTGTTTTGGGCCAACCCTGTTTGGCTGGGCATTTACCCATGAGAGGATGGGTAGCTTTGGGTCTTTCATGGGGAAACTATTTTAAATATATTCTTTCTCTTCTATTGCACATTAATTGTATTAAAGTTCTTTTCTATTGAAGATCTTAGGCACTAGAGTATGCTTTTGGTCTTTATGTGGCAGATGGCAGAATTCATTTAGAGCAGGCAGTTTGGGGGTTTCTGGGGTGCCCCTCAGCCTGTCCTCTAACACTTTAAGACTGCTCAGTTTTTGGTCTATGCGGCAATCTCTCTGTACTTTTTCTCTTTTCCTTAATAAACATGTTATGTGCTGATGAACTGGAACATCTGCTGAATTCTTGCTCAAAGGGACCAATAACTACCCCTACCACCACCAAATTCTGTCATCTGAAACCCATCAGACACAACTGTACTTGGACAGATCAGCTTTTAGGACGGAGAGAATGGTTCTACAAAATTAATGAACAACTCAACTTCTGAATTGTGGAACTTCTTGAGAAGTTCCAAAGGTGGGACTAAATGGAACACAAACCTGCCACCTCAAACATGTCTTTGGCAAGAGGTTTAGTTTATGGGAGGGGTTCTGAAGGCTGTTTGAAAGTAGTTTTTAACATTTATATCTAAACTTCTCTCTGGAAGTGTCTATTCCAGCTAGACATAATCCTCTATGTCTTCCTTGAAGAAGGCAGAAGTACATTTGTTCTCCCCAATAAAAGTCTCAACTGACTTCCCGTTTCTAGCTCAACCTCTTTTATCCTAGTTAAACTATTTAAAATGGCATCTAAAGAGAGTTACTCAGTCATACTGGGTTTATAAGAGGCATACATATTAAGTTTCTCTATGGTTTTTTTCTCTTAAAAGAAAAAAAAAGGAATGGCACAAAGATAAAGGGGCAGTTGAAAATTAATTCATAGTAGCATTGAAAGTCCCAAGATTGTGGCAGTGGGTTGTATGTAAGATGCCAGTTACAGCATGCTAGCTGCCCTGTTCTTTGGTATTACATTTATTGCAATTACCACTGCCCCGTCTACCTTCACCAAGCCTAGTTAACCATCTTACTGATTCTGAAAGCTCCCACATACCATTCCAGTAAATTCTGTTTCCGTGTAGGTTAATCTGAATTGACTTTTGTTGCTTATAATTAAGAGCTCTGAGTAACACGGGGAATGAATTGACAGTTCCCAAATGAACTGACTTGTAGATAATAAACAAAGATACTCAACCTCACTACTAATCAATTAAGAATGAATAAAGAGTACAAAATATACCTTTTCATTAAATTATCAATGATTAAAAGAACTATTACAATATAGTGTTGGCAAAGTAGTAGCGAAACAAGCAATTTTAGTAAACCATTAATGGGAATATAAATTAAATAGTTTTCCAGAACACAGATTAAAAATGTACACCAATATTTTAATTAGGCACACTCTTTCATCAGCAATTTCACAGCTAGCAATTTGTCTAAAAGAGATCATTAGTCAGTCAAGATACAGCATTAATGTTTATATAAATACACTACCTATAATTTTTAAAATTATAAATAAATGGTGCTGGGAAAACTGGGTCGCTACATGCAAAAGAATGAAGCTTGACCACCACCTCACACCATACACAAAAATCAACTCAAAATGGATTAAAGAACTAGACATAAGACCTGAAACCATAAAATATATAGAAGGAAATATAGGCGAAACACTACGTGATTTGCACATCAAAGACATCTTTACAGACACATCACCCAAAGCAGTGATAGTGAAGGCAAAGATAAACAGCTGGGACTACATCAAATTAAAGAGCTTTTGCACAGCAAAAGAGACAATAACCAAAACAAAGAGAAACCCCACCAACTGGGAGAACATTTTTGCACCCAACACTAATGATAAAGGACTGATCACAAAAATCTGCAAAGAGCTGATGAGACTCAACAACAACAAAGAAAATAATCCAGTCAAAAAATGGGCAGAAGAGCTTAAAAGAAACTTCTCTGAAGAGGAAATGCAAATGGCCAACAGGCATATGAAAAAATGTTCAACATCACTTGTCATCAGGGAAATGCAAATCAAAACTACCATGAGATACCATCTTACACCAGTGAGAATGGCACATATTAAAAAAACTAGCAACAACAAATGTTGGCGAGGGTGTGGAGAAAAAGGAACTCTTCTGCACTGTTGGTGGGAGTGCAAACTGGTCCAACCACTGTGGAAAGCTGTATGGAGATTTCTGGACCTACTAAACATAGAGCTTCCATATGATCCAGCAATTCCACTCCTAGGTATTTACCCAAAGGACACAGAAACATCAATTCCAAAGAACACCTGCACCCCTATGTTTATAGCAGCACTGTTTACAATAGCTAAGCTTTGGAAACAACCCAAATGCCCAAAAGTAGATGACTGGATCAAGAAGATGTGGTACATATATACCATGGAATATTACTCAGCATTCAAAAAAGATAAACACATGCAATTTGCAGCAACATGGATGGCGCTGGAAGGGATCATGCTCAGCGAAATAAGCCAAAAAGAAAAAGAAAAATACCTGATGGTCTCACTCATAGCAGGAATCTAGAAAACTTAAATAAGGGACCAGGAAAATGAATAACTATAAGAAAGTAAAAATCAAAATCAACAAAAAACTATGAACCAGAGACACTTTTAGGGGGGCGGGGGTGGGAGGGGAGGGATTGGGGTCAGAATGGGGGGGCTGCAATTGTATGGGGAATATAACAATAAAATTTATTAAAAAAAAAAATAATAAAATTATAAATACCCATATCAAGAGAAAAATTGTTAAATTATTATAAATCCCTACAAAAGAATATTATTAATTTGAGTATTATATCTCTATTTACTGAGAAACATCTCAACATTCACAGAAGAGTTTGCGAGGAATAAATGTGTAATTTTGTATAAAATTACTAAGAATTCTAAGATGTCCCCTGTGATATTATACACATGATTATGTTATATTACATAGAAAAAGGGATTTTACTGATATAAGATTAAATCCAGTTGACTTTGAGTTAATCAAAAGGGAGATTATCCTATTGGGTCCTATCTAATTATGTAAACCCTTTAATATCAGAGCTAGTGGCAGGAGAACTCAGAATTTCAAAGCACAACAAAATTTCAAAGTGCTTTTATTAGTTTGAAGACAGAAGCATAAGTGGGCAGACTGAGGAGTACACCAGGACCCACAAATTTGCATGCTCTAAAGGGATTCTGCCATTCACTGTAAAAAGACAAAGCATACTCTTAGCATGAAAGATATGTAATAGAATGGTTGTGTATAGAGAGGGAAGAAGAGAAAGAATTAAAGTTTCCCAGTGAAAACATCCAAAGTAACCCATCCCCTCATAGGTAAATGCCCAGCCAAACAGGTTGGCCTAAAGTGGAGCTGCCGAATCCCAAAATCTTGTTACAAGTCTAAGGCACCTTCTGGCAGGAAACAGAAGGAAAGGGGAAGAAGGACCCTGACAAGTCTGGAATGAAAGAAGCAAAATTAAAGTACAAATCACATGTCTCACACCCATGTGAGAGACGTTTCCAATTGTCTCTATGAGTCTTCCCCCACATATCTTCTACCATGTTCCCAAGTCCCTGGTATAAGCCCAAAGCTTAGAATCAAGCAGACCCTTCTTCTCATCTCTCTGCTCCATGTGTCTCCTCCTATTTCTCTTCTCCTGCCTTCTATAGTTTCACCTGCTGCTTAGCTATGCCCTTCATTAGGTGGGACAGGAAACCTGAAACCTCCCCCTTTTATGATGATCCCTCTATTATAGAAGGAAGCCATGGAAGGTTCCTGAGAGTGAACTCCAGCCAATAGCCAATAAGCAAAGAAGGATGTTGCTCTAAAAGCTGTAAGGTAAAAAAGTCTCTAAATAAGAGCTCGGCCTGGCTGACACATTGATTTCTGCCTTGTGAAACCTTAAACAGAACTTATTTGAGCCCATCATATTTTTTTCAATTAATTACACAGCAATAAAACACTAATTCAAAAATCCTAAAATTAATATATAAACCATATGTATAAATAACATAATACAACTATATTTAGTTAACTATATAACTCGTTATAAAGTATATATGTTACATGTTAAGTGTGTATATGTATGTATGTGTGTGTACATACATACATATACATATATATTCTACATATCAGAAAAATATATTTTAATATAAGGACAAAATGAAAATCATGTAATGAACCTGGAAGTTATTTCAATCTCTATGGATTTCTGAGCTTATAAAGGATAGAGGCCTTCCTACTCTGATCAGAAACCAGAGAAATGAGGTTTTAGGTTTGCTGGATTTGGGTTTTTTCTCCCCTCTAATCCAGAATCAGGAAGAATTTCAAGCATAGAAAAAAGGAAAAACAGAATCATGAATTTAGAATAAAGAACTCTGTGTTCCAAAGTAATGTTAACAATTACTTATAAACTATTCTAGGCTTGTTTCCTCATTTGGGAAGTGGAGATATAGTAATACCTAATGTCAGGCTGATGCAAGATTAACTATAATAATATAAAGATTAACTATAATAATGGTTGTGAAAACATACAGCACAGTGTCATATAGATGATAATAACCATCTGTAGGGTAAGGTAAAAGTATCAGGCTTTTCTGCCCTCCCGCCAATAGGATAGATGAGGGAACCCTGTGGTCCTGAATGCATGCCTGATAGCGGGCCCCTGAAGTGGGTATACCTGGGCTGAGAGACTGAGTTTATAAGGGCGGCATCAAGGGGACGCCAGCAGAAGCCGAAAGAAGAAGAGAAGCAGAGAGCCCAGATAGAGTGAGGATTTGCTGGGGGCTGGGAGGACTGCCAGCCTCCCGGCCCCCTAGCACCCCTGCCTGCCATATGCCTGGTAAATCTAAATAAAAGACCTGCAAAAGCCACTGAGGGCTCCAGGACGCCTCCTTTACCCAGTCTGGTGGATCAGAAAACCTGCCCTGTGTCATTCCTGCCCCTACACCATCACATATCAAGTACTTAAAATTTTCCAGGCACCATTCTATGTGTTTTAAAAGGTTGCAAATATGTGATGCACACAGACATTGCCTGAGAGCGTTTTAGATGTGTGGAAAGTCTGAGGCCCCACCCAGATCTGCTGAATCATGAACTGCATTTTAACAGGATTTCCAAGTAATTTATGTGCATATTAAAGTTTGAAAATTGCAGCTTTATCCTAGGAAGAAAATGCTACATCATACATTTTACATGTGAAAAAGTTGAGACTTAAGGTAATTAGCCCAAGGTTAATAAGACTTGATCTGATCCTAGAGAGTGAAGCTTCAGAGCCCTTGAGCTTAACCACTGGGCTCTAATGCCTCACATGGCAGGTGTCTGAACAAAGACAGCTGATCTTAATTTTAATTCGATAGCCATTTCACTGCCATCGCTGGGGTAGCAATAGCCTGGAACTCTTTTCCAAACTGTAAGGAAGAAAATAGGAGTCAGTTTTAAAGCAATGGGGGTACTGAGTTAAAATAGATTTAGAATAATACCTTATTCCTTCTCTTTTTTCTTACCATTTATAATTTTTAAATGTTTCTGCATGTGTTAGTATTAATCTAACTATCTGAATGCACTGTTCTTCCCTTCTTAGTAAAAAGCAGAAAGAGATACAATGCTAACAGGAATCTCACATTCCCTGAAATACACTTGGTACATATTCTATCTGTAAGGTCAGGTGGATAATAAGTATGTATTTGGTTCAAACAGAAGCCCAAAGTGATCATATTTTAAATCTTTGATTGTTATAAATAACTAACAATTGTATTTTAGCTTACAGTTGTTTTCCTATATTAGTTACCAAAATTCTGACAACAACCCTGATGGCTAATAGTATTATTCCACTCTTTTAAATAGGAAAATGAGGTTTGGTTAGGGGTAGAACTGGGGCTTGAACTTATGCTTGGAAATTTGTCCAAATCTATCAAGTACATTACCATAAAACAGTTACTCCCACTGATTACCTGTTAATTACAATTCCAATAATTACAACTAAATGGTAAAGGCCAGTCTGAAATGCTGGATTATGAATTTTAATTATATTTAAAGAAATACACATTCATTTTTAATGAAAGTAACATGCCCCTGGTAGATGTAAAAGACTTAAATATTTTCCCTACATTTCTTTTTATATTATTAATTTGCATAGCTTTATCTTCATAAATTATGCAACAAAATGACATTTGTGAAATCAGCTGGCACATGAGAAACTGTGTGAAAGTTATTTAAAATGGAAACTGAAAACTTTAACCCAGCAATTGTCCAATCTATCTATCACAAATTTTATTTCTGAAATTAAATACGAAAAATTATTTTTTGACATTACTTCAAAAAGAAAATAAATTACTGCAAACTATATGGTTAACAATGTTCAGTTATACTTTGGTCACTTGTGACTCTCTTTTGTATGTGAAACACAGTATAGGTGTAAATGAATGACATTGGCAAGAATGATCTACCATATTGTTAGCTATAGCTACTCTGCTTGCTAATTTCAAAGGTTTCTTAAATTTTGTTAAGTGTCAATATCTTGAAGAAAAAAAAAACAACAGAATTATTTGCCCAAACATGGTCATTTAAGTTATATCTTCCTAGCTCTTTCCTGAACACACAGGGTCCTAAACTGAACATGTGTCCTTTAGCACTCAATATAGTTTTATAGCAAATTTCATCCATTTGATGAAGACTCAAGCATAAAATATTTTCTGCATACAAAAAATTCTCAGATTTGAATTGCTAAAGATTCTAAACTCCCTTCTCAAAATCTAGAAATGAAGGATGGGTATTGTATTGCCATGGAAGTGGAAATAATGAGATTTAGGATCTTTTTGGGTCCTGCTGTTCAAGCTCTCTTCCTGCTGTGGTACATGTGTATGCCTTAACTAACCGAAAAGTAAAGTCAAATAAATGCTCTCCTTTGTTTTGAAAGGCATGCAATGCTTCTGCAAGATTGCCAGGGTGGAACCCTTCTTTTGTCAACCAGACATAAAGGCAAACAGTAGTTTCTGTAAGGCTTCTCCAGTATAATAGTTCACTGTTACTGTATGGATAGTGAGAGGAATGTGCCCTTCTTTTTCTATTTTTCTAGCTGATGGAGAATAGGCAGAAAATAGGCAGAAAAAGAGAAAATCTATTTGATCTTGTGAAGAGTGTTCTTGATGACAGCTACTCTTCTCTGCTTGCTAATTTCAAAGGTTACTGATGTTCTCTTAAGAAAGATCTCATTTCTCTATCTTAAAAAGTTAAGCAGAGAAAAACTAGGGAGAAAAACTACTAACAAGTCCAGAGAAGTATTACAAAAACAAACTACCAAGGGTTTACTATGGGCTAGGCTTTATAAATCAGTAACAATAACATTATCAAGAACTAGCATCGACTAAGTACTTAGCACTTGCTAGGCACTATTATGAGTGCTTTACATGTGTTAACTTATTTGACTCTCATAACCTTACAAGGTAGATATTGTGTTATGCTCATTTTAACAGTATAGTGGAAAAAGCACAGAGAAGTTATGAAGCCTGCCCAAGACTACACTGCCAATAAGTACCAGAGGCAGGACTTTAATCCAGGCAATGACTTTAGAGTTTGTACTTATTACCTCTCTGCCATTATCTCATGTAACCCTTACAACATACTCCATTATTGTTATCATTCTATTAGAATTCTTATTTTTGAAAAATCAGACTATTCTTAGAGAGTGTCTTCTTTAAGATCACTCAACTGTAAAGGAGATAAACTGGTATTTAAATCCAGGCCCTACTGGCACCAAGCTTTGGTTCATTAAACATTTGAGTTTGAAAAATTAAAATGATATAATCCACTGCCACCCTAACTAATCTGTACATAGTGTTTAAAGGCAGAATGTAATAGGGGAGAAAAGTCTCTGAAGTCAGGCTGATAATTAGAAAAGACTAGTGATGACAGCCCATGATATTCAAAGTAAAATCTTCACCACCAGGCCTCTTCCCTAAAGGAAATGTCTGAGCAAAGGAAATGCTTCTCATCTTGAACCAATGGCTGTCATTCTCTAAAGGCTATTATTTATTCCAGAATCTAATGTTCTCAGTCTTTATCACAATCTCATGGGGTCTGGGACAAGGAAGGGAGTTGAGGCATAGAATCAATAATACATCTGAAACAAAGCCACATATTACAAGTAGAACTAATTATTTAAACCATACCCGGAAAACAATAAATAAATAAGCTATATGTAGGTCTTTGTAGAAAAGCCAAGAGATTCAACAGTAACCTCCAAAAAACTTGCTTGAAATAAAAGAGAACTAGAAACGGTTAAGATGAATAGAAAAATAATGGGAAGAAAAATTCAACCTGAAGAATTAAGTTATGGGTTACTTTTCTCCTCTACTTCTCAACATTTTTTCTGAATTTACTAATTTTTTATCAATGCATATGTCACTTTTTAAATAAAATAAAAATTCTAAACTTTAAACAAATACCTGGTTGTAAATTTAAGATGAAAAAAATAGCTAATGATGTAACTGAATTTTTTATTTATCAACATGGTGCCCTAAAAGAAGTTACTCATAGCTACCTAAATTGCTTCCAAAGTTAATTCCCATTTGGTTATACTTTTCTAAACAGGCCATGCTTTGAGTCACAGTGGCAATTTTAACTGGTTACCTATTAAAGTTTTGTTGAAAAAAAGGAGATAAAGATACTATTGGAAAGGAAGATCAGAAAACAGAGAGCCTGAATATTTTGCTATCTCTAAAATTAGAACATTAGAATGAATTTCTACCATTAGGCCACCTTAAGGGGGCTTTTCCCAAAACTCTTCCCTAGAAGCCAGTTAAGCAACTACCATCATGTATATTTGGTTAAATCCTTATCGTTAGAGACAGAATATATAACTGGTTATGTTTTTCTACATTGTTCCATTCTTATAAATTTTCTTCATTTAACTTTCTAATAATTTCCATTAATTACCTGATTTTTTAAAAAAAAAATTTAAAGATTATTTATTTATTTATACAAGAACCGGGGTACAGGCCAGATGCACAGGAGGATAAGAGGATTCACCAGAGACAGAGCGGGGAACAGAACAGGCAGACTGATGAAATACACTGCTGAGAGGAGCAGCAGGCGAGACAGGAGAGGTCTGCCATGCCATGTGGGACCTTTGCTGGCTGGCCGGGATTGAACTGGTGCTGCAGAGGTTGCGGACAGCTTCACAGCACTGCGCTCAACCACATGCACCACCAGGGGAGGCACTGATTTTTAAAAATTTATACCTTCAAACTTTAAATCCATATTCCATTTCAGATGGGAATCTATCATATTTAAATCTGATTGATTTAAATATTTTGCTTTTTACCTCAGGAAGCCAAACTAAGTATAGAAAAGCAGAAAACATTGACAAAAATGGGTAAAAAAAAATCTAACTTTAGAACTTTATTATTTGTTATCCACTACATTTCTCAGGAAAGTGAATCCCACTTCAGATGAATAATAATACAAAGAAACAGAGACTGAAATGCAGGTCAAATCTTTATGTGATGAAATCTTCCATATTAGTAGGAAATAGGTACACACGTGCACACACATGCACGGACACCATCCAAACAGACATCTGGTGTGTTAGATTGTTACCATAGACTGGGTAGCTTAAACAACAGAATTTTATTTTCTCACACTTCTGGAGGCTGAGTCCAAGATCAAGGTCTTGACAGAGATCTTAAGAGAGGTCTTAAGGCCTCTGCTTCTCTCTCCTTAGCTTATAGATGACCACCTTCTTGGTGTCTCACATGATCTGTCCTCTGTATGGACCAGTCCTTGAAGTCTCTCAGTGTATCCTAGTCTCTACTTCTTTTTAAAACACTAGTCAGATTGGATTTTGACACCCCCCCCCTTAGAGACCTATTTTAATTTAATTTCCTCTTAAAAGGCACTGTCTTCAAATAGTCATGTTCTGAGGTACTAGAAATTAGAGCTTTAACATATGACGGGGGGTGGGGGGGTGATGGAGAAAGGTGGAGGTGAGGTGAGGTAAGGATATAACTAAGCCCTTAACATATAAGAAATAGCAAACTAAATATAATCTATTCCTATTGTTGAACCAGTGAAAAATCCATAATAAAGTAACATTGTGATTGCTTAAAAGAATGGTTTCTGAAACTTGGCACTATTGGCATCTTCAGCTAGATAATTCTTTTTGTAAAGGGATATCCTCTGCGAAGTGTCATGTTCAGTAGCATCCCTAGCATCTACTCAATAACTGTCAATATCACCATCCCACCCATCCCTGAGTTGTGGCAACCAAAGTTTTCTTCAGGCATTGACAAATTCTCTGGGAGAAATATTACTCTCCCCCTTGAAAACCACTGCTTGAATATTAATCAGCTATTCAGTCAAAGCTAATAAGAGGAAAGAAGGAGAAAACAATGTTAACCACCCTTCCTATATTGTGACAAGGTGATTTAATTGAAGCATTTCAACAAATCACCACAGCATCTTTAGAAATTTCATTTAGCAACTTCCATTTTCTAGATTGGGAGGTGAATTTGAGAGGACAAGTAATTTGTTGAATTGATCGTGCAGTTGGTAAGTTGTGGAATAAAGATATAAATGTAAATGAGTATTTAAAATCAAAAGTCTGTGTTTTACTATTAAGATGATGACATTGTCTTGCACCTACACAAAAATCACACATACTGGCATACATACTGACAAAAAGACCCAAATCCTTAACCCTGTATGGGTCACACATACACAATGGTAGTGTTGTCATTTTGAAGTCATAAGAAATTTCTTATTTTAGTGATTAACAGGAGTGAAATTTCTACTCTGCTATCAATCAACTCTGAATTGGGCAAATTACCTTTCTGCTTCTTTCCCTGTAATAATGGGTACCTCATGGGTGTTGTAACATTTTAATGAGATAATATATATTAACTTCTTAGCAAAATGCCTGGGACATAATAGGACTCCATAAAGGTTAGCTATTAATATTTATATGTCAAGGCAAATAATTCCACCAAACACAACTGCTGGATGTTTTTATACAACCAAATAACTGGTGTATAAGATAACATAACAAAGAACCACAAATTGAGTGGATTAAGCAACATAAATTTATTCTTTCATAGTTCTAGAGTCCAGAAGTCCAAAATGAAGGTATAAACAGGGCCACATTCCCTCTGAGACTCTGGGTAGAATCCTTCCTGGCCTCTTTGTGAGCTTCAAACAATGGCTATCAGTCCTTGGTGTTTATTCACTTGTAGTTTCAAGTCTCTGGTTATGTCTTCAAATGGTATTCTTTTCTGTGTGTCCATGTTCAAATTTATCTCATCTTGTTAGGACAGAATCTATAGTGGACTAGAACTCATCCTAATCCAGTACAGCACCATCTTAACAAATTTTATCTGTAACTACCCTGTGTCCAAATAAAGTCATATCCTGAGATACTGGGGGTTAGGACTTTGTATCTTTTGGGGGAACACAACTCAAAACCATAACACTGTAGATGTGTATCACATTATTTCTACTTCTGCTCCTCTAATGTCTTTGAGACAGACCCTTATGAACACTTAATTATTAGTGTCTACTGTGCTAGTCAGTTCTCAGCACTTTAGCTTCAAATACACAGATTGATAAACAAAGACCTCTGACCTTTTGGAAATCAATTATTTCCATTTTAATACAATTCTCTCTAAATATATAAAATAGCTTACATTTACTTGGGGCAATTACTCTATGTCAGGCACTGTTCTAAGTGTTCTATGTATATTGCTTTTTTAAAGCATCAGAATAACCCTATAGGGTAGATATCAAGGGGAAACCTATTTCACTAAGGCCGGAGGAATTGAGCAAATGCACCAAAATTACACAGTGAGTAAGAGGAGCAAATCTAGAACACAAACCAATCAGGCTGGCTCAGAGCCCAAGTTCACATCCCTATACTTATTTTACAACATCCTTTATGGATAAGACATCGACAGAATGGGAAGTATATATTGAAAGTTCTATAACAAAATAGTCTCTAAATGCTGTGATTTTTCCATAGTATCTGCCTATCCCCAAACGCTAAACCCTTATCAGCAAATTTTTATATATAATAGAGATTTCTGAGTTATTAGGTGTAAATCAATCAAGACAATACATTGAATCATACATCATGCTGAACATGTATATTTTCAGAAATGATTTCGCTTCATTTTCATATTCCCTTTTGTTGACAATGACTCTTAATTCATAAATTTACTTGTTGACAGATAATTTCCAGGTAACTAAGTGATACAGAATTATAGATAATTCCTCCATAGCATCTCTCTCTCACACACGCTCTCTCTCCTTTACTTCCCTTTACTCTCCTGCTCCTCACTCTCCTCCTCCTCCTCTTCGTCCTCTTTCTCCTTCTTCTCCTTTTTTTCTTTCTGTAAATGAAAGTCTAAACAAACTGAGAAATTTCTGTTTAAAAGAACTATAGAGAGCCTCCCCGGTGGCGCAGTGGTTGAGCACTGGGCTGCGAAGCTGCCCGCGGCCTCTGTGGCCCCAGTTCGATCCCCGGCTGCTCCCCGGCCACCGGAGGAGGGTCCCACATGGCGCGCAGACCTCTCCTGCCGCCCGCTGCTCCCCTCAGCAGTGTAATTCGGTCCTTCTGCCTGCTCTGCTCCCCGCTCTGGCTCTGGTGAATTCTCTCACCCTCCCGCACTTCTGACTGTACCCAGTGCATGTATAAACAAAAACAAACAACCAAACAAATAAATAAAAACATGCCTCTAAAAAAAAAAATAAAAAAAATAAAAGAACTATAGAGTGTTTTTATATAAGGGCTAAAGGGCTTTAAATTGGACCTTCTCTGGTATCAGGACTGTATGTGCCACACTGGCAGAGTGAGATCTATCTTCATTATTTAAAGGAAAATTCAGTCACAGTACAGTCAATTTCCATGGATCCCACACCACTGCTATGCTAGGGAGTGAAAATAAAAACAATTCAAGGCTATTTTCTAAACACATTTATGGAAAAATAAGACTGTGACTGGAGGGCAAAATCCACCCTAGCCCCCAATCCCTGGGAATCCACAAGCTTGGCAATACTCTTTCAACCATAATTAATTTTATACACTACTTAGAATGATTCAGTTCCCCATTAGGAGAGGAATGGGAGCCAAAAGACTAGAAAATATTTCTCATTGTTTTTCTTTGCAAAAATTTATGGAAAGAACTGCATAGGCAAAACTGTTTGCATTTAAGAGGTTCCTTCACTCGGCTTCCCACAATGCAATGGGTGACAACTTGGAAAAACATGTAAGGTAATACCCTGAAAACTGTGACTTGGGAAAAACTGGAAGGAGAAGATAAGGGAATATTGTTTGGGTCACAGTTGCATTATAGTATCAAGACTCTTCATAACAGATCAAAAGATCACACATGAAAATTAACAGGAATTTTTCTCCACTCCATGACTGTATGCTTAATTTCTCCATCCTGATAGGAAGATCCTAATGGTGCAAAACTTGTCTTGTTTCCTTTACGTACCTAGTTAGTATCTATCCACTCAGGGAGAAATGGAACACTACTAATATCTTCAGGTTGAATTATTAAGATAGATACCTAGATGAATATAATACACATTGTTTAACATAATATACAAAAAGTGTAGAAATCTAGACAGAACACAATAAACTTATAAGAAATTTTAAGTATCATAAGGAAGCACTTAGGCAAGTATTTGAATAGTTGAGTCTAATTTTCCAGTTGTTGGGCTTTTGGCAAATCCCTGAGCTAAAATGTCTTTACTATCACTTTGTTATACGCACTACATAGGGCTATTTTAAAAATGAAAATTAGGGCCTCCCCAGTGGTGCAGCAGTTGAGCACTGGGTTGCGAAGCTGCCCGCAGCCTCCGCAGCGCTGGTTTGATCCCTGGCAGCTCCCCAGCCACCAGAGGAGGGTCCCACATGGCGCGTAGACTTCTGCCGCCCGTTGCTCCCCTCAGCAATGTACTTCTGCCTGCTCTGCTCCCCACTCTGGCTCTGGTGAATTCTCTCACCCTCCCATGCTTCTGACTGTACCCAGTGCTTGTACAAACAAACAAACAAATAAATAAATAAATATTAAAATTAAAGCTCTGTCCTTCAAGTAATTTCAAAATCTGAGGGAAAGAAAAAAAACAAGCATTTATAGATATGAAATGAAGAGTAATTGCAATGCTCCTCTAACGAAGCATGGGATAATGGATAGCAGATATAATAATAATTATAATCAATCAAATAATTATTTCGAGAAATAAGTGGAATAATGTACGTGAAACTGCTGAATAAATTGCAAAATAAATTTTGAAGGTGTCAGGCTATAAACTCATTACCAGGCTAGGTTTTCTATTTTTATTACATTATTTGACTAAGACATTTGTTGTGTCATTCCCGTAATAGGCAGAGTTGGAACAACCACACTCAAAATGTGTGAATTCCAAGATGATTTAGGCAGGTATTCCTGTGCCCTCTGAGGAAGATTAGGTGGCTTTCTCCTCTTCTGATTTCTACCTTGAACTACTACTGAGACATGCAAAACTGTAGTATCGGACATGGGAGACTTAAGCCACCAAGGCCTATAGTGTAGAAATTTCTTCCTTATGATCAAAGAAAGCATAAGCTTAAAAGTTGTTTGACCAAAATTTTTTTCTTGATTAGTTTCAACAGAGAGTCCCTTCCATCCGTGTTTTTTGTTTGTTTGTTTGGGGTTTTTTGGTCACCTCTACTGTAAAGAGATTATACACTAAATGTTCTGAGTTTGAGCATGGAAAGTTTGTGGAATACAAAGGAAACATCAGATAATATAAGATGAAAGTTAACTGAGTTCTGCTAAAAACAAACAACAACAAAAACCTGCATGACCACAGTATGGGTTTTCTTTCTTGGAGCTATATAAATTGTCTTAAATTTTATTCACTTTCTCTCAGCAAGCGTAAAGTATACAGTATGCCTATACAGTGTGACTCTATCGAATTCCGAAGGACCTAGTAGCAATTGGGCAGAAAAATAAGTATGCTGGGGCTAATGGGCATCTCAGCTCACCACTTTCAAGGCTATAAACAGAGGATCTTATTTGTTTGATCTTATAATGGAAGAGCAGAGGAAAGTCTAATTGTGGAGGGTAAATGTTATGCCTTAAATAACCATAAAACAACAATCTATGTCAGTTCATGGCAGGCAGAAACCAGATTAATTTTGGAACACAGCATGGTAGAAAAGAATCTGTTAATTCTCAAGATTCTTAAGCCCCAAAGACTGCTGATGCTACTTTTCCTGGGTTGCAGTCTTTACCCCCTGTGGGGCAGCAGTAAATAAGTGCTGGCTCTATAAGCACTGCAGATGAAGTCTGAGGCTGGGAACTAAGAGACAGTATGGGGAGCAAGGAGTTCACAGTTCAGTGTTTCTGACTCCTAGCGTGCATTCAAATCCAAACTCAGCATTCAGCATATTAAGTGTCATGTTAGCTGTCAGGTTTGGTGTTCCATTCATAAGCATAATAAGTAAGTTAAATGACCAAACAAATATCCAAACTAACTTTACCTTAATGACTGATACCTCAGTAAAACAGAAATCTAAATGAAACTTTAAAAAAATATGGCCACTAAAAGGCATTAAGAACTAAACTAAAATTTACACAAACAAAACAATATAAATGAAAGACAGATTATAAACAAAAATACATAAACTAGGATATAAACATCTGTTAAGATTTTAAATGAGGGCTTCCCAGGTGGTGCAGCGGTTGAGCGCTGGGTTGCGAAGCTGCCCACAGCCGGCCGCCGGGCAAGGGTCCCACATGGTGTACAGACCTCTCCTGCCGCCCACTGCTCCCCTCAGCAGTGTACTTCGTCTGTCTGCCTGTTCTGCTCTCCACTCTGGCTCTGGTGAATTCTCTCACCCTCCCTTGCTTCTGACTGTACCCAGTGCTTGTATAAATAAATCAATCTTTAAAAAAAAAAAAGATTTAAAAAAAAAAAGATTTTAAATGAGTAAGTACAAGATGTCCACTGAAAACAAGGATTTAGGTTAAGTCATGCATTATGTTTTACTTGCATGATTAATTAACCCTACAAAACAAGCAACTAGGAAATCTAAGCAGAAAAAATATAAAGCACTATTTCCACTCATGTGCTGGGATTTGACTGACACAGGCTGGGATCTAGGCTTGGGGTTGAGTCTAGGTCTAGTTCTACATTGCCAACATCATTTTTGATCCAGTACCTAAGTATGTACAAGCTTACTTCAAGCTTATGTCACATCTGCTAACACCAACATTAGTCAAAGCAAGTCATACAATTAAGTGTAAAGCCAAGAGGTAGAGATGTATACTTTGCCCAATCTAAAGCTCTGCCAAGGGTATGCATGCATAGTTTTCCTGGAAAATGAAATGAAGAATTGTACCTAATAATTCAATCTAAACCCTGATAGGTGTCACAAGAAGAAATTATGTCCATGTTGAGACTTTCATATATAAGGAAATCACTACACCAAAAATAAAAAGGCTTATGAGCCTCAGAGCTGGAGAGAATCTAATCTAATTCCCTCACAGATGAGGAACTGAGGTCTCAAAAGAGGAAGTCTTCTTGTAGCTATAGGATCAGTTAGTGGTGTGCAAAGGTTGGCTAATACACCTTCCAATATACAACAGAACGACACACCAGAGAAAGAGGAGAAGCCCTTTCCCCCAGCAAAAGAGAGTCAGTTCAAGTAACAAGGCTTTCCTAAAATTCAAGTGTTTCATTGAAACCTGCACCTCCTGTAAATTTCTATCAAGAATGCAATGTTACAAAACAAGTGCCAAACTCACAACTTTTATTATAAAAGTTATTAGCTGATTATCAGCTATTATGCCTAATTTAACAAAAGCAATGTCATTTCTTACATACTCGACAATCTACCCATCTGCAAATGGAACCAAAAATATCATAACTAATTGCCAAAGTTAATTACATTTTGTTATTCCTCATTATGATACCAGATGATTTGTCTTAAGTCTCCAGTGCTCCACCTTTTACCCAGTGGGTCTACATCAAGAACTTCATCACCTCTTTCAAAGCCCTCTGTCACGACACCTAAAACTACCTCGAGTTCTTTTTTTCTCTACATAAGAACCTCCATCTTCAGAAAAATATCTTTTTTTCTTTTTTCTCTCTTTTTTCATCTTTTTTTGTGATAACATGTTCCTCTCTCGTTGATTTTAAGTGGTAAAGAGATAAATGATTTTTCTTAACAGCAGCATCCAGCTAGGTCATGCACAAACCCAGGGTGCTGAATAAATGCATTTGAATGATAATGTCTGAAGACTGCATGGAGGTGTGTTGACTATTTCAGTCAAATAAACCCTAAAATAAAGCTAATCTTTCATATGCATGAGCATGTCCTTCTAGCTTAATAGGCACATAATAAATTTTTCACATAAATGAAAGTGAAGGACTGTCACATTTAGAGAATAAAAGCTTGCTTTCCTGCTGCAAGTAGCTAAAGGAGTTTGGGGTATAGTAATAGACTATTCCAAAATCTCTCAAATCTTCAAATGCTTAAAGATTTGTCCATCAGAAGAAAGAAAATATCTTATTATGTGGAGCTCCAGAACACAGAACTAGGACAAATAGGTGAAGTTAGGAAAAGAAATTATTTATGCTCAAAGTATAGAATAACTGGGTAACAATTAGAGGTATCTAAAAATGGACTATGCTGCCTCATGCAGCACCAAGTTCCAGGTCATCAGCAGTGTCGGAGGAGAAACAAAGTAATAACATGTCAGAGATGACATTCAGAGGGTTCTTTCTGGGGATGGGGATGAGAGATGATGCTGCGAAGTGCTTTGGGTCTGTGATCTCAACCCCCACCTCCTCCCAGCTTCCGTGAGGTCTCCTGAGAGGCAGTAGTGTTGAAGTTAAGAAAGGCCGGAGCAGGAGACTTTGGATCTGAATCTCACCCCTCCTACTTATTAGTTGTGTGACCCTAAAAAGGAACCACTTAACTTTTCTGAGACTCTATTTCCTCACCTGTGTTAAATGGATTTACTGTGACTGAGAATGTGTCACCACAAAAGGAGGAAGAATGACAGGAAGAATGTCCTGTCATAGGAACAGGCGCATTTTTCTCCACCCCCACGTTCATTCTGATAACATCTCAGAGGCCTTGGACTACAACTCCAGCATAACATGGACCAGATTTCCTGACTGGAGAAGCAGCTATGAAGAATGAGTGAGTAGAAAAAAAAGAAGAAGAAAAAAAATATATATATATACATATATAAATATATATGTATGTATATATATATATATATATATATATATATAGAGAGAGAGAGAGAGAGAGAGAGAGAGAGAGAGAGAGAGGTGGAAGAAAGGAGGAAAAATAAAAACATGGAGAGGCTGCTCCTGGTACTTAAGTACATTGGCAGGCAGGCTCTTCAAGGATGCTGGCAACTGTCATCTTGACCTCATAGTGGATTGCCCAACTTGGATGGTACATGGTGAATTTTGAATCTCTCCTCCTCTCTGAGTCCACTGGGCCTTACCCAACTCATAGCTTGATTTTCTTTTTGGGAGGTACCTTGGACTCCTGCCAAAGTTTTTATCCTTGGCTGCCCTGTTTGGGGCCAATCCTGTTTGGCGAGGTATTTGCCCACAAGGAAATGGGTGAATTTTAGAGTTTGATTGGGAATCTGTTGTTTTAAATCCTTTCTTCTTTCTCTTTCTATGCCCTTTGAGGTTCACACCAGTTAAAGATCTCTGAGCACATCTGCCTTCTAGCTCACAGATGGCAAGAACCTTAGAAAGAATAAAATGGATTTGTATTTCCCTTAGTTTGGGGTACCGGGCCTCCCTGGTGGCACAACGATTGAGCTCTGGGTTGCAAAGCTGCCCACAGCTTCTGTGGCACGGGTTCGATCCCCGGCTGCTCCCTGGCCACCAGAGGAGGGTCCCACATGGCGCACAGACCTCTCCTGCCGCCCGCTGCTCCCCTCAGCAGTGTACTTCTGTCCTTCTGCCTGCTCTGCTCCCTGCTCTGGCTCTGGTTAATTCTCTCACCCTCCCGCACTTCTGACTGTACCCAGTGCTTGTATAAATAAATAAATAAATACCTAAATAAATAAATAAATAAATCTTTAAAAAATGCAGACTTTAAAAAAAAACAGTTTGGGGTACCCCGGGGATTCACCCAGCTTCAAGTTAGTTCCCTGATCAGCTCCCAGCAACACTCTACTTGTTAGAGGGAATAAATGAGTTATTATATGTGAAGTACTTCAAACTGTGCTTGGCAGAAACCGAAGTATTCAACACAAATTAATTGCTGTGATGATTATTATGACTCAAAATCAGAGGAAATTCAAAGATCTAGCTCCATACTTGAAAAAAAAGTGATGATGATGATTTAACCAACTCTAGCAAAAGCAAGACAAGGACATAGTGGTTGGGATGGTATAAATATGTAAAGAGCAAAGGCCCACTCTAGCAGCCTGGATAGCATGCAGGGTTGCATGATCAATGCCAATGCCATGAGAAATCATAGAATTAGATATCTTTGCCTTTTCCACAGCACTTGCTGACTCATTGCCAATGCCAGGAGGTTCTGAGACTAACTCTCCTCTGATGACAGTTTCTCCTATTGAATTGACCAAACCTCCCTATATTTGATCACCCACTACAGTACATTTGTAATCCAGCCTATGCTCTTAGGAGAGAAAACACTATGCTCAGTGGGCTGGTTGAAAGGGAAACTTCCGGGGCCTCCCTAGTGGCTCAAGGGGTTAAGCACTGTATTATGAAGCAATCCGCAGCCTCTGCAGCACGAGTTCGATCTCTGGCCTGCCAGGGAGCAACCCACATGGTGCAGCAGACCTCTCCTGACTCGCCTGCTGCTCCTCTCAGCAGCGTACTTTGGTCAATCTGCCTGTTCTGTTCCCCACTCTGTCTCTGGTGAATCCTCTCAGCCCCCCGTCCCTGCACCCCCCCTTTTCTGGCCTGTACTCCAGCTCTTGTATGCATAAATAAATAAATCTTAAAAAAAAAAAAACCTAAAAGGGAAACTTCCATTAATTACTTGAAAATGAAAAAGAATAAAGGAAATTATGTTTAGTAGATTCTTTTTGAGGCTCCTGGTACGTGAGAACACTTAACTTGCCTCTCTGAGTCCTTTTGCCCCACATTTACTATATCATCCCACCAAGATATTTGGAGCATCAGCCCCCTCCTTACTTCTCAGCCCCAACCTCCCTGACTTTGAATGGTTTGTTTCATACATTTTCTGCCCACAGCCCTAGGCTGACCTCTCCAGTCATCTCAAGTCAATTATGCATGCCACTGTGCTATGATGTGTCGACTTATTCAACAATGTTTAGGTCTGTGCTCCACAGGGAAAGGACCCTATCATTTCTGCTTTCACTTGCATGACATCACATGTATTCCAGGCACTGTATAAACAATAAAATTGGTTAGAGGTAGATTATCTCTGTGTTCACTGTTGCTAAATGAAAAATGGTATCTTTGTTTCAGATTTGTCCTCACCGAATAGCACTCATTTTCACATTTGCTTTAGTTTGCATTGGCTGTAGAGATCTTTTGGAATGAATTAGAGCTGCCCTTGAGAGTTTAAATTTAAAGGCCTGGTCATCATGAAAAAAAATTTAAAAACCTATTTCTCCCTTCTATAATAACTATTTAATTATTACAGTGTTTTCTTTCCCAACATGTAGTACAAATCTGATAAATGATTGAGTAAATACAAAAATGAGACTCAATGAAGCTCTTAACAAGACTACTAAGGAAGCTGGGATGGTGATGGTTTTCATATCTTATCACCAAGGAATCAGAATTCTTAAGTCTAGTGGGTATCACAGTCATGATTTGAATCCAGGTTTCCTGACTGCAAGTTCTAGCCAGATTTATTTGAAAAGCATTCCTCTACATTGGCATTTCTCAAACATTAGTGATTTGCATACCATCTTCATGATTTTGCCAAATCTACATCTTGTCGATACTATTAATTACATTTTCTTTCACTCATTTTGATGTGTATTACATTAGATTACTATACATTTTAATGTGCATCTATGTATGCCTACATCAGCATACAAGTGCTACATAGGACCACTGCCTACATCATAACTTTCACTATCTCTCCCTGTAACACTGTCCTGACCTCTGCCAACACACTCATAACCTTCAGATTTAAAAGAAACTATAAAAGAAACAAGTCCCTTTTATGCTTCTATCACTTTTTAGGCCATCTATGAGGCATCCTCCCTTTGTTTGGCCTTGGAAATACCAAACTAACCTTGACATTAGACTCTCCTCATTCACTGAGATAAGGAAAAGAGCAGCATTTGTAATTTTGGCTGCTGGGGCTACCTAGGAGCCAGCAATAGGAAGTTCTTTCCTCTGCTAGGATTGCTGGCACTGGGCACCAATTACTTTAGCCTCTTAAAGAGGGTCTACAACCTACTTTTCTCAAACCCACCTCTTTATTCTATTACCACTGCACTCTGCCTAATAAAACTTTAGTCCTCTCATGCCTGGTTCTTTACAAGAGGATCCTAACTGTATTGTAGTCTCCTGTTTCTCTCTAACCCTGTCTACACCACAATCCTGAGATACCTCGCTGCTTGTAACTTCTCAATGATCATTTCTCCTCACTCCCATCCTACCTACCACTCCATTATCCAAAAGAAAACAATTAAGGTCCTGGTAAGTCAAGGAAAAAGAGACCCCACATTCCTTCAGCTCATACTTTGAGTGTAACACAATATGGATCCCTTAATACATCCTAGTTAATTGTCTCAGACTGGCCATGTTGGTTGTTAAAATATTGAAATATTTCTCTACAAATGGGTAAAATTGACCCACTAGTCCCCTAGTGGTCCTTCCACTGAATAAGGAAATTGGTCCCTTCATCTTCCCACATCCCAGCAACTACAGCATAGTGGAGACCTTCAGTACCTTATCCAACTGGTTCTTAAGTATTTTGAATACCACTATTATGGGATGAATTATGTATCCCCAAAATTCATATGTTGAAGCCTAGAACATCACTGTTTGGGAGATAATAAATTATTTATTTATAATTATAATTTTTAAAGGAATTAAGATAAAATAAGGTCTTATGGATGGACCCTAATCCAATATAACTGGTAGCCTTATAAGAAGGGAGTAGGACACACACACAGAGAAGGAAGACCACATGTAGGGACAGGAAGAAGACAGCCATCAATAAGCAAAGAAAAGAGATCTCAGAAGAAAGCAATCCTGCTGAAACCTTGATCTTAGACTTCCATCCTCCAGGACTATGGAAAAATAAATCTCTTTTGCTTAACCAGCCAGTCTACAGAACTTTGTTATGACAGTATTTACAAAAGAATATAATCACCTTTGATATCACTCACAATTGATGAGGTAAAAACTGAACGTTACAAGCTGGATCAGAAGTGAGCAGGGAACTATTAATTTCCAGGGATGATGATTACACATATTCCAATGCAAGCTGGTGATTAGCTAATACAGAAATTTTACAAAGAACATGTCTTTGAAGCTAGCTGACTATAATCTTGCTCTAATAATCTAAGAATTCTTTGAAGTACCCATTCATATACTTCTCATAAAAAGAAAAATAATTAAAGAACACCTAAATTCTAATTTCATTAAACAGGTTTTTCTTTGTCTATAAGAAACCATCATCATATTGTTATTATTAAAAAAAAAATTATGTTCTCCTTGTTGGGGCAGAATTACGTAAGGATATTAAAAGGGCTCATTTTGATAAAGCTTAAAAATGTATGTTTCAATTATAATTTTATAAACTTTTCAAATATATTAATTATTTTCACAAACAAAAAGGAAAATATTTAGGCAGAAACCTTAGGCATCAGGTGGACTGAGACCAGCCAAAGGGCTGTCTTTGTTAATGGTCATCTATTTGAGTTTGGATTCAATACCTAACCTCTCTAGATCTTAATTTGACAACTGTAAAAAGATCTTCCTCAATATATTTACTGAGCAATTCATATGTTCCAAACTATACCTGAGACTATTATAGTGGTGGACAAGACTGAGAAACTTTCAAAGGAATAAAAATCAAAAACACAATTACACAATGAATATTTAATTGAAATTTAGACAAAAGCTATAAAGGACAAAGTAATGGACAGGAATTTAGTGTAGATGACACAGCAGCTGACCTAGTTGGAGGTGGTAGGGAGGACAGAGAATTCTTCCTAGAAGAGTGACTTTTGCTGAGATTTAAAGGCTAAGAAGTTAGTCAGAAGAGAAACAACAGAAAGAGGATTATTAGCATAAACAAAGACTTTGGCATGGAAAGAATTTAGCAATATTTACCAAATACTGAAAGAAAACCAACATGGTAGATAAAAAGGGATTTCAGAGGGGACTTGGTTAAAGAACTTAAACTTCATTCTAAGGTCAATATAGAATTCATTGGTGGGGTTTTGATAAGGGGCAAAACAAGATGAAATTTAAATTTAAGACTTTCATCTGCCTCATGAGAATTCATGTGAAGTGTTTTGCTGTTAATTATATGACAAATTCCAAGCTCTTTATCAGCATCCTCATTTATAGTTGAAGAGTGATTTTTGTCATCAAATTGATAGATGTATTTCTTCTGATCTGAAAAAAAGGGGAGGAACTATTATATGTAGCCAAAATTAATAACATTTTTGTTCCTCATTTTAAAGATAAAAGAAAGTCTGTGGCCACAGAGATTAAAGAACTTGCCCTAAGCTAAAAAACTGGGAAGTGGCAGCTCTGGGTCTAGAACAGTTAGAAGTTTATAGAAGGGGGCAAAGGAAAAGGGTGAAAAGTCATTTTCCTAACAATATTGAATATTTACCTATGATAAATGCTTTAAATATATTATTGTTGCTTAATCCACAAAATGATGCAGAAAACTGGAAATATATATGCCCATTTTCAGAGAAAACTAAGAGTGGAGGGATTAAATTTTATGTCCATGCCAGGATTTAAACAAAATCTTTTGTTCCTATTGCCCTACACTGTGTCTTTCAGGGTGATGCAAATGGCCTGCAGTTAATGACCAAGCTCATCCTGGATATCAGGAAGAAGACAGATAGGTCATAAAAGAATACTTTAAACCAGTGAACAAATCCCCTTCTTTTCTTCTAGGAAAAGGAAAGCTAGATTATAGGAGGAAAGTAAGGAAAGGCCTTCTCTACTTCCTTTATGATTTCTAATTCTGGCCTATTTAATTGGCAAATCTTCCTCTTCAATTCATACCAAAAAAAGACAGATGGATAATAGATGGATAGATGCTAGATATATAGAAGAGACACATATGTTGGAGAAGCCCAGTGCAGATGAGGAGCCAAACAACACCCACCCCCGCACACACCTATTCAATATCCAGACACTGCCCAAGCCTGTGCAGTACCGAGGTCTGAACTCTATCCCTGAAGACCTGGATAAGGGGCTGCTGGTAAGGGAGTATAGCTGAGTGGTCATTTGTGAGCCTTTAAAGGGAGGAAGCCGCATGAGTTCTCATTGTCTTCAAACCTGCTGAGGAAGACAGCCACCATGACAGGTGATAGGCCTTCACTCCACCTTCCCCAACCTCACCAGCAGCAGGCTCTGCAGCACCCTGTTAACTCCCAGAGTTACAACTCCACCTCACACCATTGGTCAGTCACTGGACCTTCTCCTCCCTCTATCCTGTCAGTACTCAGTACTCATTCTCTCTCTACTCTGTGAGTTAAAGTAATTTATTTTTCTTTTTGCTGTATCAGAGGCGCTTTGTTTGCATTTGCAGCAGCCAATGGCTGGATCCAAAATAAGTAAGAGAGGTTCTGACCCATTAACAGTTTTTAGACCCCTTGCCTGGAGATGGTGATAGGTAGATGACAGATAGGTAGGTAGGTATGTAGGTAGATAGATGATTGATTGATTGATTGATTGACTGACTGACTGACAGACAGGAAGATACCAGAGAGACCAAGTTTATAATCCTCTTGAGGATCACATCTCACCCCTTTTAAAATTCTGCTTGCCTTTTTACTTTACAGTATATCAAACTAACAATTAAGGACATGGTTTAGTTATCGTATGTGTAGAGGATGTGACATGATTGAATCAGTCTCAGGAATCACACTGTCTGGGTTCAAACTGTTGCCTTCACCACTTTGGACACTACCTCACTTCCTTTATCAATAAAATAAAAAGAATACTTATTTCACAAGATAATAAGAAGAATTAAAAAACACTAATAATATGTCCTTAGCACAAAGTAAGCATAGTTATCATGATGGTAACAAATACTAAATTTTATAGCACTGTTTTCTTTGTTTTTAAGAGCTACATCAAAGATGGGACTTTTTAAAAGAAATTAATTATATCAAGTTCAAAGCAGTTAATGGATGGCTTGGAATTCTGCATGAAAATTTGTTACAAAATAAGTAAAAAACTTTAAAAAAGGATTTCATCCTTATAAATTATTCAATACTACTAAATGAAAGGAAACAATAGAATAGAATTATTGGAATCTTCTATGCTTCATACAGACATTTGTTAGTGAAATTTTTAAAGCATCTTTACCTCTAGTTCTAACAACAGTGTCCTGAACTTGACATATTTGAGTTTGTTGTAATTTATTAAGTGTTCAACCCTGTCCATCTAAATCTTAGTCTCAGTATTAGTTTTCTTCTGCAGCTGTAACAAATTACTACAAACGTAGTGGCTTAAAACAACACAAATATATTATCTTAAAGGTCTCTAGCTAGGTAAGAAGTATAAAATAGATCTCCTGGGCTAAAATCAAGGGGTCAAAAGGACTGTATTTCTTTCTGTAGGAGATGGTTACCTTGGCTTTTCCAGTTTTTAGAGACCTTCTGCTGTCTTTGGCTCATAATCTCCTTCCTTTGTCTTCAAAGCATGCAACTTTGGGCCAAATCCTTCTCACATCCGGTTTTAGTCAGCTTGGGTGCCATAATAAAACACCACAGACTACATGGCTTAAACAACAGACTTTTTTGATGGAAATTCAAGATCTAGGCACCACCATGAAAGGGTGAGGGCTCTTTTCCTGATTTGCAGACAGATCTGTTGACATCTTTGGAAGGCTGTATTTTGCCTACCATACTATCATAACATTCATAAATGCATAGAATCTGGACAAGCTGGTAAACTTAAATTTGAAAAGAACCTAAGGAGTCAAATTAAGTATCCCAAAAGTACCTAAAATCCTTTTGATTTTAAAGGAAGGCTCTATTTAAATTTAAGAATGAAACTGACAGAACTAATCAGAGAAAGAAGATTTTAAATATGTTATACATCTATTTCTGTACATATTTATATGTACATATACATTTGTATTCACATATGTATATACATGCAATAGATAATTTTATGTGTCCACAAATTTTTCCCAGTCCCCTCAAAAGCCAGTTCCTTAAGATAAGCAGATGATACATAGATTTATTCAATTCTGTTTCTCTGTAGTATGATCCATGCTAAAGTTAAGGGGAGCCTGAAATTGTCATATTAAAAATGAGTGAGGCTACCAGAGAGGGAAGAGGATGGGAGAGAAAAAAGTGGGGAAGAGCACAAGGGACGATGGTAGTAGACTACGGGTGTTTGGGCAGTGGGTGTGAGGTTGTAATAACACCCGAAGGGGGAAATCCTATATCTCTAAATCACAAACAACACTGTAAACTAATATTAGCTCTATTTAAAAAAAGAGTTGGGGTAAAATCACAAATAGAGGATATGTGGATATAAAATATTTCTCTCTCAGTTTTCTCTCTCTCAACCAGAGTTAAAACAAACTTGTTTAAGAATAACAATAATTGGGGGCCTTCCTGGTGGCTCAAGAGGTTAAGCACCACACTATGAAGCAATCCACAGCCCCTTCAGCACGAGTTCGATTCCCAGCCAGCCAGGGAGCAACCCACATGGCACAGAGACCTCTCCTGACTCGCCCACTGCTCCCCTCAGCAGTGTATTTCAGTCAGTCTGACTGCTCTGTTCCCCACTCTGTCGCTGGTGAATCTTCTCACTCCCCTGCATCTCTGGCCTGTACCCCAGCTCTTGTATGCATAAATACATAAATCTTTAAAAAAAAAAAAAGAACAACAATAATTGAACTATTCACTTCCTAGTGTGATCTGTGATTTAACTCAGGAAGTTGATAAAAATGATTGTCCTGACAACAGAAGAAAATGAAAGTAATAAAAATAAAATTTCAAACTTAAAATACAGAGAATTCAATAATTTCATCCACCTAGAATATGGATAAAAGCAGTTCAAATTCCAAGGGAGCCCAACTTTTTAAATCCTGTCTCTGACTATTTTGAGAACCATTAACATCCCAACATATGAAATTACAGTGGAGGTAGTACCCTGTAGAGAAAACTGAGGAAGCCAGAAAAGTCACAACTATTAGCACCTGTATTAGGAGGTTCTAAGTAATCCTGGTATTAAAGAATCTATTGTATTGATTGATGTGTTTTCTAACAACAGAAGATTAATTTCAGTTGCCACTATTATTTTTTTCAAGCTATTAACAAAATAGGCAATGTGTCTTGACTTTCCTTTGACTGGTTACCTGTCATTTTGGTACTACTCTAGATCCTGAAAGTATTCTTACTGTTGACTGAACAATACATACCCCCCTTACTTGGGTAACTGATAGTTTTAGACCTAGCTATAGACTGAATGTCTGTGTCTCCCAAACTTTATATGTTGACATCCTAATCTCAAATGTGATGGTTAGAAAGGGTGGGGTGGGGGAGAGCTTTGGGGAGATGATTAAATCAGGAGACTGGCATCTTCATGAATGGGATGAGTACCCTTCTAAAAGGGCTTCCAGAGAGCTCCCTTGACCTTTCTGCCATGTGAGGACAAAATGAGAAGACATCCATCCTTGAGCAGGACACTGAAACTGCCCACACCAATTTTGGACTTCCCAGCATGCAGAACTGTGAAATGTAAATTTCTGTTACTTGTAAACCACTCAATCTGTGGCATTCTCATATGGTAGTCTAAACTGATTAAGATAATTCTAAACTAGGTGTTGGCAAACTTTTTCTGTAAAGGGTGAGATAATAAATATTTTAGTTTTTACATGCTACTGGTTGACTCAATCATTGTAATACAAAATAACCATAAATGATATATGAAGGAATGAGCATGGCAATGTTGCAATGAAATTTTATTTACAAATATACTGAAATTTAAATTTTAGTTTTCATCTATGCCAAAACATTTTTCTTTTGTTTTTTTAAATCATTTAAAAATATTTTAAAAGTATTCTTAGCTCATAGGCTAGATTTACCCAAGAAACAGTTCAAGAAATTCCTTTCACAAACAATAGATTTTTTTTAATTATGTTTAGTGAGGTAAAGTTGGTTTACATCATTGCATGTATGGCGATTATATGTTCTAGTCTCCACAAATGCATATCTTTACACCATGCCTACCTACCACCAGTGCCCAATAATCCTCCACCATGCTCCACTAGCCTTCTCCTTACCCCATAACTACAGATCATGAGAGTGATAAAAATATCAAGTTATGTTTAGTGGAAGCATTTACCTCATCTCCAAGTACAGAAAAATCAATTCTATGGTACTGCATGTGAGTTATTTTAATTGTATAAATAACTGCCTCCATTGGTTCAAATATTTGCCAATATTTCAGCGACAAATTAAAAATGACTCCATTTATTCATTCATCCAATCATTCATTTTTCAGCAAGTATTTATTGATGCCTGCTTTGTCCCAGACATTGTCTGAGGAACTAAGACAAAAGAGCAAACATTTACAAATTCACTCCCAAAAAACCTTTATAAAATTACTGCATAAGTGATAGTGAAGGCAAAGATAAAAAGCTGGGACTACATCAAATTAAAGAGCTTCTGCACAGCAAAAGAGACAATAACAAAAACAAAGAGAAACCCCACCAACTGGGAGAACATTTTTGCACCCAACACTAATGATAAAGGACTGATCACAAAAATCTGCAAAGAGCTGATGAGACTCAACAACAACAAAGAAAATAATCCAGTCAAAAAATGGGCAGAAGAGCTAAAAAGAAACTTCTCTGAAGAGGAAATGCAAATGGCCAACAGGCATATGAAAAAATGTTCAACATCACTTGTCATCAGGGAAACGCAAATCAAAACTACCATGAGATACCATCTTACACCAGTGAGAATGGCACATATTAAAAAAACTAGCAACAACAAATGTTGGCGAGGGTGTGGAGAAAAAGGAACTCTTCTGCACTGTTGGTGGGAGTGCAAACTGGTCCAACCACAGTGGAGAGCTGTGTGGAGATTTCTGAACCTACTAAACATAGAGCTTCCATATGATCCAGCAATTCCACTCCTAGGTATTTACCCAAAGGACACAGAAACATCAATTCCAAAGAACACCTGCACCCCTATGTTTATAGCAGCACTGTTTACAATAGCTAAGCTTTGGAAACAACCCAAATGCCCAAAAATAGATGACTGGATCAAGAAGATGTGGTACATATATACCATGGAATATTACTCAGCATTCAAAAAAGATAAACACATGCAATTTGCAGCAACATGGATGGCGCTGGAAGGGATCATGCTCAGCGAAATAAGCCAAAAAGAAAAAGAAAAATACCGGATGGTCTCACTCATAGCAGGAATCTAGAAAACTTAAATAAGGGACCAGGAAAATGAATAACTATAAGAAAGTAAAAATCAAAATCAACAAAAAACTATGAACCAGAGACACTTTTAGGGGGGCAGGGGCGGGAGGGGAGGGATTGGGGTCAGAATGAGGGGGCTGCAATTGTATGGGGAATATAAAAATAAAATTTATTATTTAAAAAAATAAAAAATAAATAAAATTACTGTATAACATCACCTTAATCTGTTTGGAATTTTGAATTATTTTAAGTTAAAATTTTTTATTTTATGGATATGTTTGTCTTTTGTTTTTAATCATCCAACCCAAGCCCTGCAAAACTATAGCAATGATTAACAAGGAGAGATGGTGTCAGCCTAAGTCAAAGGTATTATTCACTTAAGTGAAACAAAGAAGGGCTTTTAACAGGAATGACAATGAATCTTCATATTCAAATGAATTGAGAAGCCAGTACTTGTTTCATCATGTGCTTCAGGGATGATTTAATTAAAAATAACTCTAACACCTTCAGCTGGCAAAAGAATACTTTACATATTACCTTCCTATTTCTAATAACATGAAATTAATTTTTAGATAGAGTGACTAATTGTAAGTTTCCACTCTTCAGGAAACTAGTGGCCATAATACACTAATATTTTGCAAATCAGAATTGACACATTCCTGGGATAGGCTGATTATCAAAGTGTCTTTACTGACTGCCTCATACTTGCCTGGCTTAGAAAATACGTCTGTTCTTTCTATCTAAGCATGTTTGAATGTGCTTATAAGGTTAGGTATGACTTGACATTCACCACAGTTCTGTTCATAATAGTAAGAAATTAGAAATAGTTTAACTGTCCACCAGGAAGGGAATAAATAAATATATTATGATACAACCATCAATGTAATATGACATTTACAAAGATTATTTTTAGATCAACAGTCATTTTTGGAAAAAGATGCCTACAATAAAGAGTTTTATTTTTAAGCAGGTTTTGTAACCATGCAACAGGGGTATGCCCAGGAATCCCAAACTGTTAAGGGGTGAACATTTTAAAAGGGTTCATTCTTCTATGCACACAAAGGCAAAGAAAACAGACTCCTAGTGTGAAAGATTCATTAATTGTTACAGGGGGTGGGGGGAGTGGGGTGGGGAATGAATTTCAAACAACAGATTCCCAATAAAACTCCCCATTCCAAATTAACTATCCCCTCATGGGCGAATGCCCAGTCAAACAGGCTCAGTCCAAAGTGGGATGGCTAAGGTCACAAACTTGCCACAAGTCTAAGTCACCTTCTAGAAGGGGACCACATGAAATAAGTTAGGCAGATCCCAGAGAGCTAGGACAAGAGAGAAGAGCAATTCAAAAGGTACTATATAATATACCATGGGGTCAAGATAACAACTGCCATTGTCCCTGACGAAATGCTAAAGTCCCAGGATCAGCCTCTCCATGTGCCTCTCATTCAAATGTCTTCAAGTGTGTCATGTGTCTCTTTAAGTGTCTGCCACCCTTTTAGCCTCTGTAGCTACAGCTCCACCTCACACCACTGGTGGGCAACTGGATCTTTCCCTTCCTCTATCCTGCTAATTGTCCCTCTCTCTCTACCCTGTTGGTTAAAATAAATCATCTTGGTTTTTTTTTTTCTTTTGCTGTACCGAAGGCCCTTTTGTTTTCATTTGTGGCAGCAGGTGGCCAGACCCAGATGTGGTATGACAGTTTTTAGACCTTTTGCCCAACAACAGAAGGATAGCTAATGGGGAGACTCAGTCACACACCTGTGAGGCTGCATCTGGCAAAAGTGAAGAGATGTGTTAACATGGGGATGTTTAGGTTTGAGTTGAAAAAACCTCTGTGTGATATGCCCAGGCCTACAAAACTTGGACAGTACTTATACTGTACATCCCTAGAGGGGTTCCGGTTGGCATCTGATAGTCTTCCATCACTAAAGAGGTGACATCTGAGAATAAAGGACTAATATAAGTCCATATTACGGAGAGAAAAGACAACTGAAATTTAGGACTTGGGTAAAGGAAAACATTCAGTAAAAAATAATTTTTAAAAAATAATATTTATTATTTCTTGAGAACTTTCTATACACTTTATATAAATTGACAACCCAAATTTTTGTTACTACCTACAAACACTAGCTCCTCAATTGATGCTATACTTTCTCCCTGACAAGACAGGTCTAAGCAAGAAGAGTCTGGTTCCAACATCACTTCACATAAAGAAGTGGAGAAGAAAATGTGAAAGAGAGATTATTCTTGTCAAGTGGTGCTCTGAAGTTTAGAGGGATGAAGACTGTGAAAAGTCAATGTATATGGCATTTGTGATATTTTCAGTGTCCTTTTAGAGTGTCATGTTACCATGAAATCTGACCCTACTTGGCTAACAGAATTTAATTACTAGGACTGAACTGAGCCTACATAAGTGTACTACTTTCTGGAAGTAAATGATTCATCTGTATGAAATAAAGGGAATTTTCCAGGAAGACGAGTTGCTATGTAGCAAAAGCTTTCATCTTATCAGAGCAGTTGTAATCATTTATTGAAAGGAATTAACTCCTTCTTGTAGTAAGGACAACCTGTGCAATCTACAGATTTATTTTGTAAATCATTCCTCAGTTCGTCCCCCTCTCCACTCCTACCTCTTGTCTAAGGTTATTACAGGTAGGCTACAGAAAGGCACAGTCAAAATAAACAGCCACTCTAGATGGAATGTGACACAGATGTTGCTCTGTAGGCAACCTGTCTCTGAACTGCTTTTTGTCACAGTTCATCTTCACATGTTATCATAAACTTTCATTATTTTCCTCCAAGTGTTTTACTCATTACCATTTGCCTGATTTTCTCTTGTCTATGAGATTCTGAGTTTCAATGACACTTATTCTACTAGATCATTCTTATAGCCATCCTGTATACATGAACTGGTTAAAGATCGCACATTTTCCCAAAGTACATTCCACTGACATTATTTTCTAGATCACCACTCACCATTAAAATAGAATGCAAGCCACATTATGTAATTTAAATTTCTCTAGTTACCACACTAAAGAAATTAGAAATACACAGGTAAAAAAATTCATGAAGTACTTAACCCAGTATATCTGAAACAGTATTATTTCAACATTGAGTCAATATTTAAATTTTTTCAGAGAATACTTTACATTTTTGGTGCTAAGTTTTCAAAATCTAGTGTGTATTTTACACTAACTGCATCTCAATTCAGGTGAGTCACATTTTGAATGTTTGGTAGACATGCTTCTAGACAACATGTATTGGACAACACAGGTCTAAATCCTGAAGATAGTAAATGAAATCAGATTTTCAACTGAGCCTTTTTTAAGCTCTCCTCATCTTCTGCCAACACAATCTTATTCTATCTCAGGTCAGTCTTTCTAAACAAGTTGAAACCATGTCTTGTACATTTCTACAATCTCTTTCCCACTTTCTACTCTCCCTTATCTGCAACTCCTTCATTTCATAAATGGAAAACTGATATCCAGAAACATTGGCAATTGATCCAAGGTCACACATTGGTTAGGATCTAAATTTAGTCTTATTGATGATCAAGTCAGAATTCCTGCAGTTGCCTTTAGCACCTAACCATTCCCCTCCCACCCCCCTCCACTTGTGCTTTTGGGTTCAGTCACTCTTCCTTTTAGACTTCCAGGAAGAAAGAGTTGATCTTACCTACCCTCCTTCTCCAACATTAAATGTAGTGAATGAAATTAAACTAATTTCCCAAGCGCAAGAGATGGTTTTAGGGATTGCCTATAGGTAACTCTTATCTGGCAACTTCCTTTTTCAGTTCCTTAAATATAAAGTTAATAAATCTTCCATGTAGGAAGGGAGGAGGGTTATTGACTAGCTAACTTTCAAGTAAGCTTTCTATTACTTACAGTTATTTATATTCAGAAGACTGGATGGTTAGATTCCCAAATAATATGTTCATCTCTCTCCAAGTGCCATCAGCATTTGGTTATTGCTGTTATTTGTAGTTTGTGATTTTTCTATAATGAATACATGTATTATTTTTGTGCAAACAAATAATACATGTTAATAAAAAATGAATGTGCCTAGAACCTTTTATAAAATTGCAGTCTAATCAACCAGTGTGGCTTAATATTCCCAGATCTACATAAGAACCTTTTTTTGAAACCATTTCAGACAATCACTAATATTTTCTAGTAGTTAAAAAAAGGAGAGACAATGCAATCTGAGACCCTACTATGTAAAAATCACTCATCAATGTGAAAAGACTTAACAGTAATTCAGGGTGAGTACCCAGAATATTTCACTTAAGATTTCTGTTGGTACAGAACACTATACTCCATCACCTTAACAATACTAAAGGTAACCATTTGTTGAACACTCTTCCTGTCAACTACCCAAAGAAGAAGAAAAAAAGGAAAAGAAAAGAGAACAAGATAAGCTACAGTGAGCATCTAATCAGTCAAGAAATTGAAAAGGAGCACATTTTATCACTAAAAAATAAATTCCTTTGTCTTAGATGAGTTTAAATCTTTATTGAACTTCATTTAAAACTTCACAGACCTTTTTCAACAGATAAAAAAGTGAAGTACCCACACATATCAATCTATGCTAAATGATTAATTCATAAACAATGTAGAAGTGGGGAAAGGAAAAAACTTTTCCCAAAGCTTTCACATTCGCGCTTCATGACACAAGAAAGTAAAATTTACATTTCTTTAGGTAAATAATTTTTACAATTTGTGATTTTTTTTGTAAAAAGACACTGAGCTTTTATGGGCCTCCCTGGTGGCGCAGCAGTTGAGTGCTGGATTGCAAAGCTGCCCGCGGCATCTGCGGCTCCAGCTCGATCCCTGGCTGCTCCCGGGCCACTGGAGGAGGGTCCCACATGGCGCGCAGACCTCTCCTGCCGCCCGCTACTCCCCTCAGCAGTGTATTTCGGTCCTTCTGCCTGCTCTGCTCCCCACTCTGGCTCTGGTGAATTCTCTCACCCTCCCGCGCTTCTGACTGTACCCAGTGCATGTATAAACAAACAAACAAACAAACAAATAAATAACATGCCTCTATAAAAAAAAAAAAAAAACACACTGAGCTTTTAAAATAGCTATGTCACTATTTCAGTTAAATTTTAAAACATTTTAGGTTCAGTGCTAGAATTTACAATATAAAGAAGGTAGTGTTTTTGTATTTCTTTCATAGGTCTGGATATATCTGTAGTTTAGAAGATGCAAAATATATAACAAAAAATAAAAACCACCCTTACTAGCAATGGTATCCATTACTTGAGTTTCTCAGCCTACTAGCATTAACAGATGTAGATTTTATACACTCTCTGGGTCACAAGATACTGAAGGATTTGCAAATCAATTTAAGAAATAAATATTCTTAAGAAGAATCCTTGGGGATCACCCAGCCTAACATTCTTCTTCACTTCAGTGGAAACAATTAAGCCTTCTGATTTCAGTATAGAGTCTTAACACCATGATGGCATTTTCTAGTTTGCTAGGTGCTGGAACCCTTAGAAATCAGTGTTTTTTTGTGGGGGTTTTCTTTGTAGAAACCTATTAAAACACTGATATATTTATATCTGTCCTGAGAACTAGTATTTTACTAGAAGAAAATACTACTAGATATGGAATAGGTATGTATTGTATTTAACCTTAACCATGTCAAGAGGCTAAGAGAAGATTACTAAATTAAACAATTTGTGTCAGAACTTTTCTGTTAACATTGGTGCTACCTATTCATTTAGTCTCCTGCTATTCATCTGCAAATAAGTGGTAAAAGATGGCAAAGGTACAAGGAAAATTTATAAAGGGTGAAACTGAAATGTAGAAATTACAATTTCTACATTTTCAAAGAATTCATTTTCTTTTATTTCCTAAAATTAAGCTGAAATCAACATCCTTTCATGTCAGTTATGGCATTATCTACGCCACCCAAGAGCCTAGTTTGGTCTTGTCAAGGATTCTAAGTTGGTTCTTATTTGGTATAACAGAAATAAAACATTTAAATGATTATGTATTTTTGTGTGTTCAAACCACCATACTAAAATTATATGGTTACTGCCTCTACCTTATGTTATTTAAAAGGTAACTTTAAATGAAAGTGCTTTGAGACCATTAGTCTTCTTTTAATGCTTTTGGGCAGTTACCACAATCAAAACTGATTTTGAAAAGTACTTAATTAAAAAGAAATTGAATGTGGAAAATGACTATTAAAAAGATTATTTTAGAATGGATATGTTGACTCTTCTTGATTTCAAAAGTAAAGTATTAGATGACATAGTTAAAAAAAAAAATAAGTGAAGTCTTGCTCGGGGTGGGGGAGAGCATTTCACAGTAGATCAAAAGTAAAGTATTCTATATGTATGAGAATTGTCCATGGTATAATTCTAAGTCGGGGCAGGATGGAGGTGGGGAGAAAATTGCAGATCTGATTTCATACGTAAAGGGAAAAAAGAAAGAGGTCTGTAATAAAATAACAGTTGTTAACATAATTTCTTCCAGATGATAAGGAAAGAACACTGAGTCTTTTTTTTATATACTTCCATATTAGTTAGCCACTGTAATTCAGCATTTTTAAGTCAGAAAGAAGGTGTCATTTTCACAATGTGAGCCAGCAAATAACCATTTCCATTATTATCAATGTTTGTAATTAAAACTAAAAAGAATATCAGAGATGTAATGTCTCAAAATGGTAGAGTGAAAGGTAAGGACAGTTTCTTGGGAAGAAAAAAAGTGCTCAATGTTCCACCATTTCTGGCAACTAATTAAAGTTCTAGGAAGAAATGTATGAAGTGAACTCAAGATATTCAAGTCCTACTTTAGTGCTATAACATCAGGTTGACCTCTGTAATAATACTTATTTGAAATATCATAATAATAATCATAGATATAATAACTGTTTACAATTATTATGATAGGTTGGACCAATGCATCCTCCAGGCAAATAAAGATTTTAGAGCAGCAGGATCCTCTGCATAAGCTGATACCTCATGCTTTTGTTGATGTTCAGTTGTTCAAATAATTGGGAACTTGATTTTCAAAAGGAAACCTCAGAATCTAAATTGTTTTACTCCATTAAAATGTGTGTGTGTGTGTAGTGTGTGCGTGCACGCATGTTTGAAAAGACCAGCTACAGAGCTACCCATTAATTCATGTAGCAAGTATTTCTTTAAGCATTTACCAGATGCCTGGTACAGTGCTCAGGACAGACACAAATGGAAAAACTAACACTGTGGATGACTTATTTACACCAGCTCTAACATAAATCATAGTCATTGATATGACACATTACCTTGGAGGGAAAATGTCATACTTTCAGAGGTGATTTTCTACCTCTGGTTTTGCAGATTTTCACAATTTCTTCAGTATGAGCATTCAAAAAATATACATGCATTTTGACTCTTAAGAGAAATGTGTTATGACTTTAACGATAGTAACTACTGTTTACCCAACATTATGATTAGACCTGTGTTTAATATTAACTCTAATCTTCAAAACAACCTGGAAAGCAGGTATTATTTCCATTTTGTAGGTCATTTATACTGAGAATTCCCAGGAAAAGACCATGATATTCTAAGCAATTTGTAGTTCCCAAGCAGCAGCGGCAGCCTTTACAAAAGGATGGGATGACAGCGACCATTTATTGAACGTCTGCTCTGTCCTTGCAGAGTTCCTGGCCCTTTACATATTGTTTCATTTAATCCTCACCACAACCCTGCAGAACAGATAATAATGTTTCCACATTACAGATTCAAAAACCTGGAACTCAGAAAGGCTCTATAATGTGCTCCAAATCACACAGCCAACAAATGCTGCCTAACAGGGTAACCAACCTGGGCTGCCAGACCCTCAAACATCTACTCTCTTCTTGAAAATAGCCCCCATAGCCCTCTGATGTCCTCTTCTCCAGGCCTTTGTTTATGCTCTGCCCTCTGCCTAGAATGACCTCCCTGCCTCACACTCAGTCTTCAAAGTCAAGTGCAGGTATTACTTCATCAGTCCCAACCATTACCCAGGCAAAATTTGTAATCACGGCACATGTTTTTGCTACTAGTGTAGCACTTATCACATAATAGTGTACTTATTTGTGTATGTTTCTCTCTCGCGGAAGTTACAAAAACCTTGAAAGCAAAAAAAAAAAACAGTTTCATCTTCACTTTTGATTCCTCAATACATAGTCTGCAGCTTGGCACACAGACTGAACTCTAATTGGTGGCAGACCTAATAACTCAAGCTAGCATGCTATAAATTGAAAGGACTTCTAAAAAGTGAGAGAAACCAATCCTCAGCTTCTTTGGAGTTACATTTTTGGCTTGCTTTTATTTTTCTGTTTTAAAGACCCTGAGAAAAGAGAACTCTGTCACCTCTCCACCTTCTCTACTTACAATACATGTAAGAGGTCATTCTAGTCTCATGCATTCCTATTTTACCTTTTCATATTTCAGAAAAGACAAACTGAATTTTCTACAAAACCTATCTTAATTTTGCCTGTTTCCTGGTTAACTAAGCTGTACATGGCACAAAATTTCCCTGTGAATTATCATCACAGCATTAGGCATTTTTCTTGCCAGTGAGAAATGTGTTGACCACAACAAGGAATATACTAGTGCCAGAAGGAAGGCTGATGCTGAGGAGTGGTATGTAGCTTAGCCCTTAAAAAGAGAAATGCATCTACACTGATTAGTATGTGAAAATCAATTTCCAGTGTTTTACTTTCCTTTAAGGAGACAGGGAAATGCTCTGATTCCCGTTTAACAGATTGGACATTTAAAATATAGAAGGACTAAATTATTTGATCCATCCTAGAATTTGGAAATTTAATCCAACAATTCTCACCTTCCAGCCAGTACCCAAACCCCAGTCCAAATTTTCAGAAAATGGATTACAGGTATACTATTCTCTTTATCAAGATAATCGGGTTATCCCTTTAAATAACTCCTTTCTGCTTCAGAAGTGCTATTAATATACAATTATCCTAAAAGCTTAAATGCAAAACGGGCTAATAAAAAGAGCTGGCTTTTTTTGTTATTTTTTTTAAATCTATACTGAATAGGGATATTCACAGATAATTGGCAGGACTGTCTGGACAAAGAATTACAGCTTTGTGGTATAAAAATGTAGTCTGCATGTCCAAATTAGCTCAAGAAATTTCCCATTTCTGAGAGGGCGGGCTTGCTGCCAGCTCTTTAAGAGAGAAAAACATACCCTCTTAGAACATGAATCATTACATATCACATAAGCAAGTGTGCACGTGCACACAAACACAGGCATTTTAAATAATTGCTCAAGACCTTCAAAAATATTCCTTCACAGGCATTTTAAATAATTGCTCAAGACCTTCAAAAATATTCCTTCACTACACATAAGGTACACATTTTATCAACCAAGATCAGGTTGTTCTTTTTTCATCCATGCTGTCAGAAAGGGTAAGCTATTTACCAATAGCATTGCTACATGAGAAGGCTCAAGATGTGCTGTAAACAGGGGTGCCAAACAGACAGAGCAGATGACTCAGAACTGATTTTAGAGCACACGCTTGTAGGTTGAACTTAGCGCCTACAGCTGGTTATTTGTCAACCCTGTTTTAAAAACAGACTGGTTGACCTTTATGCCTATAACTAGTTATCTTCAAATCCCCTAGCTGAAATGCAACCTTCTTAGAGAAAGAAGAGTAACCAATGCTTTTAGCATAGGTGGCCTAGGATAGCCATTCTTTGGATATGTGGATTGAAAGCTTGAATAAAGGCAGAGATGAGTTTACCAAGCCAAAACACAACAAAACCTGAGGCAAGGTGACCTGCCAGAACTGAAAGTGGCCAATTAAGTGGCTCTGTTCATGTCATAAATAAGAGCACTCCTTTTTTTTCCCTGCCAATGCTTAAAAATAATAAAACATTATGATCAAATAGACACTTTACAATTGAAATGAGACCAAGATAGTTAGAAAATTTAAAGGCAAAGAAATCCAGATGTCTCAACAGATTTCCCAAAAAGCAAGTTAAAAACACACAATAAAATGTAAAAATAAAATTTAAAAGGACAGTTAATTGATATGCTTCTCTAGTGCCTTGAGAGAATGGATACCTGGGCACAATCAGTCATAGTTTGACCTGCCTGTTAGAAAGCCAAAAAAGACCCACTGAGTTGAAATAAGAATTTTTCCCCTCCTTTATAAAAATTTCTGATTTCATCAAAAATTTTATGGTCACTATGTTCAAAAGTCTCAGTGTTCAACCCATCTTTTAATATTAGAAGAATATTTGTCTCTTTCATACTATTTTTGTTAAGATTTCTTTTTTAAATAAAGTACTTTTGGAAAGAAAATTTTACATACCTTTTTGAGTCTAGCTCTACTTCTTTTTAAAAATAACTAATCTAGGGCCTCCCCGGTGGCGCAGAGGTGCCCGCAGCCTCTGCAGTGCTGGTTCAATCCCCGGCTGCTCCCCAGCCACCAGAGGAGGGTCCCACATGACACGCAGACCTCTCCTGCCACCCGCTGCTCCCCTCAGCAGTGTACTTAGGTCCTTCTGCCTGTTCTGCATCCTGCTCTGACTCTGGTGAATTCTCTCACCCTCCCACACTTCTGACCGTACCCAGTGCTTGTATAAATAAATAAATAAATAAATAAATAAATAAATAAATAAATCTTTAAAAAAATTTAAAAAAAAATAACTAATCTAAAAAAAAGTAGATGCAAACCAGGAATTTATTTGCAAAAAAAATACTTTCTACTAAAAAATAGATACCTTATTTAAAAAGCAAATTTTCTCTTGTGTGGTTTGTCAGTGAACTCAGAATGCAGTTAAATTGATAATTAAAATAATCTGTGTCTTGCTCTTGCTGTTAAAAAGTTCTGGGGTAAAATAAGGAGATTGGCTGATATTAAAAGTTGTATTGCCACAGAAATGGTGAGTGATGAAGATGTTTCCTTACATTAGTTCTTAGGCATGCCTATAAAGCTGCGTTTTGTAGAGATATAGAGATTTTCTTTAGTTGGTTTGTCTGATTGGGGTGGTGGTTTATGAAAGCATGGGCACTGTTACTTAGTAACAATGCTAAAAGGTCCATTGATAACTGTGAACTTCTCCAATATCACAATACTAAATAACTGTACAAAAAGTGAGATTTTGCTATTAACAGAATTTTTTAGTCTGTATCTATTCTTCTCAAAGTTCTGACAAGTTAAATGAAAAGTTACACAGAGAGAAGAGATTTCTAATATTTTATTAAACACAGAAAATATTTTTAATAAATATATAGAGCAATGGAAATAACTCACTCAAAAATTAAAATTCTTCAAGCTATGCTAACGCTATCACCAAATCTATAACCTGGGTACCCAGTCATATTTTCTAAACATAAAAACATAAATATAACATGATGGTTTGTCTTCATTATAAAAGTAGTATGTCATTTAAAAATTGAAAATACAGAACAGAAAACAATACCTTTTGTTTTGGTTCTTATTTCTAAATAATTTATCAGTACAGAGAGGTTTTTTTATTAAGTTTCAGTGGCTGCCAAGGAGAATTTAGCACATTACATGACTCTTCAGCTCTCAATTTTTAATAATTGTACTATTTTTAGTTTCTCTGTTATCTTCATAATTTAAGTAAATTTCCTTAATCACTAATTCCTTTTTATTATTATTTATGTGTGTGTGTGAGTGTGCAAAATACATCATACATCCAAAAAGTACATAAGGGAAAAAGTACATAAGGCACTGGTATATTCTGAAGCAAACATCCCTGAACTGGCTACTCAGAGCAAACAGAACAACGCTAGCCCCCAAAAGCTCTTTCACACCTTTGTAAGTCATAGCTTACTCTTACCTTAAATGTAACTCTCTTCTGACTTCTGTGGTACTCCCTTGTTTTTCTTTATATTTTTCCCATGCAAGAATGCATCACTGAACACTACGGTTTTGCCTATTTTTTGAATTGTATGTTAAGTAGAATAGTGCAGTATATATTATTTTGTAGCAGCTTTTTGATGTATATTTGTAAGATTCATTTGTATTGTAGCATTCAGCTTTATTTTTATGGTAACATACAACTTATTGTGGAACTATACCACTATTTATTAATCCCCTTTGTTATCAATGGACATTTAAACTGTCCTATGTTTAGGCTTATGAATAAAACTGTTAAAAACTTTCTTATACATGTCTCCTGGTACATATGGGCACATGCTTCTTTTGTATATACAACCTAAAAGAAGAATTGCTAAGTCACAAGTCATAGTATCTGTAATTTTGTTAAATGAAGTCTAACTGTTTTGCAAATTGGTTAAACTACAATAGTTTCCACCAGCAGTTGTATGAGACTTCCAGGCCTTCTACATCTTTTGTAGTTCTTGCCACTTAGTTTCTTTAATTCCAGCCATTCTGATACTAAGTTGCAGCATCTATTTGAAGTTTTAGTGTACATCTCTAATGATTGATGACATTGAACACCTTAACATGTTTATTGACCAAATAGATCTACCTGGTTCTGAAGTGACTGTTGTCTCTTTGGCCATTTTTCTTTTTTGGTTGTTGGTTTTTGTTTTTCTGTTATTTCCTCTTCCTATTTTTTTTTTTAATTGAGGTAACATTGGTTTACAACACAGCATGTGACCCATAGGTTCACACTTCTTCAGGGTGACCCTTGAGCTCCCTCTTCTCCATTTCGCTCTCTACCCTCTGCCTCCCTCTCTGGTAACCTCAATTCTACAGTCAGATTTAAAGAGTTTATTTTTGGTTTAATTTTGTCTGACCCTTTGGTTTTTCTTTCTTTTTTTATATAAAGTAGAAAGAATACTTTATTATGCCTTATAGGGAAGGAAATTTGGGATACTGAGGAACATTTCAGAAAGAACAGTTAACATTAAGAAGTTAGGGTCATTAACTTTGCAAAATGAGTGATTTCAATGAAAATGAATGTGGAAGGGCCTCCCCGGTGGCGCAGCAGTTGAGCGCTGGGTTGCGAAGCTGCCCGCGGCCTCTGCGGCGCAGGTTCGATCCCCGGCTGCTCCCCGGCCACCAGAGGAGGGTCCCACATGGCGCGCAGACCTCTCCTGCCGCCCGCTGCTCCCCTCAGCAGTGTACTTCGGTCCTTCTGCCTGCTCTGCTCCCCGCTCTGGCTCTGGTGAATTCTCTCACCCTCCCGCGCTTCTGACTGTACCCAGTGCATGTATAAACAAACAAACAAATAAATAAATAAATAAAACATGCCTCTATTTTATAAAAAAAAAAAAAAAAAAGAAAATGAATGTGGAAGCAAAATGGTTTATGCATAGCCATCATTTATTGAGATATAGTTTTTGGGTATCTGAGTCCTGAGGAATATTTTACTGTGACCCTTTGTTTTTATTTCTCTATATTCTACATTTGAGTGGAACAATCTGGTATTTGTTTCTCTCCTTCTCACTTATTTCACTTAGCATAATCCCCTCCAGTTCTACCCATGTTGTTGCAAATGTCAAGAGTTCATCTCTTACAGATGAGTAGTATTCCATTGTATATAGATACCACATTTTTATCCACTCATCTGTTGTTGGACATTTAGGTTGTTTTCATACCTTGGTTATTATAAATACTGCTGCAATGACCATAAGAATACATATATCCTTGTGAACTAGTGTTTTTGCATTCTTTGGCTAGATATGTAGGAGTGGAATTGCTGGATATTATGACAGACTTGTTTTTAATATTTTGAGGAACCTCCATACTGTTTTCCATAGGGCTGGACCAGTCTGCATTCCTGCCAATAGTATATGAGTGTTTCTTTTTCCTCCTCCCCTTCACTTGTTATTTCTGGTCCAACTGATAAGCGCCATTCTCAGAGGTATGAGATGGCCTTAATGTGATTTTGATTTGCATTTCCTTGGTGATAACTAATGATAAGTATTTTTCCTGTCCCCGTTGGCCATTTGTATGCCTTCATTGAAGACGTGTCCATTTTTTTATTAGGAATTTACTTATTGAGTTGTATGAGTTCTTCACACATTGTGAATATATGCACTTTTATTGATTATGTGTTATAAAATATCTCCAAAATTGCAACTTGCCATTTTACTATTTCAATTATTTTTAATAGTCTTAATTTAGTTATAATGAAATAACCAATCTAGACTTTTAAGGCTGGTGCTTCTTAATGTTCAATATGTTTAAAAATCACCCTCTCATATTGAGATCATGATCTACTATCCTATATTCTCTTCTAAAGTTTTATTGTTTGCCTGTCATATTTAAAAAGTCTATAGTTCCCTCAAATTGATATTTCTGTTTACTATATTAGTGGGATAAAGTTTTGTTTGTCTTCAAAGAGAACATCCTCTTTTCCACTGCTCTGCAAGATCAGTTTTATCATCACTATAAATTTTTCATCAATTTTCAACAGATTCTCTTGAATCTTCATTTAGTACATTTACTATGATTTCTTCTTCTACTACCTATCTTTTATCTCCCAACATCTGTCAGCTGGAACTTTACTTCTAACATCATCAAAGCTAAGAGCTTACATTCTGTTTTTAATCATGATTAAATCTTCCATGTCTTATACAGAGGTTTATTTTAAAAATTAACAATATAAATCTTACATTATTATGATTATTCATCACATTATTCATCCCAGTGCTAGAAAGTGCTAATAATTACATTTTCTTGCCTATGTTTCTGATATCACAACCCTTATGCCATTCAAGAGAAAATACACTAGCTCTAGGGTTAAATAGAGTCTCCTCTCTGACATTTTACCAATTACTGAAAAAGAGTCATGTTTTAAATTATTTCATATTTGGAACATGACATTCTGATAAAGTGTTTTATCTACCTGGAATTTCTGGTTATTCTTCTTTACCTTTTTAAGATTCATAGGCTTTTCTGACATACTCCAATATCTTGCAACTTCTCATTAACAGCAACTATTATCTGAAATAGATTCCATTCTTTTCCTTAAATACATTTTTCTGTAAGCCTGCTGATCTCTGTCCTAAATTAGAACAATTTCCTTCTTTGGTCTACTGCATGATTGTCATCCTTAGATGCTGCTTCATTATTCCCCTAAATGAGTTTTATTTGTGTATATCTGAGTAGACATGAACCAAATGCAAGGTTAGTGGGAACACAGCCCACACAAGACCACTCTCACTTTTGACATCAATTGCAGGTTTAAGGGATTCTCTAAACCATGTTCTGGTTTGAAATTTTGCTAGAAGGACTCATAGGACTCACTGAATGTTGTTATCTCATGGTTAAGGAGTCATGGTTAAGAGAAAGATACAGATTAAAGTCAGCTAAGGGAAGAAGTACATCTTGCTCAGTTTCAGGAAGTACCAAATGCAGAACTTCCATTGTCAAAGTACAAATGCAGAGCTTCCACTATCTCTCCCCTTAGAGTCAGGACACATTACTTTTCTTTCTTTCTTTCTTTCTTTTTTTTTTAAAGATTTATTTATTTATTTATTTATCTATTTAGGAGGGTGAGAGAATTCACCAGAGCCAGAGCGGGGAATAGAACAGGCAGACTGATGAAATACACTGCTGAGGGGAGCATCGGGCGGCAGGAGAGGTCTGCACACCATGTGGGACCCTCGCTGGTGGCCGAGGATCGAACCAGCGCTGCAGAGGCTAGGGCAGCTTCGCAGCCCAGCGCTCAACCACTGCGCCACCAAGGAGGTCCAGACTTTTGTACTCTTTACTGGAGTACATCCTCAAGTGAGGGTGCATATATATAAATTTCCAATTTAAATATTTAGTATTCCGAGATTTTACAAAATATGGATTTTTTTTTTTTCATTTATCCAATTTGTCTCATATGGTCTCTGTGAATATGAAGATCTCCCTTTAGCTTTGGAGATGCTATTTCTTTGTTGAATATGAAGGTCTCCCTTTAGCTTTGGAGATGCTATTTCTTTGTTGTTTTCTTTTTTTAATTATGATTATTTTAGTATGAGTGGCTGACAACACTGTGTATATTTTGGGTATACAGGTTCACATCACTATAAATGTATGTTACCACATGACACCCTCCACCAAAGTCTCAATAATCCTCCACTACAGCCCAATAGACCCCCTCCCTTTATTGTTTTCATCCTGTTATACTTCCCTTCTGTTAGTCTTAGTTCCACAGTCAGATTTCAGATTTTGTTTTGGTTTGGTTTTTTCCTGTTCCTTTTTGTTTGTTTGTTTCTTACATTCTACATTTGAATGAAATTATCTGGTATTTGTCTTTCTCCTAACTTATTTCACCTAGCATAAGCCCCTACAGCAGTTCCATTCATATTGTTGACAATGTTCTTTTGCAGTCTTTTCTAAAGCTAAGTAGTATTCCATTGTGTGTGTGTGTGTGTGTATACCCCACATATATATCTCATGTCTTTTTTATCCTCTCATCACTTGGCTATTGTAAGTACTGCTGCAACATACACAGGAGTGCATGAATTAGTGTTTTCCATTTCCCAAATAAAAATCTAGGAGAGAGATTACTGGACCATATGGTAGATCCATTTTTAATTTTTTCAAAAACCCATATTGTTTTCCATAGGGATAGACCAGTCTGCAGTGTATGAGGATTCTTTTTCCCCCAAAACCTCATTAACACTTGTTTCTCTTCCTTTTCATATGGGCCTGTGGACATACTATTTCTTTAATAATTTTCTTCCCTCTTCAAGAATGTTTTGTCTTTCTAGAACTCCTACTAGTTGAATATTGGACATCTTGGGCTGATACTCCAGTTCTGAATCCAAAGCTTCTCCAGGATTCTTCAGGACAAATTGGTGACTTCTCTCCTTGCAGCACTCTTCTCTCATAGTATGGAATGCTATTTCCTCCTCTTCCTCTCCTCTTCTTCACATATAAAACCTTTTAAAACTATGCTTTCCCTTCTTGCATCTGCTAATGACCACATGTAATTCTCTCTCTTTTTTGTAGGCTATATATTTTTATTATTCTATCATTTTAAATTAGTCCTATTAGAGGGGAAAAAATTGCACTCATTTTGACATATTGAACTGGGTAGCATATGAGCTACCCTTATAAATTTGAAAGGCAATTTTTAAAGCCTGATGACTTTTCTTATCACAGTGTATTTCCTGGTGACTACATCAGTGGCATTAGATAAAGAATATAGATTCCTGGGACCTCAACTACACAGTTGGAGATAAGAGCATCTTAGAAGTATAACACAGAGCCTTATATGACACTTCTTTCCTTTACCATATTACATATATGAGAGAACAAATTAGAAGATATCAAAGAGGAAAAAATGACCTAAGTGACTTTATTTTTATAATATATTCTTAATGCTGTTTCTGCCTAAAGAGAAACAGAGATAAGAAAAATAAATAGAAACAAGAAGTAAAGGATAAATTCTTGCCAGGGTCTAGCTAGCTGCTGTGGTATAGAAGAAAGGACACTGGCTTTGGCAACAGAAGACCTGGTTTTGAGGCCTGGCTCTCTCTTTCTTGTCTCCATAACTAAACTTTTCTGAGTCACAAGTTTCTCATCTACAAGCAGAATAATATCACGTCACACCACTGTTGTGAGACTGAAAACTATCAGGGAGAGAACTTTATAGATTGCAAAGTATATAGAAAATAAAAGACATTTTCCAAGTGACTACTTTCTCCAAGTAAGGTTTTGTGCAGAACTTAGCAGAATACTGCAGGGGGGGGGGAATATTTATCTCTACGACCATATTTTCCCAGACAAGGAAATTACCACACACAAAAAATCACCTGAATTTCCCATGTGTTCTACCAAATAGATTTCCATGCCACTGAAGATGATGATAAATACAATTACAGAACCTTTAAAAGGGATACAAACAAGTTCCTAATTCTGACTTTATTCTTTTATCCTCTCTTTAGGCAAATAGATGTTGAATGCCAATGACATGCAAAGCACTTTAAGGAACAACAACAACAACAAAAAAATCATTTAAACCCAGTACTTTCATTCAGAAAGATTCATGTTTGTAAGGGAGATCATGCATATATGCAGATATCCACAATACAATATTGTGCATAACAAGCAAGACATGTCTAATACAAATTAATGAGAATGTACTTGAGTCTTAAAAATATGAGTACATTTTTGAGTAGAAAATCTAGTACAGTCTTAAAAAACAAACAAAGTTGGCTAAGATATGTAGAAGGGCATTCCAAGAGAGAGCAATTATATTCATAGAGATTATAGATATGGAAATGTAAGGCTTTGTTTCAGGAATTGTCAAAAGCTTGGGTTGATAAAGATTAGGTTCTGTACAGAGAATAGGGGAATAGGCCACAATGGAGAATACTTACTAACAGGCCAATGCATGTGGACTTTATTCTGTAGCAATTTGCAACCTTTGAAGCTTTTATTATCAAGAGGGGTACACAATAAAATATGGCTCAATAGCAATGACATTTTACTTCTGTTTTGATCTTTACTCTTTATAAATTGCTTTTACATAAATGATCCCATTTGATCCCTGCCATAATTCTATTGTAGAGGTGTTATTACTATTTGTTAGTAGAACAAGCTTTAAACCAGATACAGAGTTGAAGTTTTTTGATTTCATATATATTCACAACATATACTGAAGTGAGGAGATCCTGAAGGCAAGATCATAAACAACTGCTGAGATATTTGAAGTGGATGAGCAAGTGTTTAGCCAAGTGATCAAAAGCAAATGAACAGGCTTCTTCCTTCTAAAAAGGTAGTCTCCGCCATGCAGGCAGCAGGAAAAGGATTATGAAGATAATCTCAATTTCTTCAAAATCCCTTCATGGTATTTAGCACTGTGCTGGGCACACAGAGTTGCCAAATAGTTGACTGATGGTTTCATTCCCCTCAACCAGACACAGACACTATGCATCAAAGAACCTTAGTCCCTACAGTGTGCAGAACTAAATGCTCCAAATTGCCTAGTGCAAATCCAGAAACATATCACTCCAACAAAGTGAAATTAGATGCCTCTGTCATTATGACAAAGATATGTTTGTTTAAAATGACAACTGTAGGTTCCCCAAAGGATATGAAGGCCACATGAAAACTAGGAGTACAGAACTCACAGCTGTTCACTGCAACAGTCAACAGTGGACAACTGGTAAGAATTCAAACATTTTTTTATTATCTAAATTTTAGGTGCTATTGTTTTTCTAATGGCTTTCCTGCTAATGATACAAACTGAATCTCTAAAAATAAGGAATTTTCAGTAAGGTTCTCACATATATTAACAAAGATTTGCTTTTGATCCAACTTCTCTAGTGCTGAAATATAACATGATTAAAATAAAATTTTTCTAACACTATATTGCCATTAAAGGTTATTATCTTCTAAAATAGTTAAAAATTAAAAATCCCTTTTTTCATGGCCTCTCCATATGAAAACAAGCCTTCAGTGCTGACTCACTCACCTAGACCAGATCCTTCTTTGGGGTTCCTGGGGAATGCTGATAGAAGTGATAAAGCAAAAAATGAACACTCATTACCCTAGCTCCCTAAAACAATGGTTTTCTTTTTTCTAGTTTTTGTTTGTTTGTTGCTTCTTAGTTTAGGAAATCCTGTACTTACAAGAAATTTTTTGTGGAAGCTCAATACACAAAACTACTAAAATAGACCAGTTATAGTTGAAGGAGACAAGAGGAAAAGAGGCAGGGGAGAAACAGAACTGATCATTTATCCCCCTACCCCCTTGTGCCCTAAATCTTTTGCTGGACACAGAATAAACCTACTGACCCTTGAGAAGTTAACTCACAATTGGAGCATAAAAACATTAAGTTACATCAACCTCCAGAGGATGAAGAATAGAGCAGTCTACTTGAATATCTATGATGTACCAGGCACTGTTCAAGGTACTATAAATACAGCGGTAAACAAGACACTAATCTATTATACCAGAGCTCATCTGATGGTGGGAAAACACACGTAACAAAGATGCAAGTCAATAAAAAATAGGTTTGATGTGATAAGAAAATAGATACGAGGAAAAGTGGGGTAAGATATGAGAATAGTATAGGTGTGTACATACATGAGATTGCATGTATGCTATGCTGTGTGGTGAGTCAGGGACTGTCTCCCTTGTGAGGGTGACCTTTAGTCAGGGAGTCAATAAAGCGAGATAGTGAAACAAGACCTGTTCAGGTGGAAGAAACACTAGGTGTAAAAGTGCTGAAGTAAGCAAATGCTGGCTATGTTTGAAAAAAATTGAGGAAGCCATTTTCAGGAGCAAAGTGACCAAGAGTGACAGCAGCGGAAGATCAGGCCAGGAAGACATCAGCTCCTTTTGGGAAAAGGTCAAATGAACCTCATCTCTGCGCTTTAGAAGTCAATTATAAATTACAGAGTAGATGTTCATAAATATGTGTTGGGGGCTATCAGAAAGCTATTGTTTTAGCAAAGAGAAGGCATTAGAGTATTTTCTGATTTCTAAGTTTTTTAATGTAGTTGCTAAGTTCTTCCATCAAAAAGTCTAAGGCGGCAAATTTTATTTGCATGATTAAAGTCCAGAATATCTCATCTCTAGGAAGTGTACTGTCTTGAGAGAGCTCTAGTAACTTTTGCCCTGGAGACAAAGTGCCCCCAGTGTTCTCAGGGCCACATCTCCCACCATGTCCCCAAGGTGAGTTTCTGATGTTCTTAGTGCTCAGATTACATGGTATGACATGTTCCAAGGAAAATGCTGACTGGCAAAGGATGAACACCATTAATAGATTAGAACCCCTGGTGCACACAAATCACTCTTTATTTTAAAATGAAAAAGAAACAAATTGTTGCAAAATCAGTAGCCTCCACTGGTAGTCCTGAGCTTTTACAGCACTTCTTTCAAGTATAATTGTGCTCAACAGTGTCACTTACCCAGCCGCTCAGCACTGGTATTAGGAGGTGAAAATTGTTTGACTCTTTTATTTCCTTATAGCAAGCCATTTTTAGCATAATTTCTTAGGTGGAGCCACTTTTGAGAGAGAGAGATTATTTTATGGCCAGGTTTCATAAAATCTTACCAAACAGGCCTACATCCTGTGTTCCCTTTTGTTAGGATAGCCACAGTCCCACCACTTTTAGTCTTGGCATCCACCATCTGCTAGAAAACATGACTGATTACTGTTTTCTGATCCCTTTTACAATTTGTGACTGAATTAACAACTACAAAAAAAATCACCTTTTTTATAACTCAAAATATAACAAGATTTTCAGACTGTTCAGAAAAAAATGCAATCTTGCTTTTCAAATTTTTTCTTAAATGTGCATTTCATCTTTGTTATAACAAGGTTAATTACAGTTTTAAAAATATGCAGTGGTTGGACTGTTTAATGCAGTTGGAATAAGGAAGAGTAGGATATTTTGTAGGTCTATTATGGGTAGAAGCAGTATATTCACTTTAAATTACCTGATATTAAAAGTCAAGAAGGATAGGAACTTTTGCTGTCAGGGAGTTTGTGTGAGTAGGTCTCTCTACAGCATCCTTTGTGCCCTAGTATATTGGAATGCAAACCAAGTGGTAGGCCTCTTCTCCTATTTATCTTTTCCTGTCTCATGAGGCATACCCTAGAGACCTTTGGAGAGGGCAATTCAGTAGCGTTGACCTTACTCTTAATAAGGCAGGTTTTATGAAAAGATATTCGCTGCCATGAATATACTCACCATGAAAGCCTATTAGACTCCTTGATAACTGTGAGAAATAGCTATTCTCTACCTGTTTGAACTATATTCTCTTCCACCTTTCCTCAAAACAAATACTACTTGGAGTAGGCTGAACAACATCTAGGTTTTCCCAAGACCAAGGGATTAAGTGGGATCCAGCACTTTTAGTGTTAAACTAGGGAAAGTCAGTGGACAAAGTAGAGGAGTAGACCTTCCTAACATCAACCCCCATGAATAACTGATCAGTGCTTGACTGGGAGCTGCAGGCATTGTGCTATGAGGGAGCTATGCTGCTACCCTTGCACACAAAGGGTAAGGCCCCACTATAGAAAATTTTAAGGTACATCATGTAGCGGCCCGCTCATTTGTTCAGTACCAGGGTAACCTCTGACATCTACCTCAGAAAAACAAGGTAAATAATTGTGTCTACTTCCTTAATTCTGTGAGAATTAAGTTAATATTAAAATGTGCAAAGTGCTTACAACAAAACCTGGCCCATAATCAGTGCCTAACATATGTTATCTATGGTCATTATCATCATTGGCTTATGGATGGTGAAGAAATGATGTAGAATAGTACACTGATTTATTCTCTCCCAGTGATCCTTGTTCATATTATCTTTTCAAAGGAGGAGAGGAGAGGGGAGAGGGGAAGGGAGAGGGAAGGGAGAGGGGAGGGGGAGGGGAAGGAAGAGGAGAGGGAGGGGAGGGGAGGGGAGGGGAGGGGAAGTGAAAAGCTAGAGAGAAGAGGGATGATGGTTGGATAAATCAGTAAGATTTGTCTTAGGTCTTAAAAAGTAATTCTACCCACAAGGACTGAGCATGGTGAAAGCCCATATGAAAAAGTGTTTTCAAGATGCAAATAATTGGTGTTAATACACCCTGAATTTTCAGAATAATTTACTACTCTTATCAACATTGTTTATCATAGTTAAGAAATGAAAACAACCTGAAAATCCATCAGTAGGTAATAATTAACATATTTATGTTATACTCATACCCTGCAATTTGCTAAAATGAATAAGACAGATTTATATGCACTGACAAGGAGAGATCCCAACACATACTGTTGTAGAACTCTGTGTGTGTGTGTGTGTGTATAGTATGATCCCATATATGTAAACAAATCACAAAGATGTTTCTTTTTATATGTGGAGAAATACAAGAATACATAAAGCAAGGTTTGAAAGGATGGACACACAAGTATCTAAGGACTATTTCTGGGATGAGGAGAATGGGTGGAGGTGGCTTGAGGAAGAGACTAACTTATATGTCAAAATTATATGTTGTTTGAAATTTATAAAAAGAGAACAGATTCATATATTATTAATACCTTGGAATTTGCTGAAAATAGCACAAAACTTAAAAATACATGTAAATATTTTGCTAACAAAATTCATAAATAAAAAGGATTATAAAATTAATAAAATAACAATAAATTTAACAAAAATAAAATAACTTAGGTTAAAATTCATAAATCAAGTGTTTGTAAGCAAAGGAATGCATATAGATAGTATTTAAATCTATGGAAGAGGGTGGAATAGCTCTGAGAGTGGGTGTAAGAGAGAAACAAAGAGTGCTTAGGATCTAGACCTAGGAAAATTAACATTTAAAACTTGGATAGGGTGTCCCTGGTGATGCAAGGGGTTCAGCACCGCACTATGAAGCAATCCATAGCCTCTACAGCATGAGTGTGATCCCCAGCCAGCCGGGGAGAAACCCGTATGGCACAGCAGACCTCTCCTATCTCGCCCGCTGCTTCCCCTCAGCAGTTTATTTCAGTCAATCTGCCTGTTCTGTTCCCCACTCTGTCTCTGTTGAGTCCTCTCACCCTCCGCATCTCTGGCCTGTACCCCAGCTCTTGTATGCATAAATTAAAAAAAAATCTTTAAAAATAAATAAATAAAACTTGGATAGAGAAACTGAAGCCAGCAAAAGTATCGACATGAAGTTTCCTTCATGTCAGGTAGGTAGAAGAAACTATCTGATCAGCGAATTTCTATTAGGGTCACAATTTAGGATAAGATGAGTGATCTACATGATATGATATCTAAGTAAGGTTTACTTATAATGGAAAATATATTTCCGAGATAAATTAAAAGGGAAAAATCTCCAGGAGAAGCTGTAGAATTATAAACTAAAGAACAGAAGGGTATTTAAATTCCCAGTTCTGACTCTTACTATTCTTACTATATGACATTGGCCATGACACATGACTTTGTCGTGAGCCTCAGTCAACTACTCTGCAAAAGGAGAGGTGATAATGCTGAACTCAATAGCCATTGTTACAATTTGTTGAATTAATGTATTAGAAGTACACTGTAAATGGAAAAACATTACATTATCCTAGAACTTGTGTTTCTCCAGCATAGGAGCCCACCCTACCCTTTCTCTCTTGTCAGTTCTCTGCCTGAATCCTGACTTCTCTGATGGCAAGTGTAATCCTTGCCTAATAGCCCACTGCCAGAACTTTGTACTATCCTGGTTACTGGGTTTTTACCAAGTCACTCACCCCATTCCTGACTATCTTTATGGAACACACACCACCTATGAGTCCAAGTCATGACATTCTCCAAGGTGTTCCGGAGGCAATCTCAGAATACATACTTAACATCCATTTCTAGTTTGTTTGTTCATGAGGAGTCCTTAAAGTTCTTGAATTACCAAAGTAACCTGGGTCTTAAAAGGTAATATCCACAGAAAAAAATTTAAAAATTTAAATATATATATGTGTTCAACAATTTCATTCACCTTAAATTCTTAATTTATATAAATAACAATGATTTTTGTTCACTTAAATAGTCTCAAAAATTATTTATGGCTATATTGACAGTATCTCCATGGAATCGGCAAGTCTTGTCTAATCTGGTAAAATATCCATACAATTTATTTGAAGAATCTTTGATCAAGTTGTTTTTAGTGAAAAATCAGTAAAGCTTTAAAATTTATCAAAAGGTCTGCATAATAATCAAATTTGCTCCTTGCTTTATCAACTTTTTGGAAAAAATATTCAGTTACCCATTTATTGAGATGAGTTTAAACCCACCCACTATTTGAATCACTTATACTTATATTAATATTTGAGTATTAACTAGTAAAGACAAAAATTATTAATTAAATAATAGGATGTTATATTCTTGATTTTTTAATTAGTTGACCTGCTGTAAAGAGAATATTGAAATCCTTTCAGTCAATAATTTTAAAGATACCAAAAATATAATTGAGTCTTTACCTTGATCTTTAAGATTTGGAAGGGGGTTGAGGAAAGTAAGGAAGGAATGACACCCAATACTTGTTAAAACCCCCATAAAGACTGTGTTTCATCAAGCTCTGCTTAAGCACAGAAAGAAAATGAAGCTACCTACAAAAAATATAACAAAACCATAGAAGCAATTCTTGTCCCCACAATGGGAAGTACATGTCAAACTAAACTAACTCCAGGTCTTTTATATTTTGCAGTGGACTGATAATTTTTATTGCTATTTTTAAAGGATATCTGTGTTAACTTTCTAAGAAATGTAATTGCATTTGCTTTTCTCCAACTATCAATCCCCTTTCTGGCCTATCCCCTCATTATAAAGAAAGATGTAATGAATTCTTAAGCAGAATACGAGCTGTTGCAAGTTTCTTCTATGACATGCCAGTTTACTATATTTGCCTACTTTAATAAGCCTGGTCCACTGACGGTGGGTCTGACTAACTATGGAACTCAGATCTCAGAGGGTGTTCAGTCCCCACTGCTATGGTTATATGCCCCTATAACATTCTGTATCTTTCTCTCAAAACATTTACTGGTTCACAATTGTATATTTATAATATATTATTAATGCCTTTTTCTCCAATATGACAGAAAGAAAACAAGAGTAAGATCTTTTTTCCCATCAATGTATATATTCCAGCACTCAGCTCAGTGGGAGCTCTAGAATGTAGTGAGTGTACAAAACATTTTACAGACAAAATATAATTATGAGTTAGTATTATTTTCAAGAAAGGACCAGTACAATCACTTGGTATTTCCATACAAAAGATATTTTTGAACAATTAACTGATAATACTACCTTTTGAGCATGCTCCACTTTCCCTGTTTTCTATTTTGCAGAGGTTAATTTCAAACTTCTCTGATGAACATAAAGTAACGGTCCTTTTGTATACTATATTAAAAGCATTCTGTTCTACATTTTATGTTATAGATTCTCTTTAGAGTCCAACTGAAAGTTCAAAACACCAAAACAAAACAAAACTTAACAAAACTCATTAGATGAATATCTCCTATTCATATAGTGTGAGCATCTGAAAGAGGCATGGTAGGGTAAATCAATGGTGCTTAAACCTGAACATGGTATAATAGGACGGAGGACTTGTTAAAACACTGAATCAACCCCCAGAGTTTGTGATTCCATAATGTCTCCGGTATGCTGAGAACTTATATTTCTAACAAGTGCCCAGGAGATGCTGACACTGCTGGTCTGGGAGCCACACTTTCAGAATGACTAGGGTAGTTGCTGGAACAGAATCTTGCTAAGACTTGGTTCAAAACAAGCTACATTCTTGGTTGAAATAGTCTCATAGAGACAATTATAAATGGTTGGCTATATAACATATACTATATATTATTAAATAACCACTTTGACTTATTTCTCTCAGGTTTTTATTAGTTAGGCATTTTCTGGAATTATGTTGTTTCACTTGTCAGTACTAACATGGGGGTGAGGGTATTCTCTAAGTTATTTTTGCCCTCAGTAAGAATCACTTCCTTTGCTTTTCTGCTCTTTAGTGGCTGAGGCAAGTCACTTACCCTCTTTAGTCCTTATTCCCTTATCTGTAAAAATGGGTATAAAAGTACCTACCTCAGAGAAATGCTGTAAAGATGAGACCCTAAATGGTAGCTGCCGGCATTCAGATGATGGGGTTTGGTGTGTGGGTTTCTTGGGTCCCTCTAAGAATTCAGCAGACTTCCCATCCATCAGCATATAGCAAGCTCATTAAGGAAAGAGAAACACCTGCATAGACAGGGGGAGTGGGGTGGAGGGCAGTCTTAAAGGACAAGAACTTTGTTTTGTCTTGGTAATAGGATGTTATTATTGTGGAAAGTATAGACTTGGGGTCAGATTGGGTTGGTCTTCTAAAATGGATAGATTCATAACCCTCTCTTCCCCTCCTCTGGCTGATAATCGTTTCCCATCCCACCTCAGATTCCAGGAAACCTCCAAAGCCAGGTTTAGTCTAAGATTTATTAATCATCCCTACTCCCACCTCTGGTGTTTGTCCTTGTCAGACCGTCTATGCTAAGTTTTTCTACTCTAAATTTCCACTGGTAGCTATGGTTTTACTAATCTAATTCAGAGAAAAACATCCCAAGGATCCTAAGACTTGTGGCTGACACTAGTTACATCTTTACTGTATTACCAAAATAATAACACTAAATGGTGAAGAAAATATTCAGGTGTGTTCTAGGTATTGTTTACTATAGTGGAGAACTGTTTGATTTGGAAATTTGAGCACAGGGAACCAAGAGAGCATTCTTCCAAATATGCAAAATTAAAAGGCATGACCTGGAGCAGTGCTGGAAAATAGAGATTCCTGAGCTCCACCCCAGACCAAGCAAACCACCTTCTGGGAGAATCCTAGGGATCCTTAAATAATCACCCCCAGTGACTTTTCTGATTATCAAGTGCGAGAAACACTGAGACCTCGCATTCCTTTCTATGGTGGATAACATATATCCTACATATCATTTCTACCCACTCGCCCATTGTTTACAAGAAAACTTCCTAAGTCCAGTCGGTAATGTTGTTTTGCGTTTCACGAGTCACTTGAAAAGGTCATGTGGAATTGTTTTGGTGGTTGTTACTGGCGGTGGTGTTTTGAAAAGGCGCTCAAGTGTTTTGCTCTAACTCACCCTTTCAAACTAGTCGGGCCTGTGCTTCATTTCTGAATTGCCTAATAGCTCCCCCATCTTGAACTTCCTCCTTTCTGATCTCTGCCTCAGGTTAAGCTTGTTTGTTCCTTCACTCCATTTCTTGCGTAGAACATTTGGTGCTTTCCCACTTCACGACACTTTGCTGGAATAGTCAATTTCCAGGGATTTTACAGGCTGGCCAAGACAGTTTGTTCAGAACAGGGACGCCGGGGCGAGGACTGGCAGCCGGTCGGCCGGACGTTTCCTGACTCTGCACAAGCACCCGTGACCTTGCGCGAGGGGGCGGGCGGGCGGCTGCTCCCCGTCCAGCCGGTGTGTTGTTCATGTGCAGGTCCATGCTCAGGCTGGACTTTAGAACCGAAAAGGGGGTGGAAGGAGACGGGGCAGACCTAGAAGCGACAGACCTAGAAGCTCTAAAGCAGTTCTTTTTCTCGTCTCAAGGCGAATCCCTCTAATTCTTGGGGGGGATGGGGGCGCCGAGGGGGGGGAAGGGACATGTCCGCCAAGAGCTCGAGACAAAGCGTGAGAACTCAGAAGGCAAAAAGCGGGCTGGAGTGAGAAAATCGGAAGGAGGAGGCTGAGGGCCGACAATCGGCTAAAAATAGAAGCGCATCCTCCCCAGGACGGGCTCCTTCCAGCTCCGCCCTGGGGCCAGCAGCGCGGCCAGTGATTCGGCTCCGCGCGACGGCTTCCCAGTCAGACTCGCCCCGCCCCCCGGCCCCGGTGACTGGCGCCCGGAGCGGACGGCGGGCGCGCAACGTCACCGCGCTGCCGCCGCCGCCGCCGCCGCCGGGGTTTTCGCTGACGCACAGGCCCCGCCCCCTCCCTCCCTCTTCCCCTCAGAGCCCGAGCGCCGGGCTGAGCGAGGAGAGCGCGTCAGTCGGCCGGAGCGCGGACCTCACTGCGTGTCGCCTGGGGGTTCGCTCGCTTCCGGGAGCCGCGCCGCTTCCCTGGCGGTGGTTGAGGCGACGGAGAGCGCCATCCGCGGGCCCTCGCGCCGCCCAGGCCTCGCTGCGCGCGCCCCGTCCGCCCTCGGAGCCGGCCCCGCTCGCCGCCCGCGGACGTGTGTGGCGACGACGGCCCAGCGCCGCGAGCAGCGTTAGCGGCCGCGGCCTCCGGTCCTCCCTCCGCCTCCTCCTCGGCCCCCCTCCGCGGCCCTCCCCCCACTTCCCGAGCTCCGCCGTGTCCCGGCCACGCTCGGTGCAGCTGCAGGAACAAAGGAGGACCCCGCGGCGGCGGCGGCGGCGGCGGAGCCACCACCTCCGCCTGCGGCTCCGACCCGCTCCCCGCCGGCGGCGGCGCCTCCCGGCTCCCGCCTCGCCATCCCGGAGGCCTCGCCTCGGCCACACCGCGCCGGCGTCGCGCGTGAGCCCGGCTTCTGCTCTTCTGCCCCCGCAGGGTGAGTGGGGTGGCGCTGCGGGAGGGCGCCCGGCTGCTCGCGGCGGCCCGGGGCGGGAGTGGGGCGGCCGGAACGCCGCGGGCCTCCGGCGGAGCCCGAGCGGGCCGCGGATGGCGGCGTCCGGGGGAGGGGAGCCCGCCCGCCCGCCCGCTCAGGAAGCACAAAGACGGCGGCGTCATCCTGTGGCGGTGGCCCGCGGCCCGGCGCGCTCTCGGCGCTCAAAGTGGGGGAACAAAGCCCGGCGTGCGGCCCCCGGGGGCGCGGACCGCGGGCGTCCGCCCGAGCCCCCCTCAGCCCCGGCGCCCGGCGGGGTGGGCGGCGCGGCCCGTGGAGACAAAGAGGCCCTGGCGGCGGCCGCGCCCCCGACCCCGGCCCGGGCCCCGGCCCCGGCCCGCCGCGCCCCCCGGCTCTCCGCCTCCTCGGCGGAGCGGTTCGGGGTTGGAGGTCGGCGCGGGGCGGGCGGGGTGAGGGGCGGCCTGGTCGAGCCCGGCTGCTGCTGTTCTGCATGACTCAGTGGTTTTTGGAGGAGGCCCCGCCGGGCTTCCTGCGCGAGGCCTTCGCGCGGGGGGCCTGGGGGTGGGAGCGAGGGGTCGTGGGCAAGCGGTGGGACCCGAATTTGTTCTCAGATTCTCGGGGCGAGGGGGGGGACGTGGGTGCGAGGGACTTACCTCGTCGTGTTTCAGTTTTCCCAGCGTCGCTGCGTCTCGCCCCAAATCCCTCTCATGAAGGAAATGGAGCACCTTCTCCTTTGTTTCGTGCCTTCAGACGGCCGGACCGGAGACGGTGCTCGCTCTCCACGCATTCGTGGAGCTGTGTTTTAAGGGGAGGAAACCAGGTTGTCTTTATCGATTGAATCTTCCGAAGACTCTGGTGTGAGCACTTAGTAGGGGGAAGTAGTATGTGGGTCACAGCCCCTTTTCGTAAACCTGCGTTCAGGTAACTTAGAGACTTTTTTTTTTTTTTCTTTAAACCTGGACTGTCATTTTAGTGATTTTTATAAAGTAGCGTTGCGGAATCGAGTTACTGAAAATATCGCCGTTTTTGTAAGTTCTTTGTTAAAACGTCTGGGATGCGGCGGCGGGGGGCGGGGGTTATAGTTTTGCCGTGTTTTCTATCTCGGGCCTGATTTTAAGTCTGGCAAGGAGCCCTTTTTAAAAAGCACACTAATCTACTCCATTTGGCAAAGAGGGAACTGAGACTTGAAGTGTAAGGACTTGTCCAAGGTCACTGGCTTAGTAGGAAATAGATTAGAGACCGGAACTCGGGGGCTCAACTCCAGGTGAGTAGGCAGTCTTAAAATCTTTCACCAGTATGTGCTCCTGAAGGCACTACATTCGCGGGTATAAAGACTTATATATATAAATATTTGAGGCAGGAGAATTTTTCAGTTAGGTGACCAGGTTTGGGTTTTTCTTAAGCTATGAATTAGAGGAAACCACAAACCGTAAAAAAAAAAAAAACTATACATTTCAGTTATACCTAAGAGAGCTAATGTTTCTGCCTGACAACTTTTAAGGTACTAAATAGTAATATTTTTCTAAAATTTTGCCAAGTAGGAGGAAAGAAAATACAATGCCTGTCCTAGTGGCAGACTATACTTCTCCCCAGCCCCCAATTGCTGCTAACCAATTTCTGACTTGATGGCTCTTAGCTTTGTTGGCTTTCATAAACAACTCAGACCGTATTGGTTTCATGAGTGATTAATGATGATTGCATCTTATGTGGAGTTTGAGATTGTTCTTCAGCCCTCCCTACATTAGAAAAAACTGTAGCAGCCTTAATGGCTTCTTTTTATTTTGTTTCATTATGTTCAATATATGAAGCTGCATCCTTAAGTTCTTGGGGTTGTGTAGGAGTTGGCAGGCTCGGAGATAAAAATAGAAGCTGATTTCAGAGGCCCCTGTTGACTAGGCTTTATGTGAGAGCCTCCATCCAGCTCAGCCTGTCACATTGCAGCCTTGTGACAGGCCCGCCCATGTGATCTAAGCTTCTGAGAAATATTAAGGCAAGCTGTGCACATGTGATGGCATTTAAAGGCTGGCTTTGGGGGGTGGGGGGAATGTACAAGACGGGAACCCATAGAGAAGACTCTATGGCGTCTATTGTGTCTCAGTGTTGGGAGTTTATTTATAGTGAATTGAAGGTGTTGGGTGTGTATTCTGTAGAAGGAAAGGTGGAATACTTGTGGAAGTAGATGAAATCATTAGAGAACACTTCTTCCCTGCCCCATTTTTATTTATATAAAGCCGAAATTTTAATAATCAGATTAACTAGTATTAATATGAGTGGACGAAAATTTAGGCCAATTTCATTTTAAAGCCAGTATCAGATGACACGGAGTCAGTATAGAAAGCATGAACTAGCATATTTGTTAAGCTGTCTTCAAGGAATGGCTCAACTTTTTTCGTTGGACAGAGATGCACATACTTTACATGGTGGGCTAACAAATAAATCATTTATTATGTAAAGTATTTTTTGCACATATACTGTACAAAAAATTTTAAAAGCCCAGCTGAAAGTGTTTATTAATAAACTTCATAAGTGATGTTGAAATGTTTACACTACCCTGCTCCAAAATGAGTCAGCTAAATTCCACTTACTATTTAAAGAGACAGTGTCAACTAAATTAGTCTTATTTGAAGTAGTAAGCTTGGTCACTGTACAAACTTAATTGCCTCAATGTCCTTTTGCTAAGAAACATTTAAATGTTTGGGGTACAGTCAAGTTTCTCTAGCAAGGTGAAAATTGGTTAGTCCTCTTCTGTTTTCAGAATTTTGGTGAAAAGTGTTAATACTTGTTCAAAATGTTTTTAATAACTCACTAAAGTGTGTATTTTAGTATGTAGTATTTGGAAGAAGTCATATGAAATTCTAGATGACAAGCTGTTGACTTTCCTGCACTTATTTGCAATCATCATAACTTAATCTTAAGTTCTCCATTACCAGCATAAAGATGCGTTTAAATGATACTGACCACAAATTATAGCACATGATTTCCCTTTAATAAAATGTTCTCAAACATGCTTTTGTTGTACATTCTTACGTCTTTTAAGGTGACAGGGAAACACTCCATAGCTGCTGCTTAAATTTTTAAGCAATGTTTATCTCTTTAACTCAGGAAAACTTACCAAATTTACCAAAACATTGCTCTGTTTGTGCTGATTTTAAGAAGGCTTCTGGAAAAGCAAAGGGTGTACTTGCTATTGTATAAAGTTCTTTCTGGTAACTGACCATTAAATATTAACCATTACTAAAGGTTGTGTGTTTATATTGAATTACTTTGCTGTGTAGAAATTGAGCTTGGAAAAGTTTCATTATTTTTTTGGTATGAAGAAAGCAAGTGCTTAATAGTTGAGATAAACCTTTGCTGAGAAGTCTGTGACGATAATTTGTGCACTGCAGGTTTCTAGGCACTAACTTTAAAATACTCAACCAGATTTCACACCTCAGATGTGGTACATAAGATATTTTGTAAGCAGCTGACCCCTAAATTCTTAAAGAGCCTCAGTTGTTGGTGCCAACGTAACAGGGAAAGGCTAGATGATATGCCAGTTCTCTTTTCAGTCTTTAAAGCGGCTTCAACATTTTAGAAGTATTGCTGCTCATCCCCAGAGTAGAATTGTTGAATTACTAAGGGGGGGCCCAAGTATGTTCAGATATTATGAGAAAGTTTTAGACCTGCATCTAGTATACAGTCAGTTTAAAGAACCACTAGTAGCTATTACGAGGCGGTACTTGTGATTATTAATAGATTTCCTCATTTGCAAGTCTCATTTAATATATTTTTAACCAGTGAAGTTCAATCATTTAATATGGTCTGCCTATACAGTGCACCAGAGCAGAAAGACTTTAAGATACCAGTTGTCCAAATTGATATAAATGTAATTCTGATAATCAGAGTGACCTTTTCAGAAATTGAAACAAAGAACAATGGTGACAAATGAGATAACGTATTAATATTTAATTATCAAGTTTTCTTTTTCTAAAGAATATGAGGTCATAACTCATTTATTAAGTTAGAACAATTCTTTTCATGCCCTTTGTTTTATAAAGGCAACAACATATAATTTCCTCGACCTGTTCTTTTAAATGATTAACTCAATTTGGGCTTTTGTTAGAAATAGACTTGGTGTTGAGAAATAAAGGTACACTGTGGAATGTATCAGGCTAATTTAGTGGTTTTATTTTGGTTGCATGTTTCTAAAATTTTGTTTTGTTTTGTTTTGTTTATAGCAGAAAAATATGGCTCAGGAGACAAACCAGACCCCAGGGCCCATGCTGTGTAGTACAGGATGTGGCTTTTATGGGAATCCTAGGACAAATGGAATGTGTTCTGTGTGCTACAAAGAACATCTTCAGAGACAGCAAAATAGTGGCAGAATGAGCCCGATGGGTAAGTTGTTTCCAAGGAAAAACCCATTTGAAGAACTGGTGGATTATTGGGCCTAAGACTGAGAATCAATGCTGAAAGCCCAAGGAGAGAAGACCAAAAAAATTAAATAAAAACCCTTGAAATGAAAGCAACAGCCCAGCTACTTGGCATGACTACATCAGGAATGAACAACAATTTACAAACATCTTTTTACTTTTTTATTTTCCTTTTTTGAGATTTTTGTTTCATGCTTGTGTTCACTGGATATGACTTTTTAATGTGTATTTTTGTTTGGATACTCAGTGTAGGATTCTGCAACACAGTAAAAGTGCTTAAAGTCACTAACCTAATTAAATGCAAGTATTTGTTACTTATTAATAGTTTTATAACTAAATGTTTGTATTGTTGCTTTGTTTCTTACAAATACTTTTTTTAAATAGGGACAGCTAGTGGTTCCAACAGTCCTACCTCAGATTCTGCATCTGTACAGAGGGCAGACTCTAGTTTAAACAACTGTGAAGGTGCTGCTGGCAGCACATCTGAAAAATCAAGGTAAGATTGAATATTTAAGGGTTTTATGATAATACAAGGAGAAATAAAAGTATCTGTGTTATAATTCTGGGTGTTAAGGAGGATGTTAATATGTCAGATGTCTTTGATTTTGCATGTGTTGGCATAATCAGGAATTCTAATAACCTTTAGTATATGTCTTAAGTTATTGAGTAAAGATGTATGTAATAACATTCCATCACATCCTCAAGGATGCTGTGTTGAGAATGCTGTGCTCTTCCTTGTAATTGAAGTTTAGGGATTATAGATAGTCAAAGCTCTGCAGACTGCATTGTAATCCCACACAAGGCATTTTAGCTAAAGCTCTGCCCCCTTTTGCACATAAACTAATTACAGGAACAGCTAAAAATTCCTAGTTGACTATAACAACTTATATAAATATGCAACCTTGGGTCGATGAGCCATTTATCAAATTGCTTTCTATATTCTCAACCATATAGTGGGCATCCAATATTCTTTTAAAAAATTTAAATTACTCCATTTGATCATGTTGGAAATAATAATTTAAAGTTGAACTGACAACTTACTGTCATGCAAAGAAGTACCCTTAACATCTTTAAAAATGTTTGCTTGAACTCAAATAGAAATGTGCCTGTGGCTGCCTTGCCTGTAACTCAGCAAATGACAGAAATGAGCATTTCAAGAGAGGACAAAATAACTACCCCGAAAACAGAGGTGTCAGAGCCAGGTATGCTTTTTGTTTAATACTAGTTCAGTACTGAACGTGGTAGAAGGAGAAAGGGTTGGTGGGGGGATTCTTTCCTTCCCATTGAAGGGCCAAAGAGGATAGCAGTTATAAAATATGGACCAAGCAAGAACCACTGTCTTTAAAAAACCTGTAATAGTCCATCTTTATCCCATCTCTTCACATCTCTCCACCCACAAATCAGCAGTTTATCTAGAAGGCTGGAAGTGTTAAAAACTTTTAATGATGTCAAAAACTAAAGTATTGTTCATAGGCACAGAATCAAAAGGAGTAATTATCAGTATTGACAGTGTAATATTATAAGCATGTTACAGTATTCAAGCATAAAGAACATGTTGAGCATTTGAAAAACTTAAATTTTAATTGTATAGTTTGTGGGAATTAAAACTCATTGTGGCATTTTGGTTATTAGCTAATCACGTTAAGTCTACTGCACTGGCACAATCAGATGTGCTCCGGTGTTGCCTGAAAATTGACTTGTTTGAATCTTCTGTAGTAGGCCCTGGAGCAAGGATCTTAACATACTCTATAGTGCACATAGCTTATTATTTCCTGGCAGTGTTGACTGAATACAACATAAAACTTGATTGTAAGGAAATTGTATCAGTGCATATGCAGTCTGCTATGGAGGCTGGTTTTTGCTAATATCACATAGCCAAACTTAGTCAAACTATATCAGGGTTACAAAGTTAAAGGGAAATTTTCAGTTCAGCAAGTGAAACCATATTTGGTATTTTGAAATATTTCCTCTGAAAAACTCACCATATCCGTGTCTTTGAGACTTTTGTTCTATTTGATTTGGGGTTTTTTTAAACACAAAATCACTTTAACCTTGGAACAACTCACTTAGGTCAGATCTGTAGCTAGTCTTTATTTTAGTAGGTATCCTATAGTTTACTATTATCTGCTTTTTCTGTATCTTTTTTCTTTAACTCCCCTTCTTCCCTGTGTGGCTTAGGAATTACTATTCACTTTACAGGTATGACCAAGAAAATGGCTTTCCCTTCCACCCCATACTTTCATAGATTATTAGCTTATGTAGTAGGCAGAATATTCAGTCTAATAAATCTTACTGGGTGTTACTAATACAAATGAATAAAATTGGGTAGAATTTTAGAGTGAGTTATCTTTAAACAGTTTGGAATTTATGCTAATAGCATTGGCGCTACCATAATGTTTAGGTGTTAATTTTAGCATTGTGTACATTAAAATTTACTATTTGGCTTAGTTTAATATTAAAACTCAAGAGTATCCAGTGCTTCTGATGTTGATTTCATAAAAGGAAAAATTGGTATTTTGTTTTAAAATACCTAGTGATAACATGGGCTTTAGAATAGCAATATTCGATTTTATCTTTATACTGACATTCTATTTATAGCATGTATGAGTTACAACTTACTGGAAAGCTAGAATTGGACTTTTAGTGGTGAACTAAGTATCAGAAAGTAGATAAAAGCTGTGCTTTAAAAAAATCTTGTTTTGCTATGGAATAGTGAATAGACTAAAATCAAGCCTTTATAAGTACTAATACTGTTCTAAACAGAATGTTTGCCAACCTTTCGAAAGAAAGTTTTTTCAAAAAAAAAAAAAAAAACACCAGATTTTCTATTTAGGACAAAGCACTTTGTAAAATGGCAAAATATGAAATTTGGAGATGTAAAGTTAGGGATGATTTGGGTTTACTTGTCTTAATTGCTGGGTTTAACTAGACAATCTTCAGTAAACCAGAGTGACTTTTTCATAACCAAGTACCTTAGAAATTGGCAAGTTTCTTTCTAAATAAATTTCTAAATAGTAACAAGGTGGGAGCTTAGCTCAGTTAATTATAATATAAAAAGCTGAATATAGGACATCTACGGTGTCTTAAAACTTAGAATTAGGATTTGTTCTCTGGTGTTAGCTGTTAGGAATGAATTTCAAGGAATTTGAGTGGAATGATCATTTTACGAAATTTAGAGAAACAAGTATGTTGATTGGCACCAAATGATCAGCAGGTATTGACGTAGAAGGTGCAAGTACCCTTTAAGAAAGTGTTCTTAAAATTTTTCACCAAAAAGCTTAACTATTCTTAGATGGTTTTTTTGTTTTGTTTTGGCTTCGATAACTGCCAGTGAATTCTTTGCAAATTTCTGATGTTTACCCTTGCTTTTCAGTTGTCACTCAGCCTAGTCCATCAGTTTCTCAGCCTAGTACTTCTCAAAGTGAAGAAAAAGCTCCTGAGTTACCCAAACCAAAGAAGAACAGATGTTTCATGTGCAGAAAGAAAGTTGGCCTTACAGGTATTACACAATGCATAAGACAAATTCTAGTGTTTTTAACAAATAGCTCCAACTCCTTATGGGGCAGCTTGGTCTTACACATAAAACAGAATGCCTAACTTTTATGACTATAGTTGACTGGGCCAGGTGAGAAGCTGAGCTTGAATTCCATTTTTCTAATCATATGAAGCCCTTTATTATTAACTTCATGTCTTTTTATTGAATTGATAAAAATTCATCACTTTTTAGTTTTTCCTTTGTTTTCTTGGGGGGATGGTAGCTTGAGCAATACAGCAATCATATATTTTGAACCAGATACAAAATGTTCTAGATACTTAAGTGATTCCTTTTAAATTTCCTTTTAAGACTTGTCTTAAAGAATCTGTCTCCCCCTGGTTTTTACTTGAGAGAACATTTTTGGTTAATATATGGTAGGGCTAGAATTTGAATCCAGGTCAGCCTGACTCTAGAACCTGTGTAATTTCTACACCATAAAAAAACAGTTATAATTTCTCACAATATCAAAGGAGGTTAAAAGCTCTTTCACAATTTAAAGTGAGGCTTTTTGTCTTGCATGTTGTAAAGATCCATGAAAATCTCACTGTTTTCTGTGAGACTTAAGACTTTTTCTTTTAATTGCTACAAGTTCCTAAGTGACTCTACTTCCTCTTGTTGTGTGTACAGGGTTTGACTGCCGATGTGGAAATTTGTTTTGTGGACTTCACCGTTACTCTGACAAGCACAACTGTCCATATGATTACAAAGCAGAAGCTGCAGCAAAAATCAGAAAAGAGAATCCAGTTGTTGTGGCTGAAAAAATCCAGAGAATATAAATTACTACTTGTGAAGAGACTGATACTACTTTGTTTTTATTTTAATATATCGTAGGAAAACATTAAAGAGCAGATGCATGGCCATTTTCCTTTGATGTTCTCCAGAGTTTTACTTTACATTTGTCTGTCTTAATAATTGATATTTTAGGATGTTTGGGTGTTTGTTACAGGCAGAATTGGTTAGATACAGCCCTACAAAATGTATATGCCCTCCCCTGAATAAAATTGGATGAAAATCTGCACAAATCAAAATACACAGATAATAGGGACAAAATTTAGTTCCCTTGTGCCAAACAAAATACATGAAATCTCTGCATGTTTGCAGCATATCTGCCTTTTGGGAATGTAATCAAGGTATAATCTTCGGCTAGTGTTATGTGCCTGTATTTTTTTTTTTTTTAAGAAATGGTACACCAGAAAAAGACTGGCAGTCTATTTCTACCGTAATTAAAATTCACCCTGTTAATTTCTACAATATGTTCTTTGGAAGCAGGAAGAAAGCTATATAGAAAATCATACCCTTTTATTGTGAAACCAGTATTTGGTGCCCTATGTAAGCCTGGTTAATTGGTCAAGTAAGACATTCTGAAAAAGGTAATCATCATGGCTAATAATCCTATGAGTAAAAACCATCAAGCCAGCGGGGTCTTGAGATATCTTTGAAGCTTACTGTGCCGGCCTGCACCAGAAGATGTCTGCATTACTCATTGCTAAAAAATATGTAGCACAGAACTAACTGTACTAGGATTAATTTGTTTAAAAGAAGAAATTAAAAACTCTACGTTTGGTTTTCACATATAGCAGTTCTATTAAATAACATGCATCTGAATTTTTAAGTTGCAAAGGTATCTGATTTTTCATGTGCATCTTTTGTTGAATGTTTTTGGTTCCAAGAAAGAATGTTTAAAGCTTTTTTAAAGACTTCAGTTCTTAATGTAACTGTACCCTTCTGCATGGAAAATCATAACCAACATGGCTGCAGTAGACTTCTTAGTGGTATCCAGCACCACTTGCAGAGGGCTGCTTTATCATATTGTACTTGGGTGTAGGACTCTAGTGTTCTTGGGTGTATTGCATGGGCTGCATTATCTACAGCATTGTACAATAACAACTAGAAGAGGCAGTATACTTCACTGATGCTTGTCTGGTAATATCACTTCTGTGTTATAATGGAAGGTTTTTGTGATGTATGAAATTTGTGTTTTTTATATATAAATGAGTATAGTTAGATTAGTGTTGTGGTAATGCCTGTTTTCATCTGTAAATAGTTAAGTATGTACACAAGGCACTACTGATTTCTTGCAGTGTTCAGTCCTAGTTTTTACTTTTATTCTTAAAGCATTCACCTTTGCTTTCAATTTTATGTACCTTAGTTCTGAGTTCGATCTGCAGATGTGTACAGATAGTTCCATATTTATGTATTGCACATAATCATGCTACTCAGCATTGATGCTATATTGTATTATGTAAATAATAAAAGCCATGTACAGAGGGAAACTTCCACTTACTTATTCATTGGGTTTTTAAGCCATAGTTAGAAATCCTAAGGGGGATAATGAGATTTTTCATATTCAGTTTTTCAGTTGCATATGTAAATTTTGCATGGCTGTATTGTAGGGTTTTGGGTTTTTTTGGTTTTTTTTTCCCATTACCATCCCTGAGCATGATACATACAAATGAGAACCATGAGGTGAGTTGTGAAACTTTCAAGTATGGTATGCAGTAGGCAATTTATTTTTGAAGAAATGAATAGGCATTTTTAGAATCAAAACAATGTTAGAACTCAGGAAAAGAATGAAATTTTAAAAATTAGGGCCTATCTGCTTCTTCTGGGTTTTTTTGATTTTGCTTCATAGGTATGGCAATTTGTATATAAAAACTGGCATGGTTTTGTTTTACTGCTGTTTTGGATTTGGTTCCAATATAGATGTGGACTTGGTCTATGCAGGTGTCATGCCAGACAATAAACAATGGGTCACAGTGCTAATGCTGACTTTGCCCATGGGGCAGCCAAACCATGGCTTCTCAGAGATGGAGTTTGAAATGGAAACAATTTGGTTCACTCTTATCTCTTACTCTTATCTTTCTTTGGGTGTGCTACTTTTGCTTCAAGTGGGAAATGTATGTAGAAGTCTATGAGACAAGAATATGGTATATTCTGAAATATGAAGGATTTAAAAGAATCACGAGTTGAAAATTAATGGTCTTTAGAAAGCAATTTTTTTTCGAAGCTGAAGACTCTTCCCCTCAGTGCTACCCATCAAACATTGCTTGATAGGCTTTGAAATCAAAGTTGTATGTGGAGAAGAGTGAAGACCTAGGTGGAAAGATGATGTGACCTTGGGCTTCATTGTAACTGCATAAAAATGATACTGGTAATGTTCCTAAAATTTGCAAGAAACGATAGAGCAGATCTGCACTAGTAGGTTAAGGCTGGTAGAAAGATTAGATCCTATCTAGACTTGCATATAAGCTTTACTATATCTCAGGCAAGACTAATAGGCCTTCAGATGTGCTCTTCAGATAGGGAGCATTTTGGGAATATACTTTGTTTCTCCACATAGATAATCTGTGCACACCCTCACTACAAATGTTTTTCTAGGACACACCATGATGACTGACATGAATTAGCTGCATGACCTTTTGTCAGCTCTATTCCCTAGGCTTTATCTACAAATTAGAACCTTAGGTTTGATCTGAATTGGGCTTCCCACAGCATGAAATAACTTGGAAAGAAAGAAACTTTTAATAAGTCATGTCACAGTGAATAGGAAGATAATGAATTTTGGAACCTGCCTTCCTCTGTGAGGATGGTTAATAGTGCCTGGCACATACTAAGTATTCCCATTGATACTTTTTTAATGGCAAATTTTTAGAGCAATTTTAGGTTAACTTCAAGATTGAGAGGAAAGTATAGATTTCCCCGTGTACCCTCATCTTACACATGTACTTAGTATTCCCTATTATCAACTTCCATGTTCACTCCTGATGTATGAGTTTAAATGTCATGTCCATATCCGTATTTTCACTGCCTCAAAAATCTGCCTTGCCTGCTCTCCTAAAAACTAGCAACTACTGACCTTTTCAAATGGACATCTTTGACTTGTTAACAGCAATGTCTTCACAAGGATAGCTCAGTATTCTGCTGTGTCCTAGTACCCACTCGCCTACTAAAAGACATCTTTGTTGCCTTTATGTTTTGACAGTTACAAAGCTATTACAAACATCTTGTGCACGTTTGTGTGGACCCGTTTTCAACTCCTTTAGGTAAATATACATCAATTGCTGGATTACATGATAAGAATATTAAGTTTTGTAAGAAAACACCAAACTTCCAACTTGGCTGTACCATTTTGTATTCCTAGTAGCAGTGTATGAGAGTTCTGTTCCATATCTTCAGCATTTATTCTCAGTGTCTTGGCTTTTGGTCATGTAACAGATCATTATTTATATTTCCCTAATGATGGAAGCAGAGCATTGTTTCATGTTTTCATTTGCCTTTTCCATATCTTCTTTAGTAAAGGATGTGGTAAGATCTTTGGTCCATTAATCAAAAAAATTTTTTATTGAGTTTTAAGAGTTCTTTGTATATTTTGGACAATAGTCCTTTATCTTGTGTGTCTTTTGCACATACATTCTAGTCTGTGACTTCTCATTCTCAAGGTGTAACTCATTTTGATTTCTAGAACTTAAGAATTATTTAAGCATTAATGACACTGGTTATATTAAGTTGTATCATGAAAAAGTAAAGATGTGTAACTTTAAAATTTAATCATTTTAAAGTGATTAGAATCATTCTTTTCAGTAAGTCCATGTGCATTTAATGAAGGTCTAAGCAAGTAACTAAAAATAGACAAATGTGTACTACTAAGTAATATAGCAAGATATAAAACATACAATTTTTTTTTAAAAGATTATTTATTTATACAAGCACTGGGTACAGTCAGAAGCGTGGGAGGGTGAGAGAATTCACCAGAGTCAGAGCGGAGAGCAAAGCAGGCAGGCAGACTGACGAAGTACACTGCTGAGGGGAGAAGGGGGCGGCAGGAGAGGTCTGCTCACCATGTGGAACCCTTGCCCGGCGGCCGGGGATCAAACCGGTGCTGCAGAGGCTGCGGGCAGCATCGCAGCCCAGTGCTCAACCGCTGAGCCACCGGGGAGGCCCATACAACTTTTTTTTAAATCAGTAGTTCATTAATGGGGTTCAAAAATTTGTCAAATCTACATAGAAAAGTCTAGTCATCCAAAACCCTCTACTCTTAAAAACTTGTATTTTGAGTAACTCATAAGTTGGGGAGGTTATTTTATCTCTTCCACATTATGTAAATGTATATGCAGACTTTGACTCTTGTTTGCTAAATTAATTGTTTGAATGCAAAGTTAATACATTTTTTTGTCCATAACTGTTACCTTATAAATTTGTAGATGTGGTTGCTGGTTGATTAGCAATAATCTTAAACTACATAGAAGGGTTTCTGTGGGTAAAACAACTGGTAATTGAAAGCAACCTGTGTTTGTATAACCCACTTTAAAAGCAATCATACATAAAAATAATGCAAAAGTCCCATTTAATACTTATTTGTAGTTATTTTCATACACAAAAGCTGGCCTTTTAACAGTAAAGAGCACTGTTTTTGTGTTTCTCTCTAGAGTACATTTCTATTCTAGTCCTAGAAGTAAAAGTTTTGCCATTTTGTGACATGACTGTAATACTCCATTTTGTCTACAATGAAGTACATTTTTTTTAGTACATGCACTGATGTTGCTAAATCATACTTCACATGTGATGTTTAACAGCAAGATGACAAGATACAGGTTAATTTCCAGTTGGCTAAGCTGCTTCGAATATTTTTTTACTGATGATTTTGATTGAAAACTATCATCACAGAACCTTACATTGTACATATCTGAAATAATATAACCAAAGCTGTTCAAGAATTAGAGTAACATCAGTATTCTCAGAAGTAAATAGGAAATCTAACACAATCTTAAAAATCTTGTACCAGAATTTAATAAAATAGCATTTACTTAAGCACTTACATTTTAGTGAAATCAGCCAAAAAAAATATAAAACTAGCCTAAATGAGCTCAACACTTGTGCTTGAGTAATTTCTTATTGATCTATGTGTACAAAGATGGCAAATTAAAAATCATTAGTTGATCCTTGCTATGTACTATCCTTCTCTCTTGTCCCTCCCTATCACTTAAAATGCATTCAAACATGCTAATTAGAATGCCATACAAACAAATATGACTTAGATTTTCTATGTAGAAACTATAGAACCGGATTTCTTTAAAGAAAAAAAATACGAACATGAAAGATACTTCCTGACTATGGCAGTATTTTCTTGCAGTATCCCTCTCCCAGCTATGCCCTATTTACTTAGGATGTTAAAACTTGGACTTCTAGCACTAATAACTGCTATTGTAAAAATAATACTTAAATATGAGTGGTTAATTTGACATTTTCACCCATTAGACTTTAGCATCTCTTAAATGTTTTGTTTTGCTTTGTTTTGGGGGTGGGGGAGAGTTAAATACATTTTGCCTTGAAAAATTTATCAAGGTATTGTCATACTAGTTTTGTGTTATATTTTAATACCTGCTAAAATTATCTGTTTAAGGAAGTTTTATTTTTAGCTATCCTACAATTTATTTGGTTGTCATAATAATTAGATTGTTTGGCCTATCTGCAACAGCTTAACCAATATTTTCAGTGGCTAGATTATATCAGGTGACGGAAATAATATAACATCAGACTTGAGAGATTTAATAAAGTAATTTTTTTAAAGTACAATGTTCAGGCATTAAAATATCATTGATCATCTACAGGTATGGCCTTTTAGCATTCAAGTGATATATTTATTTGTATGTTTGATTAGAAAGTGAGGATTTAAGGATAGCAGTTTTTACTCAATAAACTGAGGCCAAAAATATCCTAAATCAGCATCTTTAAGGACCCTAGACAATTATCACAGCTAACTAATGACCAAATCTATCCAGTTTGCCTTACTACACACAAGGCCCCAAATTGAACTTCAGACTTAGGATTGAGGGTAGAATTTGAAACCTTATAGAAAAGTTTGTTTGGTGGCCTGCATTTATAAACCTAAGGATCAATGACTGCTTTTTAAAAGTGTGTGTGTGTGTGTGTGTGTGTGTGTGTGTGTGTGTGTGTATGTATGATTTAAGGTAGAAAACAAATGAAACAGACCTGTTAAAAGTTGCTGGAAGAGAGTTTTCATCTGGGAGGCGATGTCAGTCTCCAGTGAGAACTAAGAGAAGCAGATTCCTATAGTTAATGCTGAGATCCTACGGCCCTGACACAGTGCAGCATATATGGTTTCAGTTTTCAAGGAGATCACAAACAAATACAATGGATAAGAATGATCTGAGTTACTAAATTGGGGATAAGAAAGTAAATTTATTTGAGTTAAAATGATGAGTGGGTCGAATTAGTGTTAGATATTGCAGATATAAATACTAAAAGCCTCTTCTTCCAAGAATAATATCCCTTATAAAATTTTCACTGCTATTGGTGAGAGTAAATCTTTCATTTCATGGTAGGAAAGCAATTGAGGATATAGCGGCTTATACTAATTTTAAAAAATCAGTTTGGTTTGTGACTCAACCATGGTACTCTGGAAAAGTTACTTAAGGCCTTCAACCATATAGATTTGAAGGATTTCAATAATGTTGCATATAACCCATTTAGTAGTGTCCAGCACAATGTGAGTACTTGATACAGATGTTTTAACATTTACATGGCTAACAATCCCTGCAAACAGGGTTTAACATAGATGTTTAAGAAGCCAGATTCTGATCTGTGCATTGTAGTAACAGGCATTTTTCAGTCAATTGAAATTCATTTGATTGAATGGAAACAAAATCCCACCAATAGTTTCTCTGCAAGGATGACAGTTCTTAAATTGCAGTCCATGTGTCCCTGAAATTGCTTGCAAAATTTGGTGTCTGTGTTTCTTAGTAGAATTTTCAAAGATCTATGACCCAAAAAGGACACAGGATTTAATAATATAAATGGCTTCCTGGGAAGATACTTGGGTTTGTCTAAATCTTACAAGTCCTACTGTCCTCATAGCCCTAGCTGAATTGCTAGGGTACTACTTTGAGTGATGGAGAAAAACTAAACCATCTCTGTACTGTTATTTCCCAGGTTAAACTAATAGAGAAGTTGAAATTTACTGTGTCAGTTCAGGACAACAGCATTTAACGACTGAGTGGTCTCCCTTCTGGTACAAACTTTCTTCCTCAACCTGTCTCCAACTTGCTATTGTTAGCGGGATATCTTAGAATCAGTCTCATTCAATGCTTATAATCCTTCCTAATCCATTGATTCAGACACTGAAAATGGATTATATTTGCATAAATCATACTTAAGAGTAGCAACATAGCCTAAATCTTTTAGAGTGATTCCCAAACCTGTGGGTCATCAAAATCAACTAGAGAGTTAAATAAGCAAACAAATATTTGGATCTCAATTCTCATGAATTAGAGTATCTGGGAGAATCTATTTTTGTAAATTTTCCCCCTAAGTGATTCTGTTAACTAGATTTGGAAAACGTTAGAATATGTTTTATATATATATATATAAAACCTCTCCCACAAACCCAATATAAAGAGGTGAGCTTGGACAGGCAGTGTTTCACTACCTGAATTCTTGTAGACATAGCTTTCTGTGCATATGTATTATCCCCATTTCAAATCACATGGTCTCTCTAGTATTGTTTTCTAGTTATGGTTTCTAATAACACATTTATAGTATTGTAAAATGCTGACAGGAGCAACCCCGTTTTGGTTATAATCCCATGGTTTCTCAATATAGTTCAGACATTTCACCTGGAAAATCCTTCCAAAAAGTAACCACTTAATCACATTGTTCTTTGGAGCTGAATGAAATTCAGCAATAAAACCCAAGTAATGAATGCTGTTGATTTATGTTTTGGAGTCTCCATACCAGTCTTACTATCAAATTCAGTGCGGGTACTTGCCTCCATTTTTTTACTGCATCTCTACCTGGATCCACCACCCATTTTATCTCTTTGTACATGAATACTATTTATTTACCAGCCTAGATGAAATGCTATTTAAAGCTATAGTCACATTCTCTGGACTTGGAGAAGGATAAAGGAAAGGCAGTGGGAATAATGGATCATTTTTAACTCAGCATTATGTGAGTTGTCTAAAAAAGGTGAACAAGAATTTAGGACAAAGAAATCAGACCCCCGGATTACTACTGTTAGGGGTCCCTAGAATAACTTCAGAATCTTGTTCAAAAGCATTTTCAGAATAGTGAGCACCCATCTAATTAAATATATTTAAGTGCATAATCAAAAGATAGATGTGAATTGTAGTTACCAACAAGGTCTTGACTTTGTTTCTCTAAATGCAATCCAGGAACACATATATAAGCATATGCTAAAGGAGATGAAAGAATTATTGGAATGCCTTTCTTGGTCCTAAGAGATGGAATAGAGTCATTCAAAGTTTGCCTCACTATCTTCCCAGGAACAAAGAAGGGGCACTTGGGCCAGAGGCAGAGAAGACCTTAACTAGAGAGGCTGGGTATCCTTGATTAACTATTTCAAAGGGGAATGTAGTAGAAACTGGATAGATCAGAGGGAACTCAAGTCTCTGCTTTAGTTGTTAACAATAGCAAGTGGTTTGGGGCAAGTTATTTCCTCAATGGGAAAGTTGGCCTAACAGACAATTTTATGGGAATCTTGTCCCAATTAAATGAAATAATAGCCCAAAAGGTGAGCACAGTACTCACAGAGTTAAAGCTGATGCTTAAAAATACTTGCACACTTTCTTTGCTATCTCACCTTCACACTACCCTTGACCTAAACTAGCTCAGCCAAGTTAATAAGGACCTGTGCTGCAAACAGTGAAGAAGGTATCAATGCCAAGCTCTCATTGATCATTGCATAACAGGGTGGTTCCTCTCCTCCTGTGGAAAGGCAAGGACTATAAACAATCATTGAAATGAAGAAATCTCTGTGATTAATATTATCCAAACCAGATTTCCAGTGTTGCAAGAACAGACCATCGCTGTAGTCAAAGATGGGGGTCTAGGGACCATTCAGACCTTTGTAAGGTATTTAGAAAAGTATAGCAGGCCCTTCCTACAGAGACTAGACTAAAGGTAGTAGCAAGTACAGAGTAGGCTAAATCACCAAAGATGAGGCATCAGACTACTTGAGATAAAAAATATGATGACTTCAAGGAACTTCCAAAGGGATGTAGGCATGAGTTATTTAGCAGCTGGCATGTCTGCCTTCAGATGGTAGCCTAATGGCTACCCTTGTGGCCAGTAATGGTAATGTAGCATTCCTGATTGTTTCATCCAGACAATAGGTAGGATCCTGGAAGTAGCTATCCTGTGGAAGGTGTTAACCAAAAGAAAAAAAACATTAAACTAGATTTGACTTTATGTGTCAAACCAGGGCGAACTTGTTGAGAAATTTCTCTTTATTATGTCTCTTAAGGGAAAGCATCACAGCATATAAATATTTGAATGTGACAGATTTAATCTGGCATTTTCTACCTGTACTACCAAAATTAAGCCAATGAAATTCATTGAGTTCATTCTTTTTAGTCCATTATAAGAATCCTAAGACTTGAACCCAGAAATCAATCATTTCCTTAGTAAACTTAAGTTGATGATAAGACCTTAAAAAACCAATGATTACATAGTTAGTCATGGAGTTGGGACCCCATTATCGCTCATAGTGCTTCTTATGCAGTGAGTGAGCTGACAATGACCTGGTCTCACATTTAACAAAAGTAACAAAGGACTTCAAAAACAGTCAGACAATGATAATTATTATTATTTATCTAACTCTATATCCTGTTACATATAAAGGGATTTACTGACACTAGTTTTTCCTCAGGAAATGGTTTCTATCCTACTGGTAGTATTCCAATTTGATACCCCATCTCAAGCACAAAATATTTGTTTCACTTGGCATACAAAAGCAACCTGTATCACCAAAAAAACTTTTTTATTTGCCCTTGATTTCCTGATATGAAATGACTTCCAAGAATTATATGGACTCTTGTATATTTTTCAACTTGTAGCAACATAAATGTCTTAACAAACACTAAAATATCAATGATATTTTCCTTAAGACTTCAGGGTAAGTAAGTGGGGTGTTTCCTGCACCATAGTGTTGTAGATATCAGTAGTATACTTACTGTCTGAAAGATCACAGTGAGCCTAGGGTATTTTTTTGAATTGAACCAAAAACCTGGACTATTGGAGGAAGAATTAGAAGTGACAATGGAAAACACAATCTTTGACATTATATCTGTTTTCTTTTGAGTTGGGGTGTGTGTGAGAGGATTCACCAGAGACAGAGTAGGAAGCAGAACAGGCAGATCCACTGAAATACACTGCTAAGGGGAGCAGCAGGTGAGACAGGAGAGGTCTGCTGCACCATATGGGTTAGCTCCCTGGTGGGGGATTTGCAGCAGTGGTGGCAATAGCTTGATAGCACTGAGACTTTAATCCCTGCACCACGAGGGAGGCCCTGAGTTGGAGGTTTTAAAGGCCAGTATGTTTCCCACAGTTGGAAACAAAAAAACAGTGAGTGCCTGCCATGTGTCAATCTGTTTTTCAACAGGTAGAACTTATTTACTTCAGAGGTAAAGATAGTGACTGATATGGGAAACTGGCTAATAAAATTAGCAGAACATCCTGCAGTGTCCACCAATGAATTATAAATTATGTTACTCATGAAGAAGTTAGTAATATAGAGAAAAAATCAAGTAGAAGCCGCATCATTTCATGAAATATTCTTTTTTTTTAAAGATTGATTTATTTATTCATACAAGAACTGAGGTATAGGCCAGAGGTGTGGAGGGTAAAAGGATTCACCAGAGACAGAGTGGGGAGCAGAACAGGCAAACTGACTGAAATACACTGCTGAGGGGAGCAGCGAGCGAGTCAGGAGAGGTCTGCTGCGCCATGTGTGTTTGCTCCCTGGCTGGGGATCAAACTCATGCTGCAGTGGCTGTGGATAGCATCATAGATTGCGTCTTACTGTGCCACCAGGGAGGCCCCCCCACCCACATGAAATATTCTTAAAAGGAGAGAAAGACCTCAGTGCTCACCCCTCTAACTCAATTGAGAGCAGAAGCCATTCTGTGAACAGCAAGGCCCAGAATGAAGTAGAACAGTTTATAACTAGATGTCTTAGCAAATACCAAATCCAGTCGTGACAACTAGGGGAGGAGGTCTGGTGGGTTGTGCAGACAGGGGAATCTTAACCAAAATGACAGAGAAATAAGAACAATTATAACTGACAGATCTGAACAGCCTGCTCAGATAAGCTAAAAATGAGTCAGACCTTCAGTTTAATGACAACTTTGACAAGGATTTTGGAAATGACAACAAATGGGAACTATGTGCACCTAGGTCAACACATTTGTTCATTAGAGCCCCCATGAGGGTTGATATATTTTTTGCAAATGATCGTTTTATATACATTTTAACTTCCAAGTGCTTTAATAAATTGCAGATAAAAATAAAACCTCATTTCATATTCTTGAAACAAAGACACTTCTTTAAAGCTGGCAAATCCTCTCAAGTGTAAATCAGGTGTTGGTGGAGGTGAGAACAGTGTGTTTGCTAAGGCTGACAATAGTGTGGCAAAGGTTCCCAAGACTGTGCTCCATCTGCAAACAAACTTTGCAAATACCTTTGGAAAAGACAAAGTAACTCTAAGCTGATCACAGCATATTTTTATTTAACCCCAATATCTTATTTTTTAATTTAGTAAACTCATTTATTGCTATTAAATGAACTTAATTTCAAAATATCCTGTAATTCAGACTTAAATTTTTTCTCTTTAAATAAATTTGATGAGGTTTTTAAATTTTTGTTTTGTTAGTATTTTACTAAGTGTATACAAAGCTAACAAATTAATTTGCATATTCCTACCATTCAAAAGTTATATTGCCACAACTGGGGAATTTTAGATAGCAATGGTGGGAAGGAGGAGGGATGATGACAATAAGGTGGGTCATTGTGGGGGTGGGGAGTGGGTATGGAGGAAAGGATGGCATGTATGGACCTCCTGAAATTTAGTCACCATGTCTAGCCATCCTCTAGAAGAGGGCATTTCATTTTTTAAAAAGAGAAACATTCAATTGATAAACAAGATATATTTTTGTGGGGACTTCCCTGGTGACATAGGAGTTAAAGACAGCGCTATTAAGCTATTGGCAGCCACTGCAGCACCAGTTAGATATCCTGGCCAGGGAGCAACCCACATGGCACAGCAGACCTGTCTCACCCGCTGCTCCCCTCAGCAGTGTATTCCAGTCAATCTGCCTGTTTTGCTCCCCACTCTCTTTGGTGAATCCTTTCAACCCCACACCTCTGATCTGTATCCCAGTTCTTGTATGCATAAATAAATAAATCTTTAAAAAGAAGATTTATTTTTGTTAGGAATGTAAAATTCTTCATTTTTAGTTAAGGATCTTAGTCCTCTTTCCCCATTTCTTATAACTGTATGAACAAAGATTAGAGAACCCTCATTTTCCCACTTTCATGATGATTTAAAAATAAATAGCTCCCCAAACAGTGTTAGAAGAAAAGTTATTCATGATACTTATTAAAGAATGGTGAGGCAGATTTTACTCAGGACCTCATGAGAGGTGAACACTTGCTGATCTTAGATGACCAGGAGACTTTCTTTTTGGCCACCACAACTCAATTTAGACTTGCCTGCACTGTCCACCAACAAAAATCTTTCATCTTGCTTCAAGCTTCACTATGGGTCAGTTCAAAGTCAACCATCTAGTCTGACAATGTCTATATCTTTATTTCTAGAATGAATCAGTAAACAGAGATGGGGTGAAAGGGAGAGAATGGTAAATACTCATATGTGAAATCAACCACCTCACCTTTCTCATTAGCACACTATGAATTGAAAAAGCAAAATCTCTGCAGTCCTCATTTCCTTACTGAAATTTTGTAGGAAGGCCTGGATTCAGTGAGGCTACAAAACAAAATTAAATGAACTTTGGGTGCATAATTATGGCAGAACCAGAAGAATCAGGTTCTGAATACCCCGTTTCTTTGTCAAGACCAAGACCTTATTTCACTGACAAATGTTTTCTCCCTTCAGACAGAGCTGAGCCCCTTAAGTGTGAGAAGCCTCTTGTAATTGACTTCTCAAGAACACCACTTGGCTTCTCCACATTTCTCTGGAGAGGGCTGCTGCATTTCCCTGATAGACTCAGGACACTGCTCCACTAAGCAGCCGAGTCCATTATTATCCTTCCCCTCCTTTTAGCTTTCCCTCCTCATTTGCCCATCAAGTCCCATGGCAGAACACATCCCTTTTCCAAATATCTCCACCCCTTGATCAATAATCTTCCCATCAGCTGTCAGTAGGTGGTCTATTAAATGGTTTGATCTTGAAATTCTCCTGATGAAGACAAACGAGACAGAAACTTGTGAAACAGCTCCCAGTACATTTCAGTCTCTCAATTTCCTTTACTTCCTCTCTGCTCTGATGCTTGGATATAGAATGGAGACTAGGTTTCAGTGGCAGATGGCAGAGGATAATCTTTCATTTTGTCATAAAGTTAACCCTCAGAGGGGCTGGTAAAAGCCCTTTCTCCTGAAAAATCAGTGGCTTTATATTTCCTTGTTTTAACTCAGCAGAAAAAGCTTCTTTCTGAATTTTGAGATAGAGAACATGCCTTTCCTTTTAAGCTAATCCACCTCCCAAAGTACTAAGGTGAGACTGCCCTCTTCATCTTATTTTATTTATGCTTCTGTGGGTGCCTTGCACATTTTAACTAATGATGATTTGACTGTGCTTGAGCCCTAGCAATAAGAAAAAGAGGCTATTAACAATAATCCAATAAACCCAAGAAAATCTGTCTTCCAGCATTATTTGTGTAATAATAGAGAAAGGAAAACTAACATATAATACTGCAATTAATTGTTTAAGCTTGATAATCAGGAATTATACATATGAGTGAAAAAAAAAGTCTTTTAAATCTCATATTGGCTAAATAACCCCAGGTTTACATTCAGATGAAGCATTTATTTTATGGACAAGGTTTACATTCAGATGAAGCATTTCTATAGTGAACAACATCAAAGGGAGTTATTTAATGAGTGAAGGGTATTTATTTTAGGTGTTAGAGAGGATATCACTGAATAATCAATAGAACAAAATCTTAGCTGATGATCATTTAAGAAAAATGAGCATGAGGATGGTTTCAAGTATGAAAGGAGACAGCTGGCTAGTTCAGAGTGAAGGGAAAGTTGAGGGAAGTAAAAATTTAACCTGGGACTGGACTGTCACAACAGACTAAGGTAAAAGTATTCACATTTGGGCTTGAAAGGAAAGTTGTAAAAGAACACAAGACCACATGAAGGAGTGGGTCTATATAGGGTTTGAATTCCAGTGACACTCATTCCCCTCATGTAGCTTCACACAAGGGTAATGATGGAGAATATATATGCATATCTCCAGCAATATAAGAAGACCTGAATTGTATTAGGATCCTGAACAGGGCAAGTCATTCCTGCACTCATGAACGATCTCCCCTGAGCTGCCCTCCTATACTGAAAATCTGATTCCAGAGACACTGAGGAGCAAGAATAATTCCTTTGTAAGGAATGGCGGGGGGGGGGGGGGGCAGGTGGAGAAGTTGGAAGGAGAGGAGACCGATGTTGAAACCTGATTCTCTCACATCAGTGTCATTTCTGTGGAGTAATTGTTCTTCTATTGCAGAGGAAGACACTTATCCCAACTCCAGGGAATACTGGAATCACTGTTCAAGAGGACTGGCACCGAGGTAGCAGGGAATAAAATGACAGGATTAAGGGGGAATTAAAAGGAGCTGTAAAGTCTACAAAATGAAATTTTCTCCAACAGACTCCAACAGAATGAGCACCACATACCTGGAGGCTTTCTGATGCTCTCTTCTTGGGTAGTGAAACAAAACTATGAACACTCAGCTCCCACTTAAGTTCTCAATACATAGATCCCTGCTAAGAAAGTAACCTGTCCTTGGAGCATGAGATTATTATTTCTTTTTTTTTTTTTTTCGCCTCTAGCAATAAAAGCAATGAAGGGCAATATCCTAACATGTAAAAATAAACTACATAATCATCCACACATCCTTCAGATCTTTTAAATTAATTCTTGAAGAACTCTATAAATAGTGGTAGGGATCTGTAATATTATGTGTGATTATTATGGGTGAAATTATCTTTGGTGGTCTTTGGAAAGGCCCTTGCTATCATTTCCCACCTGTCACCCACCCCGTTAATAAAAATTTAACATCTCCAAATTAATTGATTTACGAATTTTACAACTCACCAAGATACGAATATCTGTACTCAGATTTAACAAACTTTAGGTGCTGCTGATGAAAGTGATGTGATCAGCAGAAAAGACTAACTCAGGAACAGAACATGTCACATACCCATATCCCAAAAAATAAGTTGCAGGGAGAATATTCTTGAAATAGGATTGCTGATCCTTGAGTTGCTGATATGTTTAACATGATGACTATTTCAAAATAAGTGTCAGTAAATCTTCACTAGCAAAAAGGAGTCTTAGATGCTCAGAGAGTTGAGTTTGGTCAAATATTGGAAGAATAGAATTTGGAGGAAGTAACTATGCACTGTCATCTCAGATAAGAGAGAATCAATTAAGATAAAGACTAAGAAAGGACCTCTAGATCTGACAAGTTCATCAGTGACCTTGGAGATAACAAAAGTCAATAGGACAGTTGAGGTTGGAATGAGATTCCAGTGGGCTAAGGGAAAGATTGAAGGCATGAAGGGAAATTTTGCAGGAAGGAGAAAGTGACAGGGCAGACCGAGGTAAAATTCTTTTGGATAGGGTAGATTGAAGCCACCTTAGGAACCTGAGTTACTACGGCAACTATGCAAAGAGCCAGTGGATTTAAATGCTGGTTGGCAGGACTAAGGTATATAGTTCTACCATCACCTCAAGAATGCATAAACTCAGGACTTCTAGGTAATCAAAATCTAGATTCTGTATTTATGGTTCTGCAATGAATTCACTGAAAACCAGTCTAGGCAATTAACTCTACCTGGGTCTCAATTTCTCAACAAATAATACCAACTACAAAGAATATACCATAGAGAACATAGAATACTATATTCCATAATCATTATCATAAGAAATATGTATATAGTAATACATACAGATGCAATCTTATTCAAGTAGACAGAAAATGCTTTGAAAGTAAGAGCGATAAAAAGTCAACGGTAAGAAAGTGCTAAATGTTATTAGCAAAATGAGTATACAGTGGCTATTGCTATGTGCTACTTTCTACTAATGATATTGTATGTTCTGGCTTTTTAAATTTTAAATGTGGGGGCTATAGGACCTGGTTAATACAGGCATAGGGAAAAAAATTAGTATTCTTGCCAGTGTGTCATCTTTGCAGCAAAGGAGTGATTTCAGGAATGAAGAGGTCACAGTAGAAGCAGCAGAATAATAATGCCTCAATAATCAGTGAAATTATCTTGAGATAATGAATGCTTCTAAGAGGGGAATGAGAGGAATAAAGCGATGAACATGCCCTAACTAGATTTTCCTGTAATGGAGCTATGAAATAATCTGACCTAGTAGGGATAGAATGAAGTATAAATATCTTAGTTTGGGTTATGTTAAGTATCTTAATCTCTGAAAACATCTCTTATTTTGTAATAATTTTTTAAAGGAGAGTTCATATGAACTTTGGGCATTTTTATTCTTTCCAATTTATGTTTGACCTTCAGATAGCTACTTAAAATTTAGACCAAGTAAAACAGAAATTATTTGTTGAGGGAAAATTAGGGTTGGGGTTAGTGAAAGGCAAGACAGTGAGTTCAGATACCCTTTGCTTGGGTCAAGACTTGAATGTAAGCAATTTAATCACTTTGATAATAATGAGTGCTTACATGTGCCACTGTCTTACAGGAATAATACCCATGAAGCAGATGCTGATACCATCCCCACTTTGCTGAAGAACTAAGATTCAAGGAGGTTAACTTACCCAGGTCATGAAGCTAGTAAATGGCAATATCAGCACATGCAAATCTGGATCTGAGCATATTCATGCTTTGACACCTGGGGCAGCCTGGCCCCAGGGGGGCCCGATGGGGACTCCCCCTGTATCACTAGCATTTAGCCCACAAAGCCTTTTCTGACAGGAAGGTTTCAGTAGCAGTGGGGCTCTGGCCCTTCAGCAACGGGCTGAAATTTCTATCACTGGCATCTTCCCAACACTGCCTCAAATATGTTGATTCCTCTTGTTTATTTTCTTTAATGGAAACTTGAAGCTAAAGTTGTTAAATGCACTCAAATAGAAAGACTCTGAGAAACAGACTTTTATGAAGGCTGTATCTCTTAACAAGCAAACAGAAAGTTTTCTTCCCTGAAAATCAGAGAGAGTGAGAACAAGGTGGTGGTGGTGATGGTGGTGGTGATGGAGGAGGAGTAGAAAAGGAGGTAGGAAGAGGAGGGAAGAGGAGGAGGGAGAAGGAGGAGTCTTTCCCTGAGCAACAGACTAACTGTTGTCTCCTCATTCATCAAGAGTAGGCTGCTGGGATGGTAGAAATCTATTTCAGGGAATTTCATCCCCCAAATAAACAACCATATCCCAACATTCCCCCCCTCTTTCAAGGTATATGAAATGTTAGAAGAATAATTAAGACTCTAACTGTAGTTAAGCAAAGACTCTGAAGGCAGATTGTCTGGGTTTAATTCTGATTCCATCACTTACCAGCTGAGTAAAGCTTTGCACAGACTATTCCAACTTTTCTAAATATCAATTTTCTTATCTGCACAAAGGAAAATAGTGCCAAATTCATATGGTGGTAAAAGTTTAATATAATGATCTATGTAAAACTGTATATAACAAATGCTAAATTAACATTAGCTATACTGTATTACTTCACATTTCTGGAATCCAGAAGTTCAAAATCAAGGTGATATTCTGAGAGAGGATCCTTACTTGCCTCTTCCAGTTCCTGATGGCTATGGGCAACATCTATGGCTATGTCGCCTCTGTCTCTGTCTTGTCCTTAGTCAGCCCTCTCCAATTAGTATCGTCTTCTCTCTGTCTCTCATCAGGACACGTCACTGGGTTTGAGGCCCACTTGGTAATCCAATATGATTTCATCTCAAGATTCTTAATTATATCCACAAAGGTCATTTTTATCAAATTAAGTAATATTCATAGGATCTGGATATTAGAATGTAGATACATTTTTAGGGGCCATCACTCAACCCACTTACCAGTGTTAAACTTGCCCTTCTCCTTCTGGTTTAGTTTTATTCTTATCCTTCTCTTAACTGAGAAGCCTTTATCCTTACACGATTTCCTAAATGCACATATGAATGCTAACTCTATGTTAGGCTCCATGCCATGGAGAATATATAAATAAAACATCCTGTACCGCAAAGAAATACAACTCAGAAATGACTGAGAGTTCAGAGAGGCACAGACAAAGATAACTAGAGGATGAGAGTTTACTTGGTAAGAGAGAGAATAATTGAAGCAGGTGATGGAGGGGTAGGGATGGGATATCAGCACTGCGAGGAAAGTAGCAGCAGGACCAAGTACAGAGAAGTGGAATAGCATGAACTGTATATTTAAAATAGCACATGGTGGGGCCTCCCTGGTGGCACAGCACTATGAAGCTGTCTGCAGTCTCTTCAGCACAAGTTCGATCCCCAGCTGGCCAGGGAGCTACCCACATGGCACAGCATATCTCTCTGTCCCACCTGCTGCTCCTCTCAAATATGTACTTCAGTCAGTCTACTCGTCCTGCTCCCCACTCTATCTCTGGTGAATCCTCTCACTCCCCACACCTCTGGTCAGTACCCCAGTTCTTGTATGCATAAATAAATAAATCTTTAAAAAAATAAAAATAGCACATGGTTTTTGCTTTACAACAAGAGTCTGGAAACTATGATCTATCCCTTCTGCCATCTAATTTTATATGGTCCCTGAACTAAGAATGATTTTTGTACTTTTTAATGGCTGACAAAATAACAAAAGATGGGGAAAATTTTGTGACATATAAATATTATGTAAAACTCAAATTTCAGGATTCATAACTAAAGTTACTGAAATACAGAGCATTCATTAATATACAAATGATCTGTAGCTATTTTTGTATAACAGTGGCAGTACCACAGAGATTGGAGAGCTAAAGAGCCTAAAATTGTTACCTTCTGACCCTTTACAGAAAAGACTTGCTTTGTCCTATGATAGAAGTATAAGAGACATAAAGGAAAATAGTGGAAGAAGATGTGTTGGTTCCATCTACCCACTGAGTCCTTAGTAATTGCCCATGTGCTTGAGATTGTCAATTATTTTTCTACCCATCTAAATTTACTTGTTTCGAATCTCAATTTCTTAAGGTCTTGTTTGTTTGTTTGTTTTTACTAAATTACCTAATAACTGTGCAATGCTCTTCAAGCTTCATAAGTTTCATGTATAATTTATTGCACCTTCTAGGTAACATGTTTGGAGTTGAGAAGAACCCAAATCACAGGCTTGCCTATTTGGCAGACTGGTGAGACAAGAGATTTTAAGAGATGAGCCTTTGTTCAACCTTGCTCAAACACCATTTAGGCCGCCAATTCTTTGACCAACCAAAACCAAATTTCATTGTTTGTTAGTTCTACTTTCTTTTCATTGGTTAAATTAATAGTAAACCATTTGCTGCTAAATTGTCCCTTGGGGGGGGAAAAATTGCAGCAATTAAAAATTGCTATAATTGCCAAACATTGAGTTGCGTCTCTGTCCCCTTTAGTTAATTAGGTAGTCCTGGTCATTAAGATGATGATTTTATCATGAAGGAGACAACAGCTCCCTGATGAAGTGAGGCTGGGATTAGAAATACTGGATGTGGTGTTCTCAGTGATTAACATAGGGAAAATTGCCAGGGGAACCTGTTGAAATGCAGGTTCTCTCCTTGAGAATCTGTGGGTCTTCAGTGGAACTCAGGACTTAGCAGGAAAGAGTTAAAGAGGTGGAGGGAATGAAGCACCCAAACTGCATCCCACAAAGAAGTCTTTATATTTTGTTCCTTACTTGTACCAAGAAGTCCTAAGTTGCTATAGTTATAATCAATGTAATCACATAGGGACATCATTTTGAAAATTTTTCTTTTTCTCTGATTTTTTAAACTAATTTTATTCCCAGAGAGTAAACATGAGTGAATCCCTAGTCTAAGTCAGAAATAACTTGATTTGAGAGACAGAGGCTGTGTCTTTGAAGGCAGTTATACTTGGAGTGGAATATTATTCAGCCTTGAAAAAGAGGGATATACTGCCATATGTGATAACAAGATGAATGCTGACATTATGCTTAAATGAAATAAGCTAATCACAGAAAGACAAATCCTACATAATTTCATTTATTTGCGGTATCTGGTGTAGAATGGTAGTTGCCAAAGACTGGGGTTGGGGAGGGATAATTACTGTTTGATGGATAGAAAGTTTCAGTTATGTAAGACTGAAATGTTCTAGAGTTCTGCTCTACTACGTTGTGCTTACAGTCAACAACACAGAGAACACTTTAAAAAAATGTGTAGATTTTTTGGGCCTCCCTGGTGGCGCAAGGGGTTAAGACGCAACCTATGAAGCTATCTGCAGCCACTGCAGCACAAGTTCGATCCCCAGCCAGGGAGCAACCCACATGGCACAGCAGACCTCTCTGGACTCACCCACTGCTCTCTTCAGCAGTGTATTTCAGTCAAAATCTGCCTGTTATGTTCCCTACTTTGTCTCTGGTGAATCCTCTCAACCCCCCCAACCCTCTGGCCTATAACCCAGTTCTTGTACCCCAGTTCTTTAAAAACTAAATCTTTTTTAAAAAGTGTAGATTTTCACAATTAAAAACAAAACAAAGCATTAATGAATAATAAACTATGAAGAATGGAGGCTAAGAAAGGAACTCTGGAGAGAGTCTGCTTGACCCAAATCTCACTTGTCAGTGATGTTTCGTGCTTTGGTAGGATCCTGACTCTCTCTGTACCCTACTTTCTTTATCTATAAAATGGGAATAAAATTACCTAGGTCTTATAATAGTTGTGAACATTAAATAAGCTACTGTATGTAAAAAACATAGAATAGTGCCTAAGCTATAACACATTTCAACAAATACAAGCATTTATTAGAAAAATTCTGTGTGACCTCACATACCTCATTAAGAATAAAACTTTTAAGTAGAAAATGCTCACATTTAGACTAGCTATGATTATACTACCCAATCCAAGTTAGCCAGAGACTGCTTTTTAGAGATCATTCTTATTTTCTGTATTTGTCCATGAAAATGATTCTCACACTTACATATCTAAGATACAACCTTACTTTTGTTTTTAGTAACGTGTTGAATACCACATGCCAAGGACCTGTAACAGCTTTCTGTTTGTTTCTTTCTTTCTTTTACTTCCTGTAGGGTAACAACTAGTACTAATCCCATTTTACAGATATTCAAATTGATGCTACACAGCTAGTAGGTTGGATGGACTGTGACCATTCTTTTAGACACCAGTTCTCAATCTGTGGTAACTTTGTCTCTGTGGTAGGCTGAATAATGGACTTCCGGATATGACCATGTCCTAAGCCCTGAACCCATGAAGATTACCATAAATGACCAAGGAGACTTTGTAGATGAAATTTAAGTTAAGGATTTTGAGATGAGGGGATTAATCTGGATTGTCCATGTTGCCTAATGTAAAACCAAGGGTCAGTAAGAGAGAAAGACAGAAGTGTCAGAGTAGAGGGGAAGGTGATGTGATGACAGAAGAGATTAGTTGTTGTGCATTTTGCAGTTGCAAGGAAGGAACCAATAGTCAGGGGATAGAGGTGGCCACAAGAAGCTGAAAAAGTCAAGGAAATGGCTATTCTCCTCTGAGTCTCAAAATGAACTACACCCAGCAATACCTTGATTTTAGTTCCATGAGAACTCCTTTTGGAATTCTAACATCCAGGAAATAATACAAAATAAGGAACAGAGAAAAAGGTCAGGCTCAGTCTGCAAGAGCCTGTGGTTCTGTCATTTATGTATACTGTGCACAAGACACTAGAATGAGTGTTTGGACAATGCCAGGATGAAATTTTACAGGAACACCATCTTCAAAGTCTCCAGTGTTTCTCTTTAAATAAAGTGAGAATTAGTCCCTGGTCACTGTGATTAGCTTAGAGGAGAGAATTATTAAGAGAATAAATATGGATTGTTTTAAGTCACTAATTTGTCATAACTTGTTACAAAAGCAAAAGAAATAGAAATGGAAAATGAATACAGTCCTCCAAGGGATATGCGGCAATGTCTGCAGACATTTTTGTCAAATGTCAGATGTTTTGTCATACTACTGGGTAGTATCAGTGGGTAGAGGCCAAGAATGCTACTGCATGTCTTATAATGCACAAGACCATCCCCACAACAAGAAAACTACCTGACCCAAATGTCAGCAGTAGAGGTTGGAATCCCTGCTAAGAGCACTTTTGATCTTCAATTATCCTTCTGTCTTGTGTACACAACAGGCTGTTTGTTAGAATCTTATGGATGTGGAGGTTGACTTTGCCAGGTTTGTTGTTAACCCACTCGAATGTGAAAATCTATTCCTAGGACACTTATCATCTATAGAGGCTCCTCTCTGGTTTTAGAGGTTCATCATAGGTGACCCCCAACCTACTTTTTCATTATTATTTCTTATTGGTCTTCTTCACAAACCAAACAACCTTGAAAAAAAGGGCAACTCAGGCCTCCCTGTTGGCACAGGGGTTAAAGACACAGCACTGCCAAGCTATAGCCAGCCACTGCAGCACCAGTTCGAGCCCCAGTAGACTAGGGAGCTGGCCCACATGGCATAACAGACCTCTTCTGTCTCACCTGCTACTCCCCTCAGCAGTGTATTTCAGTCAGTCTGCCTGTTCTGTTCCCCACTCTCTCTGGTAAATCCTCTCACCCCCTGTACCTCTGTCTTACACCCAGTTCTTGTATGATAACTCTTAAAAAAAAAAAAAAAAGGGCAATTCCATGCAGCTCAATGGTGGGAACAAAAGAACAAAATCTCCGTGGTGAAACAGCTCCAAGCTCTTCCAGTCACAGTATTCTATATTAGATTCAAATTCGATGGGCAGAGTCTACTTGTTTTAACTTGGTCACATGCTCTCCTCTAAGCTAATCACAATGGCCTGCAGATAATTCTTACTTTATTTGAATAGATACACTGAAGACTTTGATGATAGTGTTCCTGTCTATTTCATCCTGGTGTTGTCCAAAGCACTCATTCCAGTGCCTCAAACACAATATACATGAATGCCAAAATGAAACACCAACTCCTTAGGAATGACCTTGACCTTTATCTTTGTCCCTCATTTTGTAATTATAGCATTTGAACCTGTCAATTCTGTGGCAGATTTAACCTGAACATTATGTAGTCAAAGCTTTTGAAAAAGAGGTGAAATGTTTTTTGAAGGTGAAATTCAGGTTCAGAAATACACCGTTATAGAGACAAGGACCTAAGATGGACTCCAGCTGTCAGCTTATGAGGAAATGAATCCGAAGTGGATTTTTCTAGCTGAGCCCTTGAGATGACTACATTTATAGAGGGTAACCAGCTAAACCACACCTTTATTCCTGAATCATACAATCTTTAGCTATTGTTTTAAGACACTGAGTTTGGGGGTAACTTGTTAGTCAGCCACGTATAACTAAGACAAAGCAGGAAGTAAATCTTGTCTCAAACCCACACAAGTATTTTTGGAAAAAATCCAACTTTGTTTAGCTGAGTTGGTAAAAGAGGGGGTGTTTCCTGCATCTAGGCAAATGCAACTGAATTTATAAGAAGCTCATAGAGTCCTGGGTAACGGTGGCCTGAAGATTTCCAGCCAGCCACAGCAATGGAGACCTGAAGTCATGAATTAAGAAGTGCTGAGAAATGGTTCTGTAATCAAGCATGTTGCTCCCTCTCTAAGAATTTACCTTCCAAGAAAGTGTTTGACAGAGATCTTGCTTTCAGTCCAGAGAGAAGCTTTAGTTGAAGGTGAAGATGGGGTGCTCTTGGGCCACTTAGTTACATTCCAGTTATACTGACAAAACAGGTTTTAAGAATTCGCTATATGCCAGGAACTTCTGCAGTATCTGATAAAGGGGGCACATAATAATACTGTTGACAACTATAATAGATGTACTTTTAGTAATAGTGATAATAAAATTCATCATAATATAAAAAAACAGAAATATGCTGTTATTAAATTAATAACCAACTCTGTTGACATCTTGATCTTGGACCTCTAGCTTCAAAAAACGTGAGAAAATAAATGTCTATTGTTTAAGCCTGTGGTATGGTATCTCTAGAAAGCTAATATACCCTATATCAGCCTTCACATATGAGCAGAAAACTATCGTATCCTCTAGACAAGGGTCAATATCTCCTCATACAATATCTCCTCCTCATTTTGGCTGTTTAACTGGGTACCATCTTCATTATTTTTCAATATATATGTTCCAAATGTCTCTACCCATTGGTTCAGCAATTCTCCCTGCATGGGTTTTCCATACAAGGTCATCATCCTGCAGAAGCACAAAGTTTTACATACAAAGATTTCCATCCCAATAATGAATAGCATTTTTTTCACAATTAAAAAGAAAGTCTGTTAATATGCCTTACTTATTTTACAAAGAAAATTAACCCAAAATGCATGTCAGGTGAAATTTTCAAAAACACAAAAATTTAAAAGTAATAATTGAAAATCTCCCATTAACTTTACCTCCAAATGCACGTCCCTGAAATAACAGGGGGGAGTGTATCCTCTGCACATATGATTATAAATGGCAACGTGCTCGTAAATATTTTTAAACAGAAATATTAGAATTTTTCATTGATATCAAAGATATCTTCCTACGTTCATTGAATTTCTCATCCTTCCCTTCACTGCTTTTTAACTCCTACCCATTTTTAAAGCACTAGATAGTTATCTTCTGCTACTACCTCTTCTACCCTAACTCTCTGCTGAGTGTCCTTTCTTTAGGCTTTCATAGTACCTTAGACAGAGTCAGTCACCAACTCCCACATACATGACAGTGGTTAAGGTGATGACTCTGGAGGTGCAAAAGGGTTTTGAAACCTGCTGGGGTTTGAAACCTGTTACATTTGTTTCTTAGGGCCAACTATTTGCAAAATTGGTGGCTTACAACAATACAAATTTATTGCCAGAGTTCTGCAGGTCATAATTTCTGAAATCAACACGTTGGTAGGACTATGTTCCCTTTACTTTTTATCTTCTAGAAACCTTCTGCATCCCTGTTTTTGACACTTTCCTCAATCTTTAAGGCCCACAGCATAGATTCTCTCTCTCTCCCTCTTTCTCTCTCTCTCTCTCTCTCTCTCTCTCTCTCTCTCACACACACACACACACACACACACACACACACACACACCCCTCTGATTCCACAGTCACCTCCTCTGATCTTGGGAAAATCCTGGTAATGATACTGGACACACACAGATAATCCAAGATAATCACCCACCTCAAGATTCGTATCTTAATTACATCTGCAAAGTCCCTTTCTCCACTAAGGTAACAGCTCACTAAGGTAACTTTGCCATTTCTACCTTAGAGGCAATTTCCACAAAGAATATTATTCAAAAGTCCTGGAAATCAGGGGTTGGACATCTTTGGGGAACTGTTATTCTACCTATCACAGCTGGGAAGGCCATCTTTTCAGCATGGCATACCTCAGGCTTGACATCTATTAAAAAAGTAGTGTCATCATCCCCACTAACAAGATTGCTATGAGAAACCAGTGAGTTTATTCATGTGAATGGTGCCTGGAATAGTATGTTCAATAGTGTTAACCATTGTTATAACTACACAGTTATCTATTTACTTTTTCTGCCCTATACTAGACTGCTATTTCCTTGAAGAAGAGTGTTCACAGGGCCTAGAATGGGGTCTGGGACATATTACATGCTCAACAAATGTTTGTTAAAGTGAATTGCTCCACCAAAGAGACTATTACTGAGCCAGTAAAAATGATAATTTGAAATGTTATTGAAAACCCCATTATATTATCACTTTAGGTAACAAAAATAAAGTGTGCATATACAATCACAGCTGTTTTAAATATGCAAAGCTAAAAATTATGCATAAAAAGTATACTGGGAGGAAATATGTCCAAATACATCATAAAAGTATACTGGGAGGAAATATGCCCAAACATTAGCAATTGGTGGTCTAGGAATGGTATAATAACAGGTGCTTTTTTTCTTTCCTATTTTTAGTTTCAGACTTTCTATAATGAGCATATTTATTTTTTGAGTTCCAAAATTAATTTACATCTCATTTACACATATAAGCACACCCCTCTTGCTCAGGAAATATTAAAGGTGACATTATACAGTGAGAACTTGCTCTTAGTACCTTACAGTCTGGTCCATAATATAAGAGCAGTGAATGCACTGAGGCAAGAAGCTGTTGTGGGTGTTGTTGCTATTGCTGTCATTTTTTGGTTTCTGCTTCATTGTCCTCACCTAAGGGCTCAAGAGAGTGATCATCCACCCAGAGGGCTGCAGCAGAATCCAGCGGGTTAATGCCTGTCCATGCCCAGCATGAAGCATGGAGTAATTACAGGCCCAAGATAAATGTTAGCTATTCTTCTCATGGTGATTATTACTGTTTCATACCCACATATATAGAGTTTTAGGAGACAGGAAACAGGAAAAATGAGAATGGATCCAACTTGCTGGCTCTCAGGATCTATAAGTTATTTTTCATTAAAATCCTCTCAGGTAAGGATGTGCCAAATCTGTTATAAGAGGCGGTTCAAACATTGTTTTTTCACCAAAACTCCTCCTCCTGCCCTCCCCCGGCCCCCCCACCCCCTCACCCTCTGGAAGCCATGAACAGATCCCCCAGATATAAAACAGATCAAAACAGCTGCTTCGGTGAAACAGGGTCAGGGCATGTGTTCTGAGCTCCACAACACCCTCACGATCTGAGGTTTCTCAGAGAGTAATGTGGAAAACACTCTACAAACACAAATCTAGCCAGTTGACAAACTGTAACTTTGCCAATTTCTCCTAGAGTGGGGGCTATGTGTCATGGCCTGCTACTGTGATTTGAGGGTTGGGAGGAGGCAAATGGTGCATGAGGAACAGCTGTACCCCAGCTCCCCAGCTAGCCCTTAAGAGCTGTGTCCTTATCTGCGCTGGAGCTATACAAAGGCATTGGCCTCAAACACTGGTCCTCCTCTTTCTTGACTGGTCCTTTGTTTCTCCATTCATCAGCAGGTGGTGGCTGAACCATTCACCTTTGATTTTGTGACTCAGGGGCAACGGGCTAAGACCTGAGCTGAATAAACATCATATCATTTGGCACTGGCAGGATTCCTGGTAGCCCGGGTCAGGCGAGGTTTAAGGAGGATTAAGTTTAGATTAAAAAAGGGGTTGAGTTATTTTTTTTCCCTTGTGGTCTCTCTTAAGTGCCTCAGGGATTTGTAAGAGGAAAGTGGGCTGACAGCCTGGGCTCAGTTACTCCAGAAATAAAAGTGGTGAGCCTGGTGCTCTTTTCTGGAAGATCAGAGAATGTGCTTCCCCTGAATGTGGTTTCTCCCTTGAGGATCATGAACTCTTGGAAATTTGCTGAAAGCTCAGGACCTTTTCTCTACAAAACTGTGTGCATGCACAAGCACATATCCTCATAAACACATACATACACACACAGACACACACACACACACACACACACTTTACTTATTTCCGGAAACACTCAGGTTGGAGGAATTTTAAGAACCTGTACAGCTCCTGTATTGGGGGGTTACACTGTTCTCCAAGGTAAGCTGGGGGTGCCCCACCTGGCTGTCCTCCCCAGTCACTCCTCAGTGACCATGGACCTTGCTGAATGGACCTTGCTGTCACCAGGCCAGGTTTCCTTGGCAGTCTGGCCTTGGAGAGGCTCGCCGGGGACTCTGGCACTTGCTCTTGTTTATTACACAAAGTCTTGCTCCTCTCCCTGGCGACAGCTTGCAAACCAAAACTATCTCATTTCCCAGTGACAAACAAGTTGGGGTGGGAGGGAGTGTCTCTCAGGCTTACACCTTTTGAAAGCACAATTACTCCTTAGATTCCCTGGAAGATTATCTTTTTACTCCAGTGTCCAGCAGCTATGGCTTTGCTTCATTCTGACTTCCCAAGAAGGAAATCACTGACATAATTTTTCCTCCTCCTTCTTCTGTCCTTCCTGTGAGTTTTCCCCGTGTCATTGTAACAAGGTGGGGTGGTTAACATGTTTCTTCCTCAATTAAGCGGATGTTCCCATTTATGGTTAGACAGTGGAGGGCCTAGTGTACGTTTATTCATTGTGTGACAGTGAGCACATTACTTAACCTTTCTGAGCTTCAGTTTTCTCCACAGATTAAAACAATACATGCAGTATACGGTGGTGGTGAAAATCAACATGGAGAAGTTGTTAGCAAGTCTCTCACTCCAAGAGAACGTCTTGGATTGGTTTACCATTCACAGTATAAGCAGATTTCCCACCCCCACCCCCCAAGAGAACATTATTTTTCTTTTAGAAATAACATCTAGCAACTTCCAACAGGCTCTCCAATTTTGTACAAGAACTTCCACTGCCACGATGTAGGTGGCACCATTTTAAGGCCTAATTGAAGAGTTAAATCCTAAATAATACTCAACACAAAGGAAAAGGAGGTAAAGCCAACATAGTCTGCTGTGTAATAAATATATTTTAAAACATTCAGACTCTGTTTTTTTCATTTTAACACCACTGCCATCTAAGTGGGGAAGACTATATAGGCTTAAGAGTTAACATTCATATGAGTACAATGATGTGCTGCAAAATACCCTATCGGCAATTATCTAGTTTAATCCTTTCACTAATCCTCAAATAGGCAATATTATTATCATTACCATTTTATTTTTTTAAAGATTTATTTATTCATGCATGCAAGAACCGGGGTATAGGCCAGATGTGCAGGAGGGTGAGAGGATTCACCAGAGACAGTGGGGAACAGAACAGGCAGACTGACCGAAACACACAGCTGAGGGGAGCAGCAGGCGAGACAGGAGAGGTCTGCTGCGCCATGTGGGAATCTTCCTGGCCAGCCAGGATTGAACCCGTGCTGCAGAGGCTTTGGACAGCTTCACAGCGCTGCGCTCAACTGCCTATGCCACCGGGAGGCCCATATCATTACCATTTTATAACTAAAAACATAAGCTCAGAGAGGATAAATAAGTGGCCCAGGGTCATAGAGCATGTAAGCATGAAAACCTCCTTTATCAGGTACTCTGCTCTCTCCAAATTTTTTTGCAACTGTGTTGCCTCTCTTTATACTGAAAATAATTTTCAGTTGAGAAGTTCATCCTTGTTCACTTTGATGGGCCTGACAGGCTCCCTGTAAGAAAAATCTTAAGATGGCTTAATGCTGTCCAGAGCAAACTCAGCTTCAGATTTATTTAAAGCAGTCTTCACATTGTTTGTAAAGCTGCTGGATAATTTATTTCTTAACCTCCAGGCAGAGGAAAATTATGTAAGTGCACACCACCTTCAGGGCTCATCAGTGGTGTGGGGAAAGAAGTAATAGGGTACATTTGCATCATCTGGAACATTTGCTACTAAACATAAGAAATCTTTGTTAAAGTCACTCACCAATGCAGACAGTGCCACTGGTGGAACTTCCCCTAGCTTCTCTAGCCTGACCGCACTTTTTTCTTTTTTTAAAAAAAAGATTTATTTTTTATTTATTTATGTATACAAGATCTGGGGTGTAGGCCAGAGGGGCGGGAGTTGAGAGGATTCACCAGAGACAGAGAGAGGAGCAGAACAGGCAGATCTACTGAAATACATGCTGAGGGGAAACAGCGGGTGAGACAGGAGAGGTCTGCTGCGCCATGTGGGTTAGCTCCCTAGCCAGGGATCAAACTCATGCCACAGTGGCTGGGGATAACTTGACAGGGCTGAAACTTTTACCCCTGCGCCACAACGGAGGCCCAATAACCGCTCTTTTCTGTTGGCCCTGAGCCAATTTTTGACCCAACTAAATTTCTTTCTGTGAATATTTTTAATTATAAAAGTGATATATGCCCATTATAGAAAATTCAGAAGATACCGAAGATAGAAGCCAATAATATAGGCTTGAATTTTTAATGTTTAATCTCGGCCCAGATTCAAAGCTCATTTGGATTTGAATAATGTCTGTGCAGTTATTTTTGTGAAGAACTACAAAGAAAAACCTTTTTGATTCAGGGCAATTTGGGGGTATTTTATGTCGTATTAAAGCAGTCAAGTGAGAAAAAAGAAAAGTTCCCCAACTCTTAATCGTTACAGATAAGTCTCCAAAGAATTGCTGAATAGAGGAGAAGACAATGATATTCCCAAAAGCTTATGGCAAATTGGATTTCTGCCTTCTTTAATTTTCCAAAATAATCCTGGAATCTTGAGTTTCCACAACTGTGGATTAGAAACATTTCACAGAAATATGATTTCCTGCTCCCCTTTTCTATTTTCCTTTCTATTTACAAAAGATGAAAATATTATACCTTAAAAAAATTAGACAAATCAAGTTTTCCATAATCACATTTGGATATTTGCAGTACTTAACAATTACAACTCATCTGAATGTGAGTCAAAGAACGAGTTAACCCTCAAATGTTTCTCACTATAGTGGCCATTAAATATTTTAAATCTATTTGAAAATCATTTTCATGCACTGACTACAAATAAACATAATAGAAGAAGATCATATCAGCTTACTTGTTCACATTCTTAAATCAACTATATTGAACTGACACTGTGTATTCAGATGGCCTCCAATAATATGTAGAAAAATGTAGGCAGATTGTAATCTTATTTTCTTCTTTGTCTCACTTGGTCTCGAAGTCAGTTCAGCAAGGATCTGATTTCATTCTAAACAGCATCACTTTTCCATACTGTCTGTGGACGTAGGTCCTACAGAGCAATTAATGTTTTCCAATTTACAATCCACAGTTTGAGAGAAATTAATTGCTTGTGTAATTACTTATTTTGTGTCATATTTATTTACTTGCTTATCATTTCACTCATCTGAGAAATTCAATGTGAATCATAAATAGTAACATTGTAGTTATATTTCATTGCAAGAAAAATAAGATGCTCAGTCATTAGTAGTTTTAAACCATTAACTTTGTGGTTGACCCAGAAGGCTGGTCAAATGAAAAACATTTAGATTTGTGGTAGTATTGATAGCTTTTCTCCAACATAGAAAAAGTTAGCTTTAGTTTTTGTGTCAATGATTTGCTATCATATTAAAAAAGTCTAGATGAGTTTGCATTGCCATGCAATCCCAGAAGAAACCAATGTCTTGTTCTACTTTTAGATTTTTAGTATTTTGCCCCTAAAATATTAGAGGTATCTTTAACAGAATGTCTGAGATTTTATTCTTAGGGTCCTCTAGCCATCTGATGTCACATTTCCTAAAGTGACTTTCAGGAACCAAACAAACAAAATGTCTAGTTATTGTAAGTATGACACTTACCAAGATAAAAACAAGTAAATAAGCAAGTAAACACTGCTATGATAGCTAGTTAGTCTGTCTAAGCTTGTAACCTTTGCCCTTTGCATTTTCCTCTGAACCCTTTGAAAACTTCTGACCTTTTCATTCCAAACCTCAGTCCTCTGACCTACATTATTTGTTGTTGTTTTGCTTTTGGTTAATTTTCTTATGATTTATAACCACTTGTCTTGTGTTTATGACATTCTGCGTCTTTCCAACATGATCTATTGCTGACCTTGTTCTTAACATACAGACATAATGCTTTTATATTTCCAAACTGACCTTTGATCTTTGTGTGTTATATTTTGTTAATCTTGAGCAATGGATCTAGGGAGGCATAAGTAAGAGGGGCTAAAAAAAAGATCCTAGAGCTGTATGGTAAAAAAGGTCCCAAAAATGATTAGCAACAGGGACATGAAAGCTGATGCACAGAGCCACTAAGAAGAGGAACTTGTTTGGACCATCAATCTGAGTCACTCCCTGTCATAGCTATACTCCCCTGAAGTCTAGGAAAAGGATCATCTGTGAATTTACAGCAAATTAGAGTGAATAACAATGTCTACTTTTCCAAAAGAATGAAGATGAAACACCCTCTTATCTACTTTTGATTTTTTTTTCCTAGTGATATGTTAATTTAATAGACAATTACCTGTGTATAGTTCAACAATAATATTAATCATGTTCATGTTAATGTATTTAAACATCGATAACTATGCCATGTAGCAATTTGGGTTCGTAAACTTATAAAACAGATGTGTCCCTATAAGAACATAATTTAGATGGCCTTTTCAAAGTTTTCACTTGAATACATTTTAATTAATATTAAAAGAAGTAATTGCATTATAAAATTATAGTTTCCCAAAAGACTTTTAAGTCCAGATCCCTATTGACTTAGAAAGTAGCAATTACGGCCTTCGGAGAAGCTTAGGCATTATAGCTGTCATCAAGGTTAATTCTATTAATTGTTTGGTGGACTAGCCCTACACCAAATAACCCATTTTCTGGGATATTCTCCTTAAGAACAATAGAATTGTATTAAATTAATGAAAGAGTGGTATTTTAAAAGGTATTATTCTTGAGCATTTCTCTATAGAAGCAGAGAAAAATGACCATTTCTCTTCCTTTGTTCCTTCCTTCCTGATTTGCACTCTAGTTAAAAGGAAATATATAGATCCTAGACATGTCATGTGGCTAGCAAGTGAGTATTCTATACCAAAGTTAATCTTTTATCTTTACCTGATTGGCGATCTAGCAGACAGTACAAGATAAGAGCAACTGAAGAACATCATTTGGAAAAAGCACATCTTTGGATTTAGATGCATCTCTGTCCTCTTTCATCCTACTGTGTAAATTTAGGTGAGCTAACTTTATTATTTTTTTTTTTAAAAAGATTTATTTATTTATTTATACAAGAACCAGGGTACCGGCCAGATGCGTGGAATTATGAGAGGATTCACCAGAGACAGAGCGGGGAACAGAATAGGCAGACTGATGAAATAAATAGGTGAGATAATTTTAGTTTCAACTTGTATAAAAAGAAAAAACAGCTAATTATCAGAATGATGATAAAGATTAAATTAAATAAAAAATATAAGTACCCAACAAAACAATGCCTTCAACCATGTAGATTCTCTATACATAGACTTAAGATCATTAGCTAATCTCTCAAGTATTCTAACAACTCTCATTACATCTTCTCTCTCATCCTCTCCAGGTTATGAAAAACAATAAGCTTTTCCTCGTATAAGAATAATACCACCTCTCAAAAAGAAAATTGCTACTTTCTCTGTATCATCAATAATTATTCCTTGTTCAGGAGTCCAGGCAATCTTACTTATGTAGCCAAAGAAGTATGCTGTTCCAATAATTGGAACAGAATAACAAAAATCAAGAAACTCTGTCCTTACTCATGTTGGCCACAGCTGATGATAAGATTTCAAATAGGAGCCTGCTTATTATTATAAGCTGAGTCCTTAGAAGAATGAACTGCAAAAGATGCTGAATTACAAGTACCAGCTCTCTGGTTTTTTGTTTTTGTTTTTGTTTTTTTTTTTTTTTGCTTGTTTCTGTTGTTTTTTTTTAAAGATCTATTTATTTATGCATACAAGTGTGGGGGGTGAGAGGATTTACCAGAGACAGAGCAGGGAACAGAGCAGGCACACTGACTGAAGTACACTGCTGAGGGGAACAGCGGGCGAGACAGGAGAGGTCTGCTGCACTATGTGAATTGCTCCCTGGCCAGGCATTGAACTCATGCTGCAGAGGCTGCAGATTGCATCATAGTGCAGTGCTTAACCCGTTGTGCTACCAGGGAGGCCCCAAGAAGCAGTTCTTTGGGTTCAGCATCTGAGATATGTAAGATGAACTTCACACAAAGTATTCTGATGTGTTGGCAAAATGGAAGGTGCTGCATGACCAACTCCTGAAAATCACTTAACCTGAGAAGTAATCGTGAAAAGAAAAATCCATTCCAGACAATGCCTAAGAAGATAAGTTCAAAAGAGGCAATGAAAAAAAAAATGTGGTTAATCCTATCAAAGGCAATGGGCAGGGGGAACCAGAATAATAATGAGGTTGTACAAAGACCTTTTGTGCATGTCATTTCTGTTTCTCACAGCAGCACTGAAAGAGGGAAAACTCCTGAATTATCATGATTTTAGAGATGTGGAACTGAAACTCAGGCTCAGTGCAGTGGCTTGCTCAAAGTCACAGAGCAGACTGAAGATAACATATCTTGATAAATAGTCTTGATTATTGCACTCAGCAAAGGAGGAGTCCAGGCAATGAACATGATAATTCTGAGTCCAGCAGAGATGCTCTGAAGAAACATCAAATGCAGCTGTTTTACCAAGAATGAATTAACTGTGATTAGTGCTATTTTTATGATAGAAGGTAAACAATCTCTCTGCATTCAAAATGTTCACCTGAACAATTTAGGGGAGGATTTAGAATATTTAATGATAGACAATGAAATGCAGGTTATGCCTAGTCTCTAAATGTTATATCAATATGCTAAGTTTCTGAGTTATAGAGAGATACCAGGCAAACTACCCTTATTCATACCAATTAGAATTTGACCCCAAACTCATTTTGGGTTTCCTAGCCTGATGACCTCACTTAGGTTATTATATCCTCACCTCTGGGTGAATAAAGCTTAGTATAAAAGCAGACTGAGGAGGGCCTCCCTGGTTAAGCACAGCACTAAGGGGTTAAGCACAGCATTGTGAAGCAATCTGCAGCCTCAAATTTGATCCCCAGAGGGCCAGGGAGCAACCCACATGGTGCAGCAGACCTCTCCTGTCTCTCCCGCTGCTCCCCTCAGCAGTGTGTTTCAGTTAGTAGGCCTGTTCTGTTCCCCACTCTGTCTCTGGTGAATCCTCTCATCCCCTGCACCTCTGGCCTGTACCCGAGCTCTTTTATGAATAAATAAGTAAATCTTTAAAAATAATAAAAGCAGACTGAAGATAATATATCTTGATTAATAGTCTTGATTATTGCACTCAATATCACATAGACATTTGACAGCCATCTTCAGGAAATAAAAAATAAAATTAATGAAAATATAATAACACATATACAGTAAAATACATATACTTTGAGTGTATAGTTTAATGAACTTTTACAGACACATACACTCATGTCTACTATTGTAAGATAGGAAACATTTCTGGTAACTTCAGGGCATTTTAGAGTATCTATAAAAATGATCTTTCCCCACTCTAAACTGTTAATGGGTAGAATGATGGCCTTTTTCTACAGACTGAACTGGGTGGATAGGACAAGCAATCATTTTGTCCTTCAGGAAGTCCTTACATGTGCAAAGGAAGGTGCTAAGTATGGGGTGCTAAGTAATATCAAGTATATACTAGATATTCTATCTAATATTTCACCGTTCTGTGGCAGCACACATACTGGTTTCCCTCTCAGAAGTCACAAACGCCTTATTGTTGGAGTCAGAATAATCCCACCCCCAGAGCTCCAGGGATGGATGGTGAGAACTAGGTCTAACACAATAAGCATGATGCATTCCCCCGCCACAACTAATTCACAACGGCAAGCAAAAGGCATCTCAGAAGGAGCCAGTGACAAGCAGAAAGACCTGAAGAATGAAAACTGATCTAAAGATAAGGCAGAACTCCATATCCACCCATGCCTGAAATCAGATCTAGGCCTCAACTTCTAAGTTATAAAATTTAAGGATTCTCTAGTGTGAACCAGTTTGATTTGGGTTTTCTACCACATGCAGTTCAAATTGTCTAATAAGGGCTAAATTATTCTCTATGGCAGAATGAAGGGAATATCTTCTTCTCGTAAATGAGAGTGGGGACTAAGCGGAAGGGAAAATGAAGAGAAAGAGACTGGAATGTGCATTATGGCAGAAAAGGAGGAAAGACTTGTTCTTTAAGTTCAAGGATGACAAATATTATATTCATGGTTTTTTGCATGCTAATATAACTTTCATCTTCCCAAAACACAAGTTGACTATACATGATATCCTCCATGAATGGTGGTGGTGGGGGTATTGTTGAAAGCAAGGTATAGACTGGGTTCTACATTGTATTGACATGGAATAGAATTAGAAAAACAGGAGGTGATTGGGGGGAAAAACCCAAAATTCAACAAATACAGCCGATATAGCTAGGAATCCAGGCTGGCCATGAGAGTGTAAGGTCTCTGAACACCCACTGAATTATCAAGGAATACTCTGGTCTCTTCATAAATCATGGGGTGGAGGATTGAGATTATCTCCTCTAGATTTTAAAGGGCAGAGTGTCCCTAACTAACTATAGCTCATGCTACTCCTACACTGGGTTGACCATAACATTATTTGCTAGTAAGAGTCTTCTCAAGCAGTTCTAACTCTGAAGTGCCTTGGATTGTGGGAGGAAGCTGGAGTACCAGGGAAAATCCACACAGACCTGGGGAAAATGTGCCGACTCCACACAGAGAGTCCCTGGCCGCATTAGTTTTTTCCTCATTGTTGTTCTAATGAAAATACATTAAACGAAATAATGTTTTTTGAGGACCTGCTATATTTGCAACTTAAACAGCTGTGTCAAGAAGAGAGTAACAGCTATTAGCTACCAGTTCCAAATTTCATAACATATTTTCAAGTGCATTATTAATGCTCAGGTAGGAACACAGAACAGTTAAGTGAGGTCTTTCTTTGCCCACAACAAGAAGGAAATGATGAAACTATCTCCCAAGAATCTAAGAATCCTGTCCTATCAAGAATATTCTGTGAATCTCAAAGGTAAAGTTATGCTGTACTAAGTACTGTCCCCCCAAAAAGGGGAAAAATCCAAATTCCTTCTTTCATTCTTAGGACTATGTGCAGATACTTAGGAAACAGAAATATCTGCTGCATCTATTGATTTTACCAACATGGCTTGAACATGCCCCATTTCAGGGTAAAAGGAATGGGCTTTCTGCATAATTGCTCAATTAACTCATGAACATAATGGTCAGCACCTCAGAAATGACTGGTTTTGTGTAGCAGAAGCAAGTGAAAATAAACAATGGTAGCTGGGCCCTTAGTTAATTCATAATCAGCTTAAAAGTAAGAAACATCAGTTGCTCTTAATTGGGAATTTTCTCTTCATTAGAGAAATATGCCTTGCCATATTTTTTATTTAACAACCGCTATGGAGTTTGTAGGCAGTTTGGGGACAGCTCTGTGCAAAGTTAATCACAGCCTGCTCGGTTGATTATAGCATGCACGCTGTTGCTTGTTACGTGAGTAGAGGAATCTTCAACTGCATGACATGAAAAGACTGGACGTGCCAGAGAATTATGTATTGTGGTATTTGTTAAACTTTAGAAATGAGACCAATGCTTAATGCTGAAAACCCCTAATCAGCATTGGATTGCTCAGACTGCAAGCTGTGTTTACAATAATAGCAGATAGTAGAATGGAGGGATCTTTCATTTGCTAGTTAAATAGAAACATTGTAATTGAAAGTCAATCAAAATGTCCCCCAATAGAGTAAGAAATTAATAATAACTCGATGAGATTACTAGAAAAAGAAAAGGAAAATTATTTGCTAAAATTATTCAGCTGTTACAACCCTCTCTATCCCCAAGGAAACACCAAGCGATATTAACATAAGGGAAATAACCCTAATTTATTATATTCTTCATACTAAAAGGTAAGTAATAGCTAAGAAATGCCAAGGTAGTATGAGAAAACACATCGCTTTTCCCGCAACACTTTTTCAAAATCAGAATAAAATGCTCAGAAATTTTACATTTTCTTATAATAAAGGATACTAGTGTAAAGTGTTACTTTTAGAAAGGCACCTCAAATCTGCAAGGATTATCGCTTTGTTTTGCCTTGTTCATAATACGGTTAGCCACTATTTCTGTCTGTGGTGGAAGAGGGAATTTTTGCTTATTGTTAAGTAGACATTTTGTAATAGACCTTATATTTTTTAGAAAAGTTTTAAGTTCACAGCAAAATTGAGAAGGAGGTACGGAGATTTACCATATACCCCTGCACCCACACTTGCATAACCTCCCCCATTACCAACATCCCACACCAGAGTGCTATATTCATGCAACTAAAGAACCTCCATTAACACACCATAACTATCTAAAGTTTCAGTTTACATTTGGGTCGCTCTTGCTGTGTATTGTGTGGGTTTAAACAAACGTATATTGATGTGTATCAACCATTACAGTATCGTACAGAAAAGTTTTGCTGCCCTAAAAATCCTCTATGCTCTATTAGGTAATTACTTTTAACATAGTTAAACTAACATGCGTTCTGAAGACAGCTCTTAAAAATAATCAGCCTGAGAAAATTTGATCCGGCCCACAAGATTTGGGTGACTTTGGCCAATATTTACCTGTTGTATTCCATCCATCTTTTGAGTCACTGGTATCCCTGATTGTAGACCAAGAGCACCTGTCTGAGACAAATACATTCCGAGCTTAGCTAAGGCAGTGGGGTGAAGCTGATTTCTATGATGGCAATAAAGGGTGACAAACAGACACATTTTTATTAATATTATTCAAATACACAGGCAAGAATACCTTTTTTGTCCTACTTTGGTTATGGCTTAATTCTTCAATCCAATCGTTACTTCCTTTTCTGTTTGATTAAATGAAACAAAGTAAATGAGAAAAAAACCCAGAATACTTTGACAAATTTAGGTCACTGATGAGGCCTAAGATTTTTTTCTTCTCTTTAGTCCTCCTTAGAGGACTGAATTCATTTGTTTGTTCAGTAAGTCAATCAACAAGCAATACATCAAAAGTTCACGGTATCCTAAGAGTTGTAAGACCCTCAGGGAGATAACAATGATGAGGACTATTAAAAGTAGAGGAAAAAAAAAAAAAAACGGGCCCAAAATGGAATCCCTCCTGCTGGGTTTCACCCAGACTTAATAGCTAACCTAATTGCAGTTTCAGCCTCTCCCAACATTGAAAATTTAAACCAACCTTCTGGAGTTTCCCGGTCAAGCTGGTGAGGTATCTGCATAAGATCCCCCGCCCCCCTACTTTCTACTGAGGACAGGAGGCTGTACCTGAAATAATCTTTGTTTTCTCTTGTTAATAACCTTGCCTCACCCACTTTCTCGCTATAGAAGTATCCGTTTTGCACAACCCCTTATAAAACCTTTCTGACTGCTAGGTGGGAAGCTTCCGGTTCCTGAACCAGTTTATAAAGTCAACAAGGGCCTGGAGCTTGTAGATGCCCTGAGGGCCAGGATCCAACTCACCGCAGCTGGAGGCGATCACAGGCAGGGCAGCTGAAGTGAAGCTGCAGCACAGTCTGAAGGTCGGGAAGGACAGCACCAGACAGCATGGGAGGCAGAACACAGTGCCCGACAATCAGATACAGCCACGCCACCAGCTCTTTAAGACACCGGGCCTGGGGCCTGAGGCAGTGGCAATGGCAGGATCCGAGGCAGGTGCAGCCTCCCACTCACTGCAAAGCTCTTCGGCTTCTCTTTTTGGAGGTTGGTTGCCGGAGGCTTCTTGTTTCTTCTTTTTCCTTTCTTCTTCAGAGGCCTGACACAGAGTGGGAGGAGTCTGGGAATCCCAAGATGGCTCCTGCCCTGCCTTAGAGCCTCTTCCTAGTGTCCCACCCTAGTGCACACCTGCCTGATTGGACCATTTTCAATTCCAAGCGACTGATTGGACCACTTTGACCCGCCTGGCGCCGGAGGAAAGTGTTGCCCACAGGTAGCAACTTTAGGCGTAGGGGAGGAAAATCATGCGTTATTTTCCAGTGGCTCATGCTGCTGCGGTCGGGATGGGAAAATGTCAGTCTTGCCTTGTAGTTCATGCTGTGGGACCCACGTTTCAAGATCATTTTACATCAATGAGCAACAAATATTTAGGAATTTTTAAAATGTTTTTAAGATATCAAATAGGCCTTTGTTACCACATGCTTTGGATTACGTTACTGCTCAGTCAACTATAAGTTCATAAATGAAGAACCAGTTTTCCTCATATTATTAGACAACAGAAGATTGTCAATCTCTTAAGAATTAGCATGTAGGTAAAACATAGTACTATTGATAGTAAGGGAGGAAAAAGGCAGCATCACTCTCAGTGTGAGTTAGGGAGTCACAATGATCTGGATTTGAGTCCATGCTTCATCGCTCAGAAGTTACCTCCCCTTGGGTAGGCTATTTACCTTCTCTGGATCTTGCTTTCCTTCTCTGTAAAGTAAATGAGACAACCAAAAACTCACACAATAAGAATGCAGGTCTACCCAAAGTTGCCCAGGCCTCATAGGTCTGGGAGCCTGAGGCTGATTTTCCAAGGAACAGTGTAGTAGTCTGCTAGGGCTGCCATAACAGCACACTACAGTCTGGGCAGTTTCAACAATAGAAATGTGTTTTCTCACAGTTTTGGAGGCTGGAAGTCCATGATCAAGGTACCCGCAGGGGTGGTTTCCTCTGAGGTCACACTCCTTGGCTTGCAGATGGCTGTCTTCTTGCTATCTCTTCACATGACTGGCCCTTTGTGCACGTGAACCCCTCTTTTTGTAAGGACAATCATGTTTGACTGGGTCCACCTTAACAGTTTCATTTTACTTCTGTCACCTCTTGAAAGGCCTTACCCTCAAATCCTAGGGTAATGGGAGTTGAACTTGAATGTGTGAATTTGGGGGGACATATAATTCAAACCATAAGAGATAACAACCTAGATTTCCCTGTTTTGCATTTATCTGCAAAATGCAGGACCACAGATCAAAATGAATCCCCAATGATATCTAACAGGTGCTCACAATCTCGGAGTCCTTCCACTCTTGCTCTGCCCAGGAAGCTACTTTGGGGGTCCCTCTCCACCATAGTCTGGTCTAAACCCTCAGTGAGAACACTGATGTCTGTGCCCAGGGCACCTGCCTAGAGCCAAGTATGCCCAGCAGTACAGTGCCCTTTGCAGCCTGCACAGCAGCCAGGCCTGTGCAGTGAGAACACCACCTGTCACTCTCTGTCACAGACTGTCACTGGACCTCTAACCAAACTACTTGTACCTGTGTGTTTCAGTGTTTTCCCTGAAACAGCTGTTTCATCATCTGTCTGCAGCCTCATGCCCTAAAGGGTTCAGACAGTATAGTACCAAATGCCATGCTCTGTTCCCTACCCTTTTCTCTCAACAAGGGCATGCCACCCCTCCCCATTCCAGAGTCAGCCAAAACCTCATTGACGTCGATGTCTGGTAACCCGCATACTTCACACCCTACCCGATCCACTCCAGGCTGGTCATATGCTTAGACAAATGTGAATCTCTATTTGAGTTTATAAGCATGTTTCTTTGACAGGTTCCTTTAAGGCGACAGTGGTATTAGTTCATGACAGTGTTCTCAGTGGTTCAGGTGAGCTCACAGGAATAGAACCTGACTTAAATCATGTTCTGTGACCTTAGTCTGGATACATAGCTTCTGTAAGCCTCTGTTTACCTATCTATAAAATAGATGTAATAATAATTCTTGTCTCATGGGATTGTAATAAGAGTTTAATCCATAATACACTTAAGGGATTCATCCCCATGCTTGGGATATTATGACTATTATCATTGTCATCTAATATTCTCTGAATGCTAATTCTTCTAGGTATTTCTTTCAGCTATTATTTCACTTAATTTTCAACCAACCCCATGAGGGAGGTGCCATTCTGAGCCTGATTTTACAGATGAGGAAACAGGTAAGTTAGTAACACCAGAAGACAGTTAACAATCCCCCTGCCAGGATCTGGATCAGGTCAGTCTGACTCACAAAGACAATGCCCTCAGCTGTACTCATCATTTTATACAGTGATTAAATGCCTCTCAGTTGGTTGAATGAGAAGTACAAAACTTTATAGAAAGTAGGTTTTTTCTGAGGACCTATCATCAGGTTTGCGAAGGCTGTATCTGTGTATATCAACACATAACTGAAATAACAAGGTGTTGTGAGCAAATGGAAACAGAATAATCTATGGGCTCTGAAGAGGGAGAGGGAGAACCCAGGGCCATCAGTGAGGTCAAAGACCCCTTCAAGGTGGGTGAAATACCTGGCATGTAGGGGCTTCCTTACTGCTTGATGAGTGAATAAAATCAGGTGGCATGGAAGGGTAAGTAACCAGGAGAACTTGAGAGAAGCAAGCTAACCCATTTCAGAGGATTGAGGTGAGCAAATAAGCTCTAAATGGGAGGAAATACCCACATTGTTTAGATTAGTAATTTAGAGTGACCCTAACACATACGTATTCCCAGATACAGTCAAAACAAAACTACTTCTACAAAGTTTCCTAACCTCATTAACTTCAGGAAAGATGTAGAAAATGGAAAGATTTGATAGTACATTGGGATAAATGAATAAGACTTCCAGAAAATAGTAGCCACTACTGTGGGGTTCCAATCAACCAAAACCTCACCAGTTGTCTGAGGGCTGATGGGAGTTAGTATCTTTGTTCTAATTCCTGTTCCAAACTCTTAATGAGAATAGAAATGTTCTGACGTTTCTCTGTGTTTTTATATAATTATAACCTGAAAGTGTTTAAAAACATGTAGCTAACAAGCTACATGTTACCAAAGCAAACAAGAAACTCCTATTCATTTAACATGAACCCAATGGTGAAGCTAGTACAAAGGGTCAAAAATAAGAGAGGAGAAAGAAAAGCAGTCATGACAGATGGAAACGAATTAAGACTTAGGGCCTCCCTGGTGGTGCAAGGGGTTAAGACGCACCTATGAAGCTATCCACAGCCTCTGCTGCACGAGTTCGATTCCCAGCTAGGGAGCTACCCAAATGGTGCAGCAGACCTCTCCTGACTCACCCACTGCTCCCCTCAGTAGTGTACTTCAGTCAGTCTGCCTGTCCTGTTTCCCCCTCCATCTCTGGTAAATCTTACTCACCCCGCATATCTCTGGCCTGTACCCCAGTTCTTGTATACATAAATAAATAAATCTTTGGGGGGAAAAAAGACTTAGTGATTCTTGAGTTTAAACACTCAAGCAAGAAAAATCAAATAATAATAATGACAATGAAACAGTATAGTTTTGTGATGTCTGATCATACAGAAGGCTGGGAACTGGGTTTTATTTATGCAATGCTTTATTAGCTTGTGTACCTGAAACACCAAGATGGGCCATACATGGTTGCACTTTTGGGGAGGCAACACATCAACTTCTGCCTTTAAGGCTATTTCAAAGAGAACATTCTGTGCTTTTTGCATGATTAGAAAATTTGAGCGGGCACAGGGCAGAATTCAGTTTTAGATCCAGACAAGAGGGACACTCTCCTGGACACATAATCTGGCAGTCCTGATGTGACTTTACACAAATAACATCCCTCCTCATGCAGCAAGGAATCCATGGTGCCCAAAGACGTGCCCACCTGGAATCCAGCACGCTCCTCTCCACCTTGACCAAATATCTGGAGACCATGTACCAGGCCTTGTCCCCCAGGCTAGCCTTTGGAGAGGCTCCTGATATGAATTGCCATTGTCACAGGGCTACAGATGACCTGCTGCTTGCATTGTGTGGACAGGGAAGGCACATCTGCAGCAATCTGGGGTGTCTATTGCACCTGTGTAAAGCCTTCAGTGTTTAGGACAGAGCCTGGTATGAAGAGATATGGGTGCTGAGTTGGGAGGGGTGGGTGAGTATCAGGACTCAGTTCTTCTAATGCCTTCATGTTCCAACATGAAACTTTGGGGATTCTGATGATTCCAAGTTCAAATTAAGGTCATTATATTGGGCCTCCCTGGTGGTACAGGGGTTAAAGGCAGCACTATCAAGCTATTGCTAGCCACTGCAGCACAAGTTCAATCCTCCGCTGGCCAGGGAGCTACCCACATGGTGCAGCGGACCTCTCCTGTCATGCCCACTGCTCCCCTCAGCAATGTATTTCTGTCAATCTACCTGTTCTGCTCCCCACTCTCTCTGGTGAATCTCTCACCCCTGGCACCTGTGTTCTACACCCCAGTTCTTGTGTACGTAAGTAATCTTTTAAAAAAATTATGGTCATTATAAATGTACGTCTGTCAGAACTATTTATTGGTTGTCTGCTTGATTTATCATTTTAAATGTTTAGACATAGGGTATGCATATGGGTCTCATTTGTATTACTGCCCCAGGCCACACAAAGGTTTGTGGGGGACCCAAGCTGCAAATAAGATACTGACAGAAAGGGCTAGGAAGCCATGGCATAAATGGGGGCCTGTGTGTGCCAGGTGTACCACCAAACCAGAGCTTCCTGTTTTCTTTCTTCTTTCTATTCTTTTATGTGCTTCCTGTGGTCTAATTTTCTCCTTGCAGACTGGATGACCAGCCAACGTCCACCGTGGGCATTGCTTAGGTGGCCATCAATGTTAGATAAAACACAATCACTCCAAATAGCAAATATGAGTTACTTCCCCAATGGCACAGCCCCCGTGGTCGATGCATGCCCAGGTCTGCCTTACATTCTAACCTAACTCATGCTTTTTCCTAAAGTTGGCCATTCCTAGAATTTTGGAACACAGCTTGCTAATTTTTTTTTCATTTTAAGGAACAATCAGTGCTTTTCCTACAGTATATCAGTTACCTTCTGTCTCTGAATCTTAATTTCCTCCAATGTAAAGTGAAAATAGCATTTATGGAAGGGATGCTGGTTGTCTCAAGAGAGACTAGTATGATAAAAAATGGTAAATTAAGAGCACAGTAAAAATACTGGTTATTATTGCAAGGTCATTCACTCTTAAGTCTCTGTAAGAAGGAAATAGGGAAGAACTTTCAGGAAAAGAGAAATGTAAATAGGAAAAATGCTGAAGACACAGACTAAACAAGAAACCACTTTAAGTATTTACTGTCTACATGTTAGACTCTCTGTCTGGGATGGGTGCTGAATAAATAGTTTTGATCATTGATGAAGCTGAATTCTTAATGAAATTTCCCCCAAGAGTGATATGAAATAAAAATAAAATCAATATTTTTACTTAAGGACCCAGAAATTTGCTCATCATTTCTAGGTAAATACATAAGCGGAGAAAATGTAAACTTCCTTAGAGTGTTACTACATCCTATTACGGAAACAAACAAAAAAACCTCTCTTAAATACTATCCCTCACAAAACTGGAGACTCCAGCATGCAGAGATCCTGTATATTTAATTCATTTTTTTGTCTTTTTTATTCACATTTCCTGTGTTTAAACCCAGTACCTGGCACAGAGCAAGTTCTCAATAAATATTTGTTGAATAAAATGTGTTGACATGTACAACTAGATTATTGCTGTAATTTAGAGGCTAGTTTCCACAGAAAATTTACCTTAAGAAAAGCACTAGTGAGGCCCATTTTTATTTTTGGCCTTTTTTGCTCCACTGAGAAAAAGTCCTTTGTTAGTGTAAGACCCTGTGCCTCAATGGTTAAGGTTTTTACATTAAAGTTTTACAGTAAGCCGGTCTGCCTCCAAAGGAGAGACTATGAAATTCACAGACTTGTGGCCTTTGGGTATATGGCCTCCCATCAGCAGGAGAGTTGAAAGACCAAACATTTCTTGTTTTAAAAATCTTTTACATGCATGCAGCTTAATTTTTAAAAAAGAATCTTTTGTATGTGTTATCTCACTTGATTAGCTCTGTAACATAGTGAGGTAAGCAAATGATACTATCTCCATTTTGTGTTTGAGAAAAAGGAGACCTGGAGAAGGGAAGTGATTAAAGACTAGTAAGGGGGAGATAAAAATAATAGCTGTATCCCCTGAGTCCTTGTCTAATGGCCTACTTAGCCGGATCATGACGCATGCATGGAGTCAGATTTAATAGACTGCCCGTTAGTTGTTTATCAAAGGAAAGAGGTCTAAATGCAAAAACTACATATTTAAATAATTATTTGTACTTAGTCAAAGCACCTTCAATTGAACATACATACTCCAAAAATGCTTCAAAAAGCATTTTTTTTTTTTTTTTTGCTAACAGCTTTATGGATAGTTGCCCCTTCTTCATTTTAACTTGTGTGCTTCAACAAATTTGTTGCTGGTTTCTGAAAGCTAAGTGCTCATTACCACCTATTTTCATTCCATTGGGAGAAACATTCTCTGACTTCTTATTGTTTATGATTAAAAGATTAACCATATTTTAAATAATTGCCTATACCCAAAGCAAATTACAGTAGTGTTTAACACACAAAGATTAAAGTCCGTGATCCAAAAGTAATAATGATATGGGATCTTGTGAAGGAAATTAATTTTATAGGTATGCCCTCTGCTGGGGTAGTGGTGAAAAGACATCCAGAAATAAAGTTGGAAAGAACTACATAGTTATATTAAAAGGCCAATCTGACACCCAGAAGATTTTACTATCATTTAAAGACACCAACAATTATAGGTCTTGCTGCCTGTTAAGATTTGTTTCAATCGCATACTCTGTTCATAAAAGCCAGAGATCAGGCATAAGAACACTGCTGAGATTTCCGAGTATATAAAATCCCATCCCAGACAAAGGGATTTCATTCATCAGTTATTTATGAGGATATTTTACAGGTAAATAAAAATAATTTGCTTCTTGAAAATTTAAAAATATAACTTAGAAAGCACAGTAGCATAAAAATTGAAAAGTATCCTTTCCTTACCCTATCCCTTAGCTGACAATTTCCTTGAAAACTCTTACAACCCAACTCAAATGTCACCTATTCTTTAAATTTAATCATACTATCTTAAAGAGGATTAGATGTTTTCATTTCTGGGCAATTGGGCAAGAAAAAGAAATAAAATGCATTCACCCATGTTAGAAAGAAAGGAGAGGGAAAAATATCTTGATTTGCAGAAGGCATAATCTCATATAAAAAAATCCTAAAGGATAAACACACACAAAATGCTGTTAGAAAAAGTCAAGCAATTCATCAAGGTTTCACAATAGAAGACAAGTATGCAAATGCAGTTGTAATTCTATGTACTAGCAATAAACAATCTGGAAAAGAAACTAAGAAAATAATTCCATTAGCAATAGTACCCAAAATGATAAAATACATAGAAATAATTTAACATGTTCACATTGAAAAATGTAGTATTGATAAGAAGGCATTACTTTCTATAGTTTAATTCATATAAAAGTCTTAGCTACTGGAATAGAGAATCCAGATACAAACTCTTACACTTATGGCCAATTGATTTGTGAAAAGGGTACATAACCATGGAAATGGAAAAAGGATGAAAAATGGTTCATCATCACTTATCATCAGGGAACTACAAATCAAAACCACAATGAGATACCACTTGACACCTGAGAGAATGGCACATATTTTAAAAAATGAAAAACAAAAGCAACAAGTCCTGGTGAGGGTGTGGAGAAAAAGGAAACCTCGACACTCTTACACCTCTTACACCTCTTACACCTCTTACACTGTTGGTGGGAGTGCTGTCTAATCCAGGCCCTATGGAAAGAAGTGTAGAGGTTCCTCAAAGACTAAAAGTGAATTTGCCAGAAGACCCAGCAATTCCACTCCTAGGAATCTACCCAAAGAACAAAAAAAACACTAATTTGAAAGGTACACAACACTCCTATGTTTATATGTTTATAGCAGCACTATTCATAATAGCCAAGATATGGAAACAACCCAAATGCCCCAGAACAGAAGAGTGGATCAAGAAGATGTATATATACACTGTGGAGTACTACACAGCAATCAAAAAAGATACTCATGCCATTCCCAGCAACACAGATGGAACTGAAAGGGAATATTCTAAGTGGAATCAACTAGAGGGAGAAAGATAAATACCAGATAGTTTTACACTCCCTCTTGGATCTCTTGCTCTGAGAAAAACATTCACTTTATCATGAAGACACTCAAGCACCCTTAGAGAAATGCCCCGCGGCAAGGAAATGAGGCTTTCTGTCAACAGTCATGTGAGTGAGCTCTTGAACGTGAATGTTCTTGGGCCTCATTGGTGGCATGGCGTTAAAGCCTCAGCACTATCAATCTATAGCCAGTCTCTGCAGCCTGAGTTCTATCTGCAGCCAGAGAGCTAACTCACATGGCACAGCAGACCTCTTCTGTCTCGCCCGCTGCTCCCCTCAGCAGTGTATTTCAGTAGATCTGCCTGTTCTGCTCCCCACTCTGTCTCTGGTGTATCCTCTCACCCCCTGCACCTCTGGCCTCTCACCCCCTGCACCTCTGGCCTACATACATAAATTTAAAAGAAGAAACTTAAAAAAAAAAAAAGAAAGAAAGTGGATGTTCTCATTTACAATAGGCAAGAACTGGAAACAACATAAGGGTTCATCAACAGATAATTAGATAAAGAAGCAAGATGTATCTATACAATGCAACATTCTGTGCTATGACTATTTTAATAAAGGACAAAATCCTGCCATTTGCAGCTACATAGATTGACCTAGAGGGTATTATGCTTAGTCAAATTAGTCAGATAGAGAAGGAAAAACACCATATGGTTTCACTTATATGTGGTATACAGAGACACCAAACAAATAGATGTACTAAAAAAAAACAAACAGGAAGAAAATTTCGGACCATGACACTAGTTAGTGGTTACCAGAGGGAAGGGGAGTGGGTAAATAGAGCAAAGGGATCACTTATAGGGTGAAGGCTAAAACTAGACATCATGGTAAACTTAATGTAATACATACAAATGTTGACTTTTCGTAATGCACACCTGAAACATATAATGTAATAATGAAATGCTATTTCAATAAAAAAAGAAAAGAAAGTTGATTCTCTGGCCCCAGTCATAAAATGATATTCCTGCCAGACAGTTTGAAGAGACCCCAAACCAAAATTACTCAGCTAAGGTGTTCTTGGAGTCCTGATCCATAGAATGTTTGTGAGATAATAATTACTATTTTAGGCCACTAAAGTGTGAGGTAGTTATGCAGCAACAGCTAACTAATCCAGGGTAAGAAAGGGTTCTGGGTGCTGGAGAGATGCCACTGGGCAGATGGAGCAGGTCCTGAGCCTGTCACATGGTGCCTATTGATACACTTCACTCCAGACAAGCTGCTAAAATGACCTTATCCCCAGGACCTGGGAGACAGCCAGTTCGAGTGTCCTGTTGAGTGGAGACAATGATGTGCTCAAGACAAAACCAAGAAGCAAATTATTTCCAAAGCTCTCTTTAGCATCTTCCTATTGCTTTAGAACTTCTGCAAGACCCCAGGGTGACAGCTCAGCTTGCCCTCTCTGTCTGCACCGCTGCCCCTCCACTCTATCTAGTTTTACACACCACCTGAAATCAACGTACAGTGGAAGTTTGCAATGTGCAAGGCCTTCAAAGCTGGATCAACCTCTATTTCTCTCCTAACAGAGCCTTCCATTTATAGACTACTTTATGTATTTGCTTCTAAATTCAACAATGGAGTTTAAATTGCAGAGCCTGATTCAGCAGATCTAGATAAGCCCTGAGATTATGCATTTCCAGGAAGCACCTGGGTGGTGTCACTGTTGTTGGTACTGGGGTCACACTCTGAGCACAAGCACCTAAAGACTCTGCAAGGGTAGGGACAGACAATAGCGCAGCGTGCAAAAGGGAGGCATGAACTCTCAGGGCAGAGGGGAGGGAAGTCACTGCCCACAACTCAAACCACAAGTGTACCGTGAATGAAACACATAGTTTGGCTTGATTTTGTATGTCCCTTGCCTGGAGACATTCACAATCAAATAAGCAGGCCACCCACCATGGGACTAAAAAAAGGTTCCATTTTGTTCATTTACAAGTCAAGAATTCCAGGTTCTAAAGGAATTTCACTGACTCTGTGACTGATTCCACTTCACACTATCCTTAACAGTCTGAGCTGTGTTTAGAAATTTCCAGTGATGGTAAACTCACCTCTTTCTAAGAGAGTCTATTTCAACTTTGGGCAGCTCTGATTTCAGAAAATTCTATAGCATGAATCAAATCTTTTGTCTCCAAGGTTCCAACCAATCTCTGGATTTTACCATTAGAGTCATTTAAAACAAGTCTACACTCCTTCAGACACTTAAAGATGGATCCTGGTCTTTGTCAAATTTTCCAGAGGCTACAGTGATGCTGTGTGAGAGCCCTTACAGCAACATGACCATAGTAGCATTAAACAAGGACAACCATTAGCTGGATTCCCACCCTAAGCTCTCAATAAGTACTATTTGCCTTAGACAACTACTGCCTCAAACACTGGCCCAGGTTGCCTCTTCTCTCACATCTCCATTTCTCACAGCAAAGTACACACACACCTGGATTAAAACCAACTGGGGTGCTTGTTTAAAATGCTGACTCATGAATCTCACCTTTGGCCTGTGAAATCAATATATTTGTGGCAGGAAGCTGCATTTTATTTATTTTTATTTTAATTTTTAAAAAAGATTTATTTATTTATGCATACGAGAACTGGGGTACAGGCCAGAGATGTGTGGTGGGGGAGCGGGGAGTGAGAGGATTCACCAGAGACAGAGTGGGGAGCAGAACAGGCAGACTGACTGAAATACACTGCTGAGGGGAGCAGTGGATGAAATAGCTGTGTTTCCAAACACAGCTCAGACTGTTAAGGATAGTGTGAAGTGGAATCATTCACAGCGTCAGTGAAATTCCTTTAGAACCTGGAATTCTTGACTTATAAATGAACAAAATGGAACCTTTTTTTAGTCCCATGGTGGGTGGGACTGTGCCATGTGGGTCACCTCCCTGGCTGGGGATCAAATTCATGCTGCAGTGGCCACAAGATAGCTTCACAGTGCTGTGCTTAACACTTTGCGCTACCAGGGAGGCCCAGAAGCTGCATTTTAAACAAATTGTCTAAGTGATGCTGATGAACATGGTGGCTGAGAACCATTGTTCTTGGCCTTATCCTGATCTCCAGTTATCTTGTTCTTTGTTGTACCAAGGGACAGGGAGTGACAGGGAAGCTTACAAAGTGAAAGGTAAGATGCTGCAGGAATTCTAAGAGACAGGAAGCAGAGAGATTCTGATAGATGGCAAAGCTTTATTTTCTCTTCTTTGAATAGCCCAGTATCTCCCTGCCCTGATGTTACACGGTGTACTTAATCTTAAATCAGCAATCTCATGCCAGCTGGTTTTAGAGTCAAGTACCTTGCGCGCCCTCTAGAGGTCAACAGTAAGAAAGACAGGAAGTACAAAGAGGTAATTGAAAGTGAGCGGAAAGGGTAAAATGGTGGCGCGCAGTTAACTGAGCCAACTAGTAGCCATGTACTCCATAACCTTTAGGCGAGCACTTCTTAAATCCTGGTGCGGGGGTCCCCTGAGGCACAGAAGTCAAAAGTATTTTCAAAATAATGCAAAAATTTGCCTGTTTTACTGTCATTTTTGCATGTACATACTGATGTTATAGAGCAACCCCGATATTAAAGAATTTGCTTTGGGACATCCTTTTCCCCCTAACACTGAGACTTCCAGAAGCCACTTGACCTGCAGAAGTCACAACATATTGAATAAAAAAATATATGAGAATGAGACTCCAACTCTCTTCTGATAAGCCAGACATTAAAGAGATTTGCAAATATATGTAAAACAGTGGCACTCTGATAACTTAAATTTTTGAAAAAAATAGCTATTTTTATTAAAATGTTATATAATATATACGAATACACTGATTACTGTTACTTTTGAATTAATTAATAAAGAATTAATTTTCTTCTTTTAATTTCTAATGAGATAAATATCTATAGATATAATCCACATCAACAAATACTCTGGGGTCCATAATCATTTTGAAGAGTGATGAGGTTCTAAGGTTAAAATGTGTAAGAATTATTGCTTTCAACTTTTGCCGCACATTGGAATTTACCTAGGAAACTTGAAAAGAATAGTGATATCAGGGTTCCATGCCCAGTGAGCCTTTATAATTGGTCTGGTGTGCAGTCAAGGTGTCGGGATATTGAAAAGCTCTCAGGCAATTCTAATTAACAGGCAAAGCCTGAAGTTCACAGGTTTTACTGGATGCTGAAGCCAGCATGGTTGTGGTTAAGTAACAGGAAAGCAAATGCAATCCTGCACAGCAAGTGGTGATGAAGGTGGGGGTGGGGGTGGCGGTGGGGGTGGAGGGTGGGGGGTGAGAAAAGCAACAAATAAGCAACAGGAAGTATCTGGTTATCCCCCAAAATACAACAGGATAAAGGGGGTATTTGTACCTCTAGCAACTGCACAAAGATTTATTTTCTCTTTGTTTTTAATTCATACATCACTGCTTTGCTGTGAGCAAAGGAGAATACATTAAAATTTGAGCCCGTGAGATTTGAGCAGCTTTTGGGGACATGAAATAGCAAAAACTGTCCTTCAAGAATAAGAATCAAGTCAAAGAAATCAGCAGGCTATTATTCAATTTCCCAAGAAGCTGGGTAGCAGTTAGGAGTTTGGGGCGGGGAGCGAGAAAGATGCCCTCCCACCCCTCCCAGTATGATGGACACAGGTGAGTTTGTAGTATGACCAGGTGGTGCCAGGGGAGGGCAGGGTTGGCATGAGTCAGACACAGAGCTATGATAGTCATGACACAAAGCATTGATAATGATTCCCAACTTCCAAGCTGAGAGAGCTCTCAAGATTTCAGGTAACTTCAAAAATTTAAACTTTGAAGCAGAATATTCAATTCAGAGAGAGCAAACTTAAGCTCTTTTGGTAACATGGCCAGTAATGATTGTGAATTAGTGCAGGGCTCCTGTGAAGATGGTCTCCCATGGAATAGAAGGAAAAGAAAAGAAAGAGGCTCAAAAGTATAGCAATCACTAAAATTTATTGAGCATTTTCTATATGAGGCAATGTATTAAGAATGCTATTGTCAGATTTAATCTTTCAACGACTCTATTAGTTTTATGATTATTCCTGTTAATAAGGAAAATGAGGCTAAGTAGAATCCAGCCTCTAAGATGACCCCCAATAATCCTCTCTTCCTGGAATTCACATTCTTCTACATAGAATCAGGGCTGTTCTATGGGACAAGCAGCATATGGAGAAGAGACCATGTGTGATTTTCAAGGTGACATCATGAAATGCATCACACATTCCATTCTGGCTTCTTGGATCTTTTGCCAAATACCATGCTGAGGGGACACTCAAGCAGCCCTATTGAGAAGCTGGCATTCAGAGTTGAGACCTAATGCCAACTGCCAGCACTCACTTGTCAGGCCTGTGAGTGAGTCACTTTGGAGGAGGATCCTCCAGCTCTAGATAAGCTTTTTGCTGAATGGAACCCTCATGAATATCTAATGGCAATCTTATGAAAAGCCAGGAACCAGAACTACACAGCCAAACTGCTCCCCAATTTCTGAGCCACAGAACTGACTTGCTTTTCAGTGTTCCCAGCAGACCTGAGCCCACAGTGCTCCTGGCAGCCTTCTAGCTCCAAGTTCCTTCACTCTTGCCTCCCGGGGTCACCCTGAATAGATCAATGCATTTTGCTGCCCACCAAAGATAAATTCTTCTCAAGGAGTATGAATCCTTGCAATGTAATGAATAATTTCTGTTATAATAAGCACATATTATCAAACTCTTCTCTTGATGGACAAAAAAATTCCACGAATTAGAAGATGTGAAAACATTTCTACTGGCCTGAAAATACATTCATTTTAGAAAAGTAAAATAGTTGACATTGTTTACCATTATGGTCACAGCAAGATGCCTGCAAAATTCATATAATTGAATTGACTGGCGCTATTAATGACTCTTCAGATATGTACAAATCAAGTCACACAATCTAAAATTTGTAGACAAATCAATTTAATGGACTGTGTTCACTTTTGGAGTAGCATTTGGTTATCCCTCAGATAACCAAATGTGCTCTAATTTGCCTTTTTGCCCATCACATTTTTTTGGATTTCTTTTTTTAAAAATTTATTTATTTATGCATATAAGAACTGGGGTAAAGGCCAGAGGTGCAGGGGGTGAGAGGATTCACCAGAGACAGAGTGGGGAACAGAACAGGCAGACTGACTGAAATACACTGCTGAGGGGAGCAGCAGGCGAGACACGACAAGTCTGCTGCGCCATGTGGGTGGCTCCCTGGCAGACTGGGGATCAAACTCGTGCTGCAGAGGCTGTGGATAGCTTCAGAGTGCTGTGCTTAACCCCTTGCGCCACCAGGGAGGCCCCCAAACACATTTTTCAATTTTGCCTTCTTCACATCATTATTTAGTGTTGTGACTCTGTCACTCATTTCTTAGCTAGGGGAACTTTAGTCACATTTGTTATCAGCTCAACCATTTGACTGAAAGGGCAAAAATAAATCACATTCAATTTGGACAGTTGAATTTCAAACTTTTAAACTGTGGCCTACTTTTGGGGGTGGAGGGCAAAAAGACACTAGTTTCAACTGTTCCTTCTTTCCAGGGGAACACAACACCAGAGACATTTGTGGAAGAATATATATATATATATATGTATATGTGTGTGTGTATATATATATTTATATAGCTCACATACGTGATCTACAGGAAGGGTACTGAATTTTACTTTATATGCTTTATTGTTTGAACTACTGGTTGGCTGCAGTGACCCATTGATTTGACCTCAAACTCATCCAAAATGTTAAGGCCTCTCTTTGGTTTGTCACTGACGCACATTTCTACAGATTTTTGCTTTTATGACCTGATATAGGATGTTCATTACAGAACATACCAAATCATCCATATCTTATATAGAAAACTTTTTTTCTGTGAAGCATCTCCCAGAATCTGTATCCTGGAGAACACAATTTTAAGAAATATTGTTCCACAATTAAGGAGTTGATATTTGCCCCTTCTCTTTCTGACAGACATATCTCAGATTCCTTTCTGAGAGACATGTCTTTGCTTTTTATCTTTTTTTAAAAGATTGATTGATTGATTGATTGATTTATACAAGTACTGTCAGAAGCACAGGAGGGTGAGAGAATTCACCAGAGCCAGAGAGGGGAACAGAACAGGCAAACTGACGAAGTACACCGCTGAGGGGAGCAGCGGGCGGCAGGAGAGGTCTGTCATACCATGTGGGACCTTTGCTGGCAGCCGGGATCGAACCCGCGCTGCAGAGGCTGCAGGCAGCTTCGCAGCCCAGCGCTCAACCACTGTGCCACCAGAGGAGGCACTGCCTTTTATCTTTTAGGAATTGACGTGACTCAAGCAATCCCCTTGGAATTTCATAATTTTGTTTCATTTTTTTTCCTTGTGAAGTTGTCCTCATTAAGATATTTATTTGTAGTGAGAATATAATTTTTTTTTTACATTTTAAAATTTGTTTATTAGGAAAGGTAGAAAGAAAAAGATAGGCATCTGCATAGTCACAGGTGGGCAGGAGAGCTGCCAAAAACATAATTTTCTTTATGCCCAGTCTGTTACAGAGTCTGGGTTCAATGTAAGAAATTATTAATTTCCTTGAACTGGGGGGAAAAAAAATGTCCAGTTTCCCGCTAGAAATACAATCTTCCAAATGTTCCTGTATTGTTTTAGATTTTTATTATAATCATTAACTTCTACCTGCGCTATCAAGATGAAAATTTAGCCTCTTTTTCCACAGCAATTTGACCTTTTGGAGGAAACAGGGTTGTTTTCACAGGGTTGTCTGTTCAAGATTTGGCCACTAGGTGGTGCACTGGTTAAACATTAGCTCCACCTCAGATTTTGCTGATCATCTCACCTATTAATTCAAAAGTGCCAATTTTATATGTTGTAGCAAAAGGCAAGTTTTACTAACTTTGAAATAATTATACATATGTTAGCATTTGACTCACACGGAACTATATTGTCTTTCGAGCTGATAAATAATTTTCTAACTGGTTTATGTTGTCTAGAATGAAATGAGCTGTTTAAAATGAGTTTCTCATCAACAGAGGCAAGCAGGCACAGCTGGATAACCACTAGGCAGAAACAAGTTGAAAACCAGATGATTCTTTATCTCTAAATAGTTTCACATATATTTTCAGAAAACAAGAACATTCTTTTATTTTTCATTTCTTTTTATATTTTTTTATATTTTATTTTATATCTTTTTTACATCATTTTTCATTTTTGCACAATGTATACTTTTTCATCTTGGTTATAGTCCCCATGCAATTCCCACCCCCCTTATTTTGACCCTCCTTACTGCCCGTAATCCCTCCTTACCTCCTTGGGCAATTTTTTAAAAAGATTTTTTTATTTATGCATACAAGAGCTGGGGTACAGGCCAGAGATGCCGGGGGTGAGAGGACACACCAGAGACAGAGAGTGGAGCAGAACAGGCAGATCTACAGAAATACACTGCTGAGGGGAGCAGCAGGCGAGTCAGGAGAGTCAGCCGGCCAGCCAGGGATCAAACTCAGTGCTGCAGGGGCTGTGGACAGCTTCACAGGTCTGCATCTTAACCCCTTGCACCACCCGGAGGCCCCCAGACTTCAGATTTAATCTACCATTTTTATTTCAATATTGCCAATTCATTGGCCCTTGAGTCCTACCCAGTTACTTCTGTGAGTCTGTTTCCACTTTTGTGAGATTAAGATGATGGCTGGCCACTTGCCATTAGGTTTCTGTGAAGATTAAATGAGTTGATTCAAGAAATTTCTTGGGACAATGTTTAGACTACTTTAGCACGCACCAATTGTTATTATCTCAATATTTGTTTTACTTTTTTTTTTTTTTTTTTTTTAAGAAAAGTAGGAGAGGACTCAAGAAATCCCGCTCTTCTTCAGAGTGGGGGGTGCACCTGGCTGGGGTGTTTACCTCTGGGGCACTGAGCAGGACCACTGTCCAGGACCATGTAGTTCTGCATAAGCTATTTAAATGAAGAGGAGTATTTCATAAGAAACAGTAATCGGGAAGTCAGACCACCTGATTGTGTGTGTGACAGAGCTTATTTACCCTCACAATGAAGAACTTTAACTTGTGTTGTCAAAATGGCAAAAGGCATGGAAACTATTCCACCTTGCCCCAATCCCATAAATAATCAGCTGCCTGTGTGTCAAGGCATAGCTCTCTGAGGCAGAATCACAGCATTACATCTCAAAGGTGGGTAAGGTCTTATGATTACCAAACTAGTGTGGGTAGAAGAGGATTTAATATAAATCTTACCGGATTCAAGAGAGGAAGCATACATGTGCCACTTGGGAGCCTTCATCCAACAGAAAATTAAAGAAGCTATCAAGGGGCCAACTCGGTTTCTTTCCTTCTTTGGGGCCAAGTTCCTCTCTGCCTGGTTCTACTTCTCTCCGCAGGTTGAATCAGTTTACTCATCTGGCCCACTGATGGCTCCAAACAGCTACACCCAAGTGGGAACATACACTCAGCGCCTGAACACAAAGGCCATTATGGATCCTTTGCCCCGAGCAAACCCACCTGGATTATTTGGATCCTGAACCCGAATTCAAAGAAGAGACCATTGAATTGGTCTAGCCCAGATCAAGTTCCCACCCATGGCCAGTGGTGGGGGGTTGGGATGTCAATGAGTCACAGGGCAAGCAGAGAGCCCTTAGGATCAGAATAGAATAGGAAAGGCCTCAGAGGAATAAGGAGGGCTCCAGAGATAAGGGCAACAAATTCCAAAGGGGACTAATCAAACACCCCAAGACTAGGGGGAAAAGGGGGAACATGACATTCCTGGACAAGGATGATAAAGAAAAAGGATTCTAAGATAAGAGCTGGGACACAGAGACTTAGCTCTGGGCATAGAGACCTTTAGGCAGTGAGTGAGACCACCGAGAACCAACTAATCACAAAGAGACTGGTGGAGATGTAGAATAATTAGGGAAAGAAGGCATATATTCCCTAAGGCAGACTCTACTCGCTTCCTTGCCCCTCCCTAACCTGATTCCACCAGCCTGGGAGTCCCACATTATTTCTGTTCCTTTTCTCCTCAATAAACTTTTTTCTTTCTCTAAACAAATCTGCCTCTTTTTGCTTACTTGCCTGAGTGTCAACCAAGTTCCTGCTGTGGCTTCGTGAGACACCACCTGTGGTGGTCTAGTGGCTGGGACTCAGCGCTGCCACTACAGCCTGGGATCCATTCCTGGCTGGGAGACTAGACCTGAAAACCTAACATTACGGTATCATCAAGGTGCAACTTCCTGTGTGGAGAAAATGACTCAGTGTGGGGCTGTTAGACTTAAATGGCCTGCTTAGCCACCATCTTGGTTATATTTGAATGCAGTTCTGCAGACAAGTCAATTAGTTACAAGGCTCCTTTCACATTTAACAAGAGCAGGATGCTTGATCATTCTGGAACAATGGGTATGCATCAGGAGGTACGAACAGGAATGCCTGGGGCACATTGACTGATGCATGACCCAGCCCTCCCAGAGACTGTTCAGCAGATAGCCTTGTCAATAAGATTGGAACAGCTCTGGGGAATGGTTTCCATCTCAATACCAAGTTAACAAGAAGATGTCAAACTCACCTTCCCCCTGGAAATCCTAGACACATATGCACATTTTTTAGTTTTACCTTTCCTTTTTTTCTTTGTTCTCCTACTCTGCATAATTGATGCTGTATTATTATTTTATCAATAAAAGGCCAAGGCCAGGAGCTTGCTCTTTCAGTACCATCCTGCATTGTACAGCCTGCTCCACAACTCCCAGTGCATGTTGTCAGTGCAGCAATTCAGCCGTTATGAGGGGCACAGAAACAATTACTGCCTACTTGCAGTAGAGGACATGCAATTTTTTGCCTATAAGTGTAAAGTTTTTTTGCTGCATAAAATTTAGAAATGCTTTAACAGCATTTAATTATTCTCTTCAGAATAATTAAGGCTAAGAAAAAAAATTACAAAAGGAAGAAATGATTGTAAAATGTCAAGTCCCCTAAAATAACCAAATAATTTAGGATTAAACTAATAAAATATTACTAAGTTTAATTGGGGGGGTGCTATTATTTAGGGGGTGTTTTTTTTTTTGCATTGTTTAAAAATCAGTTGAACTCATTGACGTAAATATTAAGTAACTTCATGATATTTCTTTTTTTAAGATTTATTTATTTATGCATACAAAAACTGGGGTACAGGCAGTGGGGGGCGCGGAGAGAGTGAGACAGGGCAAGCTAGGGTTATTAGGCAGTTTTAGGGATAGTGCAGGAGGGGACCTCTGAAAAATTTAGGGAGGCTTCAGAGATAAGGACAAGCAAGGGAAAGTAACCCATTCCATTAGGAAAAACAAACATGCCAGGACCAAGGACAACATTGTTAATGCTGGTCCTGGTTTCCTTCAGGTGGTAAAGGGAGGCGGAGATTGGAGAAATGGAGAGTGGTTTAATTTATGGTCACATTAGAAGGGCAGCTGTTTAACTTCAATGCAGGGATGCCCATCCAGAAGACTGGGCCATAAATTTAAAGATGCAACAAATGGGGAAAGAGAAAGCTGTTAGATAAGGAATATGAAGATCCCTACTCAGTTGCAAATTAAGTGAGACGGCCGAGAACTAACCAATCACAGAGAGACTGGTGGAACTTTAGAATAATGAGGGAAAAAAGGTATATATTCTCTGAGACACAACTCCGCTTTGGCTTCCTTGCCCCTCCCAGGCCTGGTTCCCTGGCCTGGGAGTCCCACTTTATTTCTGTTCTTTTTTCTCCTCAATAAACTTTTTCTTCTAAACAAACCTGCGCTTCTGGCTTGCTTGCCTGAGCGTCTGCGAAGTTCCTGCTGCGGCTTCGTGAGACACCAACCCGTGGGGGGTCTAGCGGCTGGGGCTCAGCGCTGCCCCTGCAGCCTGGGATCCGTTCCTGGCTGGGAGACTAGGCCTGACAATTCAGGCATCAAAAGGATTCACCAGAGACCAAGTGGGGAGCAGAACAGGCGGATCTACTGAAATACACTGCTGAGGGGAGCAGCGGGTGAGACAAGGTCTGGTGTTCCATGTGGGTCACCTCCCTGGCCTGGGATCAAACTTGTGCTGCAATAGCTGCATATTGTTTCCTAGTGCTGATACTTAACCCCTTGTCCCACCAGGAAGGCCCAACTTTATAGTATTTCTCAACCTGAGCAGAAAATATTTTACTTGCTCTTTTTCTCTCAGAGCAATGCTAGCTCTTTCTTCTATCTGGGCAGCCTATGTCAGTACCGCCTAGAAAGACCCAGACTTGGGCTCAATGTTCATATACCACCAGAGAAGTGACTAGCACCTCCAGATATTTTTGTTGCCAGCACTGGTCCCCCATGACTCCAGAGGGGCCACACTGTGTCTCTGGTTGCCACTATCCCATGGGCCACAGCTGACCCTCAGAACCCCTTCTAAACCAGCAAGTGAGTGGCAAATGGGACATGTGTCAGTGTGCTGGGGGCAGGTACTGTAATGCAGTGCAGTCTAAAGACGAAGCTCCCCATACACACAGAAGGTGATGCTGTTTGTCTACTGCAATGGGCAAGTGGAAAATGCTGACTGCAGCAACAGGCCAGCCGTGAGCTCTGACCACTCTGGTCTTGGCCTGGCTTTGCAGGAAACCACCATCAAAGCACCTCCCCATTTTCTGCCCATGAGCAGATCAGGGCATAAAGATAGGGCACACTGTAATAGAGGAGCTGTGCCTACACCCTAGGTGAGGCTCATTCTCCTGAGTTCAAGGTTCCTTTGATAGCAGGGAAGCCTGATCCAGCCACAAAGGTTGCCTGGCTCTCCCTCTCCTGGAGGCTCGCCCTGGTTTGTTGGGAGGGACAGAGCACTGAAGGGCCTCTAAATAGTATTAACTTGCAGCTCTGGATTTCAGTATCAAGATGGCACTGTCTTAACAGTTCATGGGCTTTCTGTGGCACTAGTTTGTACCCTTTCAATCCGGGTATTACTGGATTGGGCGACTCTTCAGTGGTGACTCTGACCCATGCTGCTTGTCTTGTGACTTACCATCTGAAGATCAAGGCATCCAAGGCAATTGGCCTCCAGTCACAGACTGTGGGTGCCTCTCCAGAGGGCACAGGTCTTTGCTTTCACTGAATCAGCCACCATTTGTAAACTCTCCTGGAATCTCACCCATGATTGTGCTACAAGCAACCCCAGTACTTTTACCTGAGGGAAACAGGAGACCCCATGAGTGGAGGCTGGCCCAGGATCCTGGGCACCGAGTTCAAGCCAGTTACCCCTGCAGTGAAGTGGACAATCTCTGGACAGGCTCAGGGAGAGGCTGCCAAATGCCTTAAGAAGTGATAGTTGCTTATCATTCATTCACTAAAGAAGAAAACAGCCACTTCAAAGATTATAACCTATTTCTAAGGAATTTAGCCATAGCAGGGGTAAGAAAAGAGACTAGAAAAGATTTTAGTCTGTGCTCTATAATTTGCTAGTGACAGAAACAAAGTGTAAGTCTCTGGGGCCAACAGAAGATATTGAGGTCACCTGCAAGATGGCAGAGAGCTCTGGGATCGCCACTGGGATCAGGGAGTAACTGCACCCCAGTGCTCCTCCATCTCGCCTAAGTCCCAGTTAGGAAGAGCCTCTGGGTGTTAACCGGCAGGGTTCACTCTTTCAGATTTCTCCTTGGGCAAGAGCACAGCTGCTGGCATCTCTCTCCTACCAGCCCGGGTGCAGCCTTGTAAGGTTTGTTAACAAGACACCTTCCTGATGAACAGGAAAATAACCTGTTGCACATGAAACTCCTGGTTTCGGAACCCAGCAAGCCTTACATCTTCTCTGTTCAGCACTTCACTCCTGTGATCCACCTGACCTGCGTCACCAGGGTGTTCTCATCACACTACCAAGGTATTTGTTCCTAATACATATTCATGAGCCCCAGTCCTGACCTTTAAACAGAGTCTCTAAGAAGGACCTGGAAACCATCATTTTGTATCAGCACCACATGTGGCTGTTACGGTCCATGGAATATGATCCTACTCTTACTTTCGCCAGAGGCCCAGTTCTCTATAAGGACTGCTGCTGCTCATGCGGAATGCTCTGCTTGGCATATCCCTTTAAAAGTCTTCACAGGAAAAATATATCCCTATTCCTCTTCCCAGCACAGGTGTCACTTTCTCAGGGAGACACTCAGCACTCACTAGCCTTTGCCCTCTGTTTTCTGCTCCTGCCACACAACACACTGCAGCTCCCCCTCGCCCCCCAAGCATGTTTAGGTCTCTTTTCATCTGTCCTGAACTGAATATACTGACTTGTCTTCATACTCCCCTCACAAACACCCCCCAGACCATGAGTTTCTCAAAACTGGTCTGTGTTTCCAGCTTAGTGTGCACTTACTCAGAAATCACTTGAATGAGTATGGTTTCAAACTTACCAGGTTGTTAAATTAAATGTTACTTCATAGTAACATTCTTATGCTTCCTGCAAATATCGATTAACTATTTTAAGTATTTAATTTTACCAATAATTGAAAAGCATAAGAGAACAGCCATGTACATTTCAAGGCAAACTAACTGATTAATTATGATTTGTTTTGGACTCAATTTCACCATGCTAAATGGTCTTACAGTAACCACAGATAACATTAAATGAAGATCTTATATGCATCGATGCTGATATTTAACTGGGAGATGATTTTAAGGGAACATGAAAATTTTGTGAAGTTTCTACATGAGGGGGTTTCCCCCATAAATTGTAATTAATAATCCACTAGCAAGTGATTACACAATTATCCTGGATATCAAAAAAATCTATCACTCAGCTTAAAACAACAACAATGACCACAAGCAACCTAAATGCCCTAGCTTTTCTTTTGCACCTAAACTTCTAAATCACTTCCATTTTTTTTACTGGATACATAGCATGCATTTCATTGTGCCAGGACATGTTTATGATGCTTCAGGGTTTGTTGTGGTTATATAAATTAATCCAGAATACATAATTTGCCAAGCCTGATTCATCTTTCATGGTGCTGCCAGGAAGAAAGTGCTCAGAAATTGAAAGAAGTTAGTGTGCTGTTTTTTTCTGAGCCTCATAATTTATCCTTTGAAATAACAAAAAGCTTCTCATCCCTTTATCTGTTTATGTGCTTCACAGTCAAGGTTTTCAAAGTACTTTACAAGCACAAAGCCATCCCTGCCTTTGTTCCCAAGCTGAGGTAGGGGTGGAATCAGCTTTTGCAAGAGAGAAAGAGAAAAACAAAATGCCAAAGGTTTTTCAAGTCTCTCAAGTGCTCCAGGAAACAAATTTAGAAATGAAAAAAGCAAAAGTAAAATGCTTCCTTGGGCTGTTCATTTATGGGCTGTGGCTTTTTTTTTTTTTTCTCTTCTGACACTGGTAAAGCAAAAGTCCAAAGTAGAGAAACCCCAAGATGAAAAGACAGAAATTAATTTCACAGTGAAGCTACAAATTTCAGTTTTCAAGTGAGTATATAAAATCCTCATCATCTATGTGATAGTCTTTCTAGGGCCTTTTTCTTATTTTAACTCTTAGGACTTTATGTTCTCTTTCTATAGATGGAGATTCAGTTTCCTCTGGGGCGTACAGAATCTAGGCATTTGAGAAAGGCCCAGGTGACTTGGGAAATTCCACATCATCTGTTCATATTTTCTTTATCACTTTTTACCTTGAGGCCAAATGTTTTATTTTTTTCTAAGCTACCACCAAAGAATTTCCCAACAAAAGTTTTGCCATGCTTCTTTATCCTGCCTACCTGAATCCCAACAAGATTCAACTATTACAGAAGCATGAAAAACTCAAATATGACAAAATCTATGTGGTTTTACAATGATGATTTAGGCACAGTTGGTGGTAAGAAGGAAAGAGTTTGAACTAGTGAGAAAAATTACAATTTAAAGTAAAACTCTATCCCTTTAAGAAACAGAGACCACTTCCCTTATTCCATTTAAAGGTGGAATAAGTGACAACTAATGATTCCCACTTCTTTAACTGAGTCACTTCTCCATGGAATCTTAAAAGCCCTATCATTGGTCTATTTTTTTTTTTTTTCTTTTATAGAGGCGTGTTTTATTTATTTATTTGTTTGTTCATTTGTTTTGTTTGTACATGCACTGGGTACAGTCAGAAGCGCGGGAGGGTGAGAGAATTCACCAGAGCCAGAGCGGGGAGCAGAGCAGGCAGAAGGACCGAAGTACACTGCTGAGGGGAGCAGCGGGCGCCAGGAAAGGTCTGCACGCCATGTGGGACCCTCCTCCGGTGGCCGGGGAGCAGCCGGGAATCGAACCGGCGCCGCAGAGGCAGCGGGCAGCCTCGCAACCCAGCGCTCAACCGCTGCGCCACCGGGGAGGCCCTCATTGGTCTATTTTACTTCTGGAAAATAGTTATTTTATGTCTAAACCTTATTATATGTAAATCCTGAATTTGGACCATGTAATAATGTGCTCGTATGTGTGTCCAAATTGTGTACCCAGGCTGGGATAGACGTGTGCTGGTTAGGCACACAATAAGTCTAGACCATGCAAGTGGAAATTCCCTTCTCAGTATTTTGATGAAATTTCTCTTTAGAAGAAACAAAAGTGCTTCATAGTTGCTCAGACCCTGGAGGATGCTGTTATAGACCAAATCTTCTATTGCTTCCTGTCATAAATTTTAAAATAATGAACATATTATTATTGAAAACATTTATTATGGCTTAATTTTTAAAAGCTATGTATTGTGACAAACATAGAATGGAGGCACATGTTGGCCACAGCTAAACATTCTGTAACAGGGTGGTCCCCAGGAAAGGGGGAGGTTCCCTGCCCCTCCCAAGGGAGGGTGGAGCTGAGCAGGAAGAGGAGAAGCTGCAGAAGAGACTGAGGAAGGAAGCAGGATGGAGCCAGGAGACCTGGAAGAGGCGCATGGAGCCTAGAGACACGTGGAGAAACTGCGCTTGTCTTTTGGTCGTGGACTAGGTGACACAGATGTGGGTGAGACCCGTGGGGAGGTGACAATGGCAGCTTTTATTTTGATGTTGATTTTGTTCTTTTCCTTCCGGGCTTGTCCAGTTGTTTGTGACCCTTTTCTGTGGGTCCCCACTGGAAGATGCTTTAGACTTGTAGCAGGCTTTGGGGCCTTGTTCTGGGCCAATCCCATTTGGATGGACTTTTACCCACGAGGGGACGGGTAACTTTGGGTGCTTCATTTAGAAACTAGACTCTTTGCCTTTCCTGTATTGTTTCCTAGTTTTATTAAAGTTCCTTCCCATTAAAGTCTCATGTGTTTTGTGTTGATGCGGCGGATGGCAGAACCCATTTAGAATAGGCAGGTTTGTGGGGGTCTGGGGTGCCCCTCTCCCTGTCCTATAACAATTCTATTGTTTTAAAATTCATGTTAGAAGGAGAAAAAGATCTGTCAGTTTGAGGAAATCACAACAAAAAAATAACATAGACACAACATCTCATTTATTTTTTGTCTGAAGCACAAAGGACCTCACTCAGCACAAAAACAGTAAGCAAATCACACAAATATTGAGAAAAAATGTCCCAATGAATACATACATATTTTTAAGAGTATTGGTCAGGAGTTTAACAATGTAAGGTGGTTTTCCATAGAGAATGCTTTCTGACAGGCTTTTGAACAGGAAATGGACAGGTAAATCAGTGCCACAGAACATGTTACTCAGGTCACTTGAACCCAAACCCGTGGACTGTGAAAGTCATCTTAGAAGTTACATTGGGTATCATCATTCGCTTTTGGATTGGCTTTTACATTGGCTTTTGCATTTCACTATTTTGGGGCCAGAAACTAACCTCTCAACTCTTGATCTCTCACACTCAGGGGTCAGGGAGGGGGAGGGAGGAAAGGGTGGGTGTGAAAACAAGCTTGGAGAGCCACGCTAGGGTTTTCAAATGGCGTCTACTCATTTGTGCACTTTTCCCCCTGCTTTTTCCTTTTGTGACATTATAAACGTCAGGGTCCAAGTCATGCTAAAGTGGCTAGGTCAACACTTCCTTTAAGGCTTAAAAAAAGAAGTTTAAATTCCAGCACTCCACACAGTTGGAAAATTATTTCAAAACATTGCCCATGACACTTTTCCTAGTCCACCTTTAAGCATAAGAATACTACACATGTTTCCAGCATCATCAATTTTAAAGAAGACAATGAAAAGAGGTCCAGTGGGCTACAGAACCATCCAGTTCTGGATGTCTCTTGTGTATAGCACAAGGCAGAATTGATGATGAAACTCAAGGCAGATAGTAGTGCAGAATAGAGGGGAGTGAGAGGACTGATAAGTTTTAATTATTTGTTTCCTATCAGAGAGCAAAATATCGAAACATAAAGAGACAAATATGACTGGCTTGGAATACTGCTTTCCACAATTCTGAAAGTCAACCCACATTAGGCAAAGGCAATATTTCAAAGTGCAGAACATCTGGCCACATATATGGCTAATACCTGTATACTGCAAAAAGCATATGCACCATTCAGGAACACTGCATTTGGATAAATAAAACACATAGGTTATAAGTGATGCAGGGAGATCAAAGTACATGTAAACTTTTCAACACATTCTATTTTTATAGAAAATACAGTTTGGTCTTAACATACTATCAGGGCTAAATCTAATGGTTGACAGATTGTAAATGGCCATTCTTTCTGCTTCTGATGCTAAACTTACATATATTTACTGCAGATGAATCCTAAATCTAGATGAAAATTGATGTTCAACATCAAATGTGCACTCTTAAGGGAGATAAAAGTGTAGGCTCTTGCAAATTCTGGGAACAGCTGCTACCTATTAGTGGATCTTATACATCTCATCCAAATTTGTCATTTGGATTAGACTCTCCTTTGTGTTAGCCACCAGGTAACCAAGTTCCTTCAGTAGAGATTGGGTGATAGAGCAGAGAAGACTTACCATCACTGTAGAGAAATGGGGAGCATTTGGCAAGGTGTCTTTGATATGGCTCAGGAAGTAGAAATACTGGCAATACATAGACTAAACTAGACTGACAATTGAATTTAACTGAGTTACTTAGCATCCCACAATAAAAACTTGGTTGTTTTCTTTAAAGAGGATCAAACATTTGTTTTATCTTTAGGCATGATATACACACAAATCTAAAAGTATTTCCAACTCAGAGGGGAAAACACTGGTCAAGTGACTGCTAAATGAGCATGACTATGTGAAAATGAAATATCTAGTACAGGAGGGGAAATTGTGTTCTCAGTTCTGTAAGTATGGTCTTAGCTATATTACATAAAGTCTTTACTATCAGGCAATATTAAGAAGTCACATTTAAGTCCTAGTTATAAGAATTACGATGTGTTTTTAAAAATCTATTCATTTTCCTTATTGGTTTATAGTTTTTAGAATTAAATGAAAAAATATAGGATTTAAATAATGTTCATGTCAATACTGTTTAAGGATTTATTATAAATTCCTAATTTGATTTTAATTCTAGATTATGGAAAAGCACACTATATTAGTTAGGAAGCATAAAAATACTCTGCTTTGTATAAGGAAGCTACATGTCTAGTATTAACATAAACATTAAGTGGGACAGCTATATTTTTTCCACTATCTTAACACTGGAACGTCCTGAAAATCATCAGCCATTAGAAAGACAATAGAATAAAATTGAAAAATAGAATGTTTTCAATAGGCAGGACATAAGGATTTTAAATAATTCTTTAATAGGATTTGGCTTTCATTTTAAAATTCTAACAGACTGATGTCTGAGTAAGAAATTTCCAGCAAATATAGTGTTGGAATAGTTATAGTGTATGACATAGTTCTTGGGGAGAATAGATCATAGCAATAAAACATTCCTTTTAGTATTGACAGCTCCTGGATGTCCAGAACTTATCCTGATTTATGAAGACTCCACTCTAGCAACAGTGGAGGTGGAATTTATTTCTCTCCTAATAAAACCGAAGCAACAATAACACCACACAGTTATAAATTAAGGTGATCTTAAGGTACACAAAAATACAACTAGTTATACCATGTAGTTATATGAACAATATTCCTAAGAGACTTTAAATCTTTAATACCCAACTTCTGTCAAACACTGTGAAGCACAGAACTATATTAAGAAAGCATGTGGCATTCCATTTCTGACATTTCATCCCCCCAAAAGGCAAAGCACAACAATAACACATCTCTGAAATGCAAACCCCATTAAGTGCAAATTTCCAGAATACAAGGTCAATCTAGAAACACAGTTTTAAAATTCAACAAGTTCTCTTTTTAAATTAGTATGCTCAGTATACAATTTTGAAACACAATCTGAAGTGATTTTTCCAACATTTATTCATAGTCTCTTTCTCCTTCATAAAAATATATTCACTGGTTCATTTTCAGTTTTCTGGTTTTTCACATTTATTATCTCAAAATATCTACCCTTATCGCAATATCCTTTCTTTCCCCTTCCGAACAGGAAATCAATTTTACTGAAATCTTGTAAGAACACCATCAGTGACCCTCCCTTATGTTTGAGCCTACTGAAGAGCTCAAAAAGGAGAAATTTTGAATCCTCTCGAGAGTTGAGAATTAGTGCAACTTTCTTCAAGCGATTTGTCACGTGAATACTGTAACTAGACACAGAAAGAGATAGTCGTCCCAAGAACAAGGTACTATTTTTTGACTTTCTAACTCCGCCTGGGCACAAGGGAAACGCAGAGCGATGCCGTCCCGGAGACCTGTGGATGCCGAGGGCTTTACACCGAGCTGGAAAAGGGCACCACCTGCTTTCCGCCCACATAAACCTCCTCAATATTTCGATCATCTCCTGAAAAAAGAAGCAGGGAATCATTTATAAAGTGCATGTGTGTCAATAAGATTTTGATTGTCACCAGAAAGTGGGATTGGGTTCTGAATTTTCCACCTAAGAATAAGATCGTTCATAATGATTTTGGACTGAAGGGAGTGGCTTGCCTTTCCAGTCCAATCATAAAGGAGAGACTCATCTTCACGCTCCCAATCATATTTTGCTGAGGGAAATGAACTGGAAGAACTAAGCTCCCCAAGAAATACCACCCGTGTCTCTCCAATCTCTGAGTCACTCAGGACGCCGGGCTCATCGAACGTAGTGCATGGCCGAGTCGAATCTCTGCACCATTTGTTTCTCTCAAGTGAACAGAATTGAACAGGTGCGCGGCAAGACAGACCACCTTTTCTTTTCGTTCCGCCATTCTGGAGTTTAGGATAAATCTATGACTGTGTATTCTTGGGGAGTAAGCTCAAGTCAAATAGTTTCTTTACATATTGTAATTTAAATGGGCTTATTGTCCAAGAATGAACAAGAAAGAATGAAAAAAGCAAATTTCCACACATAAGGTTCCACAATTAAATACAGAGTCATAGCTAAGAAAGAGACAAAGAAAGATTTTTAGCATAGAGATATATCTCTACCTACCTAGATAGAGGAACTTCTGGATAACAGCCTAAAATGGAAAATAAAAGTAATATTCAGAAATACTATTTTCTACTTCTAGAAAAGTAAATTTACAGTCAATTGTAGTTGACAAAGTCCAGATGTATAAATTTATTTCACAATGCAAAAACTATTTTTATTAATAAAAATATGGTCTTTTGATTAAAAATTACTGGTAATTGGGCCTCTCTGGTGGCGCAGTGGGTTGAGGGCAGCCCTGTGAAGCTGTCCACGGCCTCTGCAGCGCAGGTTCAATTCCCAGCTGGCCAGGGAGAAACCCACATGGCGGGGCAGACCTCTCCTGTGTCACCTGCTGCTCCCCTCTGCAGTGTTTTTGGTGGTTCTGCCTGTTCTGCTCCCTGCTCTGTCTCTGGTGAATTCTCTCACCCTCCCACACCTCTGGCCTGTACTCCAGTTCTTGTGTAAATAAATAAATAAACCTTTAAAAAAATTACTTCTAATTAGCAAATATCTCCATTGCCTGAAAGTTCTTGGTATATAAGCTTGAAATCTTCAGAGGAAAAGTGTTACATAAGTTAAATTAATTCAATAAAATTGCTCAAAAAATTAAAGGTGTCTAATATAGAGAAATGACTTAAAGACTGGGACTAAGCCTTTTATCAGAAATTCACTCTAATAAAGTAGTGCAAGAATAAGCAACATGAAAATAATAAAGTGTGGCTTCACAATCCATAATCTAGCACCTTTCTTCTAAAAACCTCAATATGGTATATTTAGTATCACATTTACTCTCATCGTAAATCAATCTATAAATGGTAACAGTTTTTTTTTTTAGAAAAGCTCAATATTTTGTGTAGCATTATTGCTGAAGTGAGAAGAACCCATTTACTTTATATATAGGAAAACATTTTATAATAAGAAGATCAAAGTAATGAACTCATTTTTTTATCATTACAAAATCAATATAGCACTGTAGTCAAAAGCCCAGACTCTGGAAGTCAGAAAGTCCTGGGCTTGAATCCAAATTCTGTGTACTAATTACTAATTACTAACCATATGTCCTTAGGTAAATCATTTAACCTCCCTTTTGCCTCTCTGCCCCTATAAACAACATGGCAATATTAATAGCACCTATCTCTCATAAGAGTGTTCCCGATGCTTAAACAAAATGATGTATGAAAACACTTCGTCCTATGCCACCTAGCACATACTGTGTTCAGTAAGTGCTGACTATACTATGGCTTCTTATAGCCATACATTCAAATATACAAAAATATTTAAAATACAAATATCTTGTTAATACCATTTTGTCCAACATCAGTGGCATGGAAATTATGGTAACTCGAAAGGACAGTGCTTCCCTTCTAAGATTCTTCTGCATTCCATTAAAATGTTTCCATTCTTTTTTTCCTACAGGGACGCTCCTATGATTGTTTCTGGAAATAAATGCCTTTTAACTTTTTCACTTGCCTCAGAAATATCACCACCAACGTCCCCATAAAACAGATCAATGGGAGAGTCGGATGCTTTGGGGTTGATCAGGAGGGCATCAAATTCCTTGCCCACTTCAAAGTTTCCAATCTCTTTGTCCAGCCCCAAGGCTACAAGATGGAATGAATTAAGAAACAGTCAGTATTTTGAGCCATCAGGCCATACAAATACCCCAGTTTGCAAGGACAGAATCTGCCAACATGCCACTAGAAAAAAATTAGTATCTTAATAGTGAAGTAGAAAAACTCTCTCATTCCAATAGGTGACAGACTTCTACTTAAAGAAAGCAGAGTAAGCACAGAGAAAGCAAAAATCTGAGAATAAAAACAGTTGCCATCATCACTGTTGCTGCACCTCCCCCTGCAGTGACCCTTAGGGCTAATGGCTTGCGCCACGGTCCCTAGGTCCGGCTGGGCAACCAGCGCGCAGGCGGAGAACAGCAAAACCCCCTGAAGATATACTTGCTGCACCTCCTCCTGCAGTGACCTCTAGGAATCCCTAGGTCCGGCTGGGCAACCAGCGCGCAGGAGGAGAACAGCAAAAAACCGCCTGAAGACATAGATAAGACGGAAGCCTGTTGAAAGATAACGACCACCAGAAGCCACTACAGGAATGCTGTCCGCTCGGAAACTTATCTCACCTTCTCTAGACCCACAAACTTTATTCTAATACAACTGTCTCTCTAAAATCTTTTCTCTTTCTCTGTTTAAAAGGTCATTGGTTTGCCGATTAAAAAAGAACATACGAAATCTAATAACTAGGCTGATTCAAATGAAACGTTACTAAACTCTGTGTATTAATTGAACTGCTAGCTTAATAATTTCTCCGTTGTATACTTAGCCTTGTTTGTATTAATCTAAATGATAAAAATATTACATTGTGAAAAGTAAAATTCACCCGTGTTAATTATTAGTAATAGTGAGTAGTTAAAACAAAAAGTAATCATATAAAACAAAAAGAAAAATTAATAGCCTAACTACTTAGGAATGCGCCTGGGTCCAGATGTAAATCACTGCCCTGTCAATGATAAGCTAAACCTATAAGCAAGCTGATTTCTTCACTGATGTTCGCCATTCCTATGCTTTTAGAAAGCATATATATACTGGTCACCAACTCAAATAAAATTACACTCAGATTTTCACTCTTGAAGTGTGTCTGTTTGTCATTTCTTTAACCGAATCCCTGACCACCCTGCGCAGTCTCTCAACCCTGAGACGGCCTCATCGTCTACTGCTGTGCTGGTCCGCGGCACACTGTGATCATAATTCTGATGGCGTTTCTCTATTTCAGCTGTCAGTATACTTCGCAGTCCAGCTGGTCTATGATTTTTATTCATCCCTCTAAGAAACATAAAGACTGACATATCTTTCTTTTTTTCCCTCCTAATCTCCCCCCAACACTCCAACTCCTTTCCTTGCCCTTTTTACTCCTTTTGTTCTATGAAATAGCTGATAAGATCTATTTTCATGGTAGTGAAATGAGCCTGGAAAAAATAAAAATAATTTTCCTTTTGCATATTTGCCAATGTAGGCACATTTATCATAAATTCCTTAAGTACAATGAATAGAAAAAAAATCACTTCTGAAAGGAAAAAGATCTTCATAACTCAAGAGTTCTAATACCTCTGAAAGGTGACAAGTTTTTGTATAACTGCAAAGAATTTCTGATTGCCAGAGAAAAATGGGTTTCTAAAATAAGACCTAGGTCAATGTTTATCTACTCAATCCATCTCATAGTTAGGATTCATGTTCCATGAATATTGGACTTTGAGGAAGAACATCTCTCATTTTTATGATTTAGTTTCAGAATAAGGGGGTATTGGAATTCTTGGTCAATGAAGATATCGAGGGCCTCCTTTGTGGTGCAAGGGATTAGGTCTCAGCACTATGAAGCTATCAGTAGTCACTACAGCAGGAGTTCCATCCCCGACCAGGTTGCTGACCCACATGGCACAGCAGACCTCTCCTGTCTTGTCCGCTGCTCCTCAGCAGTGTATTTCAGTAGATCTGCCTGTTCTGCTCCCCACTCTGTCTCTGGTGAATCCTCTCACCCCCACCCCTGCACCACTGGCCTATAATCCAGTTCTTGCATGCACAAATAAATAAATATTTTTAAAAAATGAAGATATTGAATCTAAAGCACCTGAAAGCCTGTAATCTGAACAAATGGCACAAGGAAGTACCAAATGGAAGCATGCAGAGGAGGCAAGTCAATGGGAGCGCAGCTTTATTTACTTGAATTATTCCATGTGCTTATTGTATTCTCCCAGGGACACATTCCCATGTGAAACTACTGGGTCATGTGTCCCTGTCAGACACTATCTGGTGCATTATACTTCTGTTATAGATATTCAGAAGATGCTTGGCAATACTCTAAGCACTACTTAGAAATCCTACTTGGTCTTTAAAGATTATTGAAAGGGCAACTCTTTTATTCTCAGAAAAGAAAAAGATAGCTTAGCTAAAGAATTCTTGTAGGAAGATGGGTGCAAAAATAATTAGAAATGTTAAAAGCAGTTAAGTGGTTTCTACTAATCACAAAGGGAGGAACTGAATGCAGTAGAAAATCACTGGAAATTCTCTTCTCCTTCACCAATTTTACTCTACTTTTTTATTTGTTCTTAACAAGAAATATGAGTTTTTAATGACTGCATTCAACAGAAAATTGTGTGTATTTAATGGGCATATAACCAGATACAATTACCAATAGTTGATGATATATTTGAACTAACAGGGCTATTTGTTAGAATTTGAAGAGTCCAAGCATGAACTTACAAAGGCAATTGCTTTCAGTGAATTTATAAGTTGATCTAAATTCAAATTATTGCAAAGAGGACCAGCTGGGTTGGTAAGCAACTCAAATGCATTTTAGGAAATGCATTTTTGCTGTCTTTGGAGCAAATGTTAACTCTGAAAGTGATTTGTGCACATCTCAATCTTGAGGGTGAATGGAAAGGCTATGGCAAATTGGAAAGGTGCCACACTTTAAGCAGGGATCCTTTCACCTCATTCCACTTAGACTCTCTTAGAGACACACTCTATGCAGTAAAAATTCTATAAAGAAAGCCCAGTGACCCAGAAAATAGATTTAAAAGCTCTACAACAAGGTAGAAATGATATGGTAAGCACCCCATGCTGGCTTGATCAGACACAGGATCCTGATGAAGCAACTCACAGAAAGCCTAGAATAAAAAAAGCACTATTTAAATACAACTTGTTTGCACCATGAAAATAAGAGTGGCAGGACAATCACTCAAACTCAGATGCTCAAACACAACGCAGGTGGGGGTGGGCAGTGTCTCACTTGTTAAAAGCTTGGGTGATTTAAAACATGGAACTTTTTGAAATCCCAGGACTCAGGGCATGCAAAGCGCATGACTTCTACATGTTTTTCTTGAAATGTTCTGTACATGTATCTTTATATTCATTTCCTACTAGCTACCTTAAGTTACACCCTATATTCATTATCATTCATGCAGATTGTACTCTTAAGTTACTGAAAGTAATATAATTGTCAATTTCTATTTTGCCAATAAAATTATGGTTACATGTGTGAACTGGGCAAAGCTGATAAACAATATTTGCATATTGACCAAGTATATTTTTACCTCTTACTACTTCTCAAAAGGTTTGGGTAGTTAGTATGCATAAACAAATGAAATGCATAGTCTAAGTGGGGATTTGTGCAGGAAGATAATTCAGGGGAAGGTGGTAAGAGCCTGATGTACTGGTATCAGATTTTCTGTATTCAAATCACAGCATGCTGTAGCTTGAGTTTTGTAAGCCTCACTCAGGTAACTTGCTGGTTAAAAGGAAATAATAAAGTGGCTGTGAGGATGAAATAACAACGTACACAAACATGTCCTATAATGCATTTCATACAGTCAGAACTCAGTAAGTTTTGGCAGGAATTATTGTTATCATTATCATTATAATTACCACTCAGGCCAATAAAGAGCCTGTTACCTGACTGAACAGAAAAAACTGATTACTTCAAAGAACTCACATACAAGCAACCCATACAATTATCCATTAAAGCAATTGTGTATGAAACAGCTTTTCTGCCAAAGACAGTGAACTAGATGAAGTAATGATGCCTCCACCACATGCCTGAACAGATCCTTTAGTTGTTAAGTCTGGGCAATGCGACGTGCCCTGTAACAGTTAGGAATACTGGATGGCTGCTGAAGCCACCATCATGTGCCTTCAAGGAACAGTGTCCAAGAACACAACCTGGCAAGAAGGTAGGAGAGAGAACTCAAACCGTCATTACCTTGGCTGCCTCCGAGAGTAGCTAGTCTGAAGAATTCCTTGAGAGTGAGGCTTTTCTCATTTACTTTATTAATTAAAAGGATATTGGAAACCATCACTGCTCTTCTGATTGCATCAAGCATGGAAGATGAATAACCACCGGCCACATCTATGGTAGATAAAATAAAGCCTCAGAGAAAAATGGAATACTAGGTACGTAAGGCTGTTACCTTTCTTTGTTTGTTTCTAGTGACAGATAATCAGTCTTTATATACCTAAAAGACAAAATCTTATCTATAAATACAGAATAGATATAGACTAACATTCAAAACCTTCAATTCATATCAAGTGTATTCCTGTATTATTGGTAGTTTCCTGGGGTCACTGCAATAAATTGCCACAAATTTGGTGGTTAAAAACAGCAGAAATTTATTCTCTCACAGTTTGGGAGAACTGAAGTCTGATATCAAAGTATTGGCAAAGTCCTGATTCCTAAGAATGAAAAATCTCCCCTTGCTTCTTTTAGCTTCTCTTGGCATTCTTGGCAGTGTAGCCACATAACTCTAAGCTCTGCCTCCTTCTTCAAATGCCTTCTTCCCTGGGTTTTCATGTGCCTCTCTTTTGTCATTAAAAGGTCATTCATTACTGAATTTTGGGCCCACCCTAATTCAGAATATCATCTTGAGATCCGATCCTTGCCCTAATTACACCCATGAAACTTTATTACAAGTAAGGTCACATTTATAGATTCTGAGTAGACATTTTTTGGGGTAAGACACTAGGGGGCATAATTCAACACAGTAACAAAATCCAAATGGCTAACAAAGTTAAGGGAAGTAATTCGTATTTTTGAATATTCTCTGAACTCTCACAAAAATTGTTCAAATGTTGTAAAGATAATTTAGATAACATGACATTTTAAATAACATCATTTATTTTAATTAATTTGTCATTTACATATCTATAATTTTGGGGGTACGTTTTCTCACTTCCATTTGTGCACATACTTCACTCACTCTCCTTCAAAACTGAAAGCGGCTCACAGTTTTATGCTCTAAAAACTTGTAAATCTACTGCAATCACATGAGCACTTTGAGAAGTCAAAAAGCCATTTCTTTATGATCATTTTTCAGGAAATGCTTTTAGAATGAATTATATATTCTGAAAAATTAGGGTAATAAATGGGCAATGGTGATATAGACAGCTTTATATATTGTTAGCATCATTAAATGAGGAATGAGGTTTTAAGACATTTAAATAAAGTTCCTAATCATAATTAAATTGAAATACTACTTTTGACAAGCATAAATATTGATAATGGTTATTAAATAAGCTTGGATAAAGAAATGTCAGATAAGATAGCATGTTTTATTAGAGGAAAATACATCTTTAGCTAACAAAATACACCTTATATTTCAAGGGTTCCTTCTTTCATTTCTAGTCATATATATTTATACAGCACATATACATTTATATGTATATATAATTGCTAATACCTACACAGACTGCAAAGATCAAAATAGTCTATAAAGTGATAATCTTAGATTGCTATTCAACTTTGTGTTCAACTATCTTATATTTCCTAAGACAAAATTGTATGAAAAAAATTGTTTTAGAAAATGTTCTTTAACCAGAACAGTATTGTCAGAGAATAATCAATTTCCTTGGCAAGTTTTATTCATCTACTAAAGTTATTGGTCCATTTTAACATATAGTAACCATCTATTAAAAATTTATCTTACCATAGCATCAAACTAAGAAAACAAATATAATTTAGGAATAAGGCACATTAAGCTTTGAAACATTTTGAGTACCACTTCCTTAATATTGCTATAGAAAGACAACTTTAAATGTAAAGGCAGAATAAAAATGCTGTTACTATACTGTATAGAAACACGTAAAGATTAAATTTATATTTCAAAAAATGTGAATATAAACTGGAAGGAAACATGAAAAAAATGAAATCACAGTATAAATACATACTATATATAAATATACACTATAGGAGATTTAAATACTTGGAGTTATATAAACAGGTTTTACAAAATATGACAAAAATTAGTTTTTTTCTCCATATCCAATCAAAACTATCCATACAGAAAGATTAGGGATAGATTAGGAAAAAAAAGTTAGGCAATTTATTGAGAAAATTTTGAGAACTGTCTCATTATGTTGCTGACTTATCAGAAGATTTAATCATCCTATAGTCTTCTGGTTGTGATATTAATGGGGCACTTCCAACAAAATACAATACTAAGTGAAACAAAGAATGAACCCAGGACGACACAGCTCATGGTATTTCCTCAGAATCATTTGTGTAAAAGATAAGCTTTTCTTAAAGTTAATTCTTTTTTTTTAGATTATTTATGCATACAAGAACTGGGGTACAGGCCAGAGGTGTGGGGGGGTGAGAGGATTCATCAGAGACAGAGTAGGGAACAGAAGAGGCAGACTGACTGAAATACACTGCTGAGGGGAGCAGCAGGCAAGTCAGGAGAGGTCTGTTGCACCATCTGAGTTGCTCCCTGCAGATAGCTTCTTAGGTTGTGTCTTAACCCCTTGCGCCACTAGGGAGGCCCCTTAAAGTTAATTGTTAATGGGATTTCCATTGTGATAGTAACTTCTTAACCCTTAATTGCCTGGTGACTTCCTCCTCTCTCTGCAACACATTTAATGCAGGCAGAACCCTACTCTCTACTTTATTATAGAACAATAAGTAGTATGGTGGGATGGAAAGAGAATTAACTTTCACATTTTATATATCTAGTTTTAAATTGTGGAGCTGGAACTTTTTTTGCTTTGTTAATCTTTGGTAGGTTACTTAGTATACCTATGAACATCAAACCCTGTTTGGGTTTTTGCCCACATGGGGATGGGTAAAAATGGGAATTTTATGGGGAAACCGTTATTTGAATTCCATTTTTTTCTTTTTCTATGCTCACTGAGTCTATTAAAAATCTTTCACACTATGGGCCTCCCTGAACGGGCAGGGGTTAAAGTCTCAGTGCTAACAAGCTATCACTAGCCACTGCAGCATGAGATTGAGTCCTGGCCAGGGAGCTACCCACATGGAGCAGCAAACCTCTCCTGTCTCACCCCCTGCTCCCCTCAGCAGTGTATGCTGCCTGTTCTGTTCCCCACTCTGCCTCTAGTGAATCCTCTCACCCTCTGCACTTCTGGCCTACACCCCAGTTCTTGCATGCAGAAATAAATCAATCTTTTTTTTTTTTTTTTAATCTTTCACACTAAGAGTCTGCTTCCTTTGCTTTTGTGTAACCAGAGGGCCAAATTCCTTTCAGAGCATACACCCCATAACAGTTTGGGTGCCTCTTGGTCATGCTAAAATGGGGACATATGCTTATCAGAGAAACATAATTATTCATTATCTATCATCAAAATGGTTATGGCTATTTTGAGATTTGAGAGCAAAAATTTAAATGAAACCCCTCTAAAGGATTTTTCCCAGCAACCTCCAGCTGCTCAGGTATAGGCACTAAGAGTAATAGAGGAAGAGGCACCAAGATAATCAAGAGCTGGGTTTTTGCAATGTGAATGCAAAGAAAAGGAGAGAGGCAAGAGAAACAAGGAAGTTTCCAAGGGAATGATTATAGTGATGTACTCTGACATCTAAAGTAGTTAAACAAGGAAGGAAATAATGGATTTTAAGAAAGCATGGAATCACTGGATTAGAGTCTACAAGCTAATTAAAGAACTGCCGCTTTGGGACTAATGGAACAAGCAAGGAAAGGAGCCTAGAAAGTGAGATGCTTTCTCCATGTATGTTGTTTGTTGAATTCATAGGTTTTGTTTATTTAAACACATATCATACTTTTAGGTTTTTCCTTCTGATTACTGATTTTTGGTTATTTTCTACATTTTCTTTGTGTCTTTGCTTTTTTCACATTTTGATAGTTGTCTTATTTTTAAAATTCTGCAAGTATTTACCATTAATATTTTCCTATTACAAAGTCAAAAGTGAAATACAATGTGCAATTCCCTTTTTTTCTGAGGCAAGGAATTTTATGATTCCTTATAATTTTGGTACCATTTGCCAAATACATCTTCCTCCACATCTCATACATAATACTACAACTTCTTGGTTTTTTGTTAACAAAATCATAAAGTAGGATAATTCTTTAGTATTTGAAAAGCTCTTTCTTGCAAAACATATATATGTGTATTAATTTATGGTAAACATTGAAGATGTTAAAATTACATAAGGAATATATAACACTAAAACTCAAGGCTCTAACATTTTCAAAAGTATCATATATTCAGGTCCCAGGAACTTCTTCCCAACTATAGGGAAACATCTTCCTTATTTATGCTGCCATTTTGATTTTTTTAATATTTATATGCTGGTTGTTGTTGCTTATTAAGAGTTTATGTTTTGGTGGCAGTTTAAGCTCTATGACCTTTTAAAAAAAAGATATTACTTTTTACATAGTACATATTCTCTTCAGAGATACACTTTGAGTTCTGCTTTTATTTTTCAACTCCTTCAAAATTCTTTGATCTTATTACTATTTTATAACTGATTTTATCTTTCTTTGTCATCCTATTATACCATTACTTCCCTATGTGATATACTTTATGTTGCTTCATTAGTCACTGATTGGTGTACATTTCCAAGTAATTTATTCAAAGGGCTCATGGGCTCATGGGGAGACTATTTGCTAGGTCTTTGTATGTCTGACAATTTTGTTGTCTTCACACACGAAGAAGATTTTGGTCTAATACAACATTCTTGAGTAAAACCACTATATCTCCAAATCTTTTCCTGCTCTTGGTATTTTGTGGGGCAGCAAATCGCCTGGTTTTTGTCTTAATGATAACTGACTTCCCCAACCCCTTGCCTCAATATTTTAGAACTTTTTCTCTTTTTCTTCATAATTCAAATATTTTGTCACAATATGTTCAGTTATGATTTAGTTAAAACAGGGTATATTCTTTCATTAATATATACAGTTCTTTCTCAAATTCAGAAAAGGTTTACCCTTCAAAGCTCTGATTATTACTTCTGTGCCAGTTATTCTGGCTCTTCCCTGTGGAAGATCCCATGTTTTCCGCTGTGCTTTCTGCTCTCCATGTAGATCATTCTCAAACATATCCTTTGACCTTTTGTCAACTTTGTTCTCCATAGCAGTGATTTAACTTTCTGCACAAAAGCTGTATTTCTCACAGATTCTTATACTCTTTGTTGTTTTTCTTGCAGTATAATTAAAATAGTATAAAATGCACAGAACTTAGGTGTCTACTTTGATGAATGTTAATAATTGTATATTGTCATTTTCAAAAAAAATAAAATAAAGTAAAACAAGAGAGTAAACATTTCCACCACCATACCAAGTTCCCTTGTGGCCCTTTCTAGTCAATTCCTATCCCTAGCCCACTCTCAATTCTTCATGACCACTTTCTGATTTTATTCATATATTATGGTTTTTTTGTGCTGTCTTTTTCACTTAACACTGTTTTTCAGATAAATTCATGTTTTGCATATTGTTCTTTTTTATTTTTATTTTTTGATGCTGAATATTATTCCATTATATAACTATGCCACAAATTGCAATCTATATTCCTGTTGGCAGACGTTTGGATTATTTCCAGTTTTGTCTACTATGTATAAAGCTGGTATAAACATTCTTATACTACTCTTTCTGCAACTACATGTGTTCATTTCTCTACCCAAATGGGTAGATAGTCCCAAGGGGAATTACTGAGTTGCATGTAGATGCATATTTAATTTCATAAGAAACTGTCAAACAGTTCTCCAAAAGAGTTGTACTATTTGCCTTCCCTCTTATAGTGTGTGAAAAGTCTATATGCTTATTCTAATTTTTTTTAAGTTTTCTTTTTCATTTTAAAAATGTCCTTTTCCTTCACGACTTGGGGCATTTTCATAGCACCATGTCTTCTTATAGTCCCGGGAAAAGATGTCGGCAATTTTCTTCTGAAGTAGATTGTTTTCATAGATAGGCTCACTTTTTCTTTCTTGATAACATTTTCTCTTATTTTGCAATATTTTTTGCTAAGCTTCATGTGGGTTTCCCCTAACTAGTACTGGAGCAAGTCCAGACCTGCCTACACTTGTTGGTGACAGGGTAAATGAACCACTCTTGGACCTGCTCCCTGTCCTTGGTGTAAGGTTAAATAATCCTCTTATGTCCACAGGTAAAGGGCAAGCTGATACATAAAGACAGTGTTTTGGAAATAGCGGAGGATAGCTTAGCTATTGCAACAGAGATTATGTAAAATGCAACAATGGTCTCTCAGTTAGTCATAAAATGCATCATATTTAATCATACATTTGGTTCATACAACAAAATTGCTTTTTCCTTTTCAAGCTCATCTTTATTGACTAACAGTTCCCCAAAGTGGGGATGTACAAGGCACGTGCTAACCACCTAGGCATGCCATTGGAAACAAGGAAACAAGGTCCTTGAAATTAGGAAACAAGGTCTTTCAAAATTAAAATGATTTGCTTAAAGTCTTACAGCTAGTAAGTGTCAGAACTTTACCAGAATATTTTAGGCCATTAGTAAATAAACCCAAGCTCAAGAACCAGAAATCATGTGATGACTTTAAATCATGGAGACTAAAACCACAGAAAATTTGGAAGCAATAGCTACCTGATTTTTGCATGTCTGCTAAAGTTTTCATTAATTGGCCGTAGTGTGTAACAAAAACTGTTTTTTTCTTATCGATTAAAGCTTTTCTGTGATGGCAAAATAACTGGTTTCTTGCCTTAACACCTGTGACTAGATCAGGTATTACCACAATCTCAATGATTCAAGGCTGATACTAGTTTTTTTTAAAAAAAACTTTAATTCCTTCGATTCATGAAAATTGGGGAAAACTAGCCTAGCCTACCTCTTCAAAAATATTTATTTCTTCGCATTTTTTTATGTTTTACCAATTAATTGCTTAGTATCAAAATAATGAATACTTGAGTTATTACAGAAAATAAATAAAACCATCATTGTCCACATGTAAGTATTCTGATGCTCTTAAATATCAGGAAGACAAATGTATCAAGAATGGAAAATAAATATTTATGGCCCACATGCACTTTTGCTTACAAAATTTTGGTTCATTCACAGACAGTATAATATAAAAGAAGATTCACAGTGTTGCCGAGACATTTGGGCTTGACTCTCCCTTTCAAAGTGAGCAGCACTGCACGCACTCTTGAAAAACAAGAAAATGTGCTGTGAACAAAAGGAGATGAGACCACTGATTCATCAGCCACCCAGAATGGCCTCCACTCTAGCAAACATCAGACTGTCTGTGGGGATTGGGATCTCATTTTGTTAAATACCACTTAAAAGCAAAACTAGTTCTTAACATAGCTCATGTTCTCAATACTGGCATAGACGGAGGCTAGGACAAATAATTTTCTTTTAAGACAGTTTTTGTGATGACAGTTATTGACAACTTTTTAAAAATACACAAATCCAAATCATTGGAATGTAACTAGAAAACAAATCAAAAAGGGGAGAAAAAAATTAAAAAAGAACTTAGAAGGATTTATCTTTTATAGTCCAATCTCTGATCTGAAAACATGGTCAATGGCTTCCAGGAGGTTAGGGTGATTAAAACTTCTTCCTTTGTATTCATTTTTCTTACTGCTTCCAAACTCAATATTTTAGTAGCTCAGGATATTACTACCCAGATAACAGAACTGATTTTTTTTTAAAACACAGTATTGTTACCTGGATGTTATTCCAATAGAAAGTTATGCATTTAATGGACCACTGTACATAGTTCTAAATGACGACCTACTAACCTGTACCCAGTCCGATCTTCACTTGGTGTTTCAGGACTTCTTGCACATTGAGAAAGCCGCTGCTCAGTCTGGAGAGAGAGGAGACAGTCAGAATTAGGAGATCCCTATGGCTCCAACAAAAGAAAATTCCACTAACAATCATGATGGTGATATCACTGAAATTTGTGTTTCCCAGCTCCAATGCTGACACAAACATATTAGTCAAGTCAGACCCTCAGAGTCTTGGAATAAAATGATAATAAGGAGCTTGAATCCTTGGGTCAAAGGTAATCTCAGGTGCAAAGTAGCAAGAGCCAGAAGGGAAATGAGGGGATCTTTGGCAATGAAAAATAAATGGAGAAATTCAGTCTTGCACTTAGTTCCAACATCTTACCAGGCTTTAATAACTACTTTACCCATCCTTCTATGTTAGGAGGTAGGTATTATAAGGCAATGCCTTTCTTCTCTATCTGGATTGTTACCTCAAAGGAACAGTGAATTGTAAGATCAACTAAAGGGAGTACTTGTGGGAAAGGAGGTGCATGCGGGTGAGTCAGGACCTGACAGTACAAATGCTGCCTCTGAGGACAGCAGCAACTAGAGAGATGGTTCCTGGGCTGAATTATCTACCTTGTGACCTTGAAGTTACTAGATGTGCAGTCTTTCTGAAGAAACAAAGGAAAACTAAAGCAATTCTTAAAAGTCTGAGAAGATGCAAAAGTCCAAGGTGTTGTGTTAAAAAATGTACACAGCAATAATTTACAAAGTCCCTGAGCACAAGTGATTCATATCTCAAAGCTTTTGGAGAATGAATAGAACTGATCATTTAAACAGAAATGTACCCAAAAAGAAATCTAATTTCAAATCTCATTTGCAAAGCTGGATCATATTTTAATTTAGATGTAGTATAACTAACGTAAGGGATATTAAATCCTTCCCCTATCTGGTCACTAGACTGTAATTATGGCTATTCTGTACATAGCAAGATTGCCTGCCATCTGTGATTACTTTATGTCTGAAAACTAGAAGCTTCTGGAACCTCTCAAAACACTCCAGTGTGATTCTCATGGCTTTCCCAGACTGCCACTGACATAAAAAGTCCCTAGATTTCTTTTTTTTTTAAAGATTTTTTTATTTATTTATACAAGCACTGGGTACAGTCAGAAGCGCGGGAGGGTGAGAGAATTCACCAGAGCCAGAGCGGAGAGCAGAGCAGGCAGACTGACGAAGTACACTGCTGAGGGGAGCAGCGGGCAGCAGGAGAGGTCTATGCATCATGTGGGACCCTCGCCAGGCAGCCAGGGATCGAACCAGGACTGCAGAGGCTGCAGGCAGCTTTGCAGCCCAGTGTTCAACCGCTGTGCCACCGGAGAGGCCCAAAAGTCCCTAGATTTCTAACTGCCAGCACTTCCAACTCTTTGCCAGGGACTCTCTTTGGCTACTAGAGGCTACTGTGCCCTTATTTGGGAAAGGTCAGACATTCAAGGGAGTTAAAGCCCCTCACTTTTACACACCAGCCCTCCACCAATGACTGATGGCTGTTGGGTAAAATGACCCTTAGTGATGCTTCCTAAGATCACCTCCTAAATAAACTAGTTGGACGCAAATCCTCAAACCCTCTCTCTCCATCTGCTTCTTCAAAAACCCCAAATAAGACAGTATAGAGTAACCATCAAAAAAAAAAATCTAGCAGAAACTACATAAATATGTTGAATGACTCTATGAATGATTTACCCCAACCTGCCTCTAAGGGTGAGACCTTCTGTTCTGGTTAATTAGCACCAGAAATGAGAGGAGCTTTCTTAATTCTGAAGCATGGATCCTTAACCCAGCACCACCCATGAATGAGAACCATGGGGTCAATGTATTACTTGAAATAAGATGCCAATTTTTCATAGGTTAGCTTTTTTCTGAAGATACCAGCCATAGTTTTCCTCTGATTTCCCTGATGCAACTATGACTTTTCAAAAGGTTAAGAACCAGTAACAAATAAGATTTTTGTATATTGGGGATTTAAACTAGGACAAGGTCTGCTGTGATCTGGCATCCTATTGTGTAGGGTCCTTAGTTCTAGCAGCACAACCTCCTTCTTAGCGGTCGTGCATCTCCTTTACTTTGCACAGCACAAAGTAATGGGCGGTGAGTGCCCTCTCTCAAATAGTGAGCTCTCTACATAGTGAGCATAGTGGCTGGCATAGTGCTCTTTCAGTCCTTTGTTGTATATTTTGAATGCTATTGGCCTTGAACTCTTTCTGTTGTATTCCTATGTCCTGTTTTGTGCAACTCAGAAATTTTTAAGATATTCTGCAAAAAAGGGCCCACTTTCCCCTCACCTCAACATGGTCAGCATCTATCTATGTATTTCCTGAACCAACCAGACATAAGCACAGGAAAAAGATAATGGAGGAATGACCAAGAAAACAATATTTGGCTGCTGATTTGCAACCCACACATCCATCATCTACCAGTTACTGCCTACTTACGATAAGTTAGAGTTGGGACAATGCGAGATGGATGCTCCTCGTTCTCTGAAAGTGTTCAGTTCTTCTGCTGAGAGGTAGCAGCCATGTGCCATCACTGTCTAGAGAGAAGAGTGTTTTATGTGGAGTTTACCACTTCTAACTGCTTAAGTTAGTCTGCAGTCCCAGCAGATATTACAGGTACAGACAGAAGTACAGATAGAAGCTGTGACATGGCGTTAATCATCTTCACAAGTACATTTATGATGATCTCTATGTATAAAATCACTGTGTACAAGTTATGCCTCACAAGAGACCTGTAAAAACATTGATTATAAGTTTCTTCAAATTTGTGAATCTTATCTTTTTAACTTTTTGAGCTATGAAATAATGATTGGTCCAGGTGATCTACAGCATAGGAAATTGATCCGTTCAAAGATATGATTTTATCATCTCCAGTTTAGAAAATTTTGTCAAGTTACTTTCTTCTCTACATGGTGAGCAACAGGTGCAATTGTTCCTATTCTAATGAGAACTTTCTAGAAGTAAGCTTTCCTTTCTTAGTCCACGGAAGCTGTTGGAGCAACCTGAAACAAGCTATTCCGTATTTCTGCTCCTGTTAAACAATGGCACTGGTGGTCTTGATGCCAGTAACCAAATAAACTTTAACTCACCTATACAACGTCATAAAAATTAGAAATTATGAAAACTTATATAAGCACTAATATAGAAGGTAAAATTGATCTAAGAAGACTGAGGAGATGTAAGACTTCTCTTAATTTTAGTCTTGGAAATATTTATGGATTTTCCCTATATGACTTTACTCTTTTAAACTTCTTTGTCTATCTGTACAAAACCAGTATGTAAATAGCCTTTTCCTTTGGGAGGCAAATTTAGTGACCACAATATTATCATTAAGATGAAATTATACTCTCCCCTGTGCAAATAAAATTAACATGTGAATTGAAGATTAATTTGTAAATCATATGGAGATATATGTGAAGACAAATTTCAGTGTAGCATTTACAAGATGTATGCTGCATATGCATTTCAAATTAGTTATATCCAGATCTCCATTCATCTAGTCCCTACAAAGTTATCTGCTGCAGTAGTTAAACTCTCCATACAGTTGGTATATTTCATGGAAGGTCAAGGCCAATGGGCATATGGTTGTAATGAGGCCCCTCCTCATAGTAACTTTCATTAACTTAAAATTGTTCAATTATAAAAGTAATGCACATTTTTTCCCCAAAGCAATCTCAAGTGTTTAAAAGTAAAAAGTTGTGCATGCCCCCTCAGGAAGTTACTTTTAATATTCAATGTATATCTTTTAATATTCATTGTATATCTCCCAATTTTTGCTAAGTGAGCATACCCATAAACAGACACACATACATCAAACAACGTTTTGCAAACATTCTTACTTGTAAGCCTGTAAACTTCATTTTGTGTGACTGTTGAATAAAATTCTAATGATATGAGTTCTATAATTTAAACAATTCCCTGCTGACAGACATTTTTTAACTTTCATATGCAATTAACATTCCCATTCATATTCCTTTCAGAATAGATCTTTAGAAATGCATCTGCTAACTCAAAGGAAGGCATATAATCCATTATTTTAATGGCTACTGACAAAATGTCCTTGGACCAAATGACATTCCCACCCTCAATGAAGCAAAGAAGTCTTCAAATTTATGGGCTGGGATGAAACTTCAGTCTCATTTTTAACTCTACACACACACACACACAAACACACACACGCACACACCCCACATGCACACCCATACTCTGAGCTTTACTCTAGTTTGGAAATACCCACATGCCACAGAAGTCTGTTTATAAAGTATACCCTACTTTAATTTTTATTTAAAAATTTATTTTATTTATTGATGCATAGAAGAATGGGGGTACAGGCCTCTGGTGAGAGGATTCACCAGAGACAGAATGGAGAGCAGAACAGGAGGATTGACTGAAATACACTGCTGAGGGGAGCAGTAGGCAAGACAGGAGAGGTCTGCTATGCCATGTGGGTTAGTTCCTTGGCTGGGGATTGAACTCATGCTGCAGTGGCTGGCAATAACTTGATAGTGGTGAGATTTAATCCCTTGCACCACCAGGGAGGCCCAGTATACCCTACTTTATATAAATTATGTCATGATATACAATTTACCTTATTTGTCAGAAGATTATTTTTATCATACACATCTGTGTAGTTTTTATAACTAGGGAATAAATTTTTCACGGCTTCAACCTCATCACGATTTTCACTTATATGGCTCTACAAGAAAAAAAATATTTCAAAATTTTAATGTAAAATACTATTACAAATTATGCTTCCTATCACAAAATGGTGTGGATGGTATCCACTTTCCTACCTAAGGAACCATATAGAAAGACAACAAAGAATATATGCATGCTTTATTTGCAACCTATATCATATACACTGTAACATATGCATTACCAAAAATCTATGCACATCATGAACATGTTTGCTCTTCAACCAAGTCTTTTCAAATTCCAAACTAAATAAGAATGAATTAAAAAAAAACTGTACTCTAAGATATGTGTTGGCCAGGATATGGAGAAAAGGAAATCTTTGTGTCTTGTTGGTGGATTACTAAATTTCTACCAGCTTTCTCCATTTACCTCATACTCCTTAATCTATCATATTCCTCCACAAGTGAGCATTTGCTATTAAACCTGCATAGAAGTGCTCAATTTTTTTCTTTAGGTCTTCATGTAAAACTTATACTAAATTTATATGCTTTTCTCTTATTAGTCTTAGTCAGTTTTATTTTCAGACTCAATCAGGGACTCACAGGTCCTTCCCCTACATTTGTGTGAGAGTGAGTCAAAAATTCAAACATCACAGACCACCACCACCAACAATAATAAAATTGGCAGTGATAGGAATATTTAATAAGCCCTAAGAATAAAAATCTTAAAAAACCACAAATACCCCCCACTGTACAAAACGATAAAGAATCAATGTTTTGCCTTTCTCCTAAATTGTTCTCTTTTATAAGACAGTCAACTCTCAATAGGGAAAATTTTAGTGCAGTGTGTAATGAAGCTTGAATGGGGGAAGTGGCACTCCAACTCCCAATTTTAACCCAGCTGGAAGCTTTAAAAAGTGTTTTATTCCTAAATGGCAACAACTTAATGACAAAGTAAAATATACTTTTTTGTTCCTGATTTTAATTTAAGAAACTCGGAACAAAAGGGCTTTTAAATGCATTTTTGTAAGGTGGAAATTAGGTTCATTTTGCTTTTCCTTGCTTTTCAAATAATAGGTGGTTTCTCCAAAAACGAAGGACTAGAACACCGAAAAAATATCGAATCAAAGACAAGTAGGAATGAAACACATTAAATGTATCCCACAGAAAATAGGTAACCAGTCTGTCACTGATCTTGCTTTATTACTTATGATGTCTTCATCTTACCAAACCTGATCAAGGAAGATGGGTGGAAAACCTTCAAAGGAAACTCAGTGTCTTACCTGAAAAAGAAAAGAATTAGATTTAGGTGATGTCTGTCCTATCCTCTGATGCTATTCCTGGATGAGATCTTATTAGAAGGACTAGAGCTTGCTGGATTTTAGTCCTGGAGATCTGGACGAGGTACAAGAGAACAATACCCACCTGAACATGCAAATCGTGGGTCTTTGCAATGTTTCCAAGTTCACCCATCAAAGTCTCAGAACAGGAAAGGCTAAATCGTGGTGTCACGATGGGCTTCACTCTAGAATACTGGAAATCATTAAAAAAAAATGGACAAGGAGACAATGGGTATCATGATTGCGTAGCATACCCCCAAATGCCTATCATATGACAAGATGATATGCCTTCATTTAGGGGGACAAAGCTTCATTCTCAGAGTGGGATGAAGTGTTGGGTTTTATGGAAATGGCTCATGGCTGAAAACAAAGAAGAGTCTATTGCATAACAGTAAGTTCAACAGACGATTTGTCCCAAATGATAGACATCGCCTCTCCTACATCCATATGAAAGCTCAGACTAGTCCTATACTGGATGGGTTTATGAAAAAAATTGGGAGTCATAAAGAGTAGCTTTCAAGGAAAGAGTTGGGGAGACTAAAAGTGAGGTGGTAGCCTATTCGCCTTTATCCACCCTGGGAGGTATGCTGGTCATGGGCTCCCTGAGGGCTGCTTAGATGTGGGATTGGTGTTGATATCACCTGAGGTAAGGGACCAAGGAGGAAGAAGACTCATAAAGGTATACACAAGCTCCATTAAGTCCCACATAGTTTTCCCAAGATGGGATTGATAGAAATTCTGGCTTTCCTATGGTTTCCAATCTGAACTCAAAAGATGACAAGGCAAAGATCTTGCTTGCCAATCTATGAGCTTGCACAGTGGAGCCATGAACCAGCCTGCTGAGGGTGGAGACAGGAAACAACACTGCTTCCAAAGGCTCCCTGGAGCTGAGGCAGTGCAAAGGGGATGCTGAGCTGGGTGCTTGCAGGCCATGTGATGTGCCACACATTTGTGGACCAAGGCCACAGGTGCTGGGGCATCAAGGCTGGGCACCACCTGTGTTTCAGACCAGACTAAGGGCCAGAGGCCACACCAAACCAGGCCACAATCTCCAGCTGCTACCAATTTGTCTACAGCCACAAAGCCCTCTTCCCAGAGACTAGTTCTGTGAAATTAAAGCTTCCAAAGCAGTGAGAGGGAAAACCACTGAGAAAGCAAAAAATGCCTGACCTCAATGAACTGAGTTGATGGGTCCACTGTGAAAATAATTTAAGGTACAAGGAAAATATTTCATACTAGAAAAAGTCAAATGTACACAGACTAATCTCTACAAACAATTTGGTAGCCAATCCTACAATGAACGCAATCCAAAACCAAGCTGCGCACATTCACTTACATTCTTTTGAAGCATTTCTGACACAAATCTGAAATAAAGCAACACATGGGAAGTTAGAAAATTTAGACATTTTCAAACAATTTTTTAAAAGGGTGAAAACATGATCCTTATATGTTCTAATTTCCCTGCAAACATCTCAAACACAGCACATGTTTCACCACTGCTAATTAAAGATTAACAAGTAGTAATTACTCTGCTTTCTCATTTGCAGCCAGAGAGATGGAGTGCAAAATCACAGGGAAAGGCAATTTTGTCATGCAACATCAGCTGCGCTGTTCACGTGTATTCCCACAGTACTCAAGCCACTGCACTGGCTTAAGCTCTGTTTGAGGAAATAATGCCATAAATCATGCTCTGTGGCTATTACAGCCATGAGCGTGCACTCATCTAGAGGCGTTGAGAAGCCATGGGGCCCTCTACTCCTAATTTCCCAAAGTGGAAGCTACTCATTCACACAATATGATTATATCTAATGGCAGAATCCTACAGGGCATGAATATTGGAGTAAGGCAAAAGAAACAGACCAGAAGTGGTTGCGAAATGCATGGTGATGACGGCAGTGATCTGCACAATTACATCTATAGGGATGGTGGTCTCTGGAGAGTCTCTGACATGGATATTTCTGCCTCAGTTGAAACTATTGGGTTGTTGGAAAAGTCATGATGTATTTTTTCTATGTTTTGTTTTTTTTTAAAGATTTATTTATTTATGTATACAAGATTTATTTATTTATGTATACATTTATTTATGTATACAATTTATGTATACAAGTACAGGCCAGAGGTGTGCAGGGTGAAAGGATTCACCAGAGACAGAGTGGAAAATAGAACAGGCAGATTGACTGAAATACACTGCTAAGGGGAGCAGCGGGTGAGTCAGGAGAGGTCTGCTATGCCATGTGGGTATCTCCCTGACTGGGGATCGAACTTGTGCCGTAGTGGCTGCAGATAGCTTCACAGGTTGCGTCTCAACCCCTTGCGCCAACAGGGAGGCCCTTTTTCTATGTTTTCTATGCAAAAATGTGTCATGACTTTTCTAACAACCCAATATTAACTAGCTATCGCTTCCTGCTTTCTATAGTCTCCTGCCTAGCCATAGTGTTCCTTTGTTTCAAAACAAAATGAGAAGTAAGTTTGACTACGAGCACAAACACAGACTGATGAAAAAGTTGAGCATGTGATCCATGTTAGGGGGAACATGTGTGCTTCCTCAACTCTGCCCCCCCTTTTTTAGAGAACACACAGGTGGAAGGAGGCCTGGAGAATGGAGAGAAGCTGGACTTCCAAAAATTGCATCAGAATAGGTTAGGTCTTGGAGAATATTTAAACCTAAAGAATTTTCTTCTATAGCTCTTAGATGTGAATGAATTCCTCATCAGATCTCATGGTACCATGATAAACCATTAAAGAAATGTAGAAAAATGATATACTTGTTCACTAGAACATCTCAACATTACATACAAAGAATATAACAAAAGCTCATGATCTCAGGAAATCGTATGACCTATAATCAAAAATAATTTAATGGGCAGGCCACACACTTAAGGCAAATCAATCTACAGGAGAAGCCAAGATCTTTACTAAAGAATAGGTAGAGAGTAAATCATTGCCTTTAAAAAAAGAATCCTTCCTTTTACAAGAGATTGTACCCTCTGGCTCCTATAACAACTTGCCAGAGGATTTTAAAGGTAATTTGGTATATACAAATTGTATTGATGTACATTGTTTATTTTAGAACCACACCAATCATACAAAGTTGGGCAAAACTACACAGTGACATCCTACCTTGTTCAGAAAGATTTCCTGTCTCCATCTCGAACCCCCACCCCCTTCAGTGTGGCAGGAATGTTCAAAAGACAAATATAAATGAACATACCTCTCAGTCTCCTTGATTGATTCCTCAGTGGTTTCCTTGTATTCCGGAACAGTGTCATTCAAATCCATGCAGACTTTGCCCACAAATGCCCGTTGCCCAAACTTATCTGTGAGGCACAAACAAAAAGCATCTGAAGTCATGTTTCTTACCCAAACTATACTTTCTCAAGCCTTTTAAAAAAATATTTATTTATCAATGCATACAAGAACTGGGGTATAGGCCAGATGTGCGGGAGGGTAAGAGGATTCACCAGAGACAGAGCAGGGAACAGAACAGGCAGATCGACTGAAATACACTGCTGAGGGGAGCAGCGGGCAAGAAAGGAGAGGTCTGCTGCACCACGTGGGTAGCTCCCTGGCCAAGGATCGAACTCTTGCTACAGTGGCTCTGGATAGCTTCATAGGTTGCGTCTTAACCTCTTACATTTTTTTTTTTTTTTTTTTTGTGGCCTTGGAGTTGCTCAGTCTTTCTATGCCTTGGCTATGCTAAATGTTAAATGGAAGATGATGTTGATATCTAACTATTCAAGTTGTGGTGCAACCTCTTACATTTTTAAATAAAGCCATAATGAAAACACAAGAATGTAAAAGCTCATCACACCTTTTAAGAACAAAAGCAACAACAGGACCCCTCTAAATTCTGTAAATGTAAAATTTTTTCCATTGATTCCCTATTCCTCTGATTACTCCCAGGACAATGGGTATTACCTGTTCATACTTTAAACTCATATGTGCCCCGTGTCCAATGCTATGAGCAGAGTTGCAAGGAATGTATTCAATAATGATAAAAAGTGCTTGGCTCATATGATTTAGAGAATACACTGCTGGTATTCTTTTTTAAAATATACTTTTTAGGGCCTCCCCGGTGGCGCAGCGGTTGAGCGCTGGGTTGCGAAGCTGCCCGCGGCCTCTGCCGCGCCCGTTCGATCCCCGGCTGCTCCCCGGCCACAGGAGGAGGGTCCCACATGGCGCGCAGACCTCTCCTGCAGCCCGCTGCTCCCCTCAGCAGTGTACTTCGGTCCTTCTGCCTGTTCTGCTCCCCGCTCTGGCTCTGGTGAATTCTCTCACCCTCCCGTGCTTCTGACTGTACCCAGTGCATGTATAAACAAAAACAAACAAATAAATAAATAAATAAAACATGCCTCTATAAAAAAAAAAAAAGAAAAAATAAAATATACTTTTTAATTTATTTTTTCGGGTAGAAGAACTGGGGCATAGGCTAGAGGTGCAGGGTGTGAGAGGACTCACCAGAGATAGAGTGGGGAGCAGAACAGGTGGATTTACTGAAAGACAATGTTAAGGGGAGCAGCAGGCTAGACAGGAGAGGTCTGCTGCGCCCTATGTGGGTTAGCTCCCTGCCTGGGGATTGAACTCAGGCCACAGTAGTGATAGCACCGAGACTTAATCTCTAGGCCTCCAGAGAGGCCCTGCTGTTATTCTTAACTGCAGTAGTATTATACATTGAGAATTTTACTAAGTCCTAATAGCAGTTCTCAGCACTAAAGAACCTCATCTTTACTAGCAGTGCTAGAGGAAATTAGCCCAGAAAAGTGAAGACATGGGAAATGCAATTTTTTTACATCTCCACCTCTGCCCTAAGAGTCTTTCAGAAGTCCCGCCCTCCTCCTGTAATGTATTTCACCTGGGCATCAAATTATTTTTCCTTAAAGCATCATGGCACAAAACTCACCTAGTCCAAAACCTTCTTTCAGTCTTTAATGCACATCAGATCTCTCCAGGCTGATCGATCCCATCAGTCTGGCCTCCTCCCTCACCATGCAATGAATTCTGTCTTTTAGCTCAGCTACAATGTTCTCTGCTTCTTGTATCTACTGTGGATATGTTTGTCCTCATAGTTGTGGACATGTCATTTTTCCTATTTCAATGACATTTTTCTTTCTCAACATTTTATCTTCCCTTCAAAACCCAGTTACAAGGCCCCTTCCATGAATTGTTCACATAGGTCCATTTCTGGCTTCTGTCTGTCTCCTCTCAAAGCAGAAATATTTATTTTCAGTGTCATCCTTTAGACATTTGGCATAACTTATCTTGGCCAGCAAACCAACATCAGCTGATATATTTACTGAGTACCAGCTATGTTGCAGGCACTGTGCTGGGTGCAAGTTTTGGACTCATCAATTTAAATATAATCCCAGCTCTGTTAATTAGTTGTGTGATTTGGCCATATTATGTAGACTCTATGAGTATCAGTTTACCCCTATATAATATGAGGATATGATTAATCACTTCTGAAGGCAGTTTGCAGACAAGTGATAATCCGGGTATAGCTCTTTGCACAATGCCAGGCATCTAGTAAGAACTGCCCTCTTGGGGCCTCCCTGGTGGCATAGGGGTAAAGTCTCAGTGCTATCAAGCTAGCACCAGCCACTGCAGCATGAGCTCAATCCCTGGCCAGGGAACTAACCCACATGATGCAGCAGACCTCTCCTGTCTCGCCCGCTGCTCCCCTCAGCAGCGTATTTCAGTAGATCTGCCTGTTCTGCTCTCCACTCTGTCTCTGGTTAATCCTTTCACCCCCCACACCTCTGGCCTATACCTCAGCTCTTGCATGCATAAATACATAAATCTTTTTTAAAAAGTTATTTTTTTTGCCCCTAAAGTTATTAATCAATGCATGTAGTTAGTAAATCAGTTGATTCTGTCTACCTCCTCAAGGGCAGGGACTATGTTCTGTTTCATTGTGTTCTCAGCATCTAGCACAGTGCCCTGGGTCTAGTCAATACCAAAGATGTCTGTTGATTATAATAAATTGTTCCCACAACTAAAATTAGCTGCTCCCAAAAGTCCTACATTAATTTACAAAATTCAAACCCACACACATCATTCTGAAACCAAAAACCTTAAGTAAGGACTCAAATCACTTTAACAGAAAGCATTCAAGGGCCACTGAGATACACAGACACCTAGTTACTTGCGGGAAATGCAACACTCAAATTCTAGCAAATGAAAGGTAGGACTGCTCATAAGTGTAAGTCATGGCCAGGCACAGTCTGGTGTTCTTTGCTTGATGTGCCCAGAAATCAGGCTTTCATCTCCTCACCTGTAATTTCCGCAAGGAGCAGAGATGAGTCAGTGTGAATTGTTCCAAAGTAGCAAGCTGTGGTTGTTCCATTCTTTAGCGTTCTCCTCTAAAAATAAATCACAAAAACCATGAATCATGTGTGCCCAGAAAAGTCACATGGCAAATAAAGATGAAAATAGAAAACTCATTTTTAATTTTAAAATGTTTTTATTTAAAGTTATGCCATCTTGATATGAAATACAGTTAAGGTAAATGGCAAAACTATTTATATCCTCAAAAACATTTCTGGAGGAGAAGTGGATAGTTTTGATTTCCTAGATTCACACAGTTCTGTGTTACAGAACTCATAAAATGTGATGCTAATTCATCCTTATTTTTAGAATTATTTAAGGATGTCCAAACTTTATTGCATCTGGAAAAAATAAATGAGATCTTTCTACCTCTTACAAGGTAAAATTAGTCAGCCAGACTTAAAGTTCAACCTGGCAGACTGGTCTCATATATCCACCTTCCTTAGAAAATTTCTACTAAAATAACAGTAAAGGAACACAAAATCTATTAACCCATGAGAAGAACATGAGAGGAGACAAGAGCAGAGGAAACATTTCAACATCTTCTTGGATGAGAACCTGGAATCAACTTGAAAAAAGAGAACCAAGTGGTTGTTAACAAGGAATTGGCTGAAAGTCTGCGTATAGATAGTTAAACTGTGGTTGTATCCTTTTCCTCCCTGTTGGAATAAACCAACCACCCTTAACTTGCCCTTTGAAGAAGAGAGTCAACCTTTGTAGAAATCAAATAACATTTTGAGGGTATAAACCAAAAGGACAAGTGAGGCATAGACTGAAAAGAAAAAAGAAAATCTGACTGCCCCTTGGCATCCTTAGCCATCTTGCCCAGAATGGCACATGTACTACATCCACCACTGCTGGCAGGACTGAAGCATTTGCTTCTAGAAGATGAATGGCTCTAGAAGAATGATGTGCTCACAGTGACGCTTAGGATCCACTTAAAAGGCTGTCCCCTGCCTCACTGTTCATCTTTAATACTGTTCATTAGCTAATAAGTCCAACCCCAGCCCAGAGCTTCCAGTCAATATCTGAGGGCAACGCTCATCAATATGAATGTACGTGTGCAAGGTTTGACAGACTCTGGAGCAGAGCTTCTATCAAGTAGAGGGCAAGAGAAAGAATCTGAAAAAACCTTGAAGGAAACAAGCAATCTATAGAGTCTGAAGGAAGCTTGATTTAAAAAATAACGCTACGACTAATCTACTTTAAAATTCCTACCTTGGTATTAAATTCAGTGTTAAATCCAGCATTTCTAGTTTAATACTGTATTCAGAGTAAAATTAAGCATGATTGATAAAAAAAATAACACTATGATTATTCAGTGATTTCACTCCTAGGAATCTACCTGAAGGACACAAAAACACTAATTTGAAAGGAAACTCACACTTCTATGATTATTGCTGCACTATTTACAATAGCCAAGATATGGAAATAACCCAAATGTCCCAAAATAGATGAATGCATCAAAAAGCTGTGGTTTATTTATACAATGGAATATTATTCAGTGATCAAAAAAGACAAACTCATGCCATTTGTGGCAACATGGGTGGGATTAGAAGGGATTATGCTAGGGCCTCTCCGGTGGCGCAGCAGTTGAGCGCTGGGTTGCGAAGCTGCCCGCAGCCTCTGCAGCGCCGGTTCGATCCCCAGCCGCCTGGCAAGTGTCCCACATGGAGCGCAGATCTCTCCTTCTGCCCGCTGCTCCCCTCAGCAGTGTACTTCGTCAGTCTGCCTTCTCTGCTCTCCCCTCTTTGGTGGATTCTCTCACCCTCCCACGCTTCTGACTGTACCCAGTGCTTGTATAAATAAATAAATCTTTAAAAAAAAAAAAAAGGGATTATGCTAGCCAAAATTAGTCAGAAGAAAAAAGATAAATACTGGGTGTTCTCACTTATATGTAGAATATAGAGAAACCAAACAAAAGGTCAAGAAAAAGTCAAAACTAGCAAGCTGACCATAGAATTGAGGTATACAAAGGCGGGGAGAGAGGGGTAAAACAGGGGTGGGATGAACACAAGGGAATATTGTGATAGTTTATGGGTGATATGGTAGTGGGAGAACTATGGGGACTACAAAGAAGTAACAAATATTAATTAATTAAAAATAAAACAAAAAATAATTCTATAATTAACATTCTCAGAGAAATAAGATATTGCACCCACAAAGCAAGAACAAAATGTTACAAAAATCAGAGAATAAGAGCTCTCCAAAAGTGAAAATTTCATAAATGGATTTGGGAAGCTAACCTCAGATGCTATCCTATAGATTCTACTCATAAGTAGCTGCCTGAGCATCTCCTTCATTGCCATGGGATGTCTTGAGTTCAGGGACAGGTTGTAGTTAGCAAATCTCAACTTTCTAATTTTTAAAAATTTTATCTTTTTTTTTATCGAGAGAACTTCAGGAGTAGAGATTTAGGGGTATAAATTCACACCTCTTCAGGTATTTGTTACCTCACCATACCCACCACCCAAAGCACCCAGAATCCTCCATCACATTCCCCTGGTTCTCTCCTCACTTTAGTCCCCACTCTCCATCCTCCCTCTTCGGTAGCCTCAATTCTACAGTCATATTTCTAGGGTTTGTTTTTGTTTAGTTTTACCTGTTTTTTTGTTTTGTTTCTTTATATTCTAAAATAAGTGAGATCATTCACTATTTGTCTTTCTCCTCTGACTTATTTCACAGAGTACAATGCCCTCCAGTTCTATCGATGTTGTTGCAAATGTCAGGATTTCACCTTCCCCCAACCCTTTTTTTTTTAAATAGCTGAGTAGTGTCCCACCGTGTATATATACCAACTTTTCCTTATCTACTCATCTGACTTTGGGTACTTAGGTTGTTTCTAAAACATGGCTATTGTAAATAGTACTGCAATGAACAAAGAAGTGAATGTATCCTTTCTTATTACTATTTTTGCTTTCTTTGGCTAGATACCTAGGAGCAGGATTGCTGGATTACATGGTATATCTATTTTCACTGTTTTGTGAAACCAGCGAGGCTGGACCAGTCTATATTCCTTTCAACTTTCTTAAACAGGTCTCAACCATATCCTTGACTTGTCCAGCTGGTAAGGTATTTGGTATGTTCATAATCAGAGATGCAAAGGATGTATGCACACAAATACTTGTCAATAATCAAGCCCTCTGGTATAAGAAATAATATTTATGGAGTACTGCTTGAAGGATATATAGTTCTTGATATTTAACTCTCTAAATATAAAATATTGATATCTGGAATTTTTGATACTATAGCACCTTGATAATCTATATTCTGATAATATAGTATCTATATATTAAGTATTGTTGGGATTTTTTTTTAAAGAAAATCAGTATTGGGAAAGATATGCTTTATCTTAACAAGGTGTCTTGGGTCTTTTTAATCACACACACACAGTGTAAATTACAGAAATGATTTCCACTTCTGGGTAGATAGCTAGAAACTTTAAGCCAATTTTGCAGCAAACTAACAAGCACATGAACTAATACAAACATTCACCTTTCAGTTTTATTTTATTTTTTCCTCCCCCCTTTTGTTCCTTTGCCATGAGTTCCTGACTCATTTTCTTCTGCTGTATACTATGTAATTTTAAGAGCTATCAGACTCTTTTTGGAATAATGAGAGATATAAATAAATTTTAAGAATAAAAAGGTTTTTGGTATAGTTAACACAATTCATTAACACAATGCACCAGCAACTTCATACACAGCTTTAGTCCTCAGTTTTTCTGGTGTCATGTGGATGCATGCTAAATATGTAACATCCACAATTACACTGAATTTATAATTGAGGCAAGTGAATAAATGTTAGCACTTGCTTTTACTCTTTAAGGCTAAATGATGCAAGACCAATGTAAATGGCAGAATGGCTAGGTCACACTTTGACGCCTGTTACATTGTCACCACTACACACAGCCAACACCTTCGCAGAAAATCTACCACCAAGGCCAACTGAAGGCAAGTGTGTTGAGTGACAAATGAAGTAGTCAGATAAAGTATTTTCAGCTTTAATACTTAACTACAAAAAGTTGTTTCTGGCTGCTGAGTGGATCGGGCATAGGTTTAGTGCAGAAAGAATTTATTTTCTTGAAAGAGTGGAAAGACATTTTCAGAGTATTTCTTGGTAATATATAGTTGGCACAAACCATAGCCAGGGTTCACTGAGCTAGCTCCATAGCTCCCCCTAGTGGTGATCGTGCTCTTCACAGTTCCACATGCCCTGCAATATGGGTCAACCTATTGTCCTTCCTTGTAAAGTTACCAAAAACAATGTGATATCCTTCTGAATGCAATTTGAAATTTTTATTTTAAATTTTCCTGGATAGTTTTTCAAGAAAACACAGAGATATTTTACCATCTGTCAGGCACTATTCTAAGAACTTCACAAATATTTATTTGCTTAATTATCGTAACGATCCTATGAAGTTGATACTATGCTGTGGTTTTTTTTTTTTTTTTTTTATAGATGGGTAACATGCATTAAGAAACTTTCCACAGGGTTTTCAGCTACTCCATATCATCGCCAGAACAGCATATGGATTGACAGAAATAGGAGAATACATATGTGCATTGAACTGACATTCAGTAAAATAAAACACAAGAAGTAAAATAAAGAGAAATGGATTCTCCCTTCGCTAGCAACAAACTATGCTAGGTGAGGTAGTCACAAATTCACTGGGTTATAAAGATGTGGGGAAAAAAAGAAATCTCTGTAGTCCATCCTAAGCTTAATTGCCTATATTTTACAGTTTAACTCTGCCCAAAGAAGTAGATGTTCCTATAGATGACAGGATATAAGACCCCAACACTCACAGCGGATACTTACAACAACTCTTGTATATACTTCTTCTGCAAAGTCGAGTTTTTGAAATCTGTGTTCTGTGGGAAACGTGTACTTGTTCAGCCACTCCAAAAGCGGCAGATCCACATTACTCCCAGCAAAGAAATATTGAGAGGCATGGATGTGAGTATCAACCAGCCCAGGCATGAAGAACTCACTGGAAATTAAATAAGAAGAAAAGAATTTAATAACATTAAATTTGCCATATCTTTAAATCACATTTTCTCTTGACAATGATTTAATTATTCACCCCACACAGGTTTAGAGCTGATGCAATCAGATGACTGTAACTTTTATTATTTAGAGATCAGGAAACAAACACGAATAAAGCTCTCCTGGAAAGATACAGCTCCTAAGTTTGAATGGTCAGTGTGAGGCTAACCTAAGATGATGAAAGCACAGCACTGAGAAGAAGCAAAGTGGTTTATGCACAAGAGATGAGTGAAGACATGATTTTATCCTCTGACTTTGTTCTCACCAGTGAGGACAGGGAAAAAGATGGGAAGGGAGATCTTCAAACTCCTAGAGGTGGGCTGAACAATTATACACATGTCACTATTGATGGCAGATGAGAAACAGAGAGGCTGCAATTTTAGAAGCAATGGTCATCTGGACCTTGGCTGATTGCAAATTATTCTAAAGAACTAATTCAGTTCACTGCTGTCTAGTATTTAATCTTATCCAAACATACATGTGTTAAAGGATAATATGCACTGCTACCTCCATCTCCCTGAGTTAATATTAAGTCTATTTTTATATGCATAAGGAATGTGAACTCAAAACTTGGTATAATAAAGTGTCCCTTGTGTTACCAATTCAAATGTATACCACTTACATGGAGGAAAAATGAAACTGTGGGTATCTATAAATGTCTTACTTTTTAAAAATGAGAATGAGTGGCCTCTCTGGTGGCACAGGGGTTTAATCTCACTGCTATCAAGCTATCACCAGCCACTGCGGCATGAGTTACCCCAGCCAGTGAGCTGACCCACATGGTGCAGCAGACCTCTCCTGTCTCACCTGATGCTCCCCTCAGCAGTGTATTTCAGTAGATCTGCCTGTTCTTTTTTTTTTTTTTAAGATTTATTTATTTATTCATACAAGCACTGGGTACAGTCAGAAGCGCGGGAGGGTGAGAGAATTCACCAGAGCCAGAGCAGGGAGCAGAACAGCAGAAGGACCGAAGTACACTGCTGAGGGGAGCAGCGGGCGGCAGGAGAGGTCTGCGCGCCATGTGGGACCCTCCTCTAGTGGCCGGGGAGCAGCCGGGGATCGAACCAGTGCTGCAGAGAAAAAGATCTGCCTGTTCTGTGCCCCACTCTGTCTCTGGTGAATCCTCTCACCCCGGCACCTACACCCCAGTTCTTGTATGCATAAATAAGTAAAATGAATCTTTTTTAAAAAATGAGAATGAGGAATGGTGGTGATGATGATAATGATGATGTTGAGAGCAGGTAATGTTTACTCAAGATGTGCATGGGTGGGCACTGGGCACAGCATGCCATGTGCAACTTCTTATTTGTGGGATGTAGTTTATAACAGGGGATATCGATATATTCTAAACTCAGATTTCCTGATAGAATTCAGGCCCCACCCAACGCCAGCTGTGGGGCATTCAACATGTTATATAACCCTACCATGACTCAGTTTCCCCTTATGTAAAACGGAGATAATACTAGCACAATAAAGCTGTTGTGGGGATTGAGCCAGCCTGTAGAAAAACAGTGCCAAGATAGTGGAAAGCACTAAAAACATATTAGTTGTTATGATGATTCAATATTCACAACAAGCCTAACAAGCAGTGTTGTTAGTTTCATTTACATAAGAGAAAAATGAGGTTCAGGAAATTTTCACAGATTTTAAAAAACTGTCATTCAAATAGTCAACGCTGGGATTCAGACTCAGGCAGTTTAACTGTAGACTCAATACCTTTAGTCTCTACCCTCCTTGTCATAGAACTGCTAAATCACACTGTAAATAAAGAACAGTGAGGACCTGTAAATTAGGCAACCTAAAGAAAAGGCAACAACGTAAGGGCAGGCAGAGAGGAAGGATGAAAAACAAATTCTTCTTAGGTACTAGACACTGGCCTTTCCAGGACTCTTTATTCTTGGAGCTCTTACTATCTCCTTCACCATGAGATGAAATGGCAGTGTGACTTCTTCACCTAATTGAATTTGTAGTTTCAATTGTTCAATTAGATACTATTTCTCAAGTATCTATTATGTTTAAGGTACTCTACTATGCCTTGTGGGAAGTCCAAAGAGAAGTTGAACATTCTCATCCTCAGAGGTTATTGTCTAATTGAGATTAGGAGTGAGGAGTGTGTGTGTGTGTGTGTGTGTGAAAGAGAGAGAGAGAGAGAGAAAGAGAGAGAGAGAGAGAGAGAGAGAGAGAGAGAGAGAGAGAGAGAGATTGAGGAAAAGGGTGTAGATTGGTCAAATTAATAAAGGTCTCAACTAGCAAATTGACTCCTGTTAATTTACCTAAGTGCAATGAAACGTGTTTTAAAAAGAATTGTAGGGCCTCCCCTGGTGGCGCAGCGGTTGGGCGCTGGGCTGTGAGGCTGCCTCTTCGGTGCCCATTCGATCCCCGGCTGCCAGCGGGGGTCCCACATGATGCGCAGACCTCTCCTGCCATGCCAGCTGCTCCCCCAGCAGTGTGTTTCGTCAGTCTGCCTGTTCTGTTCCCCGCTCTGGCTCTGGTGAATTCTCTCACCCTCCTGTGCTTCTGACTGTACCCAGCGCTTGTATTATTAAATAAATAAATCTTTAAAAAAAAAAAGACTTAATTATAAAAAATTGTAACCAATTGTCACTGAAGCTTTATTCATACTAGTCTCAAATAGAAACATACCAAATATTCACCAAAGGCAAAAGGGTTAAACTGTGGAATATTGATAAAATGAAATACTATTTGGCAACAAAAAAGAATAAACTCCTGATAAAGACAACAATGTGGATGAATCTCAAAAACTTAGGGTTGAATGGAAGAATCCAGACAAAAAAAATATATGCATATGAATTATTCCATTTATGTAACATTCAACTACAGGTGAAAGTAACCTATGTGATAGAAGTCAGACAGTGACTGCCTATGAGGGACTAGGGAGTACCCTGAAGAGGAGTGCCGAGAGAAAGACAGGTGGTATGAGGGAACTTTCTAGTTTGATAAGAATGTTTTATATCTTGATTTGTATGTTGGGTCCATAGGGGTGTGTGTGTGTGTGTGTGTGTGTGTGTGTGTGTGTGTGTGTGTGAGTGAGTGATTGTACATTTAACAAATTATATACCAAAGATTTGTGTATTTTGCTATATAAAAATGTTTTCTAAAAAATAATAACAAAAAAGTGTTTTTAACAGAATCAACTACTCAATTTAGATGCATTCGTTATTCTGTAGCCAAGAGGAAGGGGATCATGAGGATATTAGTTTTTTTTTAATTTTCTTTGGCAGAACTATGACATATAAATCAGGTTTAGAAAGATGTATCTAGTGGTGAAGGGCATGTGTTGAGAGACTCCTTCTACCTCCCAACCATGAGATTTCTGAATAAAAATGTTGGTTATGGGGACAGAAAGGGCAAAGATAAATACAAGAGAAAGAATTTGATCATCTATTAGCTCTAGGGAACACAAGAAAGGAACAAGTCACAGTGAATTTTTGAGCGTGTAAGGCTGTAAATATAAGCACAGAGAATTTAGAAGAAAAGTCCCTTTGGAGGGAGGGCTAATGTCACAGGAAACCTGGAGTCAAAGTGTTCAAAAAAGCAATTGGAAACGTGAGATATCACAAGAGTTAAAGATGGGATTTGGATCAGAGTGTCTCCCTGTATAGGTAACCCTAAAAGTTGGGGGTGCCAGAGATTTCTGTGAATAAAGACCTCTACTCAGGGAGTAAGACTGGAGAAGGTCTAGGCAGTGTCATTGTCAGGAGGCTTGGGACATGGTGGGGGGCCTTCAGGGGTTGAGGACAGCAGTGTAGGGAGGGTTTTACAATGGAGGGCAGGAGTAATCAGTGTCAGAAATTTTAAGGGTCAAGGCTGAAATGAATGGTCTCAAAGGCTCCTGTGAGCTCTTACTTTTAAGCAATAGTTGGGAAGGCACCCAATTCCACATGTACTCAGTCCTTCATTATGTAAGTACTGAGAGATTCTCTAGTACATTTAGTTACTGTCCTAGGTGCTGCTGAGGAGTCATAGACACGAAAGACAGGTGGTAGAGAAAACCCTGAGCAGACAGAGAGCTCCCTTTGGCATTCTTTGGTAGTGAAAGTTAGAATGGTAATGTAAAGATAAAGTGAAAGTCAATTTTATTTTCCATGGAGAATCCTCAACAAGTTCTTAAGGTAGCAGAGGTGAAAGAAGTTAAGGAGATAATTGACCGAACAAAGTTTGCAAAGGAAACGGAGGAGCAAAGATTAATTGCATCTGAAGTGCAACTTTTCTCCAGAAAAACAAGCCATCCTTCCTAGGCAAGAGGAGGCATTGTGAGGGTCTCCCCGGTGGCGCAGCGGTTGAGCGCTGGGTTGCGAAGCTGCCTTTAGCCTCTGCAGCGTCTGTTCGATCCGCCACCGGCGGAGGGTCCCACATGGCGCACAGACCTCTGCTCCCCTCAGCAGTGTACTTCATCGGTCTGCCTGTTCTGCTCCCCGCTCTGGCTCTGGTGAATTCTCTCACCCTCCCACGCTTCTGACTGTACCCAGTGCTTGTATAAATAAATGAATAAATCTTAAAAAAAAAGAGAAAAAAGGAAGCACTTTGAAATGTTTATTACCAGAAATAGTCATGTAATCAAGGTTATAGTCCAGGATTTATTACAGAATGTGGACTGTGCAAGCTGCATATAGATTAGAGGTCAGTGTGCCCAACAACTCATTTTACTGACAATGTGAGGGAGGTCAGGAAATTCAGCCTGATTTTCAGACAAGGAATTCACTAGTGGCCCAGTCAGGATTAGAACTGAGTTCTTCACTCAAGATCTCACTCACTCAAGGTATAACCATCAAAAGTCAAACTGCAGACACTTCAGAAATGGGGCTTAGAGGCAGAAGAAGGTGAAAAAGCTCTCCTTGCTCCTGCTTTTTAGCTTTCTTCTTTTCATTTTACTCACTTTCATAATTGCCTTAGAAAACCTCAACTTTCCCCAAATAAAAGCCATCGCTTTCATATTCCAAGCCTGCAGACTACAACAGCACCTCAGGAAGAACAGTATGTCCATAGGTATACTTATTAAAACATCCACCCACCTTTTAACTAAATGGACAACGTTAATAAAAGCTCTGCCATCAAAACACATGACTAATACAAAGGCCTGCGTTGCTCAATCTGTCAGCATGCCTTGTCAACCCCCATCCCACTACCCTGCAAAAGATATGATGGTATGAGTGCTTTTTCCTCCCCATCGTGCTGGCCCTGTCAATCTGTCTGTGGTCCATAATCTCACACTCTGATCCACTCCTACCTAAGCACCACTCAGAGGGCACCAGTTGTAAATTTCATTTTCCAAAAAAATTCACACCATGCTGAGCTAGACCTGGAGATATACTAAGTCTGTTAAACAGACTGTCAGAAATAGCATCTTCTGTGATATTTTAATTCTGACTTAGAGAAATTCAACTGCAGCTAAATATGATTTAGACGATTTTTCTTCAAATGCTTCAGTCTTCCACCAAAGTCTCCTTTATATCTTTTGCTAACCACTTTCCCTTTGTAGTGCCACAGGTCCCTTGGAATCTCTTGTGACTGATGGATTTAACTCCAAAAGCAGCTTCCACCCAACATTCCATCCTCCTCTCACCCCCTTCCAAACCTTCTAATCCCCCTTCACCAAGGCGCACAAGCAGGTGACTGTTTCTCAACATCTATTCCCATGAAAACCTACAAAGACAGGGCAGACAATAACAGCAGAAGTACCTGGAATTATCTCCATATTCTTTGGATTTATCTATAGAAATAAATGTGCTCATTGCCCACAGTCTTCCAAGTCTATAGAAAAAGCAGCAGGGAGAGGGCAAGAAGCAAGAGATAGGAATATAAATGCAAGTGCAGCCTCATAACCAGTCATCCCCTCTCTGGACTGTGGATAGCTCTTCTGACTAAGAGCCTAGGGGTGACCTAGTTTGCAGATCTGCTGCAGGAGATGGGGCGTCCACGATCACCCAGGACATTCCTTCTGCTACAGCCTAGGAGACAAGCCACAGAAAGAAGTGGCCTGCTTTACACCTAACCATCTCAAAGCTGCAGCGAGGGTTCAAGGCAAGGGCTCAAACTCCTAGTTCAGTATTCTTACTACAAGTTATAAAAAGTAATAAAAGTTTTTAGAATTAAAATTATTTTTTTTTTTACTTTGGAAACATACTTGGCCTGAACCTAGATAAATTTTTTCATTTTTTAAAAAAGTATTACCATTTCTATAAGACATGTCAACTAGACTATGATGAGTGGACAATCGCAGGAAACAAACACACTTTGTACAATTATTAAAAATTGTGATAATGGGCCTCCCTGGTGGCCTAGGGTTAAGTCTCAGTGCTATCACCTCTAGGGCCTAAGTTTGATCCCCCACCAGGGAGCTAACCGACATAGAGCACAGCAGACCTCTCCTATCTCGCCCACTGCTCCCCTCAGCAGTGTACTTCAGTAAATCTGCCTGTTCTGTTCCCCACTCTGTCTCTGGTGAATCCTCTCACCCCCCGCACCTCTGGTCTACACCCATTCTTCAACACGAAAATAAATAAATAAAGTCTTTTTAAAAATATTATGACAAGTAGTTGGAACATTAAATCACAGCTCAAGTGTACTTTTGGAGACAGGACAATCTAACCATGCTGTCAGGAATCGGTCCCGGAATGCCCCTTTGTTCCCCTGCTACAGTTTATCTCTATCACGGTCCCTCTTTAACTCCTTTACGGAGGTAACACATCTATCACTGTCCTGGTTAGTTATCTGTACACTTACCTACACTCTGTGTTCCCCTGGGCTGAAAGCCCTTGTGGGTTCACCTCCAGATCCTACTTCTTGAGCAAAGGAAATAAATGAAAGATGACAGCTCTAGTTCTCAAAGTTTCCATCCTTCAACTTTCTGTTCTTATTTGCCTTCTCCTTCCCTCCTCACCTCTTATTATTAATAATACTAATGAATAATAACAATAACAACACTGATCATGTAGTATCTCTTCTGTCCTTCAAGGCAGGTTTTCTGGCATTTGAGGCTAGTCAATGGCATCTCGCAAAAGGGGAGAAGTTGGTTATGACTTACTGGTTGCTCAGTTCTCTTATCTGACATGGTTTGAAGCACCATTCTTTGGCCAGCTTTTCTTGTTGAGAAGCTTCTTCTAAAAACACTATCTTTAAAAGAAAGAAAGAAAAGAATCACAAATTAATGAACCGTAGTCATTTGCTGTTATTAAATACCTTCATCATTTTACAAATGACTATAAAATTGTGGTTGTGTTCATTTTAAAAGCTATTTATTACTAAATGGGATTGAGGTTAGAGGCAAAAAGACAGGGATTTGCCTTTGGTTGCCCAAAGAAGTAAACCTTATGAAATGTCTCCTTTTCTGCCATTCTATAGCTACAAGTAAGACATCAAATTTCTAATTTGAAGATACAGGGTATGAAAAATGGCTAATCGATATCTATTTTACCCCCACTTTGGAAGTGATTAAAGGAAACAATTATTTACAGAAAGTACATCTCACTGTAGATGAATAAAAGATTTTTCTTAGACTATTACAAAAAACTTGAGTCCAGAGTACAGTAGTAGAATATCTTGGGCAATTTTTAAAAAAGATTTATCTATTTATGCATACAAGAGCTGGGGTACAGGCCAGAGATGCAGGGCGGGGCGGGTGAGAGGATTCACCAGAGACAGAGTAGGGAACAGAACAGGCAGATTGACCGAAGTACACTGCTGAGGGGAGCAGCAGGCGAGTCAGAAGAGGTCTGCTGAGGCATGTATGTTGCTCCCTGGCCAGCAGGGGATCAAACTTGTGCTGCAGATGCTGCGTATTACTTCATAGTGCGGTACTTAACCCCTTGCACCACTAGGGAGGCCCCTATCTTGGGCAATTTTATTAACATTGAAAATAACTGCATAATACTTGCCCAACAATTAAATCTTAGCATTAACTATGCTGATGTTCTGCTTTAAAGATTTCTTCTCTATTCTTCTAATAGTGTGTTTAAGACACTAACAGTGTGATTTCTTGCATCAAGGACTTGTGAGGTCTGAAGCCTGTGGACAACAGCTGGGAAACTTGGGATAGGTCTCTCAGTCTCTATCAGTGAAGTCTCCCCATCAGCAAACTGGGGTAACACCAGCACATATCTCACAGGGCTATATGGGGGATTAAATATCATTTGGGTGAAGAAATTGGCAAATCTTGGAATATGTTAAATGCTAAATATTTTATATCTATTGTTGATTGTTTTTTAAGTGCAGTTTGATTGTTTCCTTCATAAAAAATGGATTGCAAAGCAAGAAAAGATGAGGCAAATGAAATCTAGGTGCATAAAACATCCTGTTTTATTTTTAAGTGGAATATTATGAAAATAAATACTACATGGAATATGATACAGTGAAAAGGAAAACCTAGTAAAATAAACATATCTAATTTTTAGAAGCAAGGCAATGTACTGTGGGAAAAAATAATTTACAGAACTGAAAATAAAAAAAATCTTGACTGTTTTATTCACTGATATATACTTTTTTTCAAGTATTGGAATTTTAATCAGAAAAGAAGAGGAAAATGTAATTCCTACATATATGGAAAAGTGATTTGATGGTTCTAAAAATATATTCAAATCAATAAATCTCAGAGTAGACACAAAATTAAATAAAAACATCAAAACAATTTATCAATATATCTCAGAAACTGATTTACCATCAAAGTCACAAATAAATAAATAACTGATATGTAAAGAATTATATTCACACATTTGATAATGTATTTGGAATAAATGTTTTTTGAGGAAAATAAAAATCATCAAGATTTATTCTGGAGCGGTAGGAAAACCCAATAAGCCAATGATTCTAGGACTAACTAAAGTCTTAGCAACTCTTTAGTGAAGTTCATGGCTCAAAAATGTGCCATCAAACAATCAGTTTGCAGCAACATGGATGGAGCTAGAAAGGATCATGCTCAGCGAAATAAGAAAGAAAAAGAAAAATACTTTGTTGACTGCTGAATAATATTCCATTGTGTATATGTACCTCATCTCTTGATCCAGTCATCTATTTTTGGGCATTTGGGTTGATAAACACATGCAATTTGCAGCAACATGGATGGAGCTGGAAGGGATCATGCTCAGCGAAATAAACCAGAAAGAAAAAGAAAAATACTGGATGGTCTCACTCATAGCAGGAATCTAGAAAACCTAAATAAAGGACCAGGAAAAAGAATAGCTATAAGAAAGAAAAAATCAAAATCAACAAACAACTATGAACCAGAGACACACTATGGGGGTGGGGTGGGGAAAAGAGGGATTGGGTCCAAATAAGGGGGTTGCAATTGTATGGGGAATATAAAAATAAAATTAAAAAAAAAGAAAAAGAAAAAGATGGTCTCACTCATAGAAGGAATTTAGAAAACCTAAATAAGGGACCAGGAAAAAGACTAATTAATACAAAGTGAAAATCAAAATCAACCAGCAACTATAAACCAGAGACATACTACGGGGGGGAGTGGCGGGAAGAGGAAGGACTAGGGTCAAAATAAGGGGGGGGGTGCAATTGTATGGGGAATATAACCAAAATGAAAATGCATACATTGTGCAAAAATGAAAAATGATGTAAGAATTATATAAAATAAAATATTTAAAAAATAGAAATATAATGCCCATCATAAAAGCAAGATGGCTCCCTATTTCTGTAAACTCATCTGCAGTGATTTGTTCATGAACAAACGAAGTTCATCAACTTCACAGCATGGCCACATCTTGGACATGTTTTTGACCTGTAACTACTCCACTTCCCAAACCACTGAATCACACATTTGACTACAATTTCCTCTTTTTCCTGTTTACCACTCTAGCTACTCCACCTGAGGAGTTAAGTAGCATTGGAGCAAAGCTCAAAACATGACAGATGGTATATCTATAACTATCAAACTCAAATGTGTTCTCACTAATGCCTGTGGCTGACCCCCAAATGCATTTTTCTAGTACTGTGGTGGTAACTATCAATAAAGCTGACAGACAACCTAATTGATTTCTGCTGACAGGTCATTATAAATATTTTTGGTAATAGAGTACTATTTCAGTTTTATCAAATAACTCATAGTTCAAAGAATTGAGAAATGCTGCTATAAGAAAACTCTTCCCATTCCCATCTACTTGATTTACATGAAGTCTTTCTCAGCATTTACATCTATAAATTTGGATAATAAGAAAAAAATAATGTTGCCCTTACTTTCATTCTAGCAATGAGCAGCACGTATCCATAGCTATGTTATCTAACTGGAGGGAAAATAAGCCTTTTATTTTATATTAAACAAATTTTCTCTCAAACGGTATGATATACATTTTTTAATTTTCTTATGATCCCAGGAAATTTTAAATATTTACATTTTTATATAAATTTTATTGGAATGGTTGATCAATAAAAGACTTTTAAATGCTTTATACCTAAAAGATAGTATGAATTTAATTGCATTAGCACAAATGTAAGTGAAGTAAAATAAAATCAGCAGTTCAAGAAGAAAACGACTAACATTTCAGATCATTAAGGGAGCTAGTTCATTATTTTTAAAGAATAAAATTTAAGTGGATATCAAGTCAGTATGTTTTGATTTCATCAGATAAATTTTCAGTGATGTTGAAGCTTAATTTTAATAAGGATATACTTACAATTTGCCAGAAACTTTGAGATTTAGATATATTTGAAAATAATAAAAATTACACCTATCAAGTTTTAAAAGCAAATAAAATTTTTCAGAAGTATTTGTAGGGACACATCAGTACAAAAATGTGAAAAGCATTTCCCTAGTCAACTCACGTTCCAGTCCACCACAATGATTTTAAACCTATCCTCTTTCAACATGCTCACAGGACTTACCTCCCAGATGTACATTATGTATTTGCATTACTGAAAAATTGCAACCAATTTCAAAATCAGTCAGTAAGGGATTGGTCAACACAACTAAACACTGTGGCAATTAAGTGTCAGTGACAACTTAGATATACTAAAGGGAAATTATACTTGATACAATCTTAATTTTTTAATGCAGATTACCATATGTATGATGCAATCTTTTTTAAAAAAGAAAAATGGTGTGTGTGTGTGTGTGTGTGTGTTGGGGGTTATGTTAGTGGTGGTGTGTCTATTTTTTGACAATGGTTATTATCTCTTCTTGGTGGATTTGTGGGTATTTTTTCACTTCTTTCACTTGTTCAGTTCAAATTTGCTAAAATGTTTTCTTTTAACAAAAACTGAAAAGTTAATTCCATTTAAAATGCATGTGAAAATGGAAAGAAAAAATATATAAATATAATCTGTACTCAGCCTATGGTTGGGAAGTTAAGACACACAGATCAATAATGAATGAGACCAGGGCCTCCCCCGTGGCACAGCGGTTGAGCTCTGGGTTGCGAAGCTGCGCGCAGCCTCTGCAGCACCGGATGGGACCGCAGACCTCTCCGGCCACCCGCTGCTCCCCTAAGCAGTGTACTTCATCAGTCTGCCCACTCTGCTCTCCACTCTGGCGCTGGTGAATTCTCTCACTCTCCAGCGCTTCTGACTGTACCCAGTGCTTGTATAAATAAAAAAAAAAAAAAAAGAAAATTTCTTTAAAAAAAAAAAATGAATGAGACCAGGAGGGCATGATGACCTTGTGGTTCACATGGAGAGACAATGGGCACAGTGAGAGAAGGTTTTAAAGAAAAGACAGAATTCTGACCTAATGCATAGAATTTGGTACATTGCAGGGTTGGGGGGAAAGGAATGGAAATGATAAATAATAACAGAAGCAGAGGCAAAAAGTAAAAAAGCTACACAATGTGTTAAATAGTAAACTTTAAATAACTTTGGGATACTGAGCTAGAGAGAACTTTAATTCACAAATCAAGTATTCAGTAGATTATTTTCTTGCTCTTATTTGTGTATTCACTCAATAATTACTACCTCCCCTTCCTACCCCATGTGACAAACACTATTTCAGGCACTGGAAAAAATAAATCCAGGGGCTTTGCAGGTCATGGTTCAGCTTTGAGATTCATTTTTAGGAAATCTCTGAAAATATTTTGGGAGACAACAGTGGTGAAATTACAAAATACATTGATGTGTTCTTTGTGGGGCAACGGCTCTTCCATGCTGAGGTTACCTTAGCTTATGTGCACAGACATTCACTTAGTCAATCATTCACCACCTAATGAGTACTATGTGTTACAGTCCACCACCTCCTTCTTCACAGGCTAGAGTCTCAGTGGGCTTTCAAGCACAAACAGAAGTCAATTAAGCCCCAATTTCATGAAATCACAAATTCAGAGATGGTGCCAGCTAGCAGGAACCTTCTCATCCGACCCCCTTGTTTTCCAGATGAAATAACATCCCTTCTGCTAAGCAAACAACTCCAAGTGCTTTCTTACTTGAGACTGGGACTATATAGGATGAGCAATAACGAAAATGTCAGGAATATTAAAGCCAAAAGCAAATGAGTAATGACTGTCAGCTAATGAAAAAAAATCTCCACAAAATAGAGGATTCAAACACCAGATGGCAAATTTGGGCAAGAGGTTTGTTGCTATGGAACAAAGTAAACTGCTCTTTGGGCCGTTGTGAAATAGCTCCGCCATCCAAAAGAACCAGGTAACATGCATCATGACCCATTACCCAAAATCCACTCTTAGGTACCAAGTGGAGACAAACCCAGGCAAAAATATGAAGGCTCGGGCCTCCCTGGTGGCGCAAGGGGTTAAGCACCACACTATGAAACAATCCACAGCCTCTGCAGCATGAGTTCGATCCCCAGTCAGCCAGGGAGCAAACCTACATGGTACAGCAGACCTCTCCTGTCTCGCCCGCTGCTCCCATCAGCAGTATGTTTCGGTAGGTCTGCCTGTTTTGTTTCCCACTCTGTCTCTGGTGAATCCTCTCACCCCCCGCATCTCTGGCCTGTACACCAGCTCTTGTATGCATAAATAAATAAATCAAAAAAGAAATATGAAGGCTTAAAGATTTTGAAACTTCTTGAAAATGCTAGTATAAGCCAATGGACAGGTATATGGATTAGATAAAGTGTGGAGTGTGTTGGACAGAGAAGAAAACTGTCATATTCGTACAATTCACAGCAAACAGATTAATGGAAAAGATAAGAAAGATGGGAGTGTTTAAAAAAAAAAAAAGAACTGTCAGCCCATGAAGGTAGAACTGAGTGAATTTGAATTCATGTTGCAGAGGCTCCAAAGGGAAGCATGAGGGACTTAAATCTTCACATCCTTTATTCTCATTTCATAGATGAGGAAATGGACATGATTATATGACTTATCCAAGGCTGCAGGACAAGAGTGTCTGCTGGACTTGATCCCTCTTCCCAGAAATTCCTCCAGAATCCTATGACTTCTCTAATCATACAATCCAAGAGTCAGCAAACTCTCTATAAAGGATCATGTAGAAAATATTTTAGATTTTACAGAACATATTGTCTCTGGAGCACTCCTCAACCCTGACATTGTAAAGTAAAAGCAGTCATAAACAATCTATAAATAAATAGGCATAGTTATTTTCCAATAAAATTTTATTTACCTAAAATAAAAATTTGCATTTTATATAATTTTCATTGTCGTGAAATTATGTCAAGAATTATCTTAATTACATGAATTAAGATTCAAAAATCATCCCAGTGGCTTACACTAGCATTTCCAGGAAGCTTTACCTCAACTTATAATTGTTGTTTGTTTTTTTTTAAGATTTATTTATTTATACAAGAACCAGGGTACAGGCCAGAAGTGCGGGAGGGTAAGAGGACTCACCAAAGCAGAGTGGGGAACAGAACAGGCAGACTGACTGAAATACACTGCTTAGGGAAGCAGCAGGCAAGACAGGGGAGGTCTGCTTGCCATGTGGGTATCTCCACGGCTGGCAGGGATCGAACCGTCACTGCAGAGCCTGTGGACAGCTTCACAGCGCTACGCTCAACTGCCTGCACCACCAGGGAGTCCCTATAATTGGTTTTAATTGACAATAATTTTAAACAATGTTTCCTTTAACTCCAGGGCCTGATAAAATACTCTTAGAAAAGTATAGATTCCACCTGCATTACAAAGATCCATTTGTCTATAGAAAACATATGCCTATGGGTAGATAAAAATAACTTCAGTAATCCTTCTGTTCCCTACAAAAGATATCACTAATGACTCAGTGGTATTTAGGATTTTTATTAAAAAAATAAAGCAGCATGTCCCAAAATGATGGGATATAATAATAATAATACTCAGATTTAAATGTTCTTACTATGTGCCAGACACTGTCCCCGCACTTCAAATGTATTAACTCACTTAAACCTTAAAAGAACCTTATAAGGTAGGTACAAGTATGAGCCCCATTTTACAAATGGGAAAACTGAGGCACAGGGATGTTAAATAGCTTGCCTGAGATTAATTACACAGGTGGTAGGTGGTACATCCAGTTCTGAATCACTGTCAATCTCCAGAAGGAGGGCTATTCAATGTTATGCTATACATTTTTTTAATAGCCTTTCATACAAAGATAAAGAAAACATCCCACCCCTTCCCTTTCTTCTTTATATTTTTCTTTCTTTCCTATAATACAGTCCAGGTTGATGGTCCTTGTGGGGTCAGGAACTCAGAGGCATCTGGGGCCAAGACATGGTCAAGGCCGAGAAGGCTGAAAGGGCTGCGTAACTGGGACTGGGGAGGTAGAGACAGAGTGAGTGGGCAGTAAGATAACTGAACAGACAGCCACCAGGGCCAGGAGACTGATTCTATATAGGCATGATAAGCAAATGCATAAATATATTGTGGATGGGAGCCAGATTTCTCAGAGGGGAGTTATAAATATGGAAAGGGGAAAGGTTAGAAGGAACAGGAGGTACTGATATCAAACTCATGGATATGGATATATATATTATATAATGTGTACATATGTCCATATGTATCTATATAGAATATATAATTTATTTTGATGTCAAATTTATTCTGATGTGTGTATATATAGAGAACATTTTATGTATAGATATAGATAATCAGTGTCCTATTGCTCAGATCTTGGTTTCTATATATCATTCTTCACTAGGAGAATAACTCCAGAGCCTGAGCAAAGAAAGTACAAGATAAATCTGGAATAAAATTTTGGATCAAAATGTAAGAAACAACTAAAAATATAGTTGGGAAGTGGTAAAAAAAAAACACACAGGCACCATCTTGAGAAGTTTCTGCTAGCCAACTATAGGCTAATTTGATATCAAAATAAATGATAACTGTAATGAATAAAAGAGGACTCCATGAATAAATGAATGAATAAATGAATGATGACTATATGAAATAAATGAATGAATGTATGAAAGAATGAATAAGAGAGAGTTCTTTCTTACAGGAGAATACCAACTAATATATGTGGAAGGAATGATAGAATTAGAAAATGAACATTTGGCAACCATCATTATAATAAATGATGCATATAAAAATAACCAGTGAATGTTAAAACTAGTGGGTGAAAATTTGTTGAGGAACAGGTTATTTATATCATTTCAAAGTATCTCCTCACAACATTTATCTTACAGAGAAAAATAGTAACTATATTTAAGGACTTGGTGCATTCTTAGCCAAGTGATCAAGGTTAACATCAAGATCCAAAATCATGTGATTCCTGATACGATATACTGACCAGAACATAGCATCAAAAACTGCACGATCTGAGTCTAATCATGAGAAAACATTAAGAAGGAGGAAACATATTATATAGTTAGTTATTCATTTATTTATTTGTCCCATGTTATTATCCAGGATATGAAAGACAAAGAAAGATCTAAGACTTGTTCCAAATGGAAAGCAGCTAAAGAAACATGACACGTAAATGCATCTTGGGGTTCTGGTGGGGCTCTTGAACGGAGTTGGGGCAAGACTCTCAAGAATATTATTGGGTAGGGGGCCTCCATGGTGGTGCGAGGGGTTAAGTCTCAGCACTATGAAGCTATGGGCAGCCACTGCGGCACAAGTTCAATCCCTGGCCAGGGAGCTGACCCACATGGCGCAGCTGACCTCTCTGGTCTCGCCCACTGGTCCCCTCAGCAGTGTATTTCAGTAGATCTGCCTGTTCTGCTCCCCCTCTGTCTCTGGTGAATCCTCTCACCATCCCACCCTCTCCCCTGCACCTCTGGCCCCAGTTCTTGTACGCATAAATAAGTAAATCTTTTTTTTAAAGGATATTATTGAGTCAACGGAAAGAGTTTAACTAGATTTATGGATGAGGTGATAGAGTCATACCTATGTTAAATTCCTGCTCTAGAATATTGGATGTGATTATATAAGACAGCATCCTTGATTTTTTTAGGAAATACACATTGAAGTATTTAGACTGGAACATCAGGTATATCACTTACTCCCAATTTGTTAAAAAAAATGTGTGTGTATTTACCTATTTAAATCTACATATCTACACATGGAGAGTAAAGAGAGTGGAGAGCAATGAAGCAAGTGGTAAAACATTAACTAAGGGGAACCTGAGTAAAGGTGATGTGAAAATTATTTGTGCTAATGTTGTATCTTATTAATAATTTTGCAGTGATTTCAAAATAAAAATTTTCAAAAATGAACAAATAAGAGACAAAATGTTTTTTTAACTGCAACATTTAAATTGTTTACTTGTTCGTGAGTATTGCTATTTAGTAAAGTATAAGGAAAAGCAAGGACATAATAAACATAAAATTTAGGATAATGGGTCCTTCAGAGTGAGAAGGGAAGGAAGTGGGTTGGGAAAGAGCTACAGGGGACTTGAGAAATAACCAACATTCTGTTCTGTCTTCATTAAACACTACACAGACATTGTAGCTAATCTTTTTTCATATGAAAAAATAAATGAGCAAAACAAAAGCAAATTATCTGCTCTCAATAAATGTTGTCTTAAAAAAACATCAAAATCCATATCATATGAAGTGATTACATTGGTAATAAGATAAAGGTAATGAGAAAACAGAAGGGTACAGACTAAAGATTATAGCACCCCAATACCAGTGATCATCTCAAATGAAGCCATACATAGCCCTTGCATGCTCCTGATAGTTCATGAATGCCTTCGGGATACAAATTGTTGTTTCCTAAGTTCAGAATCCCTTTTGCCGTAACTACTTTACGGAATAAAGAAACTGCTTAGGTGAGTATATAATTACCTCTAAGCACTGAGTCAAATTCACTACAAATCTCAGAGCCAAAGTTAACTGACATATTGGAATATTGCAATCATTAAACAGGGTAATAATTTCAGCAGCTGCCTAACTAAAGACATTTTTAGAGACTAAATTCTGCAAGTGGTCAACTGAGAATGAATTTAGGAAAAGGAATTTAGAACGAATTTTGTAAACTGAAAGATGATATCAACTGACCACAAAGTTTCTTCTAAAGAGACACAGAGACAGGCAGGCGTCAGGAGTGATAGTGCTGGCTATACAAGTTGATTTGGTCTTTTTTCCTTTTACATGAAATCTGTCTTAGGGACCAGTGTAGGATGAATTGTGTCTACCCAAATTCATATGTTCAAGGGCCTCCCTGGTGGTGCAACAGCTTAAGCACTGCACTATGAAGCACCGGAGCCTCTGTAGCACAAGTTCGATCCATGGCCAGCCAGGGAGCAACCCACATGGCACAGCAGACCTCTCCTGACTCGCCCACTACTCCCCTCAGCAGTGTACTTCAGTCAATCTGCCTGTTCTGTTCCCCATGGTCTCTGGTGAATCCTCTCACCCCCTGCCCCCTGCATCTCTGGCCAGTACCCTAGCTCTTGCATGCATAAATAAATAAATCTTTAAAAAAAATTCATATGTTCAAGTTCTCAACTTCCAGTACCTCTGAATTTGACCATATTTAGAGATAAGGTTTTTACAAAGGTCATCAAGTTAAAGAGGTCATTAGTGTGGGCTCTAATCCAATATGACCAATGTCCTTATAAAAGGGGGAAATTCAGACAGAGAGACACAGCATGGGAAGATTGTATAAAAAGCCACTGAGAATATAGTCATCAACATGCCACAGAGAGAAACCTGGAACAGATCCTTCCCTCACAGTCCTCAGAAAGAATCATCCCTGCTGAAGGTTCGTTCTGGATCTCCGACGCCGAAACTCCAGAACTGGGAAACAATTAAGGTCTGTTGCTTAAGCCATTTTGATTGTGATGCTTTGTTATAACAGTCCTAGCAAACTAATATAAGGCCAGAGAGGAGGCAACACTATAAGATTAGTTTAATAAATCAACAAAAGAAAGCAATGCAGAAGTCCTTTTTTTTTTTTTTTGGTATTTTCTATAGGCATCTCATTTTGAAAGTTTGGGTGGTAAAAAATACACAAGACTTATACAAGAATAAAAAAATCTGCTATTTACTAGCCCTGTGAACAAGGGCAAATGCCTTAAACTTTCCGAGCTTTTGATAATATGGTAATATTATCTACCACTTCTCCTTTCAACCCTATAGAGGTTTAAAAATGCAGATATGTAAAACACTCCATGAACTGTATATGTTCTCCATAAACCTAAGGTGTTATCAGTAGTGATAATTTGTGATACAGTGAAACACAGGGGCATCTTAGGAGGGCTGCATCAGATAGGTACTGAGATGGTGGGCATGTGATGGCACCAGACAGTTAACTTTCTTGCCCAAACTTGGAAAAGGCAGGATGATGACAGCAGAGTTGGAGAAATTCACATCTGGTTGTAGATTCCGACTGCAGAAACAGCTGATTGACAGGATGAAGGAAGTATGTTTGGAGAGCTCCAGACATATCACTGATCTGTCCCATGTTCTTTCAAATGGCTTAGCTGTGAAAAGGATAACAATTTGCAAGGGACAGCTTGTTCCCTAGATAGCACAACAAGTTTTTAAAAGTGAGCTATACGCTAAGACCGGCAAGATGAAGCTTAATAAAAATGTAAGAAAAACTCAAATGCCCAAGGTGAAGATGTATGAGACTTGATAAGAGCAAGGACCTTGAGCTCAAAATAAGCAGTATGGAGAACAGTCACAGAATCCATACAAGTGCATTCTAACTAAGTTCAAATTTGTAGAAATAAAGGCATTCCTTGCTCTGCATGGTTCTTATTCACATACACTTCAGATACTGTGATTTAGTTAAAAAATGCAGTCCCCCAGCACATTGGTTCTAATACCAGCTACCCTGGTCTATTAACTATGAGTGACTACATATTTTACAGTGACTACATATTTAACTATGAGTGACTACATATTTTTAGTTGTGTTTTTTTTTTTTTTAACAGCAAATCCAGATTGCATTCCATGGAGACTGTACCAGTTTATGTCCTATCGCCAACAATATAATAGGGCTCTTCTTTCTCCACATCCTTTCTAGCACTTGCTGTTGCTGGTCTTTTTAATACATGTGATTCTCAGCAGCCTGTTTTGTAATAAGAGCTTTTAAATGTCTCAGAATAATCATAATATTTTGCATTGATTATTAAGATCACTTGGCATGATTTCAGCTTTCATGGTCATTAACTGTCAGTCCTAGACTATTGTACAAAGTGAGGACTGCCTACATGCCTTTTCAGGCTTAGAGTACAGAACTAGGAGCTGATTTTCAGCTGTGGAGGGATGAACTGAATTGAAATGTTTTTATAGGAAGATGACCAAATGTGGGAAAGCTCCAAAATCAAAACATAAGAGGGAATTCTGAATGGAATTGACAGTATTTCCTCTGAAGAAGAAAGATGTCAAGATGATTACCATTGTTGGAAATAATGGGAAAGATGTCACCTACAAATGCCATTCTAGCACAGCAGAACTAGTTTCAGTAATGGAATATTTGGCTAATCGCTTCAATTTCATGAATAGAAGAAGCTTCTAACAATTAAAAGTGGATATAAATGGAATTCACTGACTCACACCAAGTGAACTCCTCATAGTGCCAAGTGCACATAGTGCCATAGTGAACCCCCTGGCAGAGCCAAGCAGAAGCTGGCTGACCATCTGTCAGGGACACTGCAGCAGAAGTTAATTTCTTCACAGGGTGAGAGGAGAGACTCCATCCACAGCTCATATCCCAAACATTCATGTGGAGGCTGTAAATCATGTCCACAAATTCTTCAATATTTCTCTCTTCGAAAGGTAGATTCTAGCTCCTTCTTCCAAGATTGAGGTGGGCCAAACTTAGTGACGTGCTTGGAATAAAGGGTTCATAATACTATGTGCCTTCTAAGGCTAGTTCACAAAAAAGATAGCTTCCACTTGGCTCTATTGCTCTTGGATTATAATTCTGGGGGAAGCTTCCAGTCATGCGATGAAGATATTCAAGCAGTCCTAAGAAAAGCTCCTGTGTCGAGAAACAAAAATGGCTACCAATAACTGTAAGCACCCACTTAGTCATATGAATGGACTTGGACTTTGAAAGTGGTTCAGCTCCAATCAAGATTTCAGATGACTACAGTGCTGGCCAACATCTTGATTTATAGAGCCTTGTAAGAGATCCGGTGGGTGAGCCACTCAATAAAACTGTTCCTAAATCCTGGATACACAGGGACTTTACAGATAATAAATTCCTGTGTTAAGCACTAAGTTTTGGGGTAACTTATTACGTGGCAACAGCTAACAAATGGAATCCACTTTGATCTGAACACTGAGGAACACTGCAGTCTTAAGAATCGTGCTTACAGAGCTTTTCTTTATTTTTGCTACTTTCCTTTTAATAGACTCAAGACACAAAAACTAGCTCCAATCATTGAAAGCAAGTGATTTCCCAATGAAATCATTGGGAAAATAATTGTGAGAGATTTCAATCTGCTCTAAAAGATTAATGAGGGCTGGGCTCATCCACCCTTCATGCCTGAAGGAACAACTCTCTCTCTCTCTCTGTGTGTGTGTGTGTGTGTGTGTGTGTGTGTGTGAATACATACACATACTAAGTGTCTGAATGAGAGAATGAGGATAAAAAGATAGAACTATGGAAGTCAAATGAGAGTGGTTTGAAGGAGTGGAAGAGAAATGATGTGAGGGAGCAAGAGTTTGCAGATATAAGTAAATTAAAGGTGTTGATATTGGGAGATTATTCTAGAATACCAGTGTGACCTCTAAATGCAATCACAGTGTTCTTAGTAGAGACATAAGATTTGATACAAAAACAGAAAGCGATGTGACTACTGACCCAAGACACTGTCCTGCTGAACTTGAAGATGGAAGGGGGGTTTAGGAACCAGTAGACAAAGAATAGAAGCTTAGAAACTCGAAAAAACAAGAAAGAAGATTCTCCCTTAGACATTCCAGAAGGACTAGGACTCTGTCAATACCTTGATTTTTGCTCATTTTTGACCTCCAAAAATGTAAGTGAAACAATGTGTATTGTTCTAAGTCATCACAGTTGTGGTAATTTGGTATAATAGTCATGGTGTGTTAATACAAGTACTTAATTGACTGCATGAGAATTTGGAGCTAGGGTTTCTGTCTCCGCTTATTGAAGTATATCCTCCTCAGAAGACAGTGATGCTCTTGGACCTTGGTATTTCTGATACCAAACAGTGCTAAACACACAAAAGCAATCAAATAAACGTTTGCAGAAAGGATGGGAAAAGAATCGTAAACAGAAAAAAGAGAGAAAGGAAATTTCAAAATAGAGGGTGTTGCTGACAAAAGTCTGGGGACTGTGACTGATTTAGAGTCTACAAAGATGAGAACAGTCGGAAACATGTACTGGTAATAAGAATGCAGAGAACCTGGGCTGGGCCGAGCTCCATGCTCCAACCTCCTAACCTCCTGCAATCCCAAAACAAACTGGAGCATACCACCAGGGGAGAGGGGAGATCCCAAGATGAACCTTAACTCCAGCCTAAGCCTAACCCTCACCCTAATCCAATATAGGGAGTTGTGGGTGTTGACCCTTCCCAAAAGCCAACGGAAGCATTATTTGAGAGCACAGATCACAGCTTGGGAAGTCTGAAGACCTAGACTTGCATTCTAGCTCTGCTTTTTACTATCTGAAAATCTTTGGACTGGTTATTTAACTTTTCTAAGGCTGTAAAATAAATTATTCTTTGGATTAAATGACGTGATGAATGACAAGTACCAAGCATGGAGTAAAGATTCAAGACATGTTCTTTCTGGTTTTATGATTTCTATTTTTCTATGAAAACCAAAGCAAACAGGAAGCACGGGAAACTGAGGCTCGGGACAATGGCAAGGGTCAGGTCCCTGTCAGTGCAGTGAAGGTTCCAGGGGAGGTCATGCTGGTAGCTGCAGTGGAGAGACAATGGAGCTAGCTGGAGTTGGGCAGGAGGAAGAATGATGGTATCATACTGTCTCCATGCTAAAGAAGGAACTGGGAATTAGTGTTAATTGTTGAAAAAAGAACGGCTTTGCTTCCAAATTCATCTCTATCTAAACTCTCCTCCCTGCAGCAACCAATTTATCTTGCAACAATAGAGCACTGGTAACATGTCACTCACTACTTTAAAAAGTCTCTATCTACACTTCACTTCCAGAATACACAGAAAACTGCTCAGCAGAAAGCAAAAGAGAAAGTTGGCAAAGAAGAAGCAAACAGGAGTCAGAGTCCACGAGTTCACTTCCTAGCACTGCACAGTTTGTAACAGCAATATAGTTTGACTCATGCACATACTCATCAGCTGGGATAATTACGGAAGAGTGAGAAAATAAGACAAATCTTTATGGACTGATATGAAGGGATGGCTAACATAAATCATACATGTTTTTAAATATTTTTTTAATTTTAAAGTTTACTTTTTAATTTTATTTTTTAAGAGATATTTTTATTTTTATATAAGAGCTGGGGTACAGGCCAGTGGCGTGGGAGGGTGAGTGGATTCACCGGAGACAGAGCAGGAAGCAGAACAGACGACCAAGATACATTGCTGAGGAGAGCAGCGGGCACAACAGGAGAGGTCTGCCATGCCATGTGGGAATTTCCCTGGCCAGCCAGGAATCGAACCCACGCTGCAGAGGCTGCAGACAGCTTCACAGCGCTGCGCTCAACCTGCTGTGCCACTGGGGAGGCCCCATATTTTAATTTTTTAAATAAAAATACATATAATTTTCAAAGCAAAGCATTACACAATGCATTTGCATTTCATGTACTACCATTTGTGGAAAAAATAGATAAAATATATAAACATTTTAATAATGAGAAAATATATTCACTTGTATGTTTTGTACACTATTGACAGGAAAACTGGCAGGGTCTCTCTCTGCCATCCATACAAGAGGGTCTGCAGCAACCCGCCTCTATAGTCTTAATAGGATGCCTTGCGTTATTGTCGCCACAGGTCTTTCCCTCAGCATCTGGTGGTTGAGTGGCTTCTCACCTTCCTTTTCAGTCTTTCTCACCTAACGTGCAAGCTCAGTATTATGCATTAACAAGGTAAGTGACACACCTACCTGCACCACGACAATTCCAAGGACTTCCAAATTAGGACAGAAAAGGCACCTCAGTCAGGTTCTGGGAAGTCTCCACACTGGGACCTCCTTTTCTTAGAAACACCATGAATAGTCCACCCCCTTATTTGAGAAACAGCTTAAGAGCAAGAGCAGGAAAGAACAAACAAAAACCAAAAACCTGGGCTGCTCTCTCTATGGCGTGTCTTGCTTAATTTTTTCCTCTGGTAAGTTGTTTCCTGCTGTCACTTTGCCTGTGGCTCAAGTTTGATTTCTATCCTTTGCAAAAAGTCCAGGAACCCTCACTGGTGATAAGGGGGTCTGAGACACCTGGTGTCAGTATCTCTAGAAAAATGCATAAGAAACTGGTACCATGGATGCCTACTGGAAGGGACAACACCGTAAGTAGGGAACAGGAAAGGGAGTTCCTATCTTTCATGCACTTTGACGAAAATCACATGCATGCATTTCTTTTTTATTATGTTTTTAAAATCCAAGTTCTGGCATTTATCAACTGTGTAATATTAGCGACTCATTTAATCTCATTGGACCTCAATTTTCTCACCCATAAAGTGAGAAAAAAAATACTATCTCCCAAAGTTGTAGTGAGTGTTATGAGATAACGCAAGTGTGCTCAGAAGAATGCCTGGAGTAAAGCAAACATTCAATAAAATTGGCGATTTCTACTTTCCGGAATATGGTGAGCAAAATACTTTGAAGGTCCTCCAATCACAAAATAACTGCGTGCTGCATAAAAGTTTTTAGGTAGCCCTTACAAGACACAGGAAAGTACCATGGGATTTGTTTTAAAGACACTCTAGGCTGAAAGAGGCACAGTGAGCAGTAAGTGCAGACAAAATGCATAGTGGCCCCCAATGTCCCCCATTCCCCAACAGAAAAGAACAGAAATCATCCACAGACGAGGAGGACACATCAAGAACACTGACTACTTCATGATCACATACAATCCTTTGAGTAATAGAATCCCTTCTCTAGCTCACGTATCCCAACTTCCACTCCAATATATTTTCTTTTATTATTTGACTTATGAAATCTTCTTTAATAACAATTCATAAAAATCCAGTTATTAAGTTCTAAGAAAGATCTGTACTGGTATGAAAATGGCCATGAACTTGATTTTTCTCTTGGTCTTTATATCCATTCCTAGTTTCTTGCTGTATCCTTTATACAGTACCAGGATGATCATTTTTGCCAACCAGAATTCTGTCTTTAAAATTAATATGGGGCCTCCCTGGTGGGAAGGGGTAAAAGTCTCAGTGTTATCAAGCTATTGCCAGCCCCTGCGGCATGAGTTTGATCCCTGGATGGCCAGGGAGCTAACCCACACAAGACACAGCAGACCTCTCTCTTGCCTGCTGCTGCCCTCAGCAGTGTATTTTGGTAGATCTGCCTGTTCTGCTCCCCACGCTGTCTCTAGCGAATCCCCTCAGCCCCTGCACGTCTGGCCTACACCCCAGTTCTTGTACACATAAATAAATAAAAATAAATCTTTAAAAAATAAATTAAAAAAATTAATATGTACAGATGCCATCAGCCTCCTGACCCCCAAAGCTACTGCAATTGGTCAATTCCAAAAGCTCAGCTGTAATTATGTGTTTTCATGAGCACAGCATTCATTAGTCAAACTTGCAGCACTGATCCAATTTTCTTACACTTTATAAGAGAATGAGATTTGATGTCCCTGACTTTAAAGGGGAAAATATTTAATTTCATTCTGTTTGTTTAATATCCACTTCATCTTTCTTCCTCCCACTTGGTCACTGTGACACAGCTCCCTGGAACACAGCATGTCCTCCTGGAGGCTCAGACTTTGGAGACCTTAAAGGCTTTCACAGCTGGAGGGTGCGTGTTTAAATTACAATTTTTCCTATCATATATGATGAAATTGAAAACATCTTTGTTTCAGTGTTTCCTGTCACATTGATTACAAAGCATTTCTCACTTCCCCTAGAAAACCAAATGTTTTAAAATTTAAAATTCTAATGGAGCTTACTAGATTGTTTTTTTCTTTTTAAAATCAGATTGACTACAGATAGGATGTTAAGTGACAACATTTTAATCCTGTTTTATTCTGCCAAACAGAACTCCCAATTCTTGACACTTACCATTGGGGACCTCTTTAAAGAAGTCACATCACGACAGTGACTCCAAGATCTGACTTACACAGCCAACTTTTAATATGAACATGTACAGAGACCCTGTAGAAAGCATGCATTCAGAGTAGCTAAATCAGGTCCAATTGTGGCGCCTTTCTAGAAGTGTGGATTTAAAAAATAAAACCTGAGTCCAACAAGGAATATTCATGTAACTTGATACTCTCTTCCTTCTTGTTTGTCTATATTCTATTTGATCTGGCTCTAAATTAGGTTACACATGGCCAACATAGTATGAGCTTCATTGCATTGACTGCTTAGTTCAACAAACTCAACTCCTAACACTTAAAGAAATTCAGAACAAGTCCAGCTACTGGCCTTGCAAATCCCTCTGCAATGTGAAGATGCTGGAAACACACTGATACTAGCTTATTTTTCCCCACCCCAATAGCCAATGTCTACCTGCCTGGTTCTAAAGCTCTGATTTGTAACAATCTAACAGTGTTATTAAAAATCTCATTAAGGTGCAGGGGGTTAAAGACACAGGCTATCAAGCTATGCCAGCCACTGCAACATGACTTCCATCCCCTGCCAAGGAGCTAACCCACATGGCGCAGCAGACCTCTCCTGTCTCGCCCACTGCTCCCCTCAGCAGTGTATTTCAGTCATTCCGTCTGTTCTGTTCCCTACTCTGTTTCTGGTGAATCCTCTCACCCCAGCACCGCTGGCCTACACCCCAGCTCTTGTATGCATTAATAAATAAATTTAAAAAAAAAAAAGAATTAGCAAATTGGCGGCCTTCGAAAGGCCACACAATAACTTTATGTGGCTTACTGACAAATTGCCAGAATGCCTTAGGAGTTATCTTGACAAGAAAAAAAGTCAAAACAAACAAAATTTTGTAACAGAGATTGTTGCCAATAACGTCTACCCAATAAACACTTGAATACCAGCACAGCATGTGCTTTATTCCATAGTAGAGATGTTAAAAGTACAGATTTTAGAATCAAAATCATAAAGATTTAAATCCTAACTATATCAATTGCCAACATAATAACCTTGAACAAGACACTCAAACCCTTGGTGACTCAGTTTCCTGAGCTGCAAAATGAAGAGAAAATGGTCCTGAATTCAGAGTTGCTGCAATTAAAAGCGTTAATAAATGTAAAAGACTAGAGCAGTGCTTGGCCCATGAGAAGTGCTATACAGTCTTTTACATTTATCAAAAATAATCATTTTCTTACCCATTCCTTAAATACTCTGAGCCATTTGATCTACAGGTGCCCAGAGGACAGGATATGAGCAAGACAATTCCTGTCATCAAGGAGTTTATTATCCATGGCAATAGCAATGCTAGTAAAAAGAAACTGCTTTGTTAGTGAAACATCTTTATTTGCTCAACTTTCTGAAGAACACTGTAACATTTTATAAAAATGCTGCATTTTGGGGCCTCCCCTGGTGGTGCAGCGGTTGAGCGCCAGGCTGTGAAGCTGCCCGCAGCCTCTGCAGCGCTGGTTCGATCCCTAGCCGCTGGCGAGGGTCCCACATGGGGCACTGAACTCTCCTGCCACGCCCGCTGCTCCCCTCAACAGTGCATTTTGTCAGTCTGCCTGTTCTGTTCCTGGCTCTGGCTCTGGTGAATTCTCTCACTCCCCCACTCTTCTAACTGTACCCAGTGCTTGTATAAATAAATAAATAAATAAATCTTTTTAAAAAATGATGCATTTTGGTTGTTTTCAACTACTTTGTGAGAGTTAGTGCAAACACAACAAGAACTAGAAATTGCAATGCTGACAGGCCAGCTAGGTTCACAGGCCAGTTAAGTGATAATGACAATGCACCAATGTGCAATTTCCAATCAAACATACACCTCAACAACATTATGAATGCCTTCCTGTTTCATCTTTGAAAGCCACACCTGTGCACATCAAGGGCCTGTAATGGGGTACATGTCAATCAAATCATTGCATGCAAAGGAGAAGAAATGCCATGTTTTGGCAGGAAGCTGCTTCAAATGTACTTCTTGGCCTACTTTTTTGTCATGTCTGATTATGCAGTATTTCAACCGATAAATCAAGGGAATACATATTGCTTAAATGTACATCACATACTCATAAAACTGCTAGGGATTCAGACAAGTGTATAAAAAAATAATCCTTGCCTTTCAAGAGCATTTACTTTATATGCATACAAGAAACTAGAACAATTCGCGGTGGTATATTTTTAAAAGCCAAAATGGCATTATAGTTGGAAACAGGAAAACTCCAGAGAAAACTGTGAACACTAGAATAATCAAGATGATTTGGAAGAGGGGATGGATAAGGTGTAGTAGGGAAGGGTGAGTGGCATTCATGATGTGGGCAAAAAGACTGGGAAGTCCAAACACTGATGTGTTTGTTTTTAGTCATAATTGTCACACAGTTTCCTCTCCATGTCTTTTCCTCTTACTATTTGCTCACTCTATCTGCCCAATGATCTGGCATTTTTGAAGCATCCCATCCTGTCTAGATTACATAATTAGTTTTCCTTATTCTAATTGCAATTGGGGTAAGTCTAGCAAAGTCTTCTTGTTTTTCTCCTCCTTCCTACTTGATTATCTAGACAGAGAAAGAAACAAAAAAAAAAAATGAATGATTGTACAGGCCTCCATTCATACATATAATGGTTGTAGTTTTCCTTCCTAATATGAGTCATTTATATGTTGTCTTTCTTCGCTGGATTAAATCTTTCTTGTATAGTCATCCACCCTGGAGGAACGGAATGAGGGAGGGGGTGCATTTTCTCAATTACCTTAAAGGAGGCAGAGCCCAAAAATGTTCTCCTAGGACCAAATTGCATTGTTAAGTAGAGAAGACTTCTAATTCTATTGTCTTACCTGGTTTTATTTGTTTGTTTAAATTTCAAATAATCTCAACCTTATGGAAAGATGATGCTTTACCTGTTCTTTATTGCTTTTTTTATTGAAATAATACTTGTTTATAACATTATATAGGTTTCAGATATACAACAATACAAATCAACATCTGTATATACTATATTATGTTCACCATGAAAAGTTAACCTGTTTTATTTTAATGAAATGTAAAGAATTTCACTACTAACAATCAACAATTTAAAGCAAAAATACTGGTGAATGCCAATATTTCTAGGGATACTGAAATTATAAATTGTATTTCTGAAATAAGATAGTAAAATTTTATTAAGAAGGTTGCAATGAAGCTCTGGCACATATATATTTGCCAATGTTTTGGCATCTACTCAAATATTTGCAAATAGTTAATAAACACATGTTTACATAACTTCCTGTGTTGTACCCTCATTTATATTGGTTATAACCAAACTGAGAATTTTGGTTAACTATGTCCTGTCTACTCCTCAGGACTATCTGTACAACAAAAGGAATAGCATACAGAGGATAGACATCCATTCTATGCATCCCTTCATTCCAAAGCACCTACTGAATACCAATTTTGTGCTAAAGCACACAGTAAAACACTGAGTGACAGGAGATGGATAATAAGAGTCATTATTTATGGAGGGTCTACCATGTTCTAGGACTGTAAATTGTAACTGGCAATTTACAGGAAACATTTCAATAAATTACCATTTTGTGAAGAAGTGAACACTTAACAAACCACAATATAAAACCAAAGGGAGTAAGCAGCCTATATAATCTACATTATTCCAGATTCTTAACATAGTCCAAGTTAAAGGCATTTGAGAACTTTATGAGGTCTCAGAGTCCCAATTAAAACCTACTCTTCCAGGGTTCTTAATTATTCAGTAGGACATGAAACTAATTACAGTTCCCAGTGGCCAAATTCGTTGAACCAAGCATCCAGATTAGAAACACCCAGAGTTCTTATTCAAACAATTGGCTATAGGAGATATTTTTAGTTGGCTGTACATTTTGCTGACTTCTAAAATGAACATTTCCAACCTAGTTTTCTTGCAGTGAAAATATTCAAGTACCATTTACCCAACAAGTATTGATCTGAGTGTCCACTACAGGCTAGGAATGTGAATACTAAAGTAGTAAAGTCATCATTGCTGCCTTCAAGGTTAGGTGGAGACTCATAAGATTAAGTAATAGTTGGAAACAGATGTCATGAAGGAGCCAGGGGTTAACTCTGCCTATGAACAAAGGAGCTAAGCAATTTTAGCAATATTCAAAGGCATAAACAATATAAAAGATTGGGCAATGGTCAGCAAGGCCAGACCTAGATTTATTCCATTGTTAAGCAATAGGAAGCCATGAAAAAAAATTTTAAATAAATTAATTTCAACTTGCACACAAATTTTCATAGCAGCACTGTTGGCCATAGGCAAAAAGTGGAAACAATTCAACTGCCCATCCACAAATGAATGGGTAAACAAAATGGAGTACATGGATTTAATGGATTATTACTCAGTCACAAAATTGGAGTTTTGAAACAAATCACAACATAGAAAACCATGAAAACAATATGCTAAGTGGAAAAATCAGCTACAAAATGTCACATATTGCATGTGTCCATTAATATGAAATGTCAGAATAGACAAGTGTATAGAGATAGAGAACAAATCAGTGGGGAACAGCTCTCTAAGAGTAAAATCCATTGCGCTGTTTCCTGGGTTCAAATCCTCAGCTGGTTATCTAATAAACTATTTGTCTCTCTATTAAAAGATAAAAGCAAAGAAAGGAAGGGAAAAGAATAAGTCAGTGGTTGTTGTGGGTTAAAAGAAGAAGAGGGAATGTCAGCTTCTCTGTTCTCTTCTCAACCCTAATTCCGTGTTTTATAATTCCTGCTCCGATGTTTTCTCCAAGCTCCAGACCTGCAAGCCAACACACTTGACATCTCCACTTGGATGTCGAAAGGGAATCTCAACACAGCATGACCAAAACATGTCCTTTGTTAATGGGTTTCCTTTCGGAGTGATGAACATATTCCAGAACTTGATAGTGGTGATTATTGCACAACATTGTGAATATAATAACATCACCAAATTGTATATCTTAAAATGGTGAATTTTATGTAAAATTAAAAAAGCAAAATAAAAAAATAACAATACAGAAAGTTTGAATGTGAAAAGTAAAAATTCCCCAGATACTCAATTCTCCACTATATAGTTTGTATAATAAAAATCGTTCTTGAAACAAGATTGTTACTTGCAATATTGTATCTTCTAAGGCAAACAAATTGTACATAAGTATAATTTTTCAAGATCATTCAGTCTTTTAACATTTACCAATCCCCATACTCTTTGCAATATCCTGGGCTTACTAAGAAGTAGCTAATATTTTTACTTATTTTCTTAAGTAATATGAATAGGAACTTATAACCAATTTGAATGAAATATATACAAATAAGGTACTTGGTCAGCAAATGTGGATAAGTACTCTATATAAAGAATAGACAACAAAAGAGACATTTATAGGCTGGAGAGATCACTCTAGGATAGAAAATGGGGAAATATTTTGGAGATGGTACTTGATGTGGGCTTGAACATAAAATGGAAAACAAATAGCCAAACACCTGAGAAGAGTATTTCTCACCATTGAAATGGATTTGAAATGATCAAAAAGGCTCCTGTTAGGTTCTTCAATGTCCACAAAGTTGTATAATCAGCAAAAGCAAGTAGTTACCATTTACTGCTGCCACAAATCAGTTACACTCTAGGCTTTTGCTGACAAGAACTATTCAGGATCCTGCCTGTTGGTGTTCATGAAAAACTCATTGGAAAGGCCCACTCTTAAAAGGTGTAACTGGAGGACATGCGGTCCTGTCACTATTCTTATATTCTGAAATCTATCTACAAGTCATTTCAAATGGCCAAGATCTGAGTACCGGATTACCTCTCAATGACCTGCTCCATAGCCTCGGCCTAATCAAATAGTTTTATTGACCCTTTTTGTCACATCTTCTGATCAAGTCAAAGGTGCTCATGGAAGGCAAACTGACGAGCAGGAATTGTTAAGCATAATTATAAGATAAAACATCTATCTAGAAGAAATTCTGGTCTGATTCAGCATCAAGAATAATGTGCTCCTCTTGAGCAATTGCTTTCAGTACAGATAATTCCAACTAGATAACATGAATCCCTTTCTCAGCACACTCATAAGCATGTTAGAGGCCAGTAAGAGTGTAGGTCAGTTCAAGAAGCATTTTAAATCTAATTCCTAGCTTCAGCATTGTTTTATGTCAACAACTGATTCTTTCTTCTTTCCTTAAATGTATAAAGGCATCACTGTTGGCCTATGCCCTCCAAAGCTGCCTTAGATACCTGCTACAGAAGGGTGAGTTGTAAACACAAGACTGATAGGATTCCTCTTCTTGCAAGTAAGGGAATTCCACCTGGTCTTTATCTCTAAATGAGATTAATGCCTGTTAGGTGAACGGTATGCCACTGACTTGCAAGAGATACCACCCAACAGGGCAGTCAGTAAAGGTCAGATACACCACACCTACACTGCCCCACAGTTGTAGCACCAAACTGATCAGGACTGCCAAGAAATTCCCAGAATTCATAGGCAACTTGACACAACTAGAGGAGGCAACTCCAAGCAGGCCCTGCAGTGTTACCTTAGAGCCTCAAAGAATAAGTCAAACCATGCTTTTCAAAAATCTCTCTGGCGGCCTCTCTGGTGGTGCAAGGGGCTAAATCTCAGCACTATGAAGCTATTGCCAGCCCCTGCAGCACAAGTTTGATCCCCAGCCAGGTTGCTAACTCAAATGGCACAGCAGACCTCTCCTGTCTCACCCACTACTCCCCTCAGCAATGTATTTTAGTCAGTCTGCCTGTTCTGCTCCCCACTCTGTCTCTGGTGAATCCACATCATACATAAATGTCTTGGCATTACAGATTACACTCAAAACAATTTACTAACAACCTACTTTGTGTTAAAATAATAGGACAATGTTGAGGGGCCTTAAGGACAACAGTGTCAGTCATCTTCATGACAAGAGGAACATAGATCTTGGGAATTAGAAAGGCATGGGTGTGACTGCCATCAATTCATAACTCTCTGCACCTCCATTTCCTTATTTGTAAAGCTGGATGATGATGCAGGTGATAATTACAATGTTGGTTCATGTCAGGATTGTTGATGTATTTGGCAGAGTGTCTGACATGTAGTATGACTTAATAAATGCTATCTCCCCTCCAGTTCACCTCCCATTTGTCAAAGAACTTCAAATGAATTCAGTGAGTGAGAACTTTCTATAAGACTAAGTATAATCAAAGGCAAAAAAGAAATAATTATTTTAGGGAGAGAAAAATATTAACAATGGCCAATATTTATTGAGAAATTTCCATGTTAAGGGCTTCAGGCACATTATCTCATCTGCCTCAGAACTCCTTCAGGGGGCTATTATTTTCCACATTGTATAAATGAGGCTCAGATATGTTAGAAAATTTGTTCAAGTACTTACTTGAACAGAGTTGGGGTTTGAATTCACATAGCCTAACTCCAGAAGCCATGTTCTTCATCAGGAAAACACTACTTTGAACATATATTTGCAAAATTTTATGGGAGGACAAGGAGTCATTTATTTCAACTGGAAATGGTGGTGAGGGGAGCCTTTGGGATGAAGGAGATATCAGAAATGAATCTTGAGGGAAGAGCACAATTTTGTTTTGACAAAAGTGAAGTAGAAAGAGGGGTCTGAAAAAGCAGAATGATTCCAGACTGAGAGACTGGCACCCACAAAGTGGAGGCATAAAAGGAAACGACATGCTATAAAATAATAAGAAATCTGCAGGGATAGACGCATGGGCACATGCTGGTATGAACCAGTCATGGTAATCCTCCTCCCATTTGTCAAAGAGAAGGATGGAGGAAGAGGAAGTATTAGGAAAACAGGCTGGGTTGAAATACTGTCGTAATTACCATGTCTTGCAAGGGTAGTTGGACCTCGGAGGAACTTGAGAGCCACAGATTATTGAAAAAGAGGAGATACCTGATACTACCCCAAGCTCCAAGGAAGTAACTGTCATAAATGTGGAAAATATATTCGGATGGTAAAGGAAAGCCAATTAAGAGGCTCCTGCAATATTTTAGGCAAGAGACGATGGAGGGCTGAGTCAGGCCAGTGGCAATAGAAAGGGTGTGCACAAACAAATCTCAGAGGAAAAATGGTGGGCTTGACTTCTGATACAGGTGGTTAAAAAGACACTGGTATTTTTGGTCAACAGTAATAAAGTAGAAATAGGAAAAGGAGAAGGGAGCTAACTGTCCTTTGAAAAATCATGGTACTTTGGGAAAAGCCATGTAATAGACTCACGCTTGGCTGCCATTAACAGAGGTGTAGTCAATAAAGACGTTTCACTGTCTCACAAAAGAGCCCTGAAGGTAGTAGCAGTTCCAGGGTCAGTTAACTATTCAGTGATGTTATTCATGTATATGTGCAGTGATGTTAGAGAGGAACTGGGTTTGTGCCTCTGCAATCCTTTTGATTTTTTTCCTCATAGTCTCAGTGTCAGCAGTAACTCTACTCCTCAGATGACAGTATCCAAAAAAGGCAGGATTTCTCTTCCCAGATCAATGTTTATTTATTGGGGAGGAAAATATTCCCCAGAACCCTCTGAGTAGATTTCCTGCTTGCCAGAATGTTCTCACTGGTCACCATGAGCTACCAGGGAGCTGGAAAATACATATCTGGGAAATAGGTATATGATTACCATTGTTAGGGGGAAAGGATGTCCTGAGCTAATTCCATGCAGGCTTTGTGGCCCCCACCCCCACTCCAGACCAAAGCCATCAGGACATTGGGAAAGACAAATCCAGTCACCACCAAAGGGAAGGTGGCTGGGACCTGAGGGTGGGGTTAAGCAGCCAGGTTGGGTATAAAAACCAGACACGTGGGCCTTGGGGGCGTTGCTCTCTCGCTCCCCTCCTGGTTTCACAGCTCCTGGCTGGCGGCCAGCTCTCAGAGTGCCATTTGGGATTCCTGATCAGTGGATCAGGTAGGACTCATTTAAAACTTTGTCTCCCACTTTTCTCCCTAAGTTGTACATTTCCTCATTTCCCCTTTCCTTGTAAATAAACCTTTTGTTAACCTTTCGCGTGTGCCTGCAGTAGAGCATTGATAAGTCCTTTTAAGTGCGCGGATGAGGACCCCCCCAGTCAGGCACCCCGTTTTGTATCGGGGCTGCCCTATAACACCATGACTGGCTTTATCCCATGATATGTGTGAGCCTGGTACATTACAGACTGATCAAATTCAAGATATGTTAATAAGGAAGAAAGGGTTCTGGCTATTGAGTGGGGTACCAATGCTCTTGTCTTCATGAGCACTTTGAACAAAGCTATCTGTCTTCCAGAAAATGGGGATTTACAAAATAGTAATGTGATACTTAGGCAGGAAGGCATGTTTTTGATGAAAACCAATCTCTGATTTGGCAGCCTCATAATGGATAACTTAAGCCAAATTTCCTCTTCATGAGCATATTCTGAGGTCCAGAGCTCGGCAGGAAGATAGGTCTTTACTCTCCTGAACAGAAGGAGGGGATGATACAGGACCACTGTGATTCAGACTGTGAGAACTCCTAGCAAAGCAAGATGATGATACACTCTCAGGGGAAATAGAACTTTTGCTCCTCCCAACTCTTCTGATCCTTGGGAATTGAACATTGACTCACTCCCTTCACCACGGCTATTAATTTTCTGCATTCTCAAGTCCTGTGTGTTCTTTAATGTCCAACTCAATTTCAGCTTTCTTGTCACCAAGTAGTATCCCACCATATTATTTAATACATTTATAAACATCTTGCTAATCCTATCGTCAAATCCAGTTGACTTGACCTACCAATTCCATTCACCTCTCTCCATCTCCTTGCTGATAATAAACTAATGATGTTTATTGGTCATGGGCTACATGAAAGGTTTAATAGTCTATGCCCTTTACAATTATTAATTCATTAATTCCTTTCAATAATTCTTTGAAGCAGACTGGTGATTATTTTATACATGAGGAAACTTGGAATTAGAAACATTAAATAATTTGATCAAATTCACAACAAGTGGTAAGTGATAGAGGCATTCTTAAGAGTTCCTGTCTTGGGAAACTATAGGTCTGAGGCACACAGCAGGGAAGGGGGAAGGAGAGAAGTCAAAAAAGGGGCGGCAAGAGCACAAGGGACAATGGATCATAGGTGCTGTGGTGGTGGGAGAAACATGGCGGCTACACCTGAGGGGAGAAATCAAATATTGTACAAAAATGAACAATGACATAAGAAAATTAAAAAGTAAATTTTAAAAAAAAGAGTTCCTCTCTTAATTGATAGACTACAATGCCTCTCCTGCCTTACCTTGCGTCATCCTTCTCCTAGAACTTTGGACTCTAAATGCCTTGATTTTTTTCTACCTGAGGACCTTTGCACAAGCTATTCCCTCTACCAAGAATGTTCTCTACCTTCAGTCCTGACTGTCTTACCTACTTAATGTGAGGTTGAGGCCAGGGCAGGGACGAAGCAGAGGGAGGAACTTGAAACTGCGGCCACCTGCATCCTGGAAGCTGGCTGATAAGCAGCCATGAAAGAACAATAAGCTCCAAGAGAGAACAACTTCTTTGAAAAGCAACTTCACTCCACCTCCCATCAAGGCCAGGCCCCGGCCACCTGCATCCTGGGATTTGGCTGATAAGCAGCCATGAAAGAACAATAAGCTCCAAGAGAGAACAACTTCTTTGAAAAGCAACTTCACTCCACCTCCCATCAAGGCCAGGCCCCGGCCACCTGCATCCTGGGAGCTGGCTGATAAGCAGCCATGAAAGAACAATAAGCTCCAAGAGAGAACAACTTCTTTGAAAAGCAACTTCACTCCACCTCCCATCAAGGCCAGGCCCCGGCCTATAAAAGATTACCCTCATACCCTGAGGGGCGCGACTTCTCTGACCTCTGTGGGGATCAGTGAACTTCGCTGGGGCGCAATAAACCTTTTGCTGTGAGAAATTTAGACTGGCTTTCCTTTTTTTTCACCGTGCCAACCCTTTCACTTAACTTCTTATCCTTAGGATCACAGTTTTGTTTTGTTTTGTTTTGTTTTGTTTTGTTTATTTATACAAGCACTGGGTACAGTCAGAAGCACGGGAGGGTGAGAGAATTTACCAGAGCGAGAGTGGGGAACAGAACAGGCAGAACGACGAAGAACACTGCTGAGGAGAGCAGTGGGTGCAGCAGGAGGGGTCTGCATGCCATGTGGGACCCTCGCCCGGTGGCCAGGGATCAAACCGGCGCTGCTGAGGCTGCAGGCAGCTTCAGAGCCCAGCGCTCAACAGCTGCGCCACCAGGGGAGTTCCTGGATCACAGTTTAAAGGTCATTTTATACTCAGAAAAACCTTCTTTCCAGCCCTTAATTAGTTCAAATTCTGATAAGCCTTAGCAGATTCTGTTAATGTATCACTAGATTATCAATTTCATGAGAGCAGAGCAGAAATTGAATGTTTTCTTCATCAATGTATTAGTATATTTCTAGTAATAAGCAAATTTTGGGCTCAAAATTCAGTCCACTTTTGTTATAGGTACACATCTTAGCCCCCTTGCTAAAAGTGCAAGTTCTCTGAGGTCAACAACTATGCCTCAGGCCTATTCTAATGAACAGAACATGAACTGTGATCCATGCTAATTCAAAATACAGCTACACTACTGTATCTGGTATTTCTCACGACTCAATTTCCCCTTCTGTAAATGGGAATAAAGACATGGTGATGACTAAAAGAGGTACTGAAAATGATGTGCGAGTGAAGTTGGCTAGAAATGCTCTTTAGATCTTTCTTTTCAGATGCATCCTTGTTTCCCAGCGGGCCATGACAGCTGATGTCCAGTGACCTCCCACCCTTTTCACACAGTTCATCTCAGGCTATAGCTTCCTTCATTGATGGGTTGGCATGGATGTGTAAATATGCCCTGATGTTGCAGTGATTGAGAGGTTAAGGATTTGTTAGGGACAGAGAGAAGAAAGGGAACAATGTATGTGTTAAGTATCCACTATGTGCCAAATCTTTTTATACATTATCTCATTTAATACTTAGCAAAAGGAAATCTGATTCTATAAATGAGGGAATAGAGGCTCAGAGAGGTTGAGTGTCTTGTCTCTGGTCTCAGAACAAGTAAGTAATGGAGACCTGACTTGAACTTGAAACTAGATCTCAGTTTCTCCATTGGACTTGCTCCTGTCCCACCAAGGCACTACCTCAAAAATGATTCTCTTCCTTGCACTTGCTCCTGGGTACAGGCAGTGAAAGATCAAAGGCATCTTTCTGTATCTTGAAAGTCAACCTGATTCTCTTGCATATAGAAAGATTTAGGTAATTTAGTAATGTTTGAGCATATAGTGTCTCAAGATTAATCACATATCTGCAAATGAATTATTTGAAGTCTTTCTTTTAAAAAGCTACATGCCGGGCCTCCTTGGTGGCACAAGGGGTTAAGTCTCAGCACTATGAAGCTTTTGGCAGCCACTGCAGCACAAGTTTAATCCCTGGCCAGGGAAGTGACCCACATGGTGCAGCAGACCTCTCCTGTCTGGCCCGCTGCTCCCCTCAGCAGTGTATTTCAGTCCATCTGCCTGTTCTGCTTTCCACTCTGTCTCTGGTGAATCCTCTCACCCTCCCCCTAACCCCCTCCTGGCAGCTCTGGCCTACACCCCAGCTCTTATATGCATAAATAAATAAATCTTTAAAAAATAAAAAATAAATAAAAACCTACATGCCACTTGAATTGAAAAACTAACACTGAATTCAAAATGCCCAAGACTAGAAAAAATTTTAATTACCTTAATTTTGAATGAGTTTTAGATAATGAATTAAAGTAGTCATGACCATTCTCCAAGTCTAAATGAAATTTCATGGAATGAGGAGGAAAGTCTAGAAGGGAAAAGGAAATGGACAGAGGATGTTACCCCAGACTTGGGCTTGATGGAGAACTGCACTCCTTGACCTTACACAACTGGCTCCATTGCACAGCCTACATACGGTGGCTGCCCAGTGTAATCTACCTGTGGGCCAATCTCCTGGAACCTTTTTGGAACTACACTTGCCAAGGCCACTCCATTTCAGGTCTGAGGATTCAGATTCTCTAAGGATGATGCCCAAGAACCAGCATCTTAATAAGGACCCCTAGAAGTTTCTGGTTTCTAGGATTTGAGAACAGTTGTAGGAGCTCAATAAAAATTGGAAAATCATGATGATTTAACATATTTATTTATTCCATGGGGATGTAATTTTATTTTTAGAAATTTGGAATTTTTAAAATATTTATCCCACAAATGTGATACAATCCCACTTTCAAAATGGAAGAAATAATACATATATATAAATTCATAAACATAAATTACATATATATATTTATGATATGCTCTCCTTTTTCAGAGTCAGGAATCAACCTTCCTCACCAAGGAGGGAGCAATGAACAATTATTAGATAGATAATTGTATCTTATGGGGGAACAGTGTGTTTTCTAAATTTATAACCCTTAGTATGTTCCTTAGCTAGGAATACACCCTGAGTCAACTACTAATTAATTGCACATTTGGGACACCCTTATTTTTCTTCTATACAATCTCCAAAAAAGGTAATTTTTTGGATAAAATATTTCCTTTTCTTATCCCAATCCTCTTCCCTGGTTAAAGTCAGTCCTTGAACTCACTGCCTTGCCTACTACTCTACTAATTAAAATGTTTGAATGAGAAATAAATATATAAAAAAAGAAAGAACCTAAGAGCAAACAGCTTTTTGTCATTAGGCAAACACCTCTCATCTTTCCCCAGCTTAGTAATCTGTGTCCCTGTGCTTCTGGGGGCTTGCCCCAAGCCTAAGGATTCCCTGAGACTTGAAGGTCAGGAACACAGAACCATGATTCATCAGTCTCAGGGTTTACTGGAGTCTCCCCATTGGGGAGAGCTCTGAGAACCCAATCACCTTGGAAACAACAGCAGGTTTTCTGAATATGCACAGAGGGAATATTTTTTAAGCACTATAAGAAAACAAGCCTGAGTTATCCACAAATGTAAGTCACGATTCAAAACTGTCACTGACTCGGAAGCTTCTCTAGTCAGGAATAGTATCTTCAAGCTGACAAGTCACAAATACTTTTGCTAACCAAACTGGTAGTTGGGGAACAGCTCAAAAATATCCCATCCCTGTATTTTTCATTCTCAAAACAGAAAGGTTTTCACTTATTCACCTAGCCAGGCCACTGTTGATGCAGTTACCACCAGAACAGTGAATATTAGCCATCAAGCTACCCATGTTATTAGTAGAAATTCTGATTCTGGAAAAGGAAGTGTAGAAAATACACTGATAGAAGACATTTTGAACCTTAAAATGGAACAGTTTGCTTTGATGTAAATGGCTATGAGTGTGGAGGGAATGGTTAGGGGAGAATAATTTCTCTTGGATTATCCTAACTAGTATTACAAATTGTCTCGCCTGTTTCATTAGTCTATTTTCTCTATTGGATAATCAGGTGAATGAAATCAGTTTTTTGCTTGTTCGATATATTGAAAAGGACTAAATAACATCGATCCCCTCCTCTGTTATTTCTTTCACAATAGATTTCAATCAAATTTACGGAGCTCCTTCTGTGCCAGGCTCTGTGCCAAGCACCGGAGATATAAAGATGAATGAAAAAAGTCCTGGTTTATTAACGATCTCTTAAGAATTGCAAAGGAGGGGGAAGCAGTGTCTCGCCTGTCGCTACCCCCCTCCCTTCCACGGCTGCTTGGACGGCTGTCGAACCAGCCGTGGGTGTGAGTACTCCACTACTCCGGGTTCTGGGAACACGTTACTCCCTGGCCAGCCCACGAACCTAGCGCCGGGGCTGTCTCGTTTCCAAGAGCCAAACACCCAAGTTCAACTCCGCAGCCACGGTGCGCGCTCCGCCACGCACCGTGCCTGGCTCCTTCCACCTGACGGCCCTCCCGTCGGGGTGCGCCAGACCCCGGCCCGCTTACTTTGCCGCTGTCGCTCACGCCGAGAAGGTGATCCCGCAGCACCTCCATGGGACAGGTCCAGGTGGAGTGGACGAAAGTCCCTCGGAAGATGTGCGCCAGGGGCGGCATCCGGGCGGCACACATGTCAGCGGCCGAGCGCAACGTGGGGTCCGCGCACCGAGAAGGGCACACCGGGCAGAGACGCGCCTGGGTTTCCCGCGGCTGCCGGTGGCTGCGAGCGGACACCGCTCCGGTCTTGTCCTGCCCCCGCTTCCCCGGGCAATCGCCTGCCCCCTGCAGGCCGCGCCCAGGGGCCGGCTCGTTGCCTCCTCGATGCCAATAGGATTTTTCTCCTGGGAGTAAGCTCCGCACTCCAGTGAGGTGTGGTCTCTCTCTCCTCCCCTGCGTTAGTTTTTGATGTGTTAACTCTGAGTTTTCCTAATCTCCGCTCACGTTGCAGTTCCTTTAACCCGTGGTAGCTGAGTCACCCACCCAGGGGGGCGGGAGAGAAAGGAAAGAGCTGGAGAATTCAAGAGTCTGGTACCTTTTATTGGTGACTAAATTTGCGTGTTTCCTGTCCCCCAGCCTCCAACTTTCTTTAGCTGGCACACCTAGAGTTGAGTCTGTCAGCTTTCCCCGCTTGCTAAACTCGTAGGGGCTATTCGTGGCCAAGCCCTGGATCTCTGCAACCCGTAGCACCCACACGGTCTTAACTGGCACAAGGTACAGATGGGTGAAAGGTCAGATAGCATGCTACCAGTTTCACTTTCAGTTTCTGCCGGCTGCAGAATTTGTCATACCTGGTGTGTTGGAAACTGGCATTACAGAATTACTGGAGGCCTCACCGTTGGAGGTTAATTAATTTATTTTTTTAAGATTTATTTATTTATTTATACAAGCACTGGGTACAGTCAGAAGCACGGGAGGGTGAGAGAATTCACCAGAGCCAGAGCGGGGAACAGAACAGGCAGACTGATGAAATACACTGCTGAGGGGAGCAGCGGGCGGCAGGAGAGGTCTTTCTCGCCATGTGGGACCCTCGCTGGCGGCTGGGGATCGAACCGGTGCTGCAGAGGCTGCGGGCAGCTTCGCAGCCCAGCGCTCAACCAATGTACCACCAGGGAGGCCCTGGAGGTTAATTTAAATGCCAAAGTCCCTCTCTTCATCTTGAGGCCAATGTTTTGGCCCTTGTGTACCTTCACACACAATTGTAATGCCAATTTTTATTTTTCTCATACTTAAAATAAACAAATCTCTTCTGTTTACTTCCAACTATATAGGGGAGAAAATTAAGTCCTCAAGTCAGTTCCCTAGGAATGGCAGTGTGGCATGGCTTGTTGGAGAGCATGCTGGATTAGGGATAAGGAGACTGTGCTCAACATCCTGATCATCCTCAGCTGTGAAAATGAAACTAGGACTGGGTGGCTGCTAGGACTTAAGTTAGGTCAGCATTTCTTCCTTCCGCTATACCTGCAAAGTTCTTTACTCAGTTTCCATTCAGGGCCTTTGTCACGCAGTTCCTCCTGCCCCTACTGTCTCCTGTGGACCTTCACATGGCTCACACTTCTCATTGATATCAAATGTACACTTTTCAGAGTAACCTTCCCCCACCACCAACCCATTTACACACCCCAGCCACACAAAGCTTCTATTCCAAGAATGTGTCTTAATTATGCCATTGCATTTGTCATATTCATCCTCATTTTCTTCCCATTTATTTCTGCTTCCCTCCCCCGACACACATGCACACATATAGACACAGTGATGTAAATACCACAAGACCAGTGGTCTGATGCCTAGGAAAGTGCCTGTTGTTCTATATATATATAAACTGAATAAATGAATTAATGGTTTTTCTGGAGATAGAAATATTTATACAATAACCTGGTAAAAATATCTATTTGGGTTCCTACATAATGGATGTGAGTTTCACTGCAGTGCATAAGCAGGCTTTCTCTGAGTTGCTGCTTTTATGGCACGGGGCTACTTTATATCAATGATTCATTCATTCCCGTCTCAGTTTCTTCAACTCCCTGTATCGATATCTGTGGTGAACAATTCATTCCAGTTTATGGAGGACTTTCCATGTTTTAACACTGCAAATCTCAGGACGCAGGAAGCTCTTCAGTCCCAGATATACAGAAGTGGTTGGCCACTTACCAAGGACTTGGGATAGGAAGCCCTAACACTGACAGCATTGTAACTGCCTCATGGAGACGCTAGCACTTTCTCCCTCTCATTTTCTCCTGATTCTGCAGATCAAATCCCTCCTTGCAGTTCCAACAGCCAGCACACTGAAAACATCCTCTTGACCTGGGCTTGTATACACACAAACTTCAGAAAGAAAGATGAAGGAAATACCTGACTTTTAAAAAGATGAGTCAATTAAGTGTTTCTAAAAGATGTGTTCATTTATTTAATGAAAGCAATCTAAATTTCCAACGATTGAGAATTAGAATGCATCTACTAGTTTAGTGAATTAGAATGTATCTACTCAGTAGAATACTTTACAAGTATTAAAAACAATGTGGAAATATGTAACCACTGAGACATATAATAAAATTTTAGGTTTTTTAAAGTGCATTTATACTATGGTTAAAATCATGAAAAGTCTATAGGTTTATGAGCTAGAATTGAAAAAGTATACCAAACAGGGGTATGACTCTACTGACAGAATGGGATTGTTAGGGAATTTGGTTTATGTGGTTTATGACATGAGTAATCACTAGATAGCTTTAAACAAAGCTAATCTTCTTAAAGAAGAAAGGGTCATGGGCCCCCGGGTGACATGGTATTAGCACTCCCCAGGTAAGAGCTCTTTGGAGCAGTGCACAGTTCTGCTGTGCCAAGTTGCATAAATGCATTCACTTCAGTCACCCATGAGGAACTCCTAGATTTCCAATTGTTTTCATCTATTCTCCACCCTCAGACTTGGTGACTCCTTTAAATTGCTGGCTCTCCTGCAATTTTGTTTCCCATCCTGGTATGCCCAGGGAAATGTTCTGAAGGCTACTGAGGTCTAGAGGAAGAAAGGTGTGCTGAGCTTTTATATTCACCTTTGAAACATAGCCCAAGCACATCACAAGGCAGTTTATGATTAATATAGTTACTCTGACTGGGGTAAAGTATGCAACAAATGGTGTTTATGTGCCTCCAAATTCTCAAGGAAATAACAGCTCTTATTCTTCAGCTCTTTCCATAGCCTTTGTTTAAGTTCATGCAATATTAGAACTGCAAAAGTCTTAGAGATATTATTCCATGTGCATTTCATTGCTATTCTCTGGTAGCCCTACCCCCCACCCTCCCACCCCCCTACCCCCCAACCCCCTTCAGTAAAGGTGCATTTCAATCCTTCCCAAGTCACTTCTCCAAAGGAAATCCAGCAATGGTACGCACTACTGTTTTGAGTGCCCTACTGTTCACATGTAACCTCCAGAAGAAAAGAGATTCTCCTTAGTAGAGATGCTTGCGGGGCCCCACAGGATTCTTCTGGCTCTCTTCCCTTCAGTCTCCCATATCCTGTGTGTTTGCTTTGCGCATGATTTTCTCTCTGCCTATGGTGCCTTCTGTCATTACTCTGCTTACCTCATGTTACAATCCACTCTCCCCTGGCTAAATCCTTCAGTTTAATTGCCCACTCCTACTCCCATCCATGAAATCTTTACACAGCCTCTTTCTCTTAAGAGCTCCTTCTGAGTATGTGGGATGCTTAATTGTTCCTTTATTAGTCAATTTCACCCAAGAGGTTGTGGTCTTCTTAAAGATCATGTCCTTTTCCCTTGTCTTCCTTTCACACAGAGATTGCCTGATAGGAGGTGCTTAACAGCCTGATATGAATGCTAAATTTCAAGAGATGGCTCTATTGACTGTATTTCAGTGATAAAAATAAGAGTGCTACAAGCTAATGGTGAGCAATTCATTGGAAGTAAAACTGAAAACAGAGCTTTAGTCTACTTATTTTGTTTTCCAGCACTTAACTATGAAATGTTTCAAAGACACTGAGAAATCGGAAAGTTTCATTTCTTAAGATCACATTGCTCCCTACTGTAGATGGAGTCAAATTGTCTCAAAACTCCCCAACTACTGGGCGGGACCTCTCATTGACAGAGGTGGGACCTCTCATTGCAAAGAATGGGACCATTAATAGCATGATCAGTTTTGCCATTTCCGTCACCTTGTTAGTATGATTGCACCTGCAACTAGTCAATCCTTCCTGCTAGAGAGAGAATTTAAATATATAAAAAGATTTTCCCTTCTATTATCTCATTTTGAGTCTCACAACAACCCTATAAGGTAGGAGTATTTAACCATTCCACAGAGGGGGCTCCTGAGGTCCAGAGGGTTGGCTTGCCTATCCAGTTAGTAGAAGATGGACCTGAGTGGTGAATCCAGTTGTTCTCACACACCGTGATGTGCATCTCAGCACAGCAACTTCAAAGAATTTTCCATTCAATATTGCCATGACTCACTTGGTCACTGCATTGTGGGTTGTCATCTACAATTTTCTCATTGTACATGGTTTTCCACAGTTGCTAGTGACACACAGGTCTACTATCAAAGTGAAACCAAAGTGAGAATAACAGATCTAGGGGAGAGAACAATCCAATCAGCATAGGTCAGGAAAATGAACCAGTGAGAACAACTCTTGTTTTCACCAGGCAGAGCGTGAAGGACAGGCAGGTTACATGAGAAGCCACTTTCCTCTCCTATCCAGGAGAGAAGTTGTCATTGCACAGTGAAATAAATGCCAGCCTATTTTATTTATTCTTTTCGTGTAGCTAAATCCATCAGTTTCCATGGTGCCCCATGTTCACCATGGAAACTCTGACAAGCTCGTTATGCTTTAAGAAAAAAAAAAAAGGCACACCAAAAATCCGAGATGGGATAAATGCATTCCTTTTAAAAATGTGTTCTTCTGAGTGGGATGTCTTGATGGACAGAAAAGCATAATGATCTCAATTTTCCAGTTTTTAAGTGAGAACACATGTTTGCATACCCATCAAAGAAACACCGTTGGCCCTCACGCCCACACTACTTGATCTGTGTAGCAGTAGTTATGTCTGCTAGTATTTCACTTCTGCGTGTACTGGCAACAGAGATATGGCTCAATTCTTGTTTAGCTGATTTTTATGAGAATACAGGGCTAGTCCCTATGTATTTTTTGCTGTTTATTCATTCAGCAAATATTTATTGGGAATTGATATTATGCTAGACACCATGCTAAACACAGTGGTTATGACAATTTATGAAACATGTTGCTGTGCCCATATGCAACTAACACTACTCATCTTTCCATCACCTCTAGTAGCAGGAATGAACAGTTTTCATAGGGTTACCACAAGAATTCCTTAGCATGACTGGCAAACAGTGTATTATCGCTATGCTACATATCAAATTTTAAATGCTAGGAATACAGTTAAAAGTACTAAGACTGAATTTGAAATGACACATTGATAACAATGCAGATGTATACAATTTTCTTAACATTATTTGTTTTATAAAAGTCTGTTATTTCTAAGTAGCAATTTTATTACTTTTGCAAAATTGATACATAGTTTTGTTTAAAAAATTTAACTGTTAAAAAATATACCTATCTCATTATCCAGATATATTATCATCACTAGCACCTTGAGGTTTTCTTAGAAAAGTCAACATATGGAAAAGACTAAGCTAATAGATAGCCTAGAGGCTTGGAGAAGGGAAAAATAAGCTAAAGAAAAGCTACCTCTATGTTATAGAATAGCAATCAAATTTGGGGATATATGGGAGGAAGTCATAGATTTTTTTTCTGAAGTTTAATGAAGAAAGAAAAATTTCAAGACATCAGGGTTGAGTTTCCTTTGAGTTAGGCTTTATACCAGGAAAATGCAGCATTTTTCTTTTTTTCCTGGTTAGGAAGCTTTCAGTATCATGGGAGTAGCTGGCTACATCATCTACTCATACTGTTTTCCTTAGAATCAGGTGGTGTCTTAGCAGAGATTAGCTGATGCCACTCCCTACCATGATGACAAGCTCAAAGCAAATACTCTAGACTGGTTTTACTTTGTCTACATGTCTGCCCTGACATGTATTATAAAGATCTGGCATTTTCTATCAAGTGATAAGCATAAGAGTCAGTATCTATATGTCACTATTCCTGCTCAGCCACTAGTTAGTGATTGTTTGGCAGTCATTCCAATTCTTTTCACTTCAGTTTCTTCATCTGCAAAATGAGAGGTTACATATTAACACTGGTTCTATCCATCTTTACTCTCAATAACTCATTTTCTTATTTTTCCCACTAAGTCCTAACTTTTGAAACATTTTGTCCATCAAGAAGACAAGATAGATATTCAATAGAAATAGTTATTGAATGGATTACTTCCCAGCTTTCCCCTAAAGACCAAATTAATAACCAATTAGAATTTCTGAGTAACATGAAATGTCGGTATAATGTTGAATTAACATAATTACTATAATTATAAATTAACATAATTTAAACCAAAAGCAGAGCTAACATTTTATGCAATCTATCTCTAGCTGGACAAATTCTGTTAGGCTTTATGAAATGTTAGAAATAGTTTAAATTTTGAATGTGTTGAAAAATCCTAAGCATTCTGGGACTCTAGGTTGATAAAAACCGAAGTAGGACAATAAATCTACATGAAGTCACATGTTTGTGGGAACTAGTTGTTAATTTCTCAGTCATGAACTAGAAGAATTTAGACATGTGCCACATGAACAACTGAAACCTAGAGGATGAAATGGATCCTATTTAGGTGCTAATTCTTAAGATCATGGAGAAGGATTGGTTTTCCTCCAGGATATCAATGCACAGCTCAAGTGGCTTGAGCTGATAGTTGTTCCAAAGTTGAGAAGATGCTCAGCCCAGCTGATGACATGATAGCCTCTATGCTGAGGTCAATCCCATGCATGTAAAGTTCATGCTCCTAGAAGCCATGCACATTTGAGCTCTATCTTAGCAGAAGGCAAATAATTTCATCTTAGTATCCTAGTAGGTAAATAGTATCAGTAGAGAAATTACAATTAGTACCCCTTTGAAGAGGTGTACATTTCCTATGGATATTAAAGATTAACTGAAACTCAAGATAAATGACAAAATATGTTTTTGCAATCCAGTCAAGAAATGGGCAGAAGAACTTAAAAGACATTTCTCCAAAGAGGAAATGCAAATGGCCAACGGACATATGAAAAAAATGTTCAACATCCCTTTTATTCAGGGAAATGCAAATTAAAACCACATTGAAAAACAAAACAAAACAAAAAAATCCACACTGAGATAAGATACCACCTTATACCAGTAAGAATGGCACATATCAAAAAAACAAGTAACAACAAATGTTGGCCAGGGTGTGGTGAAAAAGGAACTCTCCTACATTGCTGGTGGGAGTGCAAACTGGTCCAACCATTATGGAAAGCTGTCTGAAGGTTCCTCAGTCTACAAAAATGGAGCTACCATATGACCCAGCAATTCCACTATTAGGGATCTACCCAAAGGACACAAAAACATGGATTCAAAAGAACACCTGTACCACTATGTTTATTGCAACACCATTTACAATAGGCAAAACCTGGAAAAAACCCAAATGCCAAAAAAATAGATGACTGGATCAAGAAGAGGTGGCATATATACACAATGGAATATTATTCAGCAATCAAAAAAGATAAACTCATGCCATTTGCAGCAACGTGGATGGAACTAGAAGGAATTATGCTCAGTGAAATAAGCCAAAAGGAAAAAGAAAAATATTGATGGTTTCACTTATAGCAGGAATATAGGAGACTGAGGTGATGGTGCACGGATGCACTGGTGAAGGAAACTCTATGGGGACTACACCTGAGGGGGTGGGGAGAAGCAAATATTGTTTAATAATGAACAATGATATAAAAAAATAAAAAATATATTAAAAAACAAAACAAAAAATGACAAAATATGTTTTTAAAGAAAAAATTCTGAGAAATTCTTATAGTATTATTTGAATATATAAAATTACACTTATTTAGAAAATTATAAGTGAATGTAAAAAATTCCTTCTCTGCACTTTTCTAAAAGTGATAATTTTTAATACTATGTATAAACTAAGGAACCTATCACTATTTTGTATAAATAAAGGAACTTTCCAAAGGAGGTGCAAAAGCCACTAATTATATTTGTGATAAAAATCTCGCTCCTATGGAATGGGAAAAGACACTTAAAAGATGCAATCTTTGTTGTGCTTTTTATACATTTGGTGTGTGTTTTTCAGAATTACTTGTGCAATGATATGTATTGATAATAGGGGCTCAGTAAATATTAGATAAATTAATGTGACATAATCTACATTAAAACACAAATGTAGACACCTATTTCTCTTCCCTGGAACATTAAAATTACCATAATGTATATAATACTATAATATGCATGGCTGGAAAACACTAAATGCTCAGTTAATGTTAATTCATTTCTATTCTAACACTTTTCATTTCCACCCCCAAGACATTCCCTTCAGTGTTTCGCGCCCTCTAGGAACCTGATGTAGTAGGGCTAATACGAGCTTTGGAATTACACCAATCTGAGATCAAATCTCAACTTCACTACAAACCAGCCTCTCTGAGGTCCAGTTGCTGCAGTTTTCTTTAAATGTCTCCCAGGGGTGTTGTGAGATTGGATGATGCCTTACACATAATCTGTTACATAGCAGGTCCTCTGTTGACTCTCATTACCTGGAAGTTTGAAGGAAGACACCTGGAACTGTTACAATATTTTTTAAAAGTGCAACCAATGTTGAGTATTTTGAAACTTATCTGCCTGGATTTGAACAGGATGCATCTATTATGCAGCCTAAGTTTACAGCTGCTCCATTGGCAGCCATGTCATGTTATTAATGCATAGTGTACGCAAATCTTTTCTAATGTGCTATTAATAAAATTCTATACAAATGTAATTAACTTCCTAAACCTAAATTTAAGGGTCTACATTATCTTTACTGATGATCATCTTGTTTGTTTTCAATCCAATGAGTCTGTTATTTCTCAAAGTCATATGCCATTCATAGATGTATATACCAAACAAATCAATGAGTGAAAAACTACAAATAGGACAGGGCTCAAGACAGAGCCCAATGGAACATTCCTAAAATCTCACTCCAGCTTGGTCTTGACCAATTTTGTGGAGACATTTTGATATGGGTGCATTAATCATTTCTGAATTGTCCACATTACACATCATTTACCTATTTCTACACACTCTCCTTATGACGATACACTCATATACGTGCCATCACTTAAATCTCACTTTTTAAAAATAAAAATACAAATACACATTCCCAGTTTCACTATTATTCTCTATTAGAATTAAGTGAAACAATATAGATATAATTCTTAGCATGGTAGTTGGAATCTAAAAAAGTACACAAATGTTATTGCCATTTTAATTATTTGATCATGTAATTTCTTTCATTGATTGAAACTGAAAACATAAAGAAAAAAAAGTAGTCCATGATGTCCAGAACCACACCTTATTTCTTTATCAGGTAAGAATGTATTTACTCAAAGAGAATTTAAAATGGGTTGATTATACCCATATTATTGTGGAAACTGACGTAGGAGAAAAACAAAATGAATAGAGCAGGAAATCTATATTTAGCTGATATTATCTTCCATAAACTGTAGAATCTTGTATTTCCCAGGAAGTATTGCTCAACAAGGAAATAATCAACAGAGAAAAACAAAGTGCATTTCATTGGCAGATACAATAACTACCTTCTTTGCTGGTGCCACAGTATATGCAAAGAAGTCTGATTGACTGGGAGTTCTTAGCTGTGTAGCAGTAGCAACAGAATTACTACTAGGCAGAATTGTTAAGCAGAAGCTCCTCTACTTCTTGATATATCTCAAATATTTATTCAGTTCTATGTACTCTTTTGTAGCAAACTTCTTTCCCAATAGATTTTGTGGCAGAATTTATGCATCCCTATAAACCCATAACAGCAACCAAGTGCCTTCCTAGAACACAGTATTTTTCACAGAATGTCTCCAAATAATGAGTTTGGGTCTCACAGATCAGACATAGTACGTTGCACTTCACGATGAAGGATTTGAGATGAGCAAACATTATTTACTACAATCAATATCACAACACTGTTTTTGTAAGATCTCAGATATTTGACAATTAGTTCAATTTTCTTTTCATCACCTGATTTATTCTTTTATTAGAGCAAAGTATTTCAGCCAAAAACATGTCTGTCCATATTTGGGCATATATTAATGGTTTCCACTAGAGAGACAGGGAGTAAAGAGACAATTGGATAGGTTTTTATATAATAAGGGAGAAACACAGAGATTTCAATATGTAACTCAAAGGACCAGATTATTAAACATTGAGTGAAACTTGATGACAATGCATTTCTGTGTTTGCTCAGATTCCAGTATAATGGGTTTGGGGACTGAGTTCAGACCTCATGGCCAGCCCCCAAGGTTTATAGCTTGAACTTTGCATGAAATGCAAAGTATTTACTTTGCATTTATAGCTTGAACTTTGTATTTATAGCTTGAACTTTGCACGTATACAGACTGACTATTTTGGACCCATTCATAGAGTGAGGGCAGTGTTTTATTATAATGGACTTTTTAGCACTATTTTGGGAGAATATTTTTAGAAAGCTAGTCAGTATAAGAAGAAACAAAGGTGCTTTCCTAATTTTCCTTAAATTTTAACTATGGAAAATCAAGATGATGAAAGTCCATGGTGTTTAAAAACAAATATGCAGGGCATAATTTCCATATAGGCTAGGATCACCTGGCTAATCTAAAAGCATACAAGCGTTCTCAATTTGGCATTCCCAAAGAGCAATGTTCATGCACAGAAGGAAAATCCAAGTAGCATCCAAAGTATACATCTTGCTAATTTTTTTTAAAGATTTATTTATTTATACAAGAACCGGGGTACAGTCCAGATGTGCAGGAGGGTGAGAGGATTTACCAGAGACAGAGTGTAGAACAGAACAGACAGACTGACGAAATACACTGCTGAGGGGAGCAGCATGCATGACAGGAGAGGTCTGCAGCGCCATGTGGGACCCTCACCCGGCTGGCCGGGATAGAACCGGCGCTGCAGAGGCAGCGGACAGCTTCACAGCATGGCGCTCAACTGCCTGCGCCACCAGGGGAGGCCCAACATCTTGCTAATTTTTAAAACAGAAAAGAATTGGGTGAAATAGCTGATATGCTGGAATCTGCAAATTAATAGATAGCATAGATTGAGGCCAGAAAAGCAAAAGCTCAGAGACACATCCTAAGCAAAAATTGTTTCTTGTTTTCAGAAAAGAATAGTTCTCCTGAAATTGATGATTGCATAAGGGGTATTTAGGGCCTGGTTTTCTTCCTCTGTTATAATTTGTTTTTGAAAATTAAGTCCCCCTGCACCAGGCCTTCGTGGTGGTGCAGGGGTTAAAGTCTCAGCACTGTACAGCCCCTGTAGCATAAGTTCAATCCCTGGCCAGGGAGCTTACCCACATGGCACAACAGACCTCTCCTGTCTCACCCACTGCCCCCTCAGCAGTGTATTTCAATAGATCTTCTTGTTTTCCTCCCCACTCTGTCTCTGGTGAATCCTCTCACCCTCCACACTTCTGGCCTATACCCCAGCACTTGTATGCATAAATAAATTAAAAACGAATCTTTAAAAAAAAAAAAGTTTGGACCCATCTCATAGTCAGGTGCAGAGCTGCCTGGTAAGCAAGAATCACAAAGCTGGACAACTAGTTCAGGGACAGGGATATTGATCTGATTGTGGATAGGGTGATGAGAGGTGAAGAAACTTCAGGAACTGTAACTAGTGGGTTCAGAAGAACTTTCAATGGCAAGGGAGTCACTTGGTATGTTGACCACTGGATCTTATGGGACATTTTTGGAGTACTAGTCATGATACCAATCTGTATCCTCTTGATTGATTTGGAGATCTTCAGAGTGATATACCAATAATAAAAATATGCCAAGATTATTGCATACATCATCTACTGTCAAGGTGGGCAAAGAAGAAGAGGTACCAAACATGTTCTTTCCCCTTAGACAGTGTAACACTGTCTATGACAGCAATTCTTCATTTCCACCTCACTTACTAGGGGCTCATTGCTTTTTCCATGCTTCTAGTAGCTGTCCTATTATATGTTCACACTGTCTCTCAGGTCCTTACTAGGGTATTATATCTTGCATTGTAGGAGATGCCTTTCATGTTGGTAAACTCTTCTATATCCAAATTTATCTTCCACCCATCTTGGTCGGCACCCTCAGAATCCAAATCAATGTACATCCTCCCAGTTGGCGAGTGTTAAAAGTGGATGACAGTTTGTGAGGAGAGATGGGGAGATCCTGAAGAGAGTGCAGAAATGAGGCCAGTGCCTTAGATTTGAGTAAGGAAGGAAGGGTGTGCATGTTTCAAGCCCTTAACAGAGAGGAGGATTGGGCCAGTTGTGCAGGCTTAGTGGGTTCAGACTAATACGGAGATTCAATATTCAAGGTGGGGGGGAAACACAAAACACAGAGGTACCCACTTTTCCTAATCTTGACACAGCAGACCTGCCTCAGCTACTCTGGGTTTTGGCTCAGATATTCAAATCTCTCCCCTCCCAGTTTAAGAGATAAGAGTTTCTTTTGTATGTTTCTAGCGAGGAGGCCCTCTGGTCTTCACATTTAGCATTTAATTACTATTGATTACTATTGATAAATCTCAGCTTTTTGTTACCTTCTCCCTGAGAGAAAGGTTTAAGAACAGCCAGGCAATTCACTGTCCTCATGGTCACTATTTACCTCTTATTTCTCAAACACCTGATACTTGGTACTGGCTCGACAATCCCTTTCCACTGCTGCACACTCAGGTCTTGATAGGTGAAAGTATTAACAATGGTATGGCAGCCTTCGTTATGTATTTTCTACCTACCAACAACAGCATCCTCACAGGCAGCCTGCAGATAGTGCTCAGCACCAAAATCCCATCCAACTGTGCATTCTCAGACCAATCGTAATTCCTACTATCGTAGGTTGAAATCACTGGACCCAGATCTCAGACCCTGAGAAGGAGCTTGGGGTGTACTATTGGGACCAACACCTATGGCAGAATAGGGAAGGAAGCAGGACTGGGTACACACATAGAGAAGGTTGAATTCCCATGATCCATGGGCAGTGCTGGTGCCGAGACGGTTTCTCAGCAGATATGAGCTGGGGCCAAGGGACCAGGTCTTCATACCACCCACAGAATAAATCATTAGATGAGGCCTTCCCCAGAAGAGTCTTGACCTGAAGGGAAGTTTTCTTCCAACTCAGCAGAAGGCTGACAGCTAAGTGCTATGTTTTGACAATTGGGGAAATCAACCTTCATTCTGAAGGGGGAGCAGGGTGGCATATCACAGAATCCACCATATGCAGGGATTCTTATTTAATATTAATAAAAACATGCTGCAGCTTTTATTATTGCCTCGTTACTCATAAGGAAAGTGAAGCCCAGAAGTGTTAAGTAACAGTCATCTCAAGGACACACAGCTTAGAAAGTCATACGTCTCTGAAATGACTACTTAATTCTCTGTTTTAACACAAAAGCAGCCACAGATGATACTTAAATGAATGAGGGTGGCTGTGGGCCAATAAAACTTCATTTACGAAAAGTGGTGGTGGGCTGGTTCTAACTCTTAGGCCATAGTTTTTTTATTTCTAGCTTAGAGGATGCCACTAGGGGTAGGCCTTGAAGGATGAGTAACAGAGGAAGGGCATTGCTATAAAGAGAAAATGCACGGCAAGGGGAGCGAGGGACCCAATGGAGCATCGAGGAGGATTATTGGGGCTTGGGTGATGGGCATGGTGTAAAAACATACATTTGTAGGGATTTGAACCTATAACCCCTAAAGCAAATACAATGATGCCATACAATGATATAAATCAACTTTACCTCAGTAAATGTAATTGGAGAAACAAAGGAAGGGGGATAGAATGTTCCAGTGTCTTAAAAAAAAAAAAAAAAAAACCAGCAAGTAGGTAGTTTTACAAAGCCAGGAGTGCAGAGGGATGCAGGATGCAGCTTAAGACCACAGTTATCAGTGGGGATGGGAGGTGGGAAGGTTGACAGCTAAAAAAACTGGAAATTTGAGTGTTTGCTCAGGTATTTTTACCCATCTGGAACATTTCCCCCATACCATTTGCCTAATTAAGACCTGCTTGCCCTTCATAACTCAGTACAAACAGGAACCACGTTCACAGCAAAGCATAGACCGATTCTCTCCTCAGGCTCAGGCTGGATGGGGCACCTGCCATGCTATTCCCATCACTCTCCAGGAAACTTCATCCTATAAAACTAAATCTAGTCATCTGCTCACATTTATGTCTGTCTCATCATATCAGTGGTTTTCAACTTCAGCTAGAAGTTGAAAGCAGCACTCAGGTACTCATATATTAAGTTCTCCCACTGATTCTAAACTATAGCTAGAGTTGAGAATCACCACACTAAACAGTTTCCCCAGGGCAAATATCCTTTCTAACTTGCCTTTTATCTCTATCAAGAAGCACATAGTCACATCGTAGATATGTAAGTAAAGATACTATATTAGAGAATGAATGGAAACTCAAGAATTTAGACTCAACATATAGACACAATTTAAGAAACACTGTTATCAGCAATAGCCTGTGTTATATGGTGGTAGGTTTGGAAGACTCAGTGTTTAAAATAAATTATACTGTCCCATTCATTACTCACAATTTAGGTCATAAGTCACCTCTGAAAAATTCCTTCTTCTTTTTTTTTTTTTAAAGCCTTTCATTTTTTTTAAATTTAGATTTATTTATTTATACAAGCACTGGGTACAGTCAGAAGCGCAGGAGGGTGAGAGAATTCACCAGAGCCAGAGCGGAGAGCAGAACAGGCAGACTGGTGAAGTACACTGCTGAGGGGAGCAGCTGGCACAGCAGGAGAGATCTGCGCACCATGTGGGACCCTCCCACAGTGTCTGGGGATCGAACTGGTGCTGCGGAGGCTGTGGGCAGCTTCGCAGCCCAGCACTCAACTGCTGCGCCACCGGGAGGCCCTGAAAATCTCTTCTTGCCCCTCCCAACAGAATTGTGTTCTATCTCGATATTATCACCATGCCTTACACACCCTTGGATCATTGGGTATATTATGCAGCACATGAGTTGCTTAAGTGGAGGCCACTTCTATTGTACTGTGGGTTCTTATGGGCAAGGAACACGTGCGATTCATCTCTGTGCCCTGTGGGTTACACCCAGTGCCTGTCTCATAGGTGCTCAAGAAATGTAGAATGAAAAATTAGATTGAAATGAAAGTAGATTGCTACTTTCTCCTAAATTATCCGCTCACCAGCATCTCCAGGTCTTAGTGTCAGCCTCTCCCCACAGCTGTTTTTCCCTCACGTACCTGATGATGACTGTTTTGTGTTTTACAAAGCCAATATAGTTGAAGTGGCAGAATAAAAATCTACTGAAAAAAGCTGGCACAAGAGTCACCAACCAGTTCTAGGAAAATTGCGGAAATGGAGAGGCCCATCATGGTCCTCTCTGTACCCTACAGCCTCCCTTCAGGGCTCTACTTGGACCCATTTCGCCCTACCAGTGTCTCTTTCTCAAAAAAGCATCCCTTCCCCACCCAACCCCAACTCAAAATTCCCTTTCCTTATCTGGTTCATATCAACTGGGTGGAAGGAGAAAAATAAGGTGCACTTAATTGTGCAAAAATTATAGACTGAGAGTTAGTAAAAGAAAATACAAATTTTCACTCTGCCTTTAACCAGCTCTGTAGGTCTCAGCTTCTTTTTATATAGAAGTTCTTAATATTCATTTTCTATAAGTCAACAATTAGACCTTACTAGAAATTTATAAGTGCACTAAGTTATAAATATTCGATATGTTTCAACCTCCTGGGAGTATTTGTTGCTTTTTTTTTTTTTTTAGATTTATTTTATTTATTTATACAAGCACTGGGTACAGTCAGAAGTGTGGGAGGGTAAGAGAATTCACCAGAGCCAGAGCAGGGAGCAGATCAGGCAGACTGACGAAGTACACTGCTAAGGGGAGCAGTGGACGGCAGGAGAGGTCTGCGCGCCATGTGGGACCCTCACCAGGTGGCTGGGGATCGAACCCGCGATGCGGAGGCTGGGGGCAGCTTCACAACCCAGCGCTCAACCACTGTGCCACCAGGGAGGCCGAGTATTTGTTTTTTAAAAATAGTTCTTATCTACATAAATAATAAATGGCATTGAATTGATATCTATATGGGATTTGTACCCCTCAAGACCTCTCCCAAACACACACACACACACACACACACATTGTTCACTCCTTTTTGGGTTTATTTTAACACCACCACCTTTATTCTCTCAATAATAAATAAAAGTAAACTTCTTAGGATATTATGTCAGAAAGATAACCATTTCCTAATGTGAATGTAGTATTAGCATAAGGTGTTCTATGTCTATGTATTTGGGGATTTGTTGTTTATATTTCTCTTAGTGCTGCTCAATGCAGTGTACTGTGGGAGCCCCCATGGGTCAGAAGAAATATTTCCAGTGTCATCTAACAATGTCCAGCAGGCACAAGTCATTTCCAGGGAAGGGTATTTTCAGGAAAGGAAATACTCTGGCTCAATAATTTGCCTTTTCCATCTTGTTGGTAACCAGATTCCTAGAACCAGGCTGATAGAGGATGGGCCTTTAACTCTTCAATGTATTCTACTAATCCCTTCTCTACTCTACTCTCATGTTTACCAAAGCAAACTTCTGATTACCATTTAATTTCTCATATAAAATTTACTAGCACAGATTCTTTCTGGCAGTTAGAATTTCTTATGTCAAATATTCTACCATTTTGGTTCTTACATGGAGTCTGTTAGGAATTAGGTAAGCATGAATTTGTCCCCCATCTGGGAAACTCTCAGACTCTAGAAAATTCATATCTGTGGAGCTATAAGACTGAAGACTAGAGTATGGGATGTGAAAAATGCATTCAGTTATGCCATGAGTCCTGAGTGGTCCCAACTAGTCATCTTCCTTCAGTGACTCCCTGACTTCATCCAATATGCCAACATCCAATCTGGTCTGGAAGCACAGGGGTAGGGAAGAGGCCCAAGATTCTGGAGGTAGAGCAGGAGAACAGCCCAGTGGCATGGCCAGCAGGCCAGCAGGAGCAGAGCAGTCCGTGGAGACTCCAGTTGTGCCTTGCTTACTCCCTGGTTTACTCACAAAGAGGCTGCTAGCCTAGTCTGTTGAAACCTTTAATAATTTTTTAATCAAAAGAAAGCAAACATTGGAGTAATTTCATTTCATTCCTCATTGCCAGGCGAGCATATAATTAGACACCTTACAAGGAACTCCAAAAAGAACATATGTAATCCGAGAGGTGTATTTGTATTTTTTGATTGTACTGTTGTTCACTATTTTATTTTTATTAGCATGTATTACTTGCTAAAAATAATCTAGGTGCTAGGCTGCTTGAGGCTGAAGCACTGCTTATATAAAGATGCTGGCTGTCAGCTGGTCTCACAGGACTCCTATGGGGATTTAGAGCTGGCTTGAAATTTGGTTAAAAAAAAAACTCCTACAAGAAGTTGCCAAAATCCTAATGCAAATAATTAATCCACTCTCATTATGTTAACATTATATTCTTATTATATGACACATACACACACATCAGCATTGGAAAGTGAATAATACCATCTATCTTCTATTCTTATAATGAAGGTAATAGATACAAAAATATGTAGCACATAAATGTTACAAAATGATAATCATTATTTTAAATTTATTATTATTGCTAATACAATTAACAAAGAGGCTGTCAATGTAAAGCAAATTTTTCAGAATGGTAAGAAAGCCATCCAACATCCTCCCACCCTACCACTTCCTACCACTCAGTATTTTAACCTCTTACTTTAGAGATCACAGAATGATGAATGCACACATTTGCCGCTCAGTTATAGACATTGCTTTATTAATACCTCAAGGACTATATGGTGGTAACAGGCAGGTAAAGTAGCAGCCATGTAATTCTAATTATTTCTTTACTTGCATTTAAACATCTTCAATATCTTCTTCTGAGTTGAAATTATTTTCCATTTATCACAAACTCCTTCTTGTAAGGATGTTGGTAACTAGTAGCGGAATCCAGTAAACCACTTACTTAAAAAAAAAAAAAAAAAGATGTGGAAGTCTTTGACTCAAGTGAAAACCATCCAACAAAATAGTTGATAGGATTGAGATAGAATTCAAAGTCCTCCCTAATGAATGGATTATAGTCTCATGGAGAAGTGACTTCCCAAGCCATCCATTGACAGTGAAAACACCTTATTTTTGCATAGAATAGGAACAACAGAGCTTACACGATCCAGTTTCATATATTATTTCATCCGATCCTTAAAATGATGATGTAAGAAGATAACCTGAGAGAATGTTCAAGGATTAACCTAAAAGAAAAGAACTACTAAACCTACAGACATACTGTAGATTCTCCCAGGGAAGATATACATCCATATCTTTTTTTGTTCTTCATTTCAGAAGGTATTTATTTTCTCACAAGTGAAATAAATTTAAAAATTGGTTTTGACTCAACCAGGTTCACATGCTAATTTTTTTTAAAAATGGATATAATTTCTCCTCCAAGTTAAAAAGCACATTAAATATAAAAAAGTGTAAAGTAGTTTTATACAGATCAGGCTAGTTTCTCACACCACATATAACAATGAATTCAAAATAGATTGAAGACTTGGAAGTGAGACCTGAAGCCATAAAATACTTAGAAGAAAACACAGACAAAACACTCCATGACATTAGCTTCAGTGATGTATTTGGAGACTTGACTCCAATGGCAAGGAAACAAAAGTAAAAATAAACAAATGAGATTACATCAAACTAGAAAAATCTCTGCACAGCAAAAGAACCTATCATTAAAATGAAAACACATCCTACCAAATGGGAGAAAATATCTGCATATCATTCATTCGACAAGATACTAATATCCAAGATCTACAAAGAACTCACACAACTCAACAAAAAGAAAACAAAGAACCCAATCAAAAACTGCGGAAAAGCTAAATAGACAATTTTTCAAGAAGACATACAGATGGCCGCCAGACATATAAAAAAAAGTTCAACATCACTTATCATCAGGGAAATGCAAATCAAAACCACAATGAGATGCCATCTCACTCCAGTAAAAATGGCTTATATCAAAACAACCACATACAGCATATATTGACAAAGGTGTAGAAAAAAAGGAACACTCCTACATTGTTGGTGGGTAATCCAGCCCCTATGGTAAACAATATGAAAATTCATCATAATATTAAAAATAAATCTATCCTGTGATCCAACAATTCTACTCCTTGGTATTTTTCCAAACAATGCAAAACAGTAATTTGAAGAGATATATTGTAGCACTTTTGTAATAGCCAAGCTATGGAAACAACTTATTTATACTTTTCCTCAAAGTAACCATTGAAGATCAGGACTTTGGGCAGGATGAGGACAAAGCTAGAAGTTATTAGGGTTTTGGAAACATAAAAATAGAGTCAATTCAATCACAGAAGCCACAGAAACCAAAGTGCTCTGAATTTATAACATTACCCCTCTCTAAAATATCTCACCTACCTTCACTTCAAGCTGCCTTCATGTTCGTAATTCTGCCACTGATATTAAATCTTGTTGGATGTGCTGATAAACATCTACATCACTGTACAAACTTATTCTTTTAATATTTTGATAACACTGTGTCATATGATTGGTCTCCTTTGTCATTAAAAGTAGCTTCCTTTATGCACATAAAAATATTATTTTAAAAAGAAGTCCTTAGGCTTCTTATGGATGGCAAAAGGGTACGAAACTATTAAGAATATACAAGAAATCACTTATATATGAGAAATCACCACCATATATATATATATGGTGAAATATATGAGAAATCACCACCATATATATACAAGAAATCACCACTTAACAGGCAAAACCCTAATTGGTAAATGCTATTTCCACTCCCATGCAATTGACAGAACTTAGCCACACAGTCACATGTCATCAGAAAGAAGACTGATAAATGCAGTCTTTAAGTCACAGGTATCGAAGAAGAGTCTTGCGAGTCCTCTCAAATTATCCCAGTTTTAAACACAAATAGCAGATCACACTAAAAATAGTTTTCATTTGTTCTAAAGGAGGTAATGGCTATTTTGTTATATTGTAGGTGTAAAAGCCTGTTTGTCCATAGTTTACAAGACTGATTATCAGAATCAACTGAGAGCTTTAAAATATGAATTTCTTCTGGCTCCCATGCCCTGAGGTACCGATTCAGCAAGTCTGGGTAGAATCCACATACATGCATTGAAAATTTTTTTACAGTGACCCTGATGATCATCAGATTTGAAAATATGACTTCATAATTGTTCACTGAGTATTAATCTCTGGATGCAACCAGTCCCTCTTAGTTAATAATGTTCACTGATTACCTTGAATGATGTCATTAATGGAAAGCAATTTGTGTAAAATTATGTAAAAACTCAGGTTTTCTTTTCTTTTTTAAAAATTTCAGTCATTTCTACTTCCCACTCTTCTTCCCTCCAGTCTCCCTTTCCTTTTTGGCTTCTGACCCATAATAAATAGGGATCTATAATAAATAGAGCAGAACATTTGCTCACTTAATGAAGGAATAGCAGGTGACCAGCATAATGATTATGAAAATGTAACCTGCAATTATATAGTAGTATCTTTATTTGTAAAAGATGTTTTTCCTTAAAAAGAGAAAAAAAGGTATGTGAGTGTATATATGTGTGTGTGCATGTGTGTGTGCACACATATACAAGTGAGATGAGAAATAGAGGGAGATACATACCCAGAAATACATGGTTCTAGGTGGTCACACTGGGATTCCAGCCAAGTGTTCTGCTCTAGAAAATATATTCCCAGTCCTTGGCATCTGTGGGGCTTGTAAAGTCAGATATCAAAGAGGCAGGAGATAGCAGGTCTCAAAGTCAGAATAGAGACCTGGGCTCTAGATAGAAATGTGGATTTGTTAGCAAACAAGAGTAAACCTATGGGGATGGATGAAGCTGCCAGCACAGTATTTGTAACAAAAAGAGATGGCCTAAGAAAGATCTGAGGAATCTGAACACCTAAGGGATAGACAGAGAAAAATAAGCCATCATGACCCAAAGACTGATTAGGTAGACGAGAAAACTTGCAAAACGGGCATTTTATGAAAGTGCGTGGAAAAGAACACTCCAAAGAGAAAACTGTCAATAGAGACAAATCAAATAGGGCAACTGGTGCTGTTGCTCCAAGTGATTTCAGTGATCACTGGTGGGGCTTATGCCAAGCTGCAGAGGACTGAGGTGTGAGAAGTGGAGAGTAAGTGAATACAAATGTTTCAGGAAATGTGTCTATTGTGAGTCAGAGAGAAACAGATTGGGTCCAAGAAGGGGCTTTTCAGAGACAAACAAGGGCAGAATAGCAAAATGGTTAAGATAGACTCTTGCAATCAGACAGAGTTTTGTTTAAATCCCTGTTTTGCCACATACATATTGCATAATCTTAGATGGTACTTACCTTTCTGAGCTTCAGTTTCCTAATCTGCATAATATGGGAAACAACATCAACCTTAAAAAGAGATTGAAAGAAATACGTTAATATATTTCAAAGCCTTTAGTCCCATGCAGGGATAAACTAAATGCTTAATAAATGTGAATTTCCATTTTTTAATGTTATTTATAATTTACTCAAGAGGATTTTGAGATGCCTATGGTTGAAAGTAGAGGAGATGGGGTTAATTTGTGGAGAATAGTTTTTCAGAGGCAGAGGAAGATGAGAGCAAAGCAAAGAAAGGAGTTAACCACAGAAAGGAGCATAGATTGCTAAGCTAGCTAAGGTTGACATTCAGGGGAGCAAAGAAGAGTCATTTTCTGCCTGGTGCCTTCTATTTTCTGAATAATGCTAGTGTTGAGGCCAAGTGTAAAGGGGCAGGAGACAGAAACATAGACTTAATAAAAGAGGAAAAGAATGAATATCCACCATGGAAAACCCAGGGAGCTACCTGGAGGCTGTTGATAAACATGGAGGGCCTCATAAAACATGCAGGAGATTGTGAATCATGTCTTCGGGGCAGTGGGTTTACATGCAAATATAGATATATCAAGTGGATGTTAAAAAATGCCATGTTTTATGTTCACTGGATCACTTGTTTTTCACCTACAAAAATATCAATTGATCAAAAACAACAAAGAACCCCATTGCTTCGCATAGCCCTTATCTTTCAGTTGCATTCAGCTGCAAAGACGGTATTTTGCTTAGAATTTTTTAAAATGCTCTACATCTTTGAGTAAAGTATTGCTGTTGCTCATAATTATTGATATGACTCACACATCCTATTGATAAGTGTGCTCACACCACTCTTTAAATAGCACTGGCAGAGAGAGACAGAAGTACATAAGCAGCTTTTTAAAACATGAAGTTGATGTTCTTGTTTATGCGATATACAAGATTGAAGCAAGCTTAATTTCAAATTCAAGAGACTGAATTTTGAGGGTCAAATCTAAAATATGTAGTTCCACAGTATACACAGAAAGCTGTGACTCTTTTTGATCTTCAAAATATCACTTAAAAGCCTGTCTTTGCTGCAGAGATCACAGTGGGAAAACATCCCACAATCTGTCACAAAAACACCACTAATTAGTTCTTTATGCTTAGTTTGGTTGATAAAGTATATTATCTTTATCAAGTCATCTTTAGAAAAAGAAAATAATGACATCTGATTAGGAGTAGTAAGGAGGAAAAAGATTTTTTCCTCAGATCATTCACTTGAACAAAAGAACATTATGTATTTTCTCCATAATTATTAAAGCAATACATGTTAAATATAAAAATCATAAAGAAGAATCAGCCATATTCCTTTCCTAACAGAATAACAGTTCACATTATTTGTATATTTCCCACATATCCCCATTATATTTTGTATACATTTTTCTAAGCACTTACACATATCCATGTTTTTAATAAAAGAGATCATGCTATTTTGAAATCCTTCTTGATTTGATAATATACTTTTATAAACACTTTCAAATGTTATTAAATAATCTTCTGCAAGTTTTTATTAACTGTTATTATTTGAATGTACTAACATTTATTATATTAATCCCCTATTAATCCCCTATAAACATCACTTTTTTCTTATTGAGGCTATTCATTACAATAAAAAAGAATCAGCCATATTCCTTTCCTAACAGAATAACAGTTCACATTATTTGTACATTAGCACCTTTATAGATTAACTCTTGGTATATAACTCTTATTTGTTTCATATATATTCCTAGAGACTTTAATGCCAGGTTAAAGACTATAAACATCTGTTTATTAATTCAACACATACGTAGTCAGTGCTTTAGGTACCAGGTGGTGCAAGGGGTTAAATCTCAGCACTATGAAGCTATCCGCAGCCACTCTAGCATGAGTTAGATCCCCAGTCAGGAAGCTACCCACATCGTGCAGCAGACCTCTCCTGTCTCACCTGCTGCTCCCCTCAGCAGTGTATTTCAGTCAGTCCACCTGTTCTGCTCCCCACTCTGTCTCTGGTGAATCCTCACTCCCCACACCTCTGGCCTAAAACCCAGCTCTTGGACGCATAAATAAATAAACTAAATAAAAAAAAATAGATACTAGGAAACCTGGGTCTGTAAATACAGTCTCTGCACCCAATGACCCTAGAGACCAGTGAAAACAGGGAATACACAATGCTGTCATACATTGTTAAAATGACAACCAGAAAAGAAACAGCAAGTTACAATCCCACCATCAGAGCATGATGATGTCTAATTCCTTACACACACACCAACCTTCACTACACACACACCAACCTTCACTAAGAATGCTAGCTTGATGGGTGAAAATGTTTATCATGCTAATTTGCATTTCTTTGACTACTATTGAAGCTGAACAGTTTTTTCTTCCCCAGATATTTATACTGTTCTGACATGTTTGTGGGAAATTGCTGCCTTAAAATCGATGCAATTGTTTGACTTCTCTATGCATCTACTAGAGTTTCATTTTTCTTTTTATAGAATTCCTACAGCTCTTTAGAAATAGTTGAAATAATCAATATTGTGTTAGAAGCTTATATTTATGGTATATGGTTTTATAGAGCCTATTTATCTTCATAACAGTATAAGGAAGAACAAAGAAGGGATTTTTGTATGGTACATGCAAACATTATCATAAATTATGAAGGTTTTCTGTGATTCTAAAAAAGGAATGAAGAATCAATTTCCCTTTTCTCAGTACCTGAATTTATTTTTGAACTCTCCTACTCCTTCAACTAGTTTTTTGTGCTGAAAGAAGACATGTAGAATCGGTCTGTTGTAGTAAACCTTATGATTGACAACCAAGTCCCTGCTTCTTTTGTGCATGCAGAACCCAATTTTGTTCTAGTTGCTACTCCTCTGAGAAGGTAACCTTAAACCCAACTTAGTGGTATATCCCAATCAATCATATTTATTCCCTTCTTTTTGCAGCAGCGATTGGTTTTTGTCAGCCCATGACATGCTTTTAGCCATGGGGTTGAGGGAGAAGTCCACTGGTTGACTCTGAAAACTGTTTCCTTACTTTTATAAAAGATAAACAGAAAGAGACCATCTCTTCTCATGTTGCCAAACAGTGGCATGTCAATTTATGATATCTAGAATGGTGACTGCCATCTTTCAACCCTACTGAAGACGATTGTCCAGCAAAGTCCTCTTCAGAAAGAAGCCGGATCCTTGATATCACTGGTCACTGAATAAATCAACCCTGCTAAGGATACATTCTTCAGGACTTCTTTAAGTTTCTTTATTGTTGAAGATATTTCACTTTTGTTATCCATAATATCCTGAGTGATACACTTGGATTTAAACTTACAGTGAAACCTAAAGGACATCACTTCACTTTTGAGTCCAGAAGAGGAGCTGGAGGGTAGAGGGAGGTATATGGGTTGGTGTGGGGGGAAGAAATTGTTCTTTGTCTCTCAAATAATCATTTTACAAAAGCAAAGCCATGTTAATGTCAGAAAAAAAAAAGAAAAGACAAACTCTCAGGAAAATAATTTTTAGAGGCTTAAGTCATTAACCATTTAAAAATATCCCAGCATTTTATCCTTATTTTCTTTATTTCTGTGGGAAGTAAAAAATTCCTCCATACCCTGGATGGGAAATCATTTGATGAGTCAAGACATATATTTGTCAGCAAAATAATGGTGTGAATATATTTTTACTTCTGTGTACGATACGAGTTAGGCAAAATCAAGGATCATGGAAGACAGGAAGGCTAGGGAACCTTCACAGAAGTATGTGGTCAGTAGGATTTAGGTCAGTTTCTGAAATGAAAGGGGTACAGAATTTTAGTCAGGTAAATGGTATAAAAACCCAAGGCTAAGAATAACTGTGGTGAATGCACAGGCATCGGCAGCACTCCAACCTGAATAGGATGACAATTTCATCCGGGTGTTGGTTCCTAACATTAGGACTTAGGGTCCTTTTAGTTTTCAAAGGTCTCACATGTCTTTTAGTTTTTAAAAGCAATTTGCATTTATTGTTTTTATTTCAAGGACAATCTAAAACAGTAATATGAGCATATATAGATCATTAATTAGCCACTTAAACCGGGTTAGTGCTACATCATTGCAGTGCCTATTTCCATATTCCTATGTGATTCAGTACAGGTAAGCACTTCCGGTTACTAAAACAAAAAAGGGGGAGAGGGAATGCTTAATGAGGAATAGTCTGCTATATATTTATTGGTTCCTTTTCCTATTTTAGCACTCAGCTGGACCACATTTACTGGTTTCTCTTACATTTGGTTGTGGCCAGGTAACTGAGTTCTGGCCAACAGAATGTGGCAGAGGGTATGTGCCATTTCCAGTTCTGGTCCATGTAAACATCCATCACATACAGCACATACGTCTTATAGCACATACAGTTCTTGTTCTCTTTTCCAAATTATAGGATGGACTAAAGGCAACTGAGGATAAAAAGTAGGTGAAATGACATAATGGAAGGTGACAATATAGAAGGCTGCCTGACCAGACTTTGACGTGGGTGAAAAATGGAATTTAACCAGTTTCAGACACTGAAAAATTTCAGGCTTTATTGTTTTAATACCTAACTACTACACAAAACTTTGGACAGAGAAAAGGAGAGGATGGGTGAAACCATTATGAACCAACCATTCAACCAATGGGTGAACCATTATGAAATGAACCTGCTTTCCGGGGTACCAGCAGTACCAGTTAGCAATAGCACAAAAATTGTTTGGTAAGGCAGTTACCACATAATGAGAAATTTTCAGTTTCACATTCTGGTGATTATTCATTTAAATACCCTTTAACATAGATTTTTTTTTTTAAAGGCAGAATGCTGACCTTATCTGTAAATAAGATAATTTACAGAGTTCAAAATGACTTTATTAAAATTGGCATCTGAGCATTTCTCATTGCCTTTAAATTATTAATAACATTCTGAACATTTACATGCATACCCACTGCTGTAGAATCTGATTATCTGTAGCAGTGACTGGTAGTACCTTCTAATATTTTGAAAGCTAATCTTGGTGATTTGGTTTCAGCAAAACACTGCCTCTAACATGTTAAATTGTACTGGTTTTGTAATTTGCTTGGTATTTAATTTATAATATAGCTTGATTTTATGCTTATATAAGATACATGGGCATAAAAGAAATAATTTTTATATATTTAAATTTCTCACAATAGAATAAACTTATGTTAACACTGAATTCGCATGAATTGTTTTTTTTAAAAGGGATATTCATTACTGAAAATTAAGAAACCCTGGAGGAGATCAACTCTAAAATCTCTCTCAGCACTAAAATGAAAGCAATGAGGAACAAGGGGCCTGCAGTGAAACCCACTGAAGCTGTATAGAAGCTGACTCTTACATACACGGTTGTGGGCCCGTTATTCAACCTCCTCAAACTCTGTGACTTACCTGAAAAGTTAAGATAATAAGTATTGCCCTTTAGGATTATGCTATTGGCAAAGCACTAGCACATGATAAATAGTGACTATTTATTTACCTGTTAATAAGTAAATCATTTGCATTCTCTTCCATTTTCTAGCACTTCACCCTGGTTGAGTTGTGATTTACATTTGAACAAGGTTTTGATTTTGTTAAATTCATGCCATATTCAAGATCAACTTACTTAGGAGAACTGCTGACATTTAAAAAATTCATAGTTTTTTTAAAGTATAAATTAGTGCTCCTAAAAATGATAAATGTTAAAATTTTAAAAAATGAAAAAAAACTTAGTGCTCCTAACAACCAATAATGCATAGTTATACATAGCAAGGCAGATTTAGGTAGCTCTTGACTTGGAAATACTTTATACCAAATTAATTCTATTTCTTAGATGCAGATTAAAAAAAACCCAAATGTTCTTTCTGGTATATTAAACTATAACTCAGAGTTGCTATTAATTCTGGCTGGCTTCCCTCATAACTACCCAAAATTTATAAACCGTTCAGATTGAGAAGGCTTTGTTCAAAAAGTCTTTAGTTTGGGGGGATGTTTGAATAGGTTCTGTTGAATTTACATTTTATTAATAAGCCAGCACTTGTTTGACTCATTTCCTCTTTTTTTTTTTAAGATTTATTTATTTATGCATACAAGAGCTGGGGTATAGGCCAGAGGTGTGGGGGGTAAGAGGATTCACCAGAGATGGAGTGGGGAACAGAATAGGCAGACTGACTGAAATACACACACACTGCTGAGGGGAGCAGTGGGCGAGTCGGGAGAGGTCTGCTGTGCCATGTGGGTTGCTCCCTGGATGGCTGGGGATCAAACTCATGCTGCAGAGGATGCGGATTGCTTATAATGCGGTGCTTAACCCCTTGCGCCACCAGGGAGGCCCTCATTTCCTCTTAATCTTGGTTCACACTGTAACCTGTGTATCACAGAAAAGAAACCCTAGCACTATTGGATTGAAACTAATCAGAGGCTTTTTGACACAGAGCTGTCTTAACTGTAACAGGCAGTAATTTAGAGGAGTTTTCTGTTATGACAGAGACATCTGGAAGCACTGAAAAGAAAGAAGGTACAAAATAAAGAAATAAATGATCCCCCAGAGTGGTTTGGAACCCCAGGAGTTCTTGTCCATCTGGAACATTCAGTGTTACATTCTAGGGACACAAGCCACTCTTTCTCTGCCGGAGGGATAATCATCTATAATTTCTTATGGACAGCATAAGTGTCCCAATGGTTAGACCTTTTGGAAATCACTGGCATTAGCAAAAGGCCTCCTGTCAGAAAAAGATTACTGAGGAGTAGCAGGGAAATATTTTCCATGGAAAAGTGTGTTCATAGCTGTTAGAATGCATAGAGCTGGTTAAATGAGAGAATTTGGACTTTTGCAGAGACAAGTGGAGGTCCTGTTGTGCCACAATCACAAGTGGCCACTATAGAAACCATCACTTAACATTGTTTTCCAGCTTCTTGCATGCATTTCATTCCATGCTGACTCTCAGTCAAACCACAGGAGGATCTTTAACCTATTTTGAAGTCATCAAATGTAGGTAACTTCCAGCACAGTCTCAAATATCTCCAGATTAGCTGAGAACATTTGGGCAGACAGTGAGTGGTACAGGTCTTTGCATGAGAGGACTATCAGTCTAAATCCCAGCTCAGCTGCTGAGAAGCTCAGAGATAGTGGGTAAGTGGATGAACCTTCCACTCAGCCTCTACTTCCTCCCACATCATGTGGGTAAAAATGTCTATGTTGTCACTTACATGTGGAATAAAGGGAGGCTAAACAAAGGGTTACATAAAACCAACCCAACAACAAAATCTAGAAAGTTGACTATGGAACTGAGTCTACCAGAGGACGAAGGAAAGGGGCAAGAGCAAGGTGGGAGGGTGTGGACTTCTAGTGAGTCTGAGACCTGGGACACGACGTTAAGGGAAATCAGACATGGAGGACTGTCATGTCCAGCATGTAGTAAATCCTTGTTGTCTTAGTGCTCATTATATACTATTTTAATTGCAGCAGGTGTAACATCAAAGCATACCATATAATGGTAATATGTATGAGTGATTAGTCTATTTTCTTACTATTATCTATTTACTTCACACAGTAGGGTACCAGGTGGTTAGTTCTCACGCACATAATCTTATCGCCTCTTAGCCAGAGCCTGGGAAGTTCACTCATTATTTTTGTTATTCTCAAACTGTGGAGATGTACGCAGGTCACTTCCAGGTTCTCAACACCAAGTCCTGTCACCCAGAGGTTTTCCTCTGAGATGCATGTGTTTTCACATGCCTTGAAGACGGGTCAAGGCCCTTTTGCTCACTGCGCAGGGTCTCTCCATTTTGTTATTCTCAGACTGTGGAGATGTAGAAGCCTGACTCCACGCAGGTCACTTTCCAGGCTCTCAACACCAAGTCCTGACACTCAGAGGTTTTCCTCCTAGACACATGTGTTTTCACATGCCTTAGGGACTCGGGTAAAGGCCCTTCTGCTCACTACACGGGGTGTCCTCCAACAGGAGGGAGCCCCATGGATTATGGTGGGGGACTACGGGTGTCTTGGTAGTGAGTGTGGTGTGGGGTGATCCTAATAAATTATATTGCACATTTATCCAGAGTATATTGTGAAGAAGCAGCTATTAATATCATTATTATTTAAGATACTATAATTTAAACATTCTCTTACTTGCAGCCCAAAGCATTCTAATTGCAATAAAAGCTTTATTATTACAAATATCAAAAGGTTAATGAAATGTCTTAGCTCAGCAATGCAGATGTTGATAATTTCCTCGATTGCCAACCCCAGACTGGTATATCCATTTACTTATACAAGTCACTCTACATGCAGGAATTATCCCCTCTCCCCTCTTCCAAACACACACACACACACACAGAGGAAGGAAGGTTTTACACGGTCATCTAGAACAGAGAAAAGAATGAGTTTTTTCCAAAGAGTTCACAATCTACCTCAACTCTCAGAGACTCCTTCTAAAGAAGCAGAATATAAGTGAAAACTAGAGTATTATAACAGACTTAAGGAAGCATTGAATACACAACATTCTAGGTGTCAAGTTGCTGCTAAAAGAGAAGAGCATGTCCCCAATCTCTGTACAATACCGAGTGACATTAGGGCAGCAGTGGAACAGAAATGTCAGAAAGCAGCATTCCACGCGGGATCCTGGCCACACTGGCTGTGCTGATGATTTCAATAAAACGACTTGTAGAAATGGGCTTCAATAATGATACAAAATTAGAATGTGTGAACTTATTCCTAAGCTCAAGTGAGACACTCAAGAAATTGCCATAAAATACTGGAGATGAGCTAAGGTCATGACGTATGGCAAATGGTTATGAAGAAGCTTAACTTATTAATGTTCCAGTGACCTCATTTATACCTGCTGATTAAGGAGGGCAGTGAATATTCAGATTACATTGCAACATTAAAATTAAGGAAAATAGCTATAAATTTTTTATATTCCATAATTTAAAACCCGCTGGGTCTCCCTGGGGGTCTACGGGTTGAGTCTCAGTGCTATCCCCACTCTAGCCTGAGTATGATCCCAGCCAGGGAGCTAACTCACATGGCACAGCAGACCTCTCCTGTCCCACCTGCTGCTCCCCTTAGCAGTGTATTTCAGTAAATCCGCCTGTTCCGCTCCCCACTCTGTCTCTGATGAATCCTCTCACCACCCTGCCCCACACCTCTGGCCTACTCCCCAGTTCTTCTATGCAAAAATAAATATAAATAAATAAAATAATTTTTAAAACTCCCTCAAAAAGACACATGCATTAATTTATCAAATTTTAGATGTTGAGTATCCCAATACAATTTAATCTTTTCCTAGAGAAGACAACTACATGTTTTCCATTAGAAAGTATGGGGTATGGGAAAATAAGTTAAGGAAGATACTACAGAAAACACTCAAAGTGTATAGTGAGAGGCTCTTAAAGTTCGTAGGGTCAGAGACTACTTTGAGAACCAGGTGACCCTGGGGCTGCTCTGAGGATAAAGCCAATTTGCATATCTGGATTCCATTTGTTCCTTACAAGCTTAGATGCAGTGGGACGCTAGTTAAATGCACTTGCATCAGATCTCTAATTCTTCTGTAGTTCCCTAAGGGCATTGGATGGGACACTAGTAAAAGAAAGTCCACAGATTTTCTGACCTACATGATGGTCAGTTAGCATCATGGGGCTCCCCAGTGCCATAAGGACTCCCTAAATCTTAACAGAATCCACCAAGTGTAGGTAGAGTCAATGCTGATGAATCAACTCTCCAAGTGTCCTTTCTGACAGTTAATAGTTTCATGTTACATTATGTTCACCTGAGAGACTCTTCTTCCAACACAACTGACCACCAACATACTGAAGAGCCATAAAGAGTAACTGACACTTTAAGCTCATAGAAGAGTCCTAACAATAGCCACTTAAAAATGATAGAGATTTCATCGAACACTTTAAAAATGTTATCCCATTTCTTCCTTAGAGGAGCTATGTAAGATTATAAAATATGACTCCAATTTTATAGATGAGAAAACAAAGTCTAAGTCATGTGACCAAGTTCACACAGGTAATAAGTAGCCAATACATATCTTGGTGTTATGGGCTGAATGTTTATGCTCCTCCCAAATTCCTATATTGAAGTCCTACCCCACAATGGTACCAGGAAGTGAGGAATTTGGGAAAGAATGTGGTTTAGGTGAGGTGAGGAGGGTAGAGACCTTTTGATGGGATTAGTGTCATTACAAGAAGAGGAAAAGGACACTAGGGCTTCCCCGCCCTGCCATGTGAGGATAATAGCATAAAGGTGACTATCAGCAAGTCAGGAAGTAGCCTCATCAAAACTCGACTATGCTGGCACCCTATCTTGGACTTTCCAGCCTCTAGATTGGCAAGAAATAAATGTCTGTCTGTTGGTTAAGTCATTCAGTTGATGGCATTTTGTTATAGTAACCCAAGCTAACCAAGCCAACCAGGATGGTTAAGCCTGTATTTTTTAACCTCTGTACTTTGCACATTCCAACTAATATAAACATTACATTTTGTAGTCTTAGTCTGAAGTGCCAATCCAAAATTAAATAGGTTAATAAAAGATCAACACAAACATTTCTAAGTCTCCTGAAATGATTTCAATTAAACAAGACTAGCTTTTGAAATATAATAAAAGGTATTGACATTGAAAGGAAAAAAGGTGTCTTTTCATTTAATTGTTAAAATCCCCCATCTATATCCTGCCCACATTATTCTTGGCTAATAATAGCCTGTTTCACTCAGTGTCAACAAAGAATACAGAATGCTGTAATCCAAATGTGTGTTATTTTGTTGTACATTCCCGCAAACTATAATTAGCAAATATCATCTTTAAACATCAAGTCAAACATTTTTTAAATTGTTCTTACAAAAAATTCAGGAGCAAAGAGTTGGAAAAACATATTTTGTTAAAAAATAAAAGCAAGAAAAATAAAACTTGTTCTATCTTATATCATGATTTGACTTTGAATCTATCATCACATTTGCTAATTCTTTTTAAGATGTATGAAATGGGTGTGACTTGAAGCAAAGAATATTCCCACCATAATACAAACATGAAAGAAAACACATCAAAGATGATAGCAAGGACATGTCACTTAAGAAAAGAACTAATAAAAGATCATGGATTTAAAGACATGATGATTATTGATGACCTTAGCAAGAGTCAGCTTGTTGTTGATGAATGTAGAAGCACAACCATAGTAATTTAAAAAAAAAGTATGGCACCTCCATACAATGGACTGCTCTGCAGTGGTTAAACAGATTGAGGCACATCTGTAAACACTAAGTCAGAAATATGTCTACTAGAAAAGCAAGAATCCCAACAAAATGAAAAATATTTCATATCTGCAACAATGAAAATATCATTATTCAGAAATGTATGGAGGTATAGCTAGATGGATAATTGTATTTGTATACATGTAAATGCACAGGAGAATTGTCTGACATGACACAAACTTATACCAGATGGCTCCTGGAATGTTGTGTCACCTCCTCTGGGCTCAGCTCTGACTTTAGTCATAGCTGTGGTATGTGAGTCCACACAACCTCAGATGCATGCTAATGTTGTTCCATCAAAAGAATTTGCCTGTGATCTTTCCATTTTTTGCTTTGGGCACATCTCAAGAGAGCCTACTACAGTTTCAACATCTAATTTCATTGAAAGAAAGCAAAGCAAAGTATCAAAGAAGGAGAATTAGTACATTTCCCATAGTTGAAGATCTTAAGTAGGCAAGTTGAAAGACCCACCAAATAGGTGGTGCAGCTAGTGAGAAAAAGAATTCAGGCACATCATTATGAAATGTCAAAATGCTAGTAATAAATAAAAAGTCTTCAATGCTTTCAGAAATAAGCAAATACATACTAAATAGAACAGTCTAGGAATCAGAATGGTACTTAACTAGGACAATGGAACACAGCCTTTGAAATTCTGAAGGAATATTATTTCCCACTTAGAATTCCATATCCATGTAAGCTATAAATACGCATCATTCTAAGTGTAGAATATTAAAAATTTTTAGAACTGTGAGATCTCAAAATAGTTCCTCTAAGAAATGCTTTCCCAGGAAACTCTGGAACATGCGCTACTCCAAATCAAGAGAGAGGAGGGCACAGGACCTGGGCACAAGGGATCTCATAGGCATGTGGCAAAGAGACATTCTCAGAGAACAACAAAGTCCCAGGTATAACAGTGCTTTAGGTCCAGAAAGCAGCCAGGGACAATTGGAGCCATGACTCCAAGCAGGGAGGAAACAGAATTTACAGATAGCATAAAGCATTGACCCTCAGGGAAATGGTGTTCAGACATATTTATAGAGCTTTTAGAGCATTTGGGAAGGACTAATAAAATGTACATTTAAAAAAGAGTCAATATTTGCCTTCAGAATAAAAAGTTATATAAGCAATGAATTTGTACACTATTTGTTCAGTGAGCAGGGTTTTTTTTTGTTTTATAGCCACAATATGCAAACACTAAGTATTAATTCAACCAGAAATGGAAATAATACTGTTGGCACGTGGAAGGTGAGTACACCTTCAGCCGTCAAGGGTGGGGTGGACTAATTTCTAGAGAGACTGGTCTAATAAACCTAAAGTTTCCTCTTCTGCAATTATAATTAATTAAATAATGTCTAAAATTCGTAAGTCAATAAAATAATAATCTAAGTATATTATTTATAAACACTAGGAGAGCTGGAAGTCATTACCACTAGGGGACAAGGGACTACACTTGTTCTCATAAATATGCTCTTCATGCTAATTATGCTTATTTATTATTTGAATATTAAAATAGTTAAAATTTTTCCCTATAATTTATAGCTATTTTTTTTATTTGTGCCATTTTTTTTTTTAAATTTCAGGTCTATCACCTAATAAGAATAGTCAGTGTATGCTATCTCCCTTCTCATTTCCCATTCATTCTTCATCCTATTATAAACAGGTTTCCACTCTTTCCACCACTTCACAAGAACTTCTTTCACTAAGGCCACCACTGGTTCTGCTAATTCCTCAAACCAGTAGGCACCCAAGCAACTGGTGGGGAAACTCAGCTTCTCATTAAGGACTGACAGCTCCATAGTACAGCTTCATGATGTAAGGATGAGTTAAGCCAGAGAAGAGAGCCTTCTGTTTTCTCTCTTTTCGGTTCCCTCTACCAATACCTTAATTCAACTATACAATTTTTCTTTGGGACCACTGGAATAGCACCCTTACCAGTATCGCTTCTTCTACCACCATGACATCTCACATACTGCCATAAAAATCCTTTGACATGTAGAGATCTGCTCATTTCCATTAACAAAATCCCTTAACACAGATATTTCACTAGGAGGTGGTCATTACCAGTGTAACTGTACACCACAGATGCTTAACACTGTATAGACTGAATTCTTGTTTTATACAACACAGACTTTTACCTAAAAAATTGTGCCCCTTTTGGGCCTCCCCTGGTGGCGCAGCAGTTGAACGCTGGGTTGCGAGGCTGCCCGCAGCCTCTGCAGTGCCAGTTCGGTCCCCAGCCACCAGCGAGGGTCCCACCAAAAAAAATTGTGCCCCTTTTCCATCTCTGGGTAAATCTTTAACCTCTTTAGGTTTGATTCTTCATCAGCAAAATGAAGTGTTAGACAGGCTCAGTGAGCAACCATTGATTCTAACTATGTCCCATTAATCCTACAAGGTAAGTGAGGAGGAGGTAAGTGAGGAGGAGGCAGAGCTGGTGGGCATCAGGGACCCCTTATACTATGTCAACTAGAACTGCTTCAGTGTTTCTGTTATATATCTGGCTCCCCCAAAAGAGCTTATTTGAAAAAAGAATTTTTTTCTATTATTTTATTTTGTCTGGAACTACTAGCCAGACAAACTGATGAAATTAAGCAAAAGAATTAAATAGTAGAAATAAAAACCAGAAAGGACGTATCTAAGTTATCATTATTTGTAGCAGATATGATTTTATATCTGAAAAACAGGAAAATGCACTGAAAAGCTACTAAAAATATATATTATAAATAATAAATGAAATTAGTAAAATATGTAAAACCATTATCTCCCACATTTAAAAACTATCAATTAAAACAGAAAAAAATTAGCTACCCAGGGATCAATTGAACATTAAAAATGCAATATCCATGTGAAAAAAAATTTAAACTTTAAAATACTAATTTAGCTCAAAGACCATAAAGATATTTTCTCTATTTAATTACCCATAAATGTCAACAGGGCTTTTGTTTTTTTACACTAAATAAACAGATTTATTAGTAAGCAAAAATAACTGGGAAAATTCTGAAAAAGACAAATTATAAAGGTAAATAAACCTTTATAATGCATGAAAAAGTAGTCTAAACCTTTAAGTAATTGAAACAGTTGGTAGTGGAGACTAAAAAGACAGATCAATGAAACAGAATGAAGAGCCCCAAAATATACTAAGGTACATATGGGAACTTAGAATATGATAAAAGTGGCAATTTAATTCAGTGCAGAAAAGACAGGTTATTCAATAAATAATGACAGTACAGTACAACTGCCTAACCATCTGGTAAAACCTAAAACTGGATCCTATCCTTATTTCTTATAACAAAATAAATTCCAAACAAAAAAAGAATTAAAAATGAAATTGTAAATGTACTAGAAGAAAATATGGGAAAACATTTTCATAATAGTAGAGTAGGTAAGAAACAAAACTTACAGGATATGAAGGAGCCTACAGATATACTTAACATTTCAGTATGAAAAATATAATCCAAGTTAAAAGTGAAAATCAGAAAAAAAAATACTTGCCGCACACTAAACAGAAAGGAGATTAATTTATTTAATACATAAATAGATGAAATCAGTAAGGAAAAAACCCCTATATTTCAATGGAAAAATGACCAAATAATGTCAAAGGAGGTCATAAAACAAAAAGTACAAATGACTTTCAAACTGTAACAGGGTGGTCCCTAGGAAAAGGGGAGGTGCCAGGTTTCCTCCCCTACCCAAGGAAAGGTGGAGTTGAGCAAGGAGGAGGAGAAACTAGAGAGGAGAGGGAAGGAAGGAAGAAGATGGACAACAAGAAGGAGACCTGGAGGAGGCACATGGAGCAGAGACATGTGAAGAAGTTGCACTTGCTTCTTGGTCTTCATTGGTTGAAACAGATGTGGGTGAGAGACCTAAGGGGAGGTTAACAATGGCAGCTTTTATCTTGATTTTGATTTTATTCCTTCTGTCCCAGATATGCTGAGCCCCTTCTTTCCCCTTCCTATGGGTCCCCACCAGGAGGTACCTTAAACTTGTGGCAGGGTTTTGGGCCTTAGTGGTCCTGTTGTGGGCCAATCCTATTTGGCTGGGCATACATTTACAATGGGTAACTTTGGGTGTTTAATTTGGAAACTATTTTTTCCCTTTTCTGTATTGCACACTAATTGTATTAAAGTTCCTTTTCATTAAAGGTTTTGTACACTAGACTATGTTTTGTCTTGATGCGTTGGATGGCAGAACCTATTTGGAGAAGGTAGGCTTGGGGGTTCCTGGGTGTCCCTCACCCTGTCCTGTAAAAAATGAATGAAAAGATTATAATTGCACACAAAATGGTGCAGCAATATATTTCACTAATGAGCAATGTACATGCAATAATGCAATATACATGCAATAATGTTAGAAAATAGGCATTATGTAGAAATGCACAGAGATTCTTATGTATTTATATAAAATATAGAATAGCTCTTAAAGTCTCCACAGGAAAATGATAATAATGGTTGCCTGTACAGAAATGTGTTCAAAGCAACAATTTGTCCCTTGTTATTTATTTTCCAGTCCTTCTATCATAATAGAATTCCACATTTTAGCCAACTTCATGCCAATTGGAACAAAGATGACATTTCCTAAGTTGGTTGGTTTGTTTTGCAAACAGGTGTGGTTCAGTTTGTACCAATGTTGCATCCTTTAAAATATCATAGCGCTCCTTCTCCCCATTTTCTCTATAGGTTAAATTGTAAAGCTGATTCCTAAAACTAAAGTCACCGACTTGGAGTACAAGAGAAAAGTCCCATTTTGATGAGAGCAGCCTTGCACATCTTGCCTTGCGTGAATGCCTCAGGACTATGGGAAAGTCTTGATTAAACCATCTGCATGTGGGGGAATTTTGCTATTCATAGATGAAACTAATGCTAACTGACTCAGAAGGGGTAGGGGGTGGGTCACTCAGAGAGCAGGGGCCTTGATAGACCCTTATTAGTGAGTCTGTTTTACAGTTTAGAAATATGGCAAGTGCGACCAATACCATGGAAAGTCTTTATAATAATGACTATTTTCTCTTGAGTTCCTCTCACCTTTCAAGGGCTGTTAGGGCATCTTATCCCTTCAGATTATTACAGTTTCAGGATATTTTAATCATTGTAAAGTCCACATGATAAACCAATTGATTTCTGTGTGTTCTGGCTGTACAAATCTATGAATATAGGGATGTGTGTGTGTGTTGCATAAAAAAGAGAGCAGATTATTCACTTTAATACATCTCAATCTCAGTGGGATTCTTCCTAATTTTAGATTTCTTGAAGCTCAGGCTTTTTATACCATTGTAAATTAAGTTGTTTGTTACTGGATCAATTCTTAATTGGAACCATTCCAATATCCTGCTAGGAGAAGAAGCTATCTTATTTCATTTAAGATGTGCTGACAAGACTGCTAAATATCAACAAGAAGCCAGAAACATTCTCAATCAAAAGGCATAATACATAGCAACAATGTCAACAATCTCTTTGCTTTCAATTTTGATTTATGGTATTCATTTAGAAAAGTCAAAGGAAAGAAAGTAAATTTGGGACCCAACCAGGATATTGGGGATCTGGATGACTTGCCTTCCCTGTGGGTCAGAGTGCATTCTTTTCATACTTCTCATTTTATATTACTGGTTTACAATCCTAATTGAGCATTACAGTCATCCTGAGTGACCCCTAAATTCTAATTCAATGGAAGAATTTAAGTCTAAATCTCAATATTTTTTCAAAGCTGCCATAGTGATTAGAAGAACTGAGTGCCAGTTCTTCATTTAGAAAGACCTGGCATGGATGAATATCTTTAAATGCCTAACATATGCTAAATACCTTGCCAGAAACAAGGAGGCATACACTGGCCTTGTGGCTATGGACCAGCATACTTGAGCTATCAATAATATCACCTTTTCCAAAAACTCCAAACACTGTGCACACATGAATTTCTTATTTTGCTTTGTTTTTTTTTTCCCCAATAAATTCTTGTGTTGTCATCAGTTAAATATGCCCCTTAGGACTTCCTCTATCTTTATTGTTTAAGAAAGTTTATCTAAATTAAAGTAAGGTGCCAAAATGTAGACAAATAGTAAAGGAGGAATCTTGATCAAAATAATAGTATCACGGTTTCCTACTAGAGGAGGTCATTGTGTAATATCAGTCCCACAACATTCAAGAAATGACAGCTATCCTGACCCTGGGGAATTTCATTTGACCTAGACTTGGGATAAAACTGCTCTGGAGTGTCCCTTGAAGTCTACAGAGAGCTGAAGTATGGCATTGTACACCAGAGGTACACCAGGACTGGGGCTTTGAGGGGGCATTCTACCTGTGACTGGGTCATGGTCTGCAGAGAATTTGAAACAATAATACAAGTGATTAGAAAGAGGTTTTGCCTTTTGTTATCATCATGAGTTGGAGATTCTAAACAATGCCAATGATAAAATACTCTTCCCTGAAGAAGTGTTTTATTGGTCTACATTTTAAAACAGGATGGTTCTCAAAGTGTTGTGTGAAGTCAGTCTCTCCTAAGAGGGCAGATACGCTTTTCTCAATAGGTTGAGAATAGGCTCCTTCTTGCCTTAGTATGGGCACTAGAGATCAATCAAGGCCCTGTAAGCCTTGGGAGGTTTATAATTATTAAAATGTGTATTGTTTTGTGTTAAAAGAGAGAAGTTTCAGGCCTACCCATGATGGACCAAACAACAGAGTGATAAATGGACCTAGCTCTCAAATGCACTATGTTGGTTTCTCATAGAAAGCTGACATGTTTGTGAGTATCATTGTCACAAATTATTGATGAGGCTAAATAAAAATCAAGTCATAACTTAGAATAAGTATGAAGTCTTGATGTATTTTATCTTAACAACAACAAAAACATATTCCCTAACTCTAACCACTGAAAATGCAAAGAACCAACGACCAACCCAGTAGCAATGATCACTCTAGTGTCCAGATTAAACACTCTAAATTTCATTTTCCATTTAAAGCAATCAGGGCACTTTGGGGAAAAGATTAATTCTGGACCCAGAGGAGAAAATGTAAAAGACATTCTGGAACATCTTACTATTCAAAAAAGTAGGGAAGCTATTAAAGACTACAAGTTTGTGTCAAAGTCAAGCTAGGTAAGTTTCACTGTGCTACAAAAGAAGATTTGAGCATCAATAAGCATAATAACATCCACAGATTGAAATACTTTAAGTATGTTTAAAATTATGAGTTTACAATTATACTGAAACCACTAAATGATAAACTTTGGAAGATGCCAGGAAAATATCTCATTATATTGAAATATGATAAATAAAGAATCAGCCTTTCCCCTGCTTCCTAGTCAGTCTGTATTAAAGAACAAACAAATAGTTCATAAGGGAAAGTTTATGACAATCACAAAAAGAAAGATTGTAAGACATTATTTTCCGCCTGATAGAACACATTCCCTATGAAGAAGAGATGAGAACAAATCTAACCCCAAACACATCAAGCCTCTAAATTGAATTTCCACTTTATATTAAATACAACCAAAAAAAAGAATATTTTAATCTCTACCATGGGATGTGTTCACAAAATCTACACTTTGGAAAACTATAAAATAAAATAAATTCAAGAAAAGAGATAGAGGAAGATCCTATAAATTAAAAGATTTATCAACCAAAGTCAAACTATTTACCTTATTTGGATTGTGCAATTCAAAATAACTGCAAAAAAAAAAAAGGTTTTTAAAATTAGGGCAACCAGTTCAATATGAATATTTATGTGACAGTATTCATGAATTATTATAAATTTGGTTATGTGTTATGACAATGCAAGTGTGGGTATGCTAAAAAAAAAGAGTCCTTTATTTCCACACACACACACACATACATATATATATATATAAATATTTACAGAGGAAAGTATTTGATGTTCAGGATGTTCTTCAAAATAATCTCAATTATGCAAGAATTAAAGGAATACAGAATAAAAGAGTTTGAGCATGTATTAATTTCTGAAGCTGACTAATGAATAAATGATTAATTACACTATTTTCTCTACCTTTATTTATGCTTCAAGTTTCCCAAAACTAAAAATTTTTAAAAAGCAGTATTTATTAAATAGCTAAATGAAATCCAATGGGCCTAATTTTAAAAACCTATAAGCTCCTCTTTTTGCTATAGTCTCCCCCAAAATGATTGGCTTTTTGGTGATCAGTTTTTATACATCTTGGTATACATCAATCTTAGCAATGATTTGGTATATAGTAGTCACTCATTATGTGTTTATTGAGTGGCAATAACCATTTTTAGCACCAGTAGCAAACAACCTACTCAATCATATTTGTTTATTCATCTACAGATTTAAAAGACTCTGATTTGGTTCATAAGTTTTAGAATAAAATAGCCCTTGGCAATCTTCCTGTGAGAAAGACTGAGTATATCCCACATTAAATGTTATTTTATCTAGCTATTCTTGCACGAACACCCCGATAGTCATGCTTATATTAAACCTAGCTATTAATGGTCTTTTCTATTCTCACATGAACCTCCCAGAAATAACTAAAATCTTGGCATTCTTATTCTTGATGCAGTTTTGAGGTTTTGGCCAAATGTTAAACTTCTGCAATTTTTGCTCCTAACTCACTGAATTTAGCACTACCTAGTACACTGTGGTTAGTGGGAGGTAAGAGGAAATCCAGCCAGAACCTGAAAGAAAAAATTATATGGGGAATAAAACTGAAATGTAAAATGATAAGCTCTTTATGCATCTCTAGAATTTTAAAAGGTAATCTTGATGCCACTATTAAAACCTGGCATCCTTAGTCTAGTTTGATGGCGTGTGAAATGGGCTCCTGAGAATCTGCATTTAGAAGGAGAAATATTCCTATGGGAAGAATGATTTGAATTCCCATTCACCTGCAGGTAGATCTAATTAACATGGAACAGTTTGCAGTGGGTAAAACAGAGATGCTATAAAGGTATCCACTGGTGTTCCTGAAGGACCCTGGCAGTAGCAACAGATGGGACTGCAGGATGCAGAAGGCAGCAGGCTGTTACTGAACACTTAGTTGATCTGGCTACTCTGAGACCTCAAAAACATTGGGAGACCAAGCAATATGGAAAATATCTTGGCTTCCTCTTTCCAAGATACTCTTGGCTGGTGAATTGATGTTCTTGAAGAAGACATCTGCTTGTAGGTGATGACTGAGAAATGGAATAAGTATATAGCATAAATCTTCTGCCCACAATTCCCTACTCTGCCAGCCATTACTGGTACATGTGGGTGTAAATTTGGTAGCTGTCCCAGATTTCAGAAAGGCAGAGATGGCTTTCAACTAAAAATGGGAACTTGAGGATACATTTATCTATCCTTTATTCCATGCAAGGTTTTCTATTAAAGTAACCCATAGATATTATAATCAGGAAACATAGCAAACCTGGTGATTAAGAAATAAAGGACATCTTTACTAAATATCAGAATGATAAGACCATGAAGAAAAGGACTATCATCCATGTTTCATTGAAGTCTGGAAATGAAATGAAAAGAGACTCAGCAAAGTGGCGCTACAATATTCACTGCAGCAGCGAGGGCTGGAGGTAAGGACAGGCCGTTGGTAATCTTATAAGGGTTACCTACAAATCAGTCCCCACCTCTGGGGAGTGCACTGCATGCCAGAGCTAGAGTAGCAAAGATCTTGGGGTCCTTCCAAATTCTTACTGAATGTGGACTGCGTATGGGACAAGGGCAAAGAGGCCTCCGTAGCTACCTCCAAATGAAGACAGCTCTGTCAGGATAAGCAAGGGGCTGCTACCGCAGCTTACCTCCGGGTTTAGTTGGTCTGGAAATTCAAATCCACATAAATCTCTAAAAGAATATAGCCTACCTATCCTGGACAAGCCTTGACCTTCCTCTTTACTTCAGTAAATGATGAAATAAAGGAGAAAAGTAGCATAAGGCAAAAAAAGGTATCAATTTGAAAAAATGAGATTAGATAATCATGTATGAAATTTTGGAAATTCCCTGATAAATTGAAGAGGATTTTGCATGTTTAAAATCAGAAGAAGGGCCTCCCCGGTGGCGCAGCGGTTGAGCGCTGGGTTGCGAAGCTGCCCGCGGCCTCTGCGGCGCCGGTTCGATCCCCGGCTGCTCCCCGGCCACCTGAGGAGGGTCCCACATGGCGCGCAGACCTCTCCTGCCGCCCGCTGCTCCCCTCAGCAGTGTGCTTCGGTCCTTCTGCCTGCTCTGCTCCCCGCTCTGGCTCTGGTGAATTCTCTCACCCTCCCGCGCTTCTGACTGTACCCAGTGCATGTATAAACAAAACAAACAAACAAACAAATAAATAAAACATGCCTCTATTTTAAAAATAAATAAATAAATAAATAAATAAAATCAGAAGAAGCAGTCATTAAAGTGGAGAAAGTCTGAAATCACAAAAAGACTGAGCAAATAGAAACTCTTACTGGGTTGTTTCAAACAAATCTATGAACTAGAATCTAAATCCTATTTGTACAAACTACTAGGAAGACTAAACAAGAAAATATTTTTTAAAAAACAAAATACAGAAAAATACCAATCAGATTTGTAAATTTATATGTAAAATTTACCACAAATTTGACAGATATTTAATTTATTTAAAAATCCTTAGTGTGCATCTAGTAATATATTTGAAATTCATAGAAGGAAATATAAATGATAAATATATTTATAAAATAAATGTAAATTATAAAAATTACCTCAAAAATAGAAAAAACTTAAGAATTTTTTTTACAAAAGAAATTTTAAAGTAAGTGAAGCAACTTGCCTAAATTATACATCTTATAAGAGGCAGAGCATGAATTGAATATTTTACAGCATCTAAAAAAATACAGAAAACTTTCCAATTTAAGAATCTCTAAAATGTGGATAGCAGACCTGGCCAAAATAGGAAACACAGACACACACACACACACACACACACACACACACACACACACATCCCACATAGATTAATTTCACTTAATAAAGATAGAAAAAGTACAAACAAAACACTAGAAAAATCAATACTAAAATAAAATAATAATACACTGAGTGTTTCAGTTATACTAGGATCACTCTTAGAAAATCTATAGTATTGTATGAATAGGTCAAAGGAATAAAATGACATGATAATTTTGATAGATTTGATATATCTACTAAAGGCATCTGATATAAATCAGTATCATTTTCTAATGAAAATTCTCACTAAGATGAAGATACTTTTCTAATACAGTTGTTTTACTTTTTGTTTTTTGTTTTGCTTTGCTTGTTTTTTTTTTTTAAAAAAAAACAGGATAATAGTTTAAATGAAATCTAAATGTTTTTCCATTGAAATTTGGTATACTCAATGTTGTTCTTTCTAAAAGAATAAGGCCACAAAAAAAAAAGAGTACAAAAGAGATATGTTGACTATAACTGAACTGGCATATTTTAATCCTTTCCACCTTAAATAGTGTTTTTCACATCATTTTATCCTTGTGAGATTTATACATTCAGGGCAGAAACTACTTACATAAAAATCAGAACTGCTAAATACATTTTGTTGAATTCTTATGGTTCCCATTGAACAGGTTAAGAATTAATTCCTATGACTAAGACTACAGAACCCCTCACAGAGACTAGAGAAGACAGAAATAATCAACGTCATGGCTTAACCATAGTTTTTAAATCAGATTAAGGATAAAATGATCTAGGAGAAATAAAATTCCACATACATTTTTCTGCCTGGGGTTAGGTTGGAAGAAGCAGGAGGAGAAAGAGACAGGAAGGGACATAGTCAGATGGCAACTCTAAAGCCTTCCTCTCCAAGCTGTCCCCCACTCTACACACCCCCAGCTCCACCCAACCCCTGCCCCTATAGGAACTGAGTGATGTGACTTAGGGCAATCACAAAACAAGAAACTTGTTTCCTATTAGCCTACTTGAGATTCTAAGAGAAAGCCATGAAGGAGACACCATACTAATACTGGTTGTCAGGTAAAATCAACACAGACACAGAGTGTACAGTATTTTTATTTATTTATTTATTTATTTATTTATTTATTTATTTATTTATTTATAAGCACTGGGTACAGTCAGAAGCACGGGAGGGTGAGAGAATTCACCAGAGCCAGAGAGGGGAGCAGAGCAGGCAGAAGGACCGAAGTACACTGCTGAGGGGAGCAGCGGGTGGCAGGAGAGGTCTGTGTGCCATGTGGGACCCTCGCCCGGTGGCCGGGGTTCAAACGGGCGCTGCGGAGGCTTCAGGCAGCTTCGCAACTCAGCGCTCAACCGCTGCGCCACCGGGGAGGCCCCAGAGTGTACAGTATTTTATCAAATCTGTCACTTGCAATTGAAAGACATAGTAAATATGCTATCAAACCATGGTATGCTTATAGAAATAGACTAATTTCAGATGTGGTATAATGTGAAAAATAATAATAATAAATTAGAATCACAAGTTCTTTCTTGAAGAGAACTTCAGTTTGCCCCACTGTATTAAATCATCTGCAATCCTGAATCTATTGGCCCACTTCCAGTCTGGCCCTTCCTTCTTTCCAAAGCATATCTCAAAGCTTTTTTTTGTCTGGATCATTCTGGGGGCCAATTATGACAGGTAAAAGAAAAAGAAAAATGAACCAGAAAGAAGGCAGCTGAGACCACATTGAATTTCAGCTGTGGCATGAAGCATGAAAGGAATATACCAGTGAGCAAAGTGAGACGTGTAGGGGCACAGCAGTCTCTCAAAAAGATTCAGCAAGCCATGTCAATGAGTCAAAATGCTAAAAACAATATCCAAACCTTTGATTGCTCGGAAATACAGCTTTTCATCATTTTACAATTTATGTTTCATGTGCATGAATGCACCAAGTATTTTCTCCTCACAGACAAGTTATTATTAGGTAAGATTACTGAAAGCCAGTTCTAAATGATTGAAAAAACTGTATAGTTAACAGGTGATTGCCTAGCTATTTATAGCAGCAGCTGCCTTGACCTAAAAGATTTGCAAATATTCCCACTCTTGGGAAATGCCACAGTCTCTGTTTTTCCTCCTATTTGGCTGGTTCTCCTTCTTGGTCTTTCTAACTTGTAACGGTGACTCTCAGATTAGTGAAATTTGGAACAACCCCAGAATTCTTTCCCTAGTCCTCTTTTTTTCTTTACATTTTATTTTTTTTTTCAACCTTTAAATTTTGAAATATTGGATGAATTCAAAACAACATATGTGATGCTTTTTTGCAACTTACGAAACATAATAGTAAAACCACCCCATTCAAAGACCAGGACTAGAGTAGGCAAGCAGTTTTTTTTTTTTTTTTTTTTTTGAGTGCAAAATTTAAGAACCAAAAAAAACCCCTGATAATGAGAATAATATTTTATGCAATATTCTTAAAATCAAAATTAATGTAAAAAAATATCCATTATTGGGCCTCCCTATCCATTTTGTGTCTTGGCACAATCACCACAGCAGCTCTTCCACCACAAAGAGACCTGAGTTCCATCCCCCGCCAGGGAGTCAACCCACATGGCACGCAGACCTCTCCTGTTTTGCCCGCTGCTTGCCTTGGCAGTGTATTTCAGTGTATCTACTTGTTCTGCTCCCCATTCTGTCTCTGGTGAGTCCTCTTAACCCCCGCACCTCTGGCCTACACCCCAGTTCTTTTTTTTCACCCCAGTTCTTTTATGCAAAAAATAAAATTAAAATCTTACAATAAAGGAATAATTCTTTTAAAAAAAAAGTCTAAAAAAAATCCATGATGAGCAAGATATGACAATCTTAAAGATCTGATCTGACCCTGTAATTTTTACCATATTGCCTCACTTCGTTCATCCTAGTCCCAGCCCTGCTTCCAATATACTTTTATTTTAAAAGAACAGGTGGTTGGCCTGAATGCTATGGCTTGCCAATTCGATATTTTTAAATATAGCATTAAAATAGGATTTAACTTGATTACTGTGTATTTGCCATCTCTTAAATTTGTACCTGAAGAGTGTTTCATTTAACCTCTACTTAGTTGTAACCCTGCCCATATATGAAATGGAAAATGTCATTCAGTTTTTGCTTATAAACTTTATAAAATATGAATGTATTCTTCTAAGTCATATTTTACATTTCATTTAATATTAAGTCTCAATGAGTCTTTTAAGTTTATGTGAGCAGTTGTAGCTCATTCATTTTCATGGTTCTCTAGCATTCCATCTTATGAAATCTTTATCCATTTTCCTCCTGATAGACAAGTGAGTTATTTCCAGTAATTTTTCACTGCAAGGCTCACTTCTGTGAATATTCTTATATATGTCTGCTATCCACCATGGGAGCAGTTCTCTAGGTTTCAGAATCTACTCCTGGGAAGAGAACTGTCCAGTTACATCGTGGGCAAGCTGAAATTTACTAGATAACGCCATTTGTAATCCAAAATGCTTGTATCAATAAGTTTCTATTGCCTCTTCAAGTCCAACAGAATACAGCTTTTCACAAATTTAAAATTTTTGCTAATCTGGGGGTGTAAAGTGATATCTCATTGATGTTTTAATTTATATTTCTTTGATCCGTTAGCATGTTTGCATATACTCATTGAACATTCATATTTCTCTTTAGAATTTCTGCTCATGTATTTGCCCTATCTTACAATTTGTTGGTCTTTTTCTTAATTTTTTAGAAAGCCTTTTTTTTCTTTTGGATATCAATCTTCTTCAAGTTCTTATCTCTTTTTACTCTATGTCTTTTCATTTACAAAAATTCTTAGTTCTCCTTCTCCCAAATTGATAATTTTTTGTCTTTTATGGTAACTACTTTTTGTTTTAAGAAATTGTTTCCTGTTCTAGCTCTCATTAAAAACAATTTCTGTATTTTCTTCAAATAGTGTTAAAGTCTTGGCTTTCACTGGTAGCCTTTATTTTATCTGTGTTGCTATTTGGATATCTTGAGAGGTAGGGATCTGATTTCAGTTTTTTTTTCCAATGTGGATAATCTATCATTCCAGAAATAGTTCCTAAAAATTCATTCTTTCCCCACTGATCTGCAATACCACATCTTCCATATGTCAGATTTCAGTGTACAGGTAGGTTAATTTCTCTTTTATTAACTTGTTCATCTTTGTGCCAAATACTATATGGTCTGTCTTAGTATTATTTTCATATAAATTGATCTAAATCTAAATCTAGTTGGTCACATCCCCATTCTTTTCAAAGATTATCTAACCTAGCCATGTGTCTCCTTTAGAACCAATTCATCAGATTACACTGAAAAACTGTTTGATGCTATAATTGGTATACATTGAATCAAATCTACATCAATTTGACATGGATTGATGGCATAACACTATTTATCTTCATAAGTATGAACATGGTATCCCTCCATCAATTGGTTCTCTACTTTCAGTAGTGGGTTTAATGGTGGCAACCCAAAAGATATGTCTGTGCAAACATGACTTTATTTGGAAAAAGGGTCTTTGAAGATGCAATAAAGGACCTCAAGGTGCTATCATTCTGGATTATCTGGGTATGTCTTAATCTAATGACAAATGTCACCAGAGACAAATGAGGAGAAGACATAGACACAGCAGAGAAGGCCATGCAGAATTAGAGCAGAAACTGGAGGTATGCAGCCATGAGCCAAGGAATGCCTAGTACTACCAGAAGCTGGAAGAGACAAAAGAAGGAGTCTCCCCTGGAGCTTTCAGAGGGAGTGTGGCCCTGCCAACATTTGATTTTGGATTTCTGTCCTGCAGAACTGTGAGAGTACATTTCTCTTGTTTTAAGTCACAAAGTTTACAGGCATATCACTTTTTTAACATCTATTTTTTATTTTATTTATTTATGCATACAAGAGCTGGAGTGTAGGCCAGAGGTGTGGGAGTTGAAAGGATACACCAGAGAGAGAGTGGGGAGCAGAACAGGCAGATCTACTGAAATATACTGCTGAGGGGAGCAGTGGGCGAGACAGGAGAGGTCTGCTGTGCCATGTGGGTTAGCAAACTGGCCGGGCATCGAATCATGCTGCAGTGGCTGGTGATAGCTTGATAGTGCTGAGACTTAACCCCTGTGCCATCAGGGAGGCCCTATAGGCATTTCTTATGACAGTCCTAGAAAACTAATGTACTTTAATAAAGTTTTATAATTTCTTCATAATGATCTTGCATATCTTTTGTTATATTTATTCATAAATGCCTTACTTTATATTGTTATTGTTAATGGCATATTTTAGAATTGATTTTGCCAGTGGTTCACTGATGATATTCAGGAAGGCAATTCATTTTTGGATGCTGATTTTATATCCAGAAACTTTGCTAAAATTCAGAAAAAATAAATATATGTGAACATTTTATAACAATCTTGCATGCATGGAAGGAAAAAATGTTCTTTGTAAGATAATTAAATATTTATTCCTGGTAAGGGAATTTTCTTTAAAAAGAAAATGGATTCGGTCCAGAGAGAACAGTCTAATTGAAGGTCACTAGATTCTTGAGAGGGAGAGTCAATTGTGTGTGTTATCCAGAACCAGCTTCAATCAAAATTCATTAGAAACTGCCAGAAGCATTTATTAGAAATGCTAATTTTTCCCAGAAGGAGGGTGTGAATTAGTCTTTTCTTTTATGCTGGGATTATCACTTCACCAAAAAAATCTTCCAACTTCTACTCTCCCTCATCTCAGTCCATTCTCCAGCCTTCAGTCCTGTTTTTAAGCATGGTTATAAATCTAATCATGCTATACTCAATCACTAGCAAAACCCCATGGTACTTGCATAGAAGTGAAAAACTTTAAATGGCCTATAAGGCTTTGCAGGACTTGTCTCCTTACATTTCACCTTTCATGACTCCTGTGCCAGTGCTCCAGGCTGCAACTGCTTTCTAGTAGCCTTTGAGAACCAAAGTGCTTCCTTACCTGATCAAGTACTTTTATAAGCTATTTGCTCTGGCTGAAATCCTCTTTCCCCCACCTCTCTCCTGGCCAACTCTTCCTCATCCTTCACAACTCAGCTTAGTCACTTTCTCAGAATCTTCCCTGATCCCCCCAAATAAGTAATAAATTAGAAAAAGCTCCCCTTATTGTTTCTTTTAACTCCCAGGAACTCTCTGAAAGCATACATGTATTTTCTACTAATTTTTTATTATTTTTTAAAATTTATATTCACTAAAATTCACAAAAATGCAATCATTATAAAAATATAAAAGTTTGGTCACCCCTGAATTTCTTCATGCCATCTTTTTGTAGTCAGCCCCTCCCATTCCCTTGACCCCTGGCAGCCACTATAGTTTTGTCTTTTCCAGAATAACATTTAAGTGGTTCCAGAGAATATATAGCATTATAGATATAGCATTATAGATATAGATATAGCATTATAGATGGTTCAGCATAATGCAACCAAAATCTAATTATATTGTTTGTGCATCAATAGTTCATTACATTTTTATCCGTGGGTAGTATTCCATTACATGGAATGCTGCAGTTTGTTTATCCATTTTCCAATTACAGGATCTCGAGATTGCTTCCAGAGTAATGCAATTATGAATAAAGTTGCTATAAACATGTACAGGTTTTTATGTGTACATACATTTTCTTTTTTCTTGCATAATATGCAGGAGTGAGATTACTAGGTCCTATGGTGAATGTATATCTTTATAAGAATCTGCCAAACTGTTTTCCAAAGACACTATGCCATTTTGCATTCCCAACAGCAATGAATGAGAATTCCAGGTGCTCTGCATCCTCACCATTACTTGATATTGTCAGATTTCTTTTTATTTTATTATAGTCATTCTGATACTGTGTATAGGTATCTAATTATGACTTCAATTTGCATTTTCCTAAGCCCTGATGATGCTGGGTATCCTTTTTATGTGCTTATTTCCCATCTGTGTATATTCTTTGGGGAAATGTCTATTCAGATCATTGCCTATTTTTTTAATTAGGCTTTTTTTTCTTATCTTTGAATTTTTAGAGTTCTTTATAGTCTCTGAATACAAGTCCTTTATCAGACATATAATTTATGAATCTTTTCTCCCTGTCCATGACTTTTCATTTTATTCATTTAACTGTCTCTTGGAGAATAAAAGTTTTTAGTTTTGATGAAGTCTAATTTATCAGGCTTTATTCTCTTATGAATCATCATGCTTTTGGTGTCTGAGAACCCTTTTTGTAATTAGTAATCACAAAGATTTTTTCCTATATTTCTTCTGAAAGATGTATAGCTTTATGCTTCCTATTTAGCTCTACCCTGCATTTCAGTTAATTTTTGCATGAAGTACAAAGTATGGATTCGGGTGAATTTTTTTCATGGACATGTAATTGTTTCTGCACCATTTCTTGAATAAACTATCCTTCCCAGATTTTTGTCAAAACTCTATTGACCACATATGCAGGGCTTTTTACTTCCATTATAGTATGAGAACACTACATGATTTCTTTCCTTCAAATTTTTAATATGGGGCCTCCCTGGTGGCGCAGGAGTTAAAGTCTCAATGCTATGAAGTTATCAGCAGCCACTGCAGCATGCGTTCGATCCCCAGCCAGGGAGTTGACCCACATGGTGCAACAGACCTCTCCTCTGTCTCACTGCTGCTCCCCGCTGTATTTCAGTAGATCTGCCTATTCTGCTCCCTACTCTGATGAAGTCTCTCACCCCCACACACACCTCTGGCCTACACCCCAGTTCTTGTATGCATAAATAAAAAAATCATTTTTAAAAAATAATTAATAAAAAATAAAAATAAAAATGTTAATATGATGGAACCAGAAAGTGAAGTGAAGTGAGGCAGAGGAAAAAGATAAATACCAGATGGTTAGATGGTTTCACTTACAGGCGGAATATAGAGAAACCAAACAAAGGATCAGAGAAAGACAAACTTTAAAACTGACCTCGGAAAGTTGACCATATATGTGAGGTTTCCAGTGGGGGGTGGGGGGGGCAGGGAGAAAACAGGGGAAGGAGAGCACAAAATCTATGGTAGAGGCCTGTGTGTGCATTGGAGGTGGGAAAACTCTGGTGACCACACCTGAGGGGAGAAATCCTATATTGTAAAAAAGCAAACAGGGATATAAAATGATGATATGTCATTAAATAAATACAAATTTTTAATATGAATCTTTATATAGTCTGTCTTGGTGAATGTTCCATATGCCCTTGAAAAGAATTCCAGGTCTTCTATATTCTTGATGATTCTGTCCACTGGTTCCATTGATTACTGAAAGGTTTTATCTTTTGGTGTCATTGTTTTAGTAGTTCCTGTAGTGATTACAACATACATACTTTTCTTAGTCTACTTAGAGCTAATACCTTGCTGCCTCAAATAAAATTTGAGACAAAAGCCTTAAAGCCACATTAATGCCTTCACTCTTCATTATAGTTCTCCCATGCGCTACATTAAACCCCACTACATTTGCACTTGTCAGTTGACCTTTAAGGGAGGTAACCATCCTAATATTCAGAAGGAGTTAGCTGTTTTCTATTTGCCCTGAGAAGCAAAGTCTATAATGAAAGCAGAGCTATCAAAAATCTGGCAGCTCCACGGTTTTCATCATGCACAGGCACATGAAGCAGACAAAACACATTCACATGGCACATGTCTCCCCCAGATCTTCTCCTGAGTCCAGAGCTACAGAGCTTCCTTCTCCAGAGACTGCTGACATCAGGGATGTGGCCTTAGAGTTCTCTCAGGAGGAGTGGGGACGCCCGGACCAAGCTCAGCAGGATTTGTACAGGTGTCTGTGTATCTAAGCCAGACATGATTTGGGAACCTCCAGTTTCTCATATTGCCAGAAAAATGCCTCAATTTTCTATGTATATAGAATTGCAATAGGCAGTTCTATTCAATCTCAGATACATGCTTCAAATAATACATTAAATGTGTTTTTCCAACAATGATTTCTTTTCTGAGATTGAAACTTATAGCCCGCTGCTGCTTGACATCTTTACTTAGGCATTTATAGAATACTGAAAACTCAATGTATCCCAATCAGAACTCCTAATCTTCCTCTCAAATTTGCTCTTTCCCTGATTTCTTTATTCAGTAAATATTATTATGAACCACTCAATAGTCAAGCCAAAAATCCTAGACATCAACCTTGATTCATCATTTTTTCTTTCTTCCCACACGCAATCCAAGAACAAGTCCTGTTTTCCCTGTTTTCAACATAGATTCTCAATCTGTCTACTTTGCTCCACCTCCTTTTCAACCACCTTTGTCCAAGACACCATCATGTCTTGTCTGGTTACTGCTATTGCCTTCTAAGCTGGCATTCTGCTTCTATGCTCACCCTCCGCCAACCAGACACCACAAAGAAGCTACAGGGACCCTTTCTAAACACAACATCACATCTTAATAATTTATAGCTTTCCATTTTCTTCCCATTACACTTACAATAAAAATCCATAAACTTCTGTTTATAGAACAGATGGGGAATAAGCACAGGTGGTTTGGTGGAGGGAAAAATAAACAAAAATAAAGCAGAAATATTTTTAAAAGTTAAAAAAATATCACCTTGTAAGACCATAAACATTGCAAGGATGTTCCAGATCTCTGGGCTAATATTATGTACATGGTCCCTGTTCTTACCACATTAAGGGTATTCTGGCTCTCTTCCTATTTTATTAAGTATATTTCAAAATATATTTTATATGGAGGCTTCATCCGTTCTGTTCTTTTTTGCAGAGATCCTCTTGCCTATGATCTTGGTTTCACTGAACTTTCTGTTCATATGCTATATCCTCTAAAAGATCTTCTCTAATCACTGCTAAATAGTCCGCATTTGTTCCTGTAAAAACATAGTCCACCTCTCTTCATTCTATTGTCCCCAGAAAGCTGATTTTCATGGAATACATCAACCGGGCCTCTATGTTCTCTCTTTCCATTGGGTTTTGCTAGTAGGAAGTAATAGCAGGAAATAGAGGGGCAGCAGGAAAGAAAGATCAGGATACATATTTCCCTGGCTCCCCCCAGGCTGAGAAGTAGATAATGTGGCTATATCTGGGTAAGACACTAGATGTGGTGGCAAATGAGATCTAAAAAAATCTTAGATCAAAAAAAAATCTCTGTTTCAAGAAGAATATATTATTTCAGATATTAAATTATTAAATTTTATTAAACATTAAATTTAGAAATAAACATTATTTTTACAATTTTAAATAAACACTTGCTTTTAAAAATTAAATTGCTTTCTGAATTCAGCCAGGTCTACTCTAAAGATTATCTAGTATTTTTTTAATGCAAAACCGGGAACTTCAGATAATGAACAGAATTTGCCCGTATTATTTATTTAAATTTGAACTAACAGTGAAATGTATTCACTAAGTATAATGAAAACTGAAACCTTCAGTAAATTTATAATCAGTTTAACTATTGAATGATTTATTCTTGTTATGTAAGTTTTGTAAGGAATGTGATTGAGTTCTATATAGATCAGTGTGTTTAAGTGAAAATTTTTCCTGTTTACTTGTGTAATTTTTACTGTTTGAACCGTTTAGAATCTAGTGAATCAGAGATTTGCCTTATTGGGTTCAGTTATAACAGACAACACTACATCAGCCATTTTACTTTCTGTTCTCCTTTAAAGAAGCTCAGGCATAAGAAAATTTCCACAAAACTTCATAAAGAAGGCAGGTAGGTCACAAATAACTAAAATGTTACATTTAAGCCAATTCCTTTCCCTTTATTTTAATAAGTATTAAGTATTGATCATTATCAAACATGTTTTTTCCTTAAAAATATTATCCTTTGCAATAAAAGCATTTGTTTTTTTCAAGATGTATAAATAGATATTTTCCTTTTGGAAATACTTTAAAAGGATTTTTAACACGCTTGAATATAAATTGAATATAAATTCATTTCCTATTTCTGTTAACAATTGTAACCCAAGGGGGAAAAAAGAGAAAATAGCATTTGATAATAAGAAAATAACTAAACTTAATATATTCTGGAGCTATGAGTTTTATAGTGATTTTTTTTTAATTGGAGTAACACTGGTTTATAACATTACATAGGTTTCAGGTGTACAGCCTGATAAATCAATATCTGTAAATACGTATTATATAATGGTGAATTATTGTAAAAGACAGGTACCTTATTTTTCCTCCATAAAATAAATTTCTTTATACTTTCTTAGGTAGTCATTGTCCCTTTTAAAATAGCCAATATAAATGTACAACTTTATTATTTCTCAGGAATGATTTTTTTTTAAAGATTTATTTTTTTTTAAAGATTTATTTATTTATTTATTTATTTAAGCACTGGGCACAGTCAGAAGTGCAGGAGGGTGAGAGAATTCACCAGAGTCAGAGCAGAGAGCAGAGCAGGCAGACGGACGGATGAAGTACACTGCTGAGCGGAGCAGTGGGCGGCAGGAGAGGTCTGCGCGCCATGTGAGAACCTCACCCTGTGGTTGGGGATTGAACCGGTGCTGCAGAGGCTGTGGGCAGCTTCGCAACCCAGTGCTCAACTGCTGCACCACCGGGGAGGCCCTCTCAGGAATGATTTAATGTCTTTTACTCCCATCTTCTTTTTCAGATGGCAATCTAAAAATGAGAAAGATTGTCTTTGGTGGTGTGTTTATCTTATTCTGCCTCTTCTATGGTAAGTTGTTAAGGCAACGTAAGTCATTAAGAGGGAAGTTACTTAAGAAATCGCAGAATTACAATATAAGTGGAGGGTGGCCTTAAGTAAGGTAATTCAGATGTTGTTATAACTCAAACCTGAGTAAGTACTTAAATTGTAAAAAGGCCTAACATTTAATCAGCACTTACTATATGGCAGGTACTGATCTAAACATCTCATTTGTATTATCATTAAATTCTCATGAAAACTTTTCCAGTTAAGTGCTATTTCTCACTTTATGGATAAGAAAACTGAGCTGGTAGATGGTGGCCCACATGTTGCTATTATCATCCCTAGCTGGAACTAACCAAACTAGGCTGGAAGACCTTATGCATGTGGCAAAGAAAGTGAATCAATTAGAAACAAAGACGCATAGACAGGGACCTCCAAGCACTTTTCCTGTAACATGTGCTCTCCTTCACCAACTCCTGGCATACTCTCATGTATAAAAGAATCTCATAAAGAAGATAATGGGGAATTTGCAGTTCCTTTTACAGAATTCTTAAGTCTCCTCAAACTAGGAAGATGTTCATGAAGGTAATATTTCCAAACAGATATGTTGGAAGATATGTTGCAAGCACCATAATGGGAATTTGCCCTCTCTGTGAAAAGGAAAGAAGGTACTGAAGCCAAAGGCTCTGTGCTGAGCCCAGGGTAATCCCAGGAGAGTCTTTAAATCAGAAGATTTAATATACATATGAGTCAACTGGGAATCTTGATAAAATGCAGTCTGATTAGCAGATCTGGGCTGGGGTCTGAGAGTCTACATTTACAACAAGCTCCCAAGTGATGCTAATGCTATTGGTCTGGAGATAACACCTCAGTAGGTAGAATCCACAAAGCATCCCAGAAAAAAGTAAAATGCAAATTTGGTGACTTGGAGACTTTATGTGCCAAATACTAGGCTTACCAACTCAAAGTCTTAAAGTTTTTGGACAGATAAAATAAATTGGGGGAGCCAGCCAGCAATAAAACAAGAGAGCAGCTAGAACCCAGTTACAGATGTTGCCATAAAGGAGAGCCCAACACTGCCAAACCTTTGGAATCATTGAGAGAAACTGGAAATTCAGGTTTGTAGGAAATCTCCCCCATTTTTAAATGTTAACAATACAATTTTTGAAAACTCTATATGAGTTAAATAAACCAGGTCTGCTTCTCACCCCCTGCTCACCAGTTTGTGGTTTCTCAAACATAATTCTTTAACATTTCTTAAAATATACCCAGTTTGTATGGTCCAACCATTATGGAAAGCTGTGTGGAGATTCCTCAACCTACTAAAGATAGAGCTTCCATATGATCCAGCAATTCCATTCCTAGGTATTTACCCAAAAGACACCGAAACATTAATTCCAAAGAGCACCTGCACCCCTATGTTTATAGCAGCACTATTTACAATAGCTAAGCTTTGGAAACAGCCCAAATGCCCAAAAACAGATGACTGGATCAAGAAGATGTGGTACATATACACAATGGAATATTACTCAGCATTCAAAAAAGATAAACACATGCAATTTGCAGCAACATGGATGGAGCTGGAAGGGATCATGCTCAGCGAAATAAACCAGAAAGAAAAAGAAAAATACCGGATGGTCTCGCTCATAACAGGAATCTAGAAAACCTAAATATGGACCAGGAAAAAGAATAACTATAAGAAAGGAAAAAATCAAAATCAACAAACAACTATGAACCAGAGACACTCTTGGGGGGGGGGGATTGGGGTCAAAATCAGGGTTGCAATTGTATGGGGAATATAAAATATATATATATATATATATATATATATATATATATATATACACACCCAGTTTGTGGTGTCTGCATCCCACCTACACTCACTAGTAAATACAGTGCACAGAGGAGCTGTGATTACCTCCTGCAGAGAGGGCAGAAAGAAAGTAAACCAGACAGCTTAGGTCTCTGCTGCATTTTATGACATATTTCTCTCCTCTAAAGAATATGGAGTGGAGCATACAAAGAGGTAAAAACTCACAAGAGAACATCTTCAGTGGCTGGCATATCATTAATAACAGATTCAGGAGGATATAAAATAATAGTACTTGATTAAAAAAACTTAAAAGTTAATGATTCAGGGAGAGAACTACATTAATTTTGTTGGTCATGGAGGAAAGCTGTGAAGGTAAAAGAAGAAAATTAAACATAAAGAGAAATTGTGAAGTAAGGAGTACCTAGGAAAGAGAGGCGGTGATTTAAAAGACCATTGTGATTAATACTATATGTTTAAATAACTATATGATTTGTAATGTGTATTTAAATAGTTATATATGTAATCTATCAGATATTCCCTACTAATTAAAAAGTCATAAAACAGAATAGCATACTTCAAAAGTAATCATGTTAGGCAACCTAATTTTACATATAACCTAAAGCTTTAAATTTAGTTGTCCAAGTGGAATATAGCATGTGTTAGTTATGTTAATAAAATTAAATAAATTTTCAGACAAAAAGACACTGGAAGAAAGGAAATCAGATCTAAGAACATATTTATAAGTCAGATACAGTCAGCAAAATGGCCTAAAATAAAGCATCATCTTAAGTCACAACCATGGCTTTAGGACGCAGGCTATTGATATGGGTGTGGAATCAGATCTTACCCAGGAAAACAGTTTAGGGGCTCAGACAGGCAGAGAAAGCTCTGGCATCAGGTAAGCTCTTCACCTTGGTGGCCTCTAGCACCAAAGTTCTGACCCATGCTCCCTAAGGGTACATGTGACAGTGAGAAATCACAAATCCAAGAGGAAAACTCAACTCAGAGATGGCTTGAAAAACAAATGGTCCTGGTATTCTGGTTTATATGGAAGTCCAGGCAACAGACCCTGCATTTAGGAAGAGTCAAAATTTTCAGCCAAGGGCCTCCCTGGTGGTGCAGGGGTTAAGACTCAGCAATATTAAGCTACCGCCAGCCACTACTGCATGAGTTCAAACCCCTGCCAGGGAGGTGACCCACATGGCGCAGCAGACCTCTCCTGCCTCGTGCACTGCTCCCCTCCACAGTGTATTTCAGTAGATCTGCCTGTTCTGCTCCCCACTCTGTCTTTGGTGAATCTTCTCATCCTCTGCACCTCTGGCCTATACCCCAGTTCTTGTGTGCATAAATAAATAAAAATAAATCTTTTAAAAAAAAATGTCCATCCAGGGCCTCCCCAGTGGCGCAGCGGTTGAGCGCTGGGTTGTGGAGCTGCCCGCGGCCTCTGCAGCGCCGGTTCGATCCCGGCTGCTCCCCGGCCATCGGAGGAGGGTCCCACATGGCGCGCAGACCTCTCCTGCCGCCCGCTGCACCCCTCAGCAGTGTACTTCGGTCCTTCTGCCTGCTCTGCCCCCGCTCTGGCTCTGGTGAATTCTCTCACCCTCCTGCGCTTTTGACTGTACCCAGCACTTGTATAATTAAATAAAAAAAATGAATGGATAAATAAATAAATAAATAAATAAATCTTTAAAAAAAAAAATTTCCAGCCAGAAGAGGGTGACATCAAGGGAGGAAGCGCCAATGACATGGACATAGTGTGCATGCTTAGAAACAAAGTTTTGGATCCCAGCAGAACTGTCTTTGTCTGTTGAGCAATCTACTTAAACCTTTCAGGCCTGTTTTCTTTTATGTGAAATGTGAGGAACTATAAAATCCATGAAAAAACTGTTGTGGGGAAAGATTGGACTAATGCTTTTAAATTGCTTAGCTGAGTACTTGGTGTAAGTGTATGTCTTAAAAAATATTCTTTTATTGAGTGCTGATTATGTCATGCTATGTAACACAATCAAAGTGAAATTTCTAAGTTTGTCTTTAAGTGAGGATGAACTAAGGTTAGTTAGCAGAAGTAAACTCATCAGTCAAACTATTTTCTGTAAAAACAATCTCTTCTAACCCCCAAAAGGATAGAAAAGAGACATAATATATGACATAAAATATCTAGTAAATTCTTCTTTGAGGATATCAATGAATAGGAGTGACATGGCAATGGTCTTATATGAAAACCATTATATTCAAAGATGGGAACATGAACACTATGACATTTGAACTCAGTTTCAGAAGAATCTTTCAACAAACTGAGCTGCTTGTTATGGTACTATCTCCCCATGACTAGCCAAGGCTCCCTGTAGGAGTTACAAAAGATTACTGAACTCAGTAGAATCAGTGATTCTAAGCAATTGGCCAGATTTCTATATCCAAATTATATGCCCTCTGCTCTTTCTGCATATCTAAAATACAGATTCCTTACTCAAACCTCCTGTAGATCCTAACTCAGGGAGTGGGGACTGATCCAGGCAGGTGGACTCTGGGAATCTGTGCTTATTTTAACTGTTTAAGTTAATCTGATTCCCATTCAAATTTGGAAACAAACTTAGTCTTCCTATCTTATCTATGTTAACTAAATTCAAGAATCTCTGGACTATTTCCACATAACCAAAATGAAAAACACTTTCAAGTCACTAAATTTGAGTATTTAAGATGATCAAGTATTTACATATTTAATTAATATGTAAACATTAATCAAGCAACAAGTATTCATGGGGAACCTACCACATATAATATGCTATTTTTTTTAAAGATTTATTTACTTATGCATACAAGAGCTGGGGTACAGGCCAGAGGTGTGGTGGGTGAGAGGATTCACCAGAGACAGAGTGGGGAACAGAACAGGCAGACTGACCGAAGTACACTGCTGAGGGAAGCAGCAGGCGAGTCAGGAGAGGTCTGCTGAGCCATGTGGATTGCTCCCTGGCTGGCTGGGGATCAAACTTGTGCTGCAGAGATTGCAGTTAGTGTCATAGGTTGCGTCTTAACCCCTGGCGCCACTAGGGAGGGCAATAATATGCTATTTTAAACCTTGAAATGAAGTCCTAACAGTGGATATGGTAGAAATTAAATTTCCTGGTTAAGTAACTTTGGGGTTTGATTTATTTATTTATTTATTTTAAAGCTATATATATATATATATATATATTTAAGATTTATTTATACAAGCACTGGGTACAGTCAGAAATGCGGGAGAGTGAGAGAATTCACCAGAGCCAGAGCGGGGAACAGAACAGGCAGACTGACGAAATACACTGCTAAGGGGAGCAGTGGGCACGGCAGGAGAGGTCTGTCACGCCATGTGGGACCCTCACCGGTGGCCAGGGATTGAACCAGCGCTGCAGAGGCTGCAGGCAGCTTCGCAGCCCAGCGCTCAACTGCTGTGCCACCAGGGGAGGCCCTGGGGTTTGATTTAATTAGGCACTGAGGAACCAAATAATTTTGACCAACTAAGCTGTTTATGCCACCTGGTCTTATTTCTAGTTAGTATTTAGCCAGGGTGCTCCCATTTCTGGAAGGCAACATATGCTTAGCAATATCCCCCATTGAATTTTCAAAATAAAAATAATTTTAACGTATGTAAGATTTTAGATGTTTTAAAAATACTGCTGACTTTTAAAAGTTGAAAATCATTTTTTTAATTTTGCATTTCTCTTCCCTCCCTCCTTTTTCTCTCTCTGGTGTCCACCTCTATTTCCCCCTCTTTTTTCTTCTTCTGTCCTGAGAGATGTAAGAGGTATGCTCTGTAGTCTGTGCAACCTCTCACTCCCTTTCCATGGATGTCTTTTAGATTTTGGCACCTGCAGAGCAAAACATGGTCAGCATTGTATCACAGAGGTCTATAGAAAAGGTAAGTCTTGACACTTTAAAAAAAATGCAAAAAGAGCACACAAAAAATCCTTATGTAAGATCAAGCATTCACTGAACATTATTACAGGCCAGATGCTATACTGAGGGCTTTTCTTGAATTACAATATGCCAACAATAATATGTGTTGAATTTTGTCACTATTTCCATTTTAAAGATGAGAAATCTGAGGCAAAAAAGATTAAGAAATTTATGTCATGGGGGGAGGGGAGGAGGGATTAGAGTCAAAATGGGCGGGTGGGAATTGTATGGGGAATATAAGCAAGATGAAAATGCATACATTATGCAAAAATGAAAAATGATGTAAAAAATGTATAAAATAAAATATTTTAAAAAATTAAAGTGAATATTCAAAAGTGCTTACACTCCAGACCACACATTCTTTTTTTTTTTTAAGATTTTCATTTTTATTTATTTATGTATACAAGAACAGGAGCGTAGGCCAGAGGTGCAGAAGCTGAGAAGATTCACCAGAGACTGAGTGGGGAGCAGAAAATGCAGATATGAAATACACTGCTAAGGGGAGCAGCAGGCAAGGCAGGAGAGGTCTGCTGCACCATAGCGCTGAGACTTAACCCCTGCTCCACTAGGGAAGCCCCCAGACCACACATTCTTAATGAATCCATATACCACCACTATACCACTCACACCCTCACAAAAAATATTAGGATCCTCACTGGGTCCTTCTGAGTACAGGGCCCTGTGCAACTGCAAAGGCTGCATTCCCAAGAAGCCAGTCTTGTTTGAATGGATTAAAAAGAGACAACCACAAAAATCCAAGTGGTAAAAACATCAGAGGAAAATATTGAAGAATATTTTAAGCTTCAAAGAAAGGAGGGAAAGAAATGCTAAGAGATCAACAATCTAAAAAACAAAAGTTTATTAGAAGAAAGGTTAAGGAAATTTTCAGAAGAGAAAATATAAATAACCTAACCTAAATAAAAAGTGGTCAAACCTAATAGAAAATAACAAAGAAATGCAAATAAAAGAAACAATATTCTTAACTCATCAGATTGGTAAAAAACTGTTTAAGTTTTATAATATCAAGGATTAGTGACAATCTGGGAAAGTGGGAACTCCCATACCTCTCCAATGACAGTTTAGTTGATTTAGCACTTTTTAGACAATGTGCATTTCCATAAAATTTCAAACAAGTTTAGCCTTCTATAATGCATTCCATTTCATGGTATCTTCTGCAGAAAAATATTTACATGTAACACAAAAAGCCATGTATCAAATTATCATTGCAGCATTATGTTTATAGTGAAGCAGTGGGAATTACCTATGATATATTCAGGTCATGGAATGTTGTGTAACATTTGGGGAAACCTCCAAAACATTGTTGAACTGACAAAAAGTAAGTTACAAAACAGTATGTATAGTATACCACTTATGAATAAAAATCTCCATAAAGCAAAACTCTAAATTTCTCTGTGGAATTGGAATCGGAAAACACAAACTAGAGGAAATCAAAGTTTATTAGAAAAAAGGAAGAGAATTTGGGGGTCATGACTGATGGGTTTTGGTATTAAGAGGCTTTGTTCAACCTGTGCAGGTAGGTTCTAAGCCCAAAATTCAACCTGACTTGCACTTTTGACTTGCACTTTGAAAGACAAACACAATGGCAAATACAGATGCTAACATATCAATACTAACTCTAAATGTCAATGGACTAAACTCTTCAATAAAAAGACACAGAGTGGCAGGCTGGATTAAGAAACAAAACCCAACCTTTTGCTGTCTCCAGGAAACACATTTAGCTGCAAAAGATAAAAATAGACTCAAAGTTAAAGGATGGAAAACAATTCTACAAGCAAATGGACCAAAAAAGAAGGCAGGAACAGCTATACTCATATCAGATAAAACAGATTTCAAACTTAAAAAGATAAAAAGAGACCCCAGTGGTCATTACATTATGATCAAGGGGGCAATACTTCAAGAAGAAGTAACACTCATTAACATATATTCACCAAACGAAGGAGCACCAAAATATATCAGACAACTATGGGCATCTCTGAAAACAAACATCAGAGAAAACACATACATAGTGGGAGACTTCAACACACCACTATCAACAATGGATAGATCAACAAGACAAAAAATAAGTAAAGACACTAAAGCTCTAAATAAGGATCTAGATTGCTTGGGCTTAACAGACATATATAGAACACTAAACCCAAAGAAATCTGAGTATACATTTTTCTCAAGCGCACACGGATCATTCTCTAGGATCGATCATATACTGGGGCACAAAACAAACATCAACAGATACACCAAGACTGAAATCATACCAACCATCTTTTCTCACCATGAAGGCATCAAACTAGAAATAAACCATAAAAAGAAGGCAAGTTACTCTCCTACCTCGTGGAGATTGAACCCACACTACTGGAAGTCCACTGGACTAATGAGGAGATAAAAGAAGAAATTAAAAAATTCATCGAATTGAATGACAAGGAGGACACCAATTTCCTAAATGTATGGGATGCAGCAAAAGCAGTAATAAGAGGAAAATATATAGCAATAGATGCTCACATCAAGAAACAAGAAAGAACTCAAAGAAACAACACAATCTCGAAGCTCAAAGATCTAGAAAAAGAACAACAAAAAACCCCCAAAACCAGTAGAAGAAAAGAAATAATAAAAACCAAAGCAGAAATAAATGAAATTGAAACTAAAAAAACAATCCAAAAGATCAATGAAACCAAGAGCTGGTTCTTCAAAAAAATAAATAAAATAGATAAACCCCTAGCCAGGCTCACAAGGGCAAAAAGGGAGAAAGCACAAATAAATAGGATCATAAATGAAAGAGGAGAAATCACAACGGACACAGCAGAAATCAAAAGAATAATTAATAACTACTATGAACAGTTATATGGAAACAAATTCAACAATCTAGAGGAGATGGACAAATTCCTACAACTCTACAATCACCCAAAGCTAGATAAAGAAGAAATAGAACACCTAAACAGACCAATTACAATTAGCGAAATTGAAATGGTAATCAAAATTCTCCCCAAAAACAAAAGCCCAGGACCTGATGGATTTACAAATGAATTCTACCAAACATTCAGAGACGAATTAGTGCCTATCCTTCACAAACTCTTCCAAAAAATTGAGAAGGAAGATATAATACCTAACACGTTCTATGAAGCCAACATTACACTAATACCAAAACCGAACAAGAACAACACAAAAAAAGAAAACTATAGGCCAATCTCCCTAATGAACAGTGATTCAAAAATCCTCAATAAAATTTTAGCTATCAGAATCCAACAGTGTATCCATAAGGTAATTCACCACGACCAAGTAGGATTCATTCCAGGGACACAAGGATGGTTCAACATCCGAAAATCAATCAACGTTATCCAACACATCAACAAAAAGAAATATAAAAACCATATGATAATATCAATAGATGCCGAGAAAGCTTTCGACAAAGTGCAACACCCATTCATGATAAAAGCCCTTGAAATTCTTGGGATACAAGGAACATACCTCAACATCATAAAGGCCATATACGACAAGCCAACAGCCAGTATCATTCTCAATGGTGAAAAGCTGAAAGCATTTCCGTTGAGATCTGGAACAAGACAAGGATGTCCACTCTCACCACTGCTTTTCAATATAATACTGGAAGTCCTAGCCAGGGCAATAAGACAAGAGAAAGACATCCAAGGAATCCAAATAGGAAAAGAAGAAGTCAAACTATCACTATTTGCAGATGATATGATAATATACATAGAGAACCCCAAAAACTCCATAGAAAAACTAATTGAACTCATCAATCAGTTCAGCAAAGTGGCAGGATACAAAATCAACATGCAAAAGTCAGAAGCCTTCCTATACACTAACAATAAATCTGAAGAAGAAGAAATGAAAAAAACCATCCCCTTTATTATCGAAACAAAAAAAATCAAATACTTGGGAATAAATCTAACAAAAGAGGTAAAGGACCTTTACAAAGAAAACTATAAAACACTGTTAAAAGAAATAGAAGAAGATACAAAGAAATGGACAGACATCCCCTGCTCATGGATTGGAAGAATAAACATTATTAAAATGGCCATCCTACCAAAAGCAATATACAGATTCAATGCTATTCCAATCAAAATTTCAATGTTATTCTTCAAAGAAATAGAACAATTATTGATGAAATTCATATGGAATCACCAAAAACCCCGAATAGCTAAAGCTCTCCTGAAAAAAAAAGAAGGGAATGGAGGCATCACACTCCCAGATTTCAAGCTATACTACAAAGCCATAATCATCAAAACTGCATGGTATTGGAACAAGAACAGACACACAGACCAATGGAATCGAATAGAAAATCCAGAAATAAACCCACAGATTTATGGTCAACTAATATTTGACAAAGGAGCAAAGAATATGCATTGGAGCAAAGAAAGTCTGTTCAATAAATGGTGCTGGGAAAACTGGGTCGCTACATGCAAAAGAATGAAGCTTGACCACTACCTCACACCATACACAAAAACCAACTAAAAATGGATTAAAGAACTAGACATAAAACCTGAAACCATAAAATACATAGAAGGAAATATAGGCGAAACACTACGTGATTTGCACATCAAAGACATCTTTACAGACACATCACCCAAAGCAGTGATAGTGAAGGCAAAGATAAACAGCTGGGACTACATCAAATTAAAGAGCTTCTGCACAGCAAAAGAGACAATAACAAAAACAAAGAGAAACCCCACCAACCGGGAGAACATTTTTGCACACAACACTAATGATAAAGGATTGATCACAAAATCTGCAAAGAGCTGATGAGACTCAACAACAGCAAAGAAAATAATCCAGTCAAAAAATGGGCAGAAGAGCTAAAAAGAAACTTCTCTGAAGAGGAAATGCAAATGGCCAACAGGCATATGAAAAAATGTTCAACATCACTTGTAATCAGGGAATGCAAATCAAAACTACCATGAGATACCATCTTACACCAGTGAGAATGGCACATATTAAAAAAACTAGCAACAACAAATGTTGGCGAGGTTGTGGAGAAAAAGGAACTCTTCTGCACTGTTGGTGGGAGTGCAAACTGGTCCAACCACTATGGAGAGCTGTGTGGAGATTTCTGGACCTACTAAACATAGAGCTTCCATATGATCCAGCAATTCCACTCCTAGGTATTTACCCAAAGGACACAGAAACATCAATTCCAAAGAACACCTGCACCCCTATGTTTATAGCAGCACTATTTACAATAGCTAAGCTTTGGAAACAGCCCAAATGCCCAAAAATAGATGACTGGATCAAGAAGATGTGGTACATATATACCATGGAATATTACTCAGCATTCAAAAAAGATAAACACATGCAATTTGCAGCAACATGGATGGCGCTGGAAGGGATCATGCTCAGCGAAATAAGCCAGAAAGAAAAAGAAAAATACCGGATGGTCTCACTCATAGCAGGAATCTAGAAAACTTAAATAAGGGACCAGGAAAATGAATAACTATAAGAAAGTGAAAATCAAAATCAACAAAAATCTATGAACCAGAGACACTTTGTGGGGGTGGGTGGAGGGAGGGGAGGGATTGGGGTCAAAATGGGGGGGTTGAAATTGTATGGGGAATATAAAAATAAAATTTATTATTAAAAAAAAAGAAACAGAAGAAGATACAAAGAAATGGAAAGACATCCCCTGCTCATGGATTGGAAGAATAAACATTATAAAAATGGCCATCCTACCGAAAGCAATATACAGATTCAATGCTATTCCAATCAAAATTTCAATGTCATTCTTCAAAGAAATAGAACAATTATTGATGAAATTCATATGGAATCACCAAAAACCCCGAATAGCCAGAGCTCTCCTGAAAAAAAAAAAGAAGGGAATGGAGGCATCACACTCCCAGATTTCAGGCTATACTACAAAGCCATAATCATCAAAACTGCATGGTATTGGAACAAGAACAGACACACAGACCAATGGAATCGAATAGAAAATCCAGAAATAAACCCACAGATTTATGGTCAACTAATCTTTGACAAAGGAGCAAAGAATATGCATTGGAGCAAAGAAAGTTTGTTCAATAAATGGTGCTGGGAAAACTGGGTCACTACATGCAAAAGAATGAAGCTTGACCACTACCTCACACCATACACAAAAATCAACTAAAAATGGATTAAAGAACTAGACATAAAACCTGAAACCATAAAATACATAGAAGGAAATATAGGCGAAACACTACGTGATATTCACATTAAAGACATCTTTACAGACACATCACCCAAAGCAGTGATAGTGAAGGCAAAGATAAACAGCTGGGACTACATCAAATTAAAGAGCTTCTGCACAGCAAAAGAGACAATAACAAAAACAAAGAGAAACCCCACCAACCGGGAGAACATTTTTGCACACAACACTAATGATAAAGGATTGATCACAAAAATCTGCAAAGAGCTGATGAGACTCAGCAACAACAAAGAAAATAATCCAGTCAAAAAATGGGCAGAAGAGCTAAAAAGAAACTTCTCTGAAGAGGAAATGCAAATGGCCAACAGACATATGAAAAAATGTTCAACATCACTTGTAATCAGGGAAATGCAAATCAAAACTACCATGAGATACCATCTCACACCAGTGAGAATGGCACATATTAAAAAAACTAGCAACAGCAAATGTTGGCGAGGTTGTGGAGAAAAAGGAACTCTTCTACACTGTTGGTGGGAGTGCAAACTGGTCCAACCACTATGGAGAGCTGTGTGGAGATTTCTGGACCTACTAAACATAGAGCTTCCATATGATCCAGCAATTCCACTCCTAGGTATTTACCCAAAGGACACAGAAACATCAATTCCAAAGAACACCTGCACCCCTATGTTTATAGCAGCACTATTTACAATAGCTAAGCTTTGGAAACAGCCCAAATGCCCAAAAATAGATGACTGGATCAAGAAGATGTGGTACATATATACCATGGAATATTACTCAGCATTCAAAAAAGATGAACACATGCAATTTGCAGCAACATGGATGGCGCTGGAAGGGATCATGCTCAGCAAAATAAGCCAGAAAGAAAAAGAAAAATACCAGATGGTCTCACTCATAGCAGGAATCTAGAAAACTTAAATAAGGGACCAGGAAAATGAATAACTATAAGAAAGTGAAAATCAAAATCAACAAAGAACTATGAACCAGAGACACTTTTGGGAGGGGTGGGTGGCAGGAGGGGAGGGATTGGGGTCAGAATGAGGGGGTTGCAATTGTATGGGGAATATAAAAATAAAATTTATTATTTAAAAAAATAAATAAATAAATAAAATATTAAAAAAAAAAAAAGAGGCTTTGTTCAACCTGTGTAGGTAGGTTCTAAGCCCAAAATTCACTCTGACTTGCACTTTGCCATCAGAACCACTTCCTTATCAAAAAGGAAAGGTGGGCCTCCCTGGGTGGTGCAGCGGTTGAGTGCTGGGTTGCGAAGCTTCCCACAGCCTCTGAAGCACAGGTTAGATCCCCGGCCGCCGGCCAGGGTCCCACATGATGCACAGACCTCTCCTGCCGCGCCTGCTGCTACTCTTAGCAGTATATTTTGTATATTTTGTCATTCTGCATGTTCTGCTCCCCGCTCTGGCTCTGTTGAATTCTCTCACCCTCCCGCATTTCTGACTGTGCTTGTATAAATAAATAAATCTTTAAAAAAAAAAAAAAAAAAAAAGGAAAGATACCAGGGCCCCCAGAACTATGAGGTGCTGGCTCTCAGTGATTGCTCTTCTCTGAATGTGGATTGAGAGTCATCTAGTCAAGTTGACATTAAAACAAGTATTGAAGGACTCTGCAATTAAGAACAAGTCTGAAAGCTTATGCAGATCAATCTTTTCAAAAGTTCAAGTTATGCCATTTAACTTTTACAAAAGACATACATATATACATATGAAAGACATGTTTTCACTCCTGAAAGAAACCTTTTTTTAAATTTTTTTTTTATGTAGAACTGGGGTGTAGGCCAGAGATGCAGAGGAGGTGGTGAGAGGATTCACCAGAGACAAAGTGGGGAGGAGAACACACAGATCTACTGAAATACACTGCTGAGAGGAGTAGAGGGTGAAGCAGGAGAGGTCTGCTGTGCCATGTGGGTTGCTCCTTGGCTGGGAATGGAACTCAGGCCCTGGAGGTGATAGTGCTGAGACTTAATCCTTAGGCCACCAGGGAAGCCTAAACCTGAGGGGTTTTTTTAAGACAAAAATCAAAACTAGTGCTCAGCATGTGTTTTGCAGCAGCTATTCTAGAAACAGGTGTACCCTGAGTATCAAGAGTGGCACCACCAAACCCCTTACCTGGAACTTTATACAGGCTGTGTATTTATCATATCTTTCCTGCTTTTATTATGTATTAATATTATCTAGATCTTATATGCTATTTGGTAAGTTATTTTTTGGGTCAGGGATGCTAAAAATTTTATTCATTTAAATGAATGGTAATTGCATCTTCACTTGACTCCATTTCTGTGCTATATTGGCTTGTGAAAGGTTTGATAGGAATGCTGTACTTTCAGAGAGCAGGGGAAGCCTGCACAGTAAAATATTTTACAGCAATTCTTAGTGGGTTAAGAAGACTACAGTGTTGTAGAAAGAACAGCAGTTTTCCAACTTAGAAATTTTACCATTTCACTGATGCAAAGCAAACAGAACTGGAATTTACAGTTTGATCGTTTCATCAACAGTGCCTTTCTCAACAATCTCAACTGTTGACACTTTGGTAGGACAGTTCTTTGTTATGCTGGGCTATCTTGTGTATTTTAGGAAGTTCCACACACTCATGGCTTCTATCCACGTGCTAGTAATATCTTCTAAATTCACGTAAGAACAGAAGTGTCTCTGGGCTTTATCTAGTGGTGGGAGTAGGGGGCAGTGCAGTAAGGGAGCAAACTTGCCCCAGTAAAGAAGCTACTTTTTTTCTGAAGTTTCCGACCATCATTGATTTTGTTGCCTTTGAGGATCTGCTCCTTTGTGTTCTCCCTCACACAACTGAAACTGGATTTTGCTCTGGATTACAGGATTTTGCTCTCACTCACCTTGTACTTGGGTATTTCTCACATTTTCTACAATGGACATGTATTACTTCTGTCAACAGAGAAAAAAAATCAAGTGAGGTCAAGGACATACCTTCATTTCTGAGAAGAATTTACACAACTAAATGCTTTTTCCATGGAATCAGTCCTTTAAATAAATTAGGTAAAATTGGGGGAGGATACTAAGAAGTTTCCAAACAGCTAATACTTCAGAAATTTCTGCATAGTCCATGACATTTGCATGACTTTTATCATCTGAGTTTCAAAGTTTTGTATTACTATGTACGTGATGAAAACACCTCAAAATGGTAATTCTTAAAAACAAGATTATTGTGTATCCTGATAAAGCTAGTTTTGCCTTGTTCTGCTTTGTTTTTGTTTCTTTAACCTACTAGTTATCTGAAGCACCCCAAAGCCAAGGTTTTCCCCACCTTCTACCACTTTTGTTTCTCGCAGGTGGAATTGCTTGGTTTTCAGTTAAAGGCTGTACACTCAACAAAAATGAGTGCTTCAAGAGAGGTGTAAGTGCTACTAGAAGTTTTTCTACTCACTGCTGTATGCGTCCTTTGTGTAATTTCTGAGTCAATGACCCAGATCCAAATGGCCTGCCTGATCAGTTCATCTCAAACCCTGACCTGGTCATCACAAAATCGCAGTAAAATCAACCCTTGGCAAAAACTTCGGAACTATGCAAACATCTGTGTTTGTAAGTTGTAAAAGTTATGGTCTGAAGCTGAGTTTGGCTTTCAAGTGCCCCACTTCTATCTCCAACTCATCTCAGAAACATCCTTCACAACATCATCTCTCTCCCCTTTCTCCTTAATTCCCCTTCTAGTAATTTCAAGGCTACCAATAATGAAAATTTGAGTGATGTCAAGCAAATTATGCATACCATCTCCAGCTTACTACTTCTCCCAAATATTTGTACACTCCAGATACAGTTATGAATGAATCATATCACAAGATACCAAGTGACCTGAAAGTGTTTGTTTGGTTTCCAAAGTAAACTGCCTTGTTCTTTTGGGTTAATTTATGGTATGAGAGAAACTGATTTAACAAATGTATAAGAAAAATCACACATGAATCCACAAACTACGTCTGTGCAAACTATGAACCCAAAGGGTTCAAGTGGAATTAAGGGTTGCCATTTATTTCTCTCATCTATAGTAGGAATTGTCCATCCACACCTTAACTATGCCAAAGTACTTTGGTCCATCTAATTGTGGCAGATTAATTCAACTACAGCAAGGGAATAGGCTCCCATTCATAAGGAATTTGCAAAGGGTTATGAATATACTTTAAACTGTATTTCATATTTTTAATATGCCTCACAATCACTTTCATTCAGTGCCCTTTTTTGCAACTTTGAGATTATTGTTTTACAACTTAAATTTGTTTTTCTCTGTATTTTCAGGAGTTTGAAAAATACTAATGGTAATAATAAATCTCAATACAACCTTCTCTTATTGTCATTTTTTCAAATCCTGGACAACATCTCACACATAGTAGGGCTGAAGGATAAGCATCCCCACGATGGCCTAAAATGTGTCACTTTTATATGTAGATTACTTCAAGATGGTATCAATGAAGCCCTCAAAGCTCACAAGAAACTTTTACTATGCCCTTAACTATCTAAAAGAATGACAATTGAGGGCCTCCCCGGCGCAGCGGTTGAGCGCTGGGTTGCGAAGCTGCCCGCAGCCTCTGCAGCGCCGTTTCGATCCCCGGCTGCTCCCCGGCCACTAGAGGAGGGTCCCACATGGCGTGCAGACCTCTCCTGCTGCCCCCTGCTCCCCTCAGCAGTGTACTTCGGTCCTTCTGCCTGCTCTGCTCCCTGCTCTGGCTCTGGTGAATTCTCTCACCCTCCCGCGCTTCTGACTGTACCCAGTGCTTGTATAAATAAATAAATCAATCTTTAAAAAAAAAAAAAAAGAATGAAAATTGAGGGTATTATCCCAGAATTAGGACTTTTACCAGAAATAACCTTTCTAGCAGAGGAATCTATATAGAGATGAGATGAGATGAGATGAGATAGATATAGGTAGAGATATAGCGATATAGCAGGACAAATGCAATTACAGAACATCTAGGTTTTTTCATATGAGTCATCCTCATCATGTGAGTCTCCCTACTTTCTCCTTGAAGCCTCAGGCCCCATCTCGTTCCTTAGCTCAGGATAAATACCCTCACTTTGCCCCATTTGCTTTAGAATTTATATCCAAGTAGATTGTCCATACATGTATAATTTATTATTCTCCTACCAATCTATCTAAGGTTAATTTAAATGCTCAACCAGCCTGAAAATAACCCAGAGGGAAAGTGCAGAAATTTCCTCTCTACCCTTATAGGTCCTCAACATATGCTTTTCCATAAACTTTGATGAAAAACAAGCATTTTTTATAAAAAGCCCCAGGAAAATAGATTTTTGCCACAACATTCATTTCAGCTATATACCTTAGACAGTATTTCTGACCCTTCTAAGAAAAAAAGTTTCTTTGTCCTGAGATTTAAATCCACTTGCCACTATTCTCTCACTTTATGCACCAATCACATTGGTAAGCAGTTGATTACTCCAGATCAATGAACTCCAATGAGATTCTGCTTTTATTTTTCTTGATTTTTATATAGTATGTCCTATATCCAATGCCATGGGAAAAAAATGACAAGAGGAGACTGTTGGTGACTAACTACAGAGCACTTCCCCAACTTAATTCATTTAGTCCTAGTGATGCAATAAGACAAGAATTAGGAAGCAGCTGCTAGTCTGTTGTGTCACTGGCCATTGACCTTGGCAAATCACTTGGGTCTCTCCACACCTCTCACAGATAAGATGAAAAAGAATGGATCACATTATCTCTCAGATCCCATCAGAGCCCATCAAGTTCTACATGTTATAACTCAACATTAACACCTCTTTGATTCTGGTTTTCTTTTAATTTTTTTTAATTGAGGTAACATTGGTTTACATTGTTGTTTGTATTTGGAAGCATAGGGATCTCTGCCCCCACCTCCCCCCACCTTTTTGGTACTTTCACCCACCCTAGCATTGCTACTACAAAAGTCCTCCTGTTTTCTTAGATTAAAAATAGGACTTGGTGGGGCTGGGATTAAGTGGTGGTGGTACAAGGGATTAAGTCTCATCACTGTGAAGCAGTCTGCAGCCTCTACAGCACAAACTCAATCCCTGGCCAGGGAGCTAACCCACATGGTGCGGCAGACCTCTCCTGTCTCACCCACGGCTTCCCTCAGCAGTGTATTTCAGTAAATCTGCCTGTTCTGTTCCCCGGTGAGTCCTCTCACTCTGTCTCCGGTGAGTCCTCTCACCCTTTCCCCCCACCACACACACACACCTCTGGCCTACATCCCAACTTTTGTATGCATAAATAAGTAAATCTTTTTTAAAAAATAAGACTTTGTGCTGAATACAGCCCATGAGGTAGGCCCTGGTTATGTGGCCTTTGTGTACCTAGCTCCACATATCCAATAAAATCTCAGGAGAAATGCCAGCTCTGAAAAAGTCACCACTGCTGAAGCAGTTTACCTTCATGCCAATAGCCACCCCTGGGACAAAAATAACTTTCATATCCTTGATGAAGTATGCTGAATATTGACCCCCAAAGATGTCCATGTTCTGAAATCTGGATGCTGCGAACATGTTACTTCAGATGGCAAAAGAGATTTTGCAGACATGCTAAAATGTATGATTTTCAGAGATTATCCTGGATTACCCTGCTGGGCCCAATGCATCACAAGGGACTTTATCAGAAAAAAAGCAGCAGAGCAAGAGTCAGAGGAGCTGTGAGGATAGAAACAAAGGTGAGAGCTTTAAACATGCTATACTGATGGCTTTGACAGTGAAGGGAAGGGATCACAAGTCAAGCAATGTGGGCAACCACAAAAACCTAGAAAAGCCTCGGTACTCCCCTAGAACTCCCAAAAGGAATACAGCCACAAGGATACATTTTAGATTTGCAACCTCCAGAATGGTGAAACAATAAATTTGCTTTCTCTTAATGTGGTGATGAATTATAGCAGTCATGGGCAATGAATGCACTTGGTCAGAGAATGCATTTGACATTTCCCCTTCTCCCAAGGTAGACACATCCAACACTTGGTTTATGTGGGATCTTATTTCAAGAGACACACTTCAGTGTCATATTGTCTTCTTTTCATTCTAACAATTTCTCAGTCATCATTTTCCTCAAAACACAGATAGCCTACAGCCATGCTGTCACTGTCTATTCATCTTACACCTCCCATCTAAGACCCCTCTGGTCAAGATTTCCTCAGCTCACAAATTTATTCTTTTCCTATCCTTCATGCCTAAAGACAAAGGAACCGGATTAGCTTGAGTTTCATCTACGTGACACCAGACTGAGGGATAAGGGATCAGAGGACCTCTCTTGATCCTCCAATACCAGATTGGCTTCCTTGTTGATTACATTTTTTCTGCCTCTTAATTCATTTAAAAGAAATGTCTTTCCAATGGATAAATTGGGGGCATCTGGAGGATGCAGGGAAGAGATGAAAATGATTCTATTAGTAAAGTAACTACAGGTATTCAGTTACAAGGTTTGCTCGAGTTCCAGGGAGCACATATTTTATAACTGAGATGGCCATTGCTGTTTTCCCCACTGTAATGATGAGTTTGCACCCCCAGAGCTGATAGGCGAGAGAGTGGGAACTGTTGGTACATACCATGTAATTCTCGCTCTTTCACAAAAGCCACCCTTGGGAGAACCAGAGGTGATAAAATGCTGAGCCTGTGGGATGGTACAAACCTGTTTGGCATATGCTTCATCTTTATTTGCATGCCTGAGAGGTCTTTGAAGGATGTAGAGAGGTAAAAAAAAAAAAAAAAAAAAAAATAGAAGGAAATGGCAAGCGTGATCAGTGAGTTTTATAACCTGAGACTGATGAAGGCCTCTGGGCAGAAAGTAAGACATTCAGTTAGATAATGATGGATCAAAGTCTGGAGCCCTGAATGCTGCAAACTATGGAAACAGGACTCCATCTTTGAGTTTCTAATTTTCCACAGTAAAGAAGTTCATGTGCTAATACTCTTATGGCTAAAGCTGTGAAACAGCAAATCTTTGGGGAGATCTGACTGTTCATACTAGTTCACACTCTCTCCCCCAATGGCTAACCCACATGGATGCTAATCCTACAAGTGAAGGCACGATGTGGCCACACCTACTACTGGACACATTTATCTCTTACCTGGCATATTTCATCGATGTTTGCAAGTGGTGACTGGTAAGTAATGCTCTAACCTATTTTGAATAAACCTCAAGTCCTAATGCTTGCACTGGCAGGACAGATACAGAGAGGCAGCCCCAGAGTCTATTCTTCCCAGACATCCCTGGTATAAATATATACATATATATATATTTAAATATATATATTTTTTACTTTCTCATCCCCACATATACTGAATAAAGTTATATCTGCCATCAGAAACTATTTCATAGAATGTAACTTCCAGGCAGAGCTGTAACTAGCAATTTTGTTGCCGGGGCAAGCATAAAACATGCCCTCAAATTAACTTTGTAATTCTTGTCTTGGCTTACATATGGGTGTTATTGATAACACTTACCATCTGGTAGCTTCCTATTTTAACTAATTATTCTTGCCAACTAGGTGTTAAACTTAGTGATACTATGTTCATGTACTCTTGAATTAATTGCACACTCTTTTTCAAAAATTGCCACACTGTAAATATCAGAGCCCTGGAGCAAAAGCATAGTGGTCTTTTTTTTTAAATGTATTTTTGTTTGTAACTTTTTTTTTTTTTTTAAGATTTATGTATTTATTTATTCAAGCACTGGGTACAGCCAGAAGCGCGGGAGGGTGAGAGAATTCACCAGAGCCAGAGCGGGGAGCAGAGCAGGCAGAAGGACCGAAGTACACTGCTGAGGGGAGCAGCGGGCGGCAGGAGAGGTCTGCGCGCCATGTGGGACCCTCCTCCAGTGGCCGGGGAGCAGCCGGGGATCGAACCGGCGCTGCAGAAGCTGTGGGCAGCTTCGCAACCCAGCGCTCAACCGCTGCGCCACCGGGGAGGCCCATAGTGGTCTTGTCAAGGCACAGCTCTGATTTAGAAAAGGGAAGACAGAGGAAGAAGTAATAGTAAATGACAGTAGATGTTTGAAGCATTTAGAAATCACTAACCATAAATATTCATTAAGCAATTCTTACATGTCAGGTACAATAGAGGTGATGAGGATACAACACTGAATAATTCAGATATTCATGCAGTGAGCTTTTGGTATAAGGGAAGAAACCATACTTGGCATTTGTAATATATAGTCTTTGATATTATTAAGCACAGGGTGACCTATGGGGCTCAAAAGCAGGAACCTACCCAGTGACAGTCACAAAAGGTTTCAATGAAGGTGTGACCAGGCCGAAATCTGAAAGATAGAAGTCAGTCAGGAGAGCTGGGACGCTGGATGGTGGGTTTCTGTTGCTTGAAATCCAGGGTCCAGACAAGCAACACAGAGCTTCCCTGAAAAGTCTAAGAAGGAGACTGGATAAATGGCTTTACATATAAGACAGGTCATATTGCCTTCAGTTTAGAAAATACGTGGAACTAAAGGGAAGGAGAACATGTAGGCTTCTGCAGCAAGCAGGTGAGAGATAATAGGGGCCTATATTAGGAAAGCAGCAGTGGCATCTAAGAAATATTTCTTGCACTTAAACTATGTGCAGGAACCCTTTTAGATACTGGGAATACAAGGAACAAGTTTTTGCTCTTATTATAGTGAAGAAATGAAATGACAAACTAATAATTTCTATAAAGCAAGTATATTCATGGGAATAAATTAGGTGGGTTAGGAAGATGATGCACGCTCTATTTCAGACAGGATAGGTAGAGCAAGGCATCCCTAAGCAGAGATCTGAAAGAGGTAGAGGAGGAAGGCCAGTACCCTGTGGAAGGTGAGCAGCAAAAGCAGCAGGGATCTCAAATGCTCCCTCCTGAACATATTAAACTTGAGACGCTGATTAGATATCCATGTGGAGACTGCTGATGAGGTAAAATATACAAGTCTGAGGTCAAGGAAGAGATTTGGTGTAGAGAAATTTAGGACTATTGGGAAATTGCAATTAAACGTCTTTGAACTGAATGAGACCAACTTAGGAACAAGTGTGGAACTAAGCCCTGGGGTACTTCGAAATTATAGATTAAAAGAGGACATTCCAGCTTCTACTTTAGGGAGGTAACTAAATAGAATTTAGAGAGAGGATGAAAGGGCCCATCTGCAGAATGTGCCACAGTGATTAAGATGTTTTGTAGCAGAAGATGATTGGAAGGAAGGTCAAGGAAGAGTCCAGCTTGTTGAATTTTTAGTATTAGGATAATGGCACTAGGCATTTGGGCCCATGGGTTTGAAGTTCAAGAGGGAAATCTGGGCTGGGAGAGATTTGGGCATCCAGCACAGAGGTGCAAAAAGTGAGGCCCACATGAAAAGGAGCAAGGAGAGACCGGGGAAGGACTTTCAGAAAGATGTGCATTGAATAGGGTAGGCAGAAAATGAGAAAGATATCTGTAAAAAGATCCAGGGAAAGTTTGGGTTACTACAAAAACAAAACAAAGCAAAGCAAAAAACATATATTGGAAGTAAGCATGTGAGAAAAGTGGCTATTCTTCAAGCCTGAGGCCAAGTTGAATTAGGTCTGTGTCCTGAGATTTCAGAGCTAAAATAAAGCTAAAGTTTAGTCACACATTTGCTAATAATTGTGTGGCCCTGAAAAATTAGTTACCCAATTTCCTCAACTTTTATTTCCTTATTTGTAAAACAAGGTCAATAGCATCGAACTCACTGGATCTGGTACACAGACTGGGTACCGAACTGCCTGGTACACAGTGAGCACTCACCAATCAATCTTTTTCTTTCTTACTTTCTGACTTTGTATGTTCACCAAAAAGGCAGGATAACAGGATAACATCATTAGCAGCACTAACAGGATAACATCATTAGCAGCACTAAAAATGGGAATGTCTGGAGGGGGAGTGAGGGTTGGATATTTAGAAGAATCAATATCAGAAAGTGAAGGTCAATCTTCATGAACCTTTGGCAAGTGGGAAGTGTGGCTTAGATCTGGGGTTCTGAAACTTTCAGGGCCTCAGAATTACCCAGGGCAACTTTGTGAAATGGAGGTTGTCAAGACCAGCCCCCCAGATGGTGTTTATTTAGTTTGGGTATGGGGCCAGGTGATTCTTCAGTAAATAGCACTCAGATTGCTATATAGATAAATGGAGTAGAAGATTCATGTGTCCTGGGCATTAAAAAAATATGTTAAGAATCTCCTGCTAGAACCTCATTGCAACTGAAATTCACTCACATTACACAAATACCCTATTACCCAAATACCAGCAGCTTCTGGATTCTGCCTGGAGATTATGTCCAGCCTGTTTTCTAATTCATTCATTCATCTTGTGTTTTGATCTTGTATCTTTGAACAATCCCTTTCAATGACCGCCACTTGCAAAACACACACACACACACACACACACACACACACACACACCCTTAGATTTTTTTTTAAAGATTTATTTATTTATACAAGAACCGGGGTACAGATGTGCGGGAGGGCAAGAGGATTCACCAGAGACAGAGCAGGGAACAGAACAGGCAGACTGATGAAATACACTCTGAGGGGAGCAGGGGGTCAGACAGGAGAGGTCTGCTGTGCCATGTGGGTCTCTCCCTGGCCAGCCGGGATCAAATCCACGCTGCAGAGGCTGCGGACAGCCTCTGCAGTGTGGCACTCAACTGCCTGCGCCACCAGGGAGGCCCCTTAGATTTTTTTTAAAGATTTATCTTGTTTATTTATGCATACAAGTGCTGGGGTGTAGGCCAGAGGTGTGGGGCGGTGAGAGGATTCTCCAGAGCCAGAGTGGGGAACAGAACAGGCAGACTGACGAAATACACTGCTGAGGGGAGCAGTGGGTGAGACAGGAGAGGTCTGCTGCACCATATGTGGTTTAGTTCCCTGGCTGGGGATCCAACTCGTGCTGCAGTGGCTGCGGATAGTTTCATAGCTCTGAGACTTCTACCCCTTGCACCACCAGGGAGGCCCAGATTTTTATTTTCCTGCCACAAACCCTCCAACAAAACCAAGTGAGTCTGTTTTAAACACACCAGTAAATCCTACTTTTTACCCTTCTGACTTAAATTTGCCCAAATACCTGGCCCTCCCTGCTGAGAAGGGTATTAACAAACCCTTCCGCCCTTGGCTCTCATACCTATTCCAGCTTCACTAGTAGCAGGTCCTCCGCTCGCCTTTAACGCCATGATAGACTAGATGACAGAGTCATCTAGTGGCCAACAGTGGTAACTGCACTCTATCATCTGCCCTTTAACAGCCCTGCAGATCCTAAGGGAGAATTATAGTACAGACTCCAGGCCCTCTCCAGGATCCACCAAGCCAGAAGAGTCTACTTAGATCCTCTGTAGGTCCTCCCAGGGTGCTGCACTTTGTTATGCAGAGGCAATAGCCTTCAGTTATCAAAACATATGCTAAGTGGTCTTTTGGCAAGTAAATGAACCAAAACCTGTACTAGTGCTTGAGAAGGCAGTTTAAAGTTGGACCAAAGGGAACAAGTATAAAAAATCTAGGATGAAAAAAGAAAGAGGGGAGGCAATTCATGGGACATAGTGAATTCAAATAACCCAGAAAATCATGCATTTCTGAGGTTCAAGATGCAAGTGAGAATCTATACATGGTTGAGGGCCAGTCTGATTTTAACCTAGCTGTGCAACTGATCACAGTCTGATTCTAACCTAGCTGTGCAACTGACCAGCTGTGGCCCTGTCTCTGATCCTCACTTTCTTCATTTGACAATGTGGGATTATATTTACCCTTTGTAATTGTGCCTGGTGTATGGCAGGCAGCAAGTGTTCAGTCATTGATTAATAATGGTATATAGAGATGGTTCAAAATGTTGAAACCTTTTTTTATGAAGACTAGGCAAACTCATCACTCATGTGCTTGTGTTAAGAGAAATGCTAGAGGGCCTCCCAGGTGACGCAGTGGTTGAGAGCTGGATTGCGAAGCTGCCCGCAGCCTCTGCAGCGCCGGTTAGATGCCCGGCCACCAGGTGAGGATCCCACATGGCGCGCAGACCTCTCCTGCCACCTGCTGCTCCGCTCAGCTCCCCTCAGCAGTGTGTTTTGTCTGTTTTCCTGCTCTGCTCCCCGCTCTAGCTCTGGTGAATTCTCTCACCCTCCTGCGCTTCTCACTATACCCAGTGCTTGTATAAATAAATAAATAAATAAATAAATAAATAAATAAATAAATAAATAAATCTTTAAAAAAAAAAGAAAAAGAGTAATGCTAGAAATTTAGAAGGGGTTTAGATATGCAGGAGAACCTCAGGGAAATGATGGGACTGGGACTTTTTATTTTATGGAGATGTCATTTAAAATTCTTTTTAAGCTTTTAAACAGTTCTTCCATGAAAATATATGATGGGACATGGTCCTATCTCTTGTCCACTAAAGGAAGAACCAGGAGGCCAAATGGTTTGTCAGTAATTATGGTTAAATTAGAAATACCTCAAAGAAGTTTCAGGATCCTTTTTGCTTTTAATCTCAAAAGTTGTATCTCCCCTCAAACAGAATAAAGGCCCCAGATGTAGACTGGCATGATTTGGCTTGAATTGCCACTCCCAAGGTAGAAGAATGTAAGTAATCTACCACCAAGAAGCTGACAGGTATCCTTAAGGGACTGTATCCCATTGAGGGTTCAATGTCACTCCTTGATAGAACATTCTGGATTTCTGGCATTGGGAGTAGCCTATAGCCTGTAGGTCAGTTTTGGTGAGCAGCAGCTCTTTCTGTTGGGAATGGAGGCTCCATTCCTTTCAGTATAGCTACTCCTTTCATGCGTCCATTGCTGACACATTGGGTGATAAGGGAGAGATAATAGCTGATATTCCCTAGGTAAGCCATCATGTCCACTTGGTTATTGACTATTTCCTCTGGAGCAAATGCCATTCTTCCCTGTAAACCCATCCACATATCTCCAATCTTTTGATATTGTTAGTTTCCTGCCTCTGACCAACTAACCAAGTCACTTTCTCCCTTCTTAAAAGCCTGTGTAAGTCTGTATCTCTGACCACTTCTCCTCCCATACAAATGAAGACAAGTGTACTTCTGGGAACTCTCTGCACTGGGAGGATCTTTGAGGGTCAACATTGAATGACTATAACATGGCAACTGTTTTCTTCTTCCCAAATACACATGGCAAAATCACCAATGAACCAAACACAAGAATTTTCCTGTTCCACACTCAGAACATGTGGAAACTTGTGTGAAATCACCTGGGTGAGTTGAGGAAGAGGTGCTAGTGCCACAATGGAGACACACCCCCTAGACTTGTTTGGCCTGGTCCTTATGAGCCATCTTTCATCATGCAATGGATTGTGGCCACTCCTTATGATTCAGTGGCTATGATGATGCCCAGCCCATGGTGAGCAACTCCATTCTCATAATCACTCGGCATGGTATGGTGAGGTACTCAGGCTGTTCAATCACTAATAGCCCTCACGGAACTTCTTTTCCTGTGTGAGTGACTCTCTGCTACCAAAGGCATGATGATGTCCAGAACGCTGTGAGTCTGTGCTATAATTCTCCCTTAGGATCTTGTCAAAGATTAAACAGAATCCTTTCCACCACAACTTCTACTGGGGCTGCTGAATCGTTTAGCACAAGCCATGGGGTAGATTCAACGCAACCCAACCTTTGGTAAAGTTCTTTACTACTCTGGTCTCCACTGAGACCACTCTCCTATATACCTCCTTGGCATAAGAGTTATCTCGGGGCCTCCCCGGTGGCGCAGTGGTTGAGCGCTGGGTTGCGAAGCTGCCGGGGACCTCTGCAGCTGCCGGCGACCTCTGCAGCTGCCGGCGACCTCTGCGGCGCCGGTTCGGCGCCGGTTCGGCGCCGGTTCGGCGCCGGTTGGATCCCCGGCTGCTCCCCGGTCACCTGAGGAGGGTCCCACATGGCGCGCAGACCTCTCCTGGTGCCCGCTGCTCCCCTCAGCAGTGTGCTTCGGTCTTTCTGCCTGCTCTGCTCCCAGCTCTGGCTCTGGTGAATTCTCTCACCCTCCCGCGCTTCTGACTGTACCCAGTGCATGTATAAACAAATAAATAAAACATGCCTCTATTAAAAAAAAAAAAAAGTCTTTAAAAAAAAAAAAGAGTTATCTCGAGTTGGCTATTATCAAGAATCTGCAGACACGGGTAAATCTCAGAGCTGAGTCAAGTTACCCATTTGTAAGAGACATTGACATCTATAAGGGAAATCTCCATTTACATGAGTGTCTCCCTCTCTGTACCACTAAGAAAAGGGTAACTAAATCTCTAGAAACTCTTAACAATGGAGAAGGCAGTGATTTAAATCTGCATAGCTGAAAATATTATTTATGGTGATGGCTAGAAATATTTCCATTAGTTAGTTTTCCTGGGTATCTCCTCTGTACAAAGGACAAAAATATGCTTTTAAACTTTTGTTTTTCTCCTGCTACTATCTTTTATTATGGGGGTGGGGGAACTCAGCCAGTAATCTAGCAGGGTAAAGGGAAAATTATTTTTTCCTTCCCTCCCTACACTACTCAAAACTTTCTGTGTACAAAAATCCAGAGGTTCAAACAGACTGAGCCTCTTTCCTAGTGGTCTTGGCTATATTTTTTTTTCCTAAAAGGAATAACCCAGACAGTGGACCACAAATAATGTCACCAATGTGGCATCCTCCTGGATCTTTTTCATTTTAGCTTTCATCCTTTGAACCATTATAACTAGTGCATCCACGGTATTTGCTGCTTTCTGTTCACTCTGTCCAATCAACATTATATCGTGATATAATGGGCCAGATGTTATGCTGGAGAATGTCAAGCTGATGAAGGTCCACAGAGATTACTTTGTGTCAGAGATCAGGAGAGTTAATATAACTGTGGTCCAAGTCAGTGAATTTGTATCACTGCTTTATCCACATTAGTGACTTTTAGCACAGGCTGCCCTACAGGTGCAGGAAACAAGACTCTCCATATGCTGCCAAGCAAGTGTTCTGACTTTGACAGCTTTCCTTGAGCCAATAATTGGCTGACCTGCATCTGTTCTTTTTCTTCAAATATTTCAGGATAGACATCCAGCTGACTCCATGATCTTTATAAATACCAATGCCCCATGTCACCCAAGTGTTGAGCTTCTGAACAACTTAGTGCTTCCCTTTTACTGATGCCTCATCTCAATGCACCACACAAAAGCCTTAGCAATTGTGATACTGCAGCATGCCACCACACCCCACTTGCCACCAGCTACCTGAACAGTGAATAAGACATTTCCAGAAACTCATTCTAAGGGTCTGCTTTCTAGAGCTAGTGCTGGTACCAAATGTCTTAGTTTAGATTCTCCTTAAAGTAGAACTTGAGACAAAGACTTGAACACAGGTTATTTATTTGTGAGGTGATTCAAGGAAACAGGAGTGAGGAAGACGGTAAATTGAAAGAAGGAAGAAAAGCCAATATAAGTTTGCATTACCAAGGTCCTTCCTATTTTGATTCTTTAAGAATGTCCTGAAAAGTAAAACTGTGCATGTGAAGGATAGAAGACTGAGGCACTTATTCATTGGCTCCCATACCCATGGGATGGGGACTTAACTCCTTTCCCTTCCAGGGTGCCTTTGGTAGGGTCACCCTTGAATATTAATTAAAGCAAAAATCTAAAGAAAGAGTAAAACCTCATGAATTCTGAGCCCCTTGGGTAGAGATCCTTTCTTTAACCCCAAAAGAACCCTCATGATCATAGAATTATAGCTAACATTTATAAAGCTTTAGGTTTTTGTAAATATTTACTCATGGCAACACTACCTATTGACTCTATAGATTCAGTGAAATACACCATTTTAGAGGTCCCTTTCAGTTCTTTTTATAAGACTTGAGAGCCCTAGAAAAATAGGCAGTAGAAACTTTAAATGAATTTTTAGCAAGATTAAATATAGATACCAATTTAAGATTTCAATAGGTCTATTATATCTTAGCCTTATTGTCTAAAATGTTAATTATCTTGGCACTGAACTTGAGATTTCAGAAGACTGTTCCTGTACAAATTTCATAGTTATTAAATGCTACAGTAAAAACATGAGCACACAATAGGCATTATAAATACTCCCTTCAACATTAAACAACGACATGTACACAATTACATCTAATAATACATTTAGAAGATTTGACTGTTAAAAAAGCAATCATAAGAATATTTTAAGACTAGGGTGCCTCCCTGTTGGTGCAAGGGGTTAAGTCTCAGCACTATGAATCTATCCATAGCCACTGCAGCACGAGTTCAATCCCCAGCCAGGGAACTGATCCATATAGCTCAGCAGACCTCTTCCCTGTCTCACCTGCTGCTCCCCTCAGCAGTGTATTTCAGTCAATCCACCTGATTTGCTCCCCAATCTGGTGAATCCTCTCACTGCCCCCCATACCCCTGCCGCACCTATGGCCTGTACCCCAGAGCTTGTACGCATAAATAAATAAATCTTTTTTTAAAAGATATTTTAAGGCTAATGAGGAATATGAAATTTCAGAGAAATAAGAGCTGAAGAACTTATACACAACTGTGAAATTCTCTTGACCAAAATCCAAAGTTACTGTGTGCCTGTCTTTGCGGAGATATGAAAGATACTAAGAACTGGTTCAGATCATTGAGAAAACACTCAAAAAATAAGACAGGTGAGCAAATAGGACTGTTGCAAATAGGTCATGTGCCCCCTGAAATCATCTCAATCTTAATGCTTCTCTGATAGTTGTCACTTTAACCAGCTCTACCTTGTGGGAGAGGTTGTAGCTTTAGGCTTTGAAACCACTTTCTTGGTCATGACTTTTGCGAGGGCTCTGCCCCTAAAATCCTGTAACCCTCCTCTCAGCAAGACTCTTTTCAATCCAACTATGTCAGTGGATTAATAACAAGAACACCTGAAATGCCGCTGACCCAGGTTTGAGCATTGCACTTCAAGTTAGTAAAGGCCTCTGCCAGTCCATCCAGTGAAAAAGGAGGCACCTCCTGGCACATCCTATGAGACCCCAGAATATAAAGCAAAGAGCATGGATTCAGGCATCAGCACTCCTGAATTTAAATCCCAGCTCTCTGAGTGAAGTGACCACAGGGAAATTATTTATACTCTCTGAACTTCTATTAGTGCCAAATGAGGACATTAATAATGGCCATCTTCCAGGGCTGGGTCATGACAATTTGTATTGTCCAGTCAATAAACATCACTGTGTTATGGGGTTGACAATTATGGACTCTAGAGTTGTTATGATTTAACTCATTTTTATGCTGCAAAATAGAAACCTAATCCAACTCCATGGAGATCATCTTGTGTCGGCAATAAGGAGACTTAATAGAACATTGGCCCAAGTCAGTGAATGAGCGTCATACACTTTTCCAGATTAATGTGGCCTCTTTTGATCATCTTTACTGAGAAAACTGAGGGAGGGATGGTTTGTTAAGCATTTAAAACAGTGTCTGGTACACAATCAGTGCTTCATAAGACTGAGCCATCAAAATTCAGAGTTATCCCTTAACCCTAGAGAACTCTGAAAATGTGCAGACTACTGAAAACAGGTCCTCTGGCCTTCAGAAATCTTTGCCCTTTTCCAAAGTTAGCTGAATTCCTGCTGCATATACTAGTCTACTAAGATATATATCTTTCCAGGTCACCCCCACCCTCCCCAATTCCTTTATCATATGTTTAGAATGTGTGCAAATAAAGCAACATCCATAATCTCATCCTTAATACAAATTTAACTTTGCACTAAGCTGTGGCCCAGATGACAATGCTGGACTTGGCAGTTGGAAGATCCAGATCTCAGGTTCTGCTTAGTCCTTGCTAGGTTACCTTTGAATCCAGGGTTGTAACTTTTCAGTATCTACCCTTCTTTGCCCTTAACTACTGAGAAGATTAAGTGTGATAAACATCATATACACAAATTATAATGCTTATCTCACAGGTCTATGCATATATAGAGAGGGATATACATGGGCCTTATTGCATCTTTCACCTGATCCACGCTCTCCTTTGCCCTTAGAACAAAATCTAAATACCTCATCACAACACCTCACCCTATTACTTCTCTTCCTCTCCCTCTGCTACAAGCACATTGGCTTCTTTCTATCAAACATACCCTGTTTACTAATAGCTCAGCTATTAAGTGTTTTTCTAGTGTTTTCCTTTGTCTATAATGTTCTTTCTCCAGATCTTTTCAAGACTATTTGGTCTCTCTCTGTTTGGGACATTCAGGTCTCTGATCAAATAGCCATCCCTGGAAGGCTCCTCCATAGCCTGCCTAGTCTAAGTGATGCCACACCCTGTCACTAGCACGTCATCCTCTTACAGTTTCCTTTTTGTACTTATCTGCAAGTATATATTCACTCACTCATTTGACAATTGGCCCCGAGGGCAAAGACCATATCTGTTGGCCACTCTCTCCCCAGTACCCAAACAGCACCTCGCCTGTGGGAGAAGCTCCCTAAATATCTGTGCATACCTGGATATGGACACGCTCTGCAGGGGTGTAAGGACTCAGATGTCCTGTGGGGGAACCACAGGGACTGGCTGTGGGTCTCTCTGCTACAACTGTGGCCAAGAGTGTAGAAGTCACAGAGGCCTTCTCCCTTAGAGAGGCCTTCTCACTTCTGCAGGAAGTGTCACTGTAGACAAAAGCAGGGGACAGCCTTGTGTAGGGAAGTCCTTTTGAGAAAAAAGTTTTGTGCGCCCCCAAACGAGGGAAGGAACTTCTCACAGCATTGAGGGGAACAAAAAGCCGCAATACTTGAGAGGGAAGCCAGAAGGAGGAGAGTCCCCATGGAATATGGGTCAAATATGAGGTCAAAGAGAGAACGAGCAAATAGGTATGGCAAAGAGGACTGGACATTGGGTCAGCAGCACGGAGAAGTCAGTTGTGGGAATGGTCCGCCCTAGAGGGAAAGTGCATTTCATCACTTTCTTTATATATAACTCTGTGTAATAGTTTCCTGCCACTTGTAAAAGGAGCTTTAGTGAGACCGTGGCTTGGTGCTTATAAAATTACTGTAAAAAAAGGCAACAAAAGAGGGAGATGCCTGGCATGCAGAGTCCAGTCAGTGTGAGACCTTTCAAAAGAAGGTCCTTCTAAACCACGTTAGATACTTCATTGATTTTTTAAAATTGGTATTGGTGATGTCATTTCATGATGATGTTCATGTTTGTCCCAAAGTCCTCCAAAAATATGATTCATTTTCAGGTAATATGAAGAATATGAGCAGCAGAGAGGGAAAAAAATTCAAAGCAGTAACAGGATGTGCTTCAATCCTCCTTTCGCAGTAGGATCACTTACTTGGGTGCTTTTGTTTCAGTTCTGGACCACTCCCAACCTTATAGTACCTGTGCCCTGAATGCTTCATACGAGGTCAATTCCACTTAGTAGTTTGTGATTGCTGGCTTCTCTGCCAGTTTCCAAACTCAGGGCCTTTTCACTTTCTTCTTTTTACCTAGAACAGATTCTTCCCAAATATTCATATTACTACTCCAAATGATTCAAGACTAGACATAATATTATCTCTTCAGAGAGATCCCCCACAGCAAAATTAATTTCCTGAAAGTAAGAACCTAGCCTTCGCCTGTCTTATTCATCCCCTGGATCTTCCTGTGACCGGAACAATAGCCTGTCTCATAATAGGTATTTACTAAATATCAATATATTCATTGAATAGTATCTGAGTTCAGAATTTTTGCTGATTTATTTAGATTCTGCATCACCAAGGTTTCCAGTATGTATATATTTTGCCAGTGTTCTATTTACTTCAAGTTAAAAACACTGACTTTAGAATCCACCAGACCTAAGTTTTAATCTCACCTTTGATATATCTAGCTATATGACCTTAGGAAAACTATTTCATCCTTCTATGCCTCTTTCCTCATTTATTATTTTACAGATAGCCAATTTTCACAATAGGCTAACTTAAGAATTATAACTAAGAAGTAAAAGGCTTGACACACATCAATACAATCCATTAATGTAGATAAATGTTCATTATTGTTTGCACTATTTTTATCATAGGTGCACTTTGCCCTAGGAACAGTGCGACAATAAACTTGCCACCTGCTGACTCTGCATGGTCAAGTGCACATTCCATACTCTCTAGTTAACTCCCACATGCTTGGGAGTGGATTTTGAGAGACTAGAGATAGGCATGGGAGGGTCTTTCACATGGAATGGGACTGCATGAAGGAAGACTCAATTAAGATGTTGCAGGGATAGCTACTCGTTTTACATCACAAGACTGAGTTATTTTCATCCATTTATTCACTTGGAAGCCATTTTCTAATCACTTCCTGTTAAGCAGGCACTGTGCTATATGCTAGGAATAAAAAGGAATAGAATATGGCCCCTACCTTCACTGACCTCCGTCTAGAGAGAGGACACAGCTATAAATTGACATCTGAGGGTTGCTGCTATAGCAAGAACAATAAAGAACACAGAAGAAAGGAAACATTTTTCCCTGTCAGGGGCAAACAAGGGAGGCTGAGAGAGGGCCTGGGGCCCACTGCAGAGATAATAAAGGCCAGGAGGAGAATGGAGCAGCTCTGGGCCTTATTTAATAAGGAAGTGGTATGAACATCAGAACTAGAAAAAGTAAATAAAACAATAAATAGACATTTCAGAATTCACCCATGTTTACCTACTAGAAAGCCCAAGCTATTATAAAGAGAAAAAGTAATATCTTTTAGATAAATCAACCCAGAGCCTCTAAGGTTAAGGATGGTAGAAGTCTCTTTACAAGGGAAGAGGTAACAGTGTAATCCCCAGGGGAGGGTGAGGTTTCAGGTTCCCTGCCCCACCCAAGGAGGGGTGGGGCTGAGCAGGTAGGAGAGCAGAGAAGACCGGGAGAAGGGAGGAAGATCAAGAAGTCCCGGGGGAGGCACGTGGAGCAGAGTGACATGTAAAGAAGCCAAGCTTGCTTCTAGGTCTTGGACTGGTACCAAGGACTTGGGAGGAGACACTTGAAACAGATGTGGGCGAGAGACCTATGGGGAGGCTGACAATGGCAGCCTTTATCTTGATTTTGATTATGCTCTTTTCCCCACAGACTTGCCTGACCCCCTTCTCCCCTTTTCTATGAGTCCCATCAGAATAGGCCTTAGACTTGTGGCGTTTGGGCCTCAGTGGCTCTGCTCTGGGCCAACCCTGTTTGGCTGAGCATTTACCCATGAGGGGATGGGTAACTTTGGGTGTTTCATGTGAACACTATTCTACCTATTCTTTCCCTTCTCTTTATTGCACACTAATTGTATTAAAGTTCCTTTCCATTAAAGGTCTTACACACTAGAGTATGTTTTGTCTTTTTCAGCAGATGGCAGAACCAATGTAGAGCAGGCGGATTGGGGGTCTTGGGTTCCTCTCACCCTGCCGTGTAACAAAGGGATACCCATGTTTAGAAATCTGAACTTTACCATCCTGGATTGAGGCCCTCACCGAGGTTGTTGTGACCATATGCCCCCCAGAGGGCGCTGTTCCTCTTCAGCAACATGATTCTTAACAGATTCTCAGCATCAGAATCCCAGGTAAGACTTAACCGCTGGACCTCATCGCGAATTCCTGATGTGGGTGAGACCTAAAAATTTGTGTATTAATGAGTTCCCAAGTAGTTTATGATGCTTATCCAGAGACCAAACTTCAAAGCAATGCTCACCATCTAGGACCCTTCTTTGTGTCTTCAGAAGCACTGTGTAGCAGGCCAGAACTGTGAAAGCAGACCTCACTAAAGGCTCAAGAGGAAAACAAGCAAAATAAAAATGACAGCGATAGACCCAACCACAGAAGGTGGCTTATCCTTGGTGACTCTGATTTCCAGCTTCCTGCCTGAGACCTGGCCTCCTGTCCCCAGCCCCTTACTGAGGAGCTGATGTGTGTATCCTATGGAGAGAGTAAGTTTTACCCCATGGTTTTACTAGAAACAAACCAATGACATGCATTAAAATTAATTGATCCACTAATTTTTAAAAAGGAAGCAAAGAGTCAGACAAAGAAAAACTTTAAAACCAACCCTTGAAAGCTGACCATAGATCTGAGATGTCCAGGAGAGGAGGAGGAAGTGGGGGAGAGGGAGGAAAGAGAGCACAATGAACTGTGGTGGAGGACGGTGGGTGCTCTGGTGGTGGGAGAGCTATGGTGACCACACCTGAGGGGAGAAATCCTACACTGTCAAAATATTAACAAGGATGTAAAACAATGGTGCTCATTAAATAAAGACCAAAAAAAAAAAAAAAAACAATGAGAACATAGCAAAATATTACAAAAAAAAACTTCATAATCTAAAAAACAAAATACATTTGAAATACCAGGAAATCTTTATTTCCTTAACAGTATCTTATTTGTTTTGCAGCTTCCTCCAGTTTCTAGAGAAGAGCTTTGTCCCTGGCATATTCCAAATAAATATTTGAAGTGAACTGAATTATGGCTTAAAACATCTCTTCATCCTTAGAAGCACAAACTATTTACCAGTGTTACTCATTTGTTCTTATCCAGCTATATTTATTCAAAGAGCTTTGAATCATTTATCATTTTTAACATTGCTAGTTTTCCAGATAGCACACTGGCTCAATAAATACAGATTTATTCTTTTTTTATCTTTGTACAACATCTTCTTTGGATCATTATCTCAGAAACCTGTGTTTAATTACTAGTCATATTTATTTCAGTGGCATGGCTTATCATAAGTTTTTTTAAATAAAAATATGCATAATTATGGGCCTCCCCGGTGGCGCAGCAGTTGAGCGCTGGGTTGCGAAGCTGCCCCGCAGCCTCTGCAGCGCCGGTTCGATTCCCGGTTCGATTCCCGGCCGCCAGGCGAGGGTCCCACATGGTGCGCAGACCTCTCCTGCTGCCTGCTGCTCCCCTCAGCAGTGTATTTCGTCAGTCTGCCTGTTCTGTTCCCGGCTCTGGTTCTGGTGAATTCTCTCACCCTCCCGCACTTCTGACTATACCCAGCTTGTATAAATAAATAAATAAACAAATAAATCTTTTTAAAAAAATATGTATAAGATTTCTCCCTTAAGGTAAAAAAAAAAAAAAGACAAAACTTGCAGGCAGCTATAGATCTGAAGCAAATACCAAGGGAGGGGGAAAGAGAGGGGTCAAAACAGAGGAGGGAAGAGCACAAGGGACTAAGAGGATGGTGCACGGGTAAACTGGTGGTGGGAGATTTATGGGGACTACATCTGAGGGGTGAAATCAAGCACTGCACAAAATCAACAATGATTTAAGAAAATGAAAAAGTTAATAAAAAATAAATAAAATAAAATAAAAAGATTTCTCCCTTAAAGCTTTCAATATCTAGTTACAGTTTGATGCCATCTATGATCCTCTTAGGAATTAAAATTAAACATCCCACTTATGTTTTCCTTATTATCTGTTATTGGTGATTGTGTGCTTCTTACAGCTAGAAGCCAATAAAGCCTCCTTATGTTTTTTTTTCTACAGAAATGTTGCAAAGGCCTAGGAGTCCTTAAAAAATAGCAAGAGTAGGGGAAAATAAGGGCTGACAACAAATGACGAGACAGACAGACCCCCTCAGTAAAGTTTTTCTGTGGACATTATTGGACTCCAAATAAAGCAATGGAATAGATATAAGATCATTAAAAGGAATGCAGACCATGGCCTCGCTGGTGGAACAAGGGGTTACGTCTCAGCATTATGAAGCTACCGGCAGCCACTGCAGCATGAGTTTGATCCCTGGGCAGAGAGCTGACCCACATGGTGCAGCAGACCTCTCCTGTCTCACCCACTGCTCCCCTCAGCAGTGTATTTCTATCAATCCACCTATTCTGCTCCCCACTCTGTCTCTGGTGAATCCTCCCTCCACCCCAGCTCTTGCATAAATAAATAAATCTTTAAAAAAAAAGGGGGGGGGATTGCAGACCAGGCCCCATGGCAGCAGCCAGCCATGAACATACCAGTCCTCTTCCCTTCCCTTCCTGTCATGTTTCAGGCAAACACCTTGCACTAGAGAAAATAGGAATCAAACCAGATCTGAGAGAAAGAGTGAAAGAGAATGTGAGAGTTAGAGAAAATGAGTGAGAGGAAGATCGAGAGAGAATGAGAGGAAGACAGAGACAAAGATGCAGAGAGGCTTTTCTAAAAGGATGAATCATTCTTCCCACCAAGCTACAAACACACTCCCAAAAAAACATCTCACAGGTCCCTCAACCTGGAAGTCCAAACCTCTGCTTCCTGAGTCACCACTCAAACCCTAAATAAACTGTTTGACCTAGTTAGGAAGAGGATTACTTTTAGCCACAGTCACTAATGGATTACTCCCTTCCCCTAGCAGTGGCCACCTGTTTTATCCACCCAAGGTGATTAATGAACTAGAGTCACTGTCCTGACATCAAGTTTGTGACATCAACTTCATGCAGCCATATTTGTATCTGAAAGATCATTCAGAAGCTAAACAAAATAAAGTATACCCTTAGGATTCTCATACAGATTCAAACAACTGGACATATTTCTCTATTCTCAGACCAGTTGAGAGAAAGACATCAAACAAACAAGAAGAAATTACAGAAAATTCAAACGTTGTCAGCTGTCTGCCAATTCTTCTCTGACAGAATAACCCCTGGAGGAGCTAGGTTCATCTGGCAGATTGTTATGGGATGCGGGGATTTCAGAGCTTTCAAACTGATGGTTTGGAGGTGAAGACAATTGTTTTATCACATTTGTTCCCAGTAATAGCCCAATGAGGAAAATGGACTTCATTTTTCACAGGAGGAAACTGAGAGTCTGAGAAATTACTTATGTATGATCACACAGCAAGAACTAGGAACTAGAATCCAGTCCTTCTGACTCATAGTTTTGTACTTATGACAGTATACTGGGTAAAATACTGGCCCTCACAAAACTTAAGACAAAGAAATATCTCCTATGGTCAATAATATTTTAAGTCCCCCACATTTACATTAGCCTGTAGAAAAAACAGTCTTATTAAAAAGTCAAGGTTGCTTAGATATTTTTCCTACAAATACATGAAATTGATAGAAAGATAACAGTCAAGAATTACATGCTTAGTTCAAAAACAATAGCAGCAAAGCAAATCCTCTTTATCCTTTCATTTCCGCTTAATCTTGCTTCATTGAATACACTCTTTGTGAGGAAGCAAGAGTTGCTGGACAATTGTTGAAACCTTCAAGTAGGAGGAAAAAAGGCTTCTACTTAAGGGTTTCAACAAATGTCCAGCAATTCTGAAGCCAAATGCATAAGAAAGGAAGTCAGGGGAAGCAGGTATTAATGTAGGAAGTAGAATAAAATATATTTTTAACTGTCATGATTTGTAATGGAACAAGAGAACATATTTCATCAATAAAAACTTTACAGGGCACTATAAAAAGGAATCAAGTATTTAAAAAAAAAGTTTTGCAAACTCAAATTATGGCCATCAAAATTAAAAATTCAATAGGAGGGTCAAATGATAAAAATAAAATAAGTCTTCAGAATGTATAAATTGCCCAACTTAAACAAATAAAAAAGACCTCCATGCCTCATAATAAAATTTTAGAGAAAAAAGATTCTAACTACTTTCAGAGAGGGAAAAAGAATCACAAACAAAAGATGGAGAATCAAAAGGAGATTTAATTCTCAATAGCAACATTGAAAGATGGTAGGCCAATTGCTTCAAAATGTTTAAGAAGACATGCCTGCCACATTCTACATTACAAATAAAGTGTGACTATAAAGACATTATTAAACATGCAAGCCCTCCAAAAAGATACCTCTCTGCCCTTTCTTAAGAAATCACTATGGAGTGAACTGTAACGCAATAACTGTAACACAATGGTTACCAAGGATAACCATAGTCAACCTAGAATCATATACTCAGCAAAACTCATTTTCTTTTTAGAAAAGTAAAGACTAAAATTGTTTACCACCAAAAGATGTTTACTAGAGAAACATTAAAGACAACTCTGAAGGTGAAAAATGATCACAGGAGATAGAAGGAAATAAGAAGAAGGGTATAAATAGGTTGACATATTGGTGAACATAAATAGATACCGGTTGTATAAACAAAGTCTAATTTGGGAGAAAAATATGAGAAGATAGAACAAAAATAGTATAAAAGACAAATTCTAAGATCTTAAAATAAGAGTGGGGTAGGGGGAGTAGAGATATTTATTAACTTAGATGTGTTAAGTCTGTGTGTGTTAATAAACTGTAAGGGTTAAAGGAAATAATTAAGCCTTCACATTGTCTAAAGTAAGAATTACAATGAAGAGAAACCAAACAGTCCTCCTCAAAAAAACAAAATCAAAACACTCTTTCTTATCAAAGAATTCCAGTTAATATCTGGAAAAAGAATAAAGAATTTAAAAGTTACCATTTTGCAGTCCCTAACAACAAAAAGAGTCGAGCAAGGATTACTAATAAATACTGAAACCAATAGGTGAGAAGTTGGTGGGGAATGGTATATTTACAAAGAGCCAAGGTATCAGCCCACATGTTACTTGTGAGTCACAAGAGGAAAAACTAAACATTATAAAAAATGCAACAGGCTTACCCCAGCTGAACACAGTGACAAATATTTGCATCATTATTAAATGGAATAAAACCTTACTTGCACTCTGACCTGATACAATGGGAAATAAACAACACTGTCCATGATGTATGAAAATTGTTTAACCCAATCTAACCAAGTCCTTAATTTTTCCCTTCTAGTTTAGAAAAAATACAGGAGCTAGAAAAACAAGTTTAACCACACAGTGAGACAAACCCAGAATCGACATTCTACAAGACAACTTGTGGAAGACCTGGTCTCTAAATAGACAATGTCACAAAAAGAAAAGGTGTGTGTGTGTGAGGGAGGAGTAAAGTACTCTAGATTCAAAGAAGTTTCAGGGACATTAAATATAATCACAAAAATTTGTGTATAGAGGAGGATTGGCTCCAAGTATACACTAGGCAACTGGAAAAGTACTTTGGAAATAGTTGGAGAAATTTGAATACTATGTTGATACTGAGAGATAATAAAGAGTAATAGTTAATATTAGGTGTGATGATGATTTTATGAATATGTAGAAATGTCCTTACTTTTAATGTCCTTTTTGTCTTATGTGTAAGAGATGAATATTAAACTATTTAGCATATAAACATCATACTTTTTGCAATTTACTTTTAAATATGTAAGGAAATGATAAACATGAAATAATTATGGCAAAATGTTAACATTTATAAAATAAAGGAAATGTGTATTCATAAAGCCAGTGCTTCTCACACTAGTCATGAATCAGCTGGGGATCTTGTTAAAATAGAGATTCTGATTCAGCAGGTCTGTGTTAGGGCCTGAGTGTCTAACAAGCTCTCAAGTAAACCCAAAACTACACTTCATGAACCACATGGTGTGTGGCCAAGATATTATAATATTTTCTCTGCATATCTGATCATTTAAAAAAATAATTTAGGTTATTCACTAAAGAAAAAGGAATGAGTATATAAAATTTAATGCAGAAAGTAAAAGTCAAATTAAAAATAAATTCAGAAGAAATGAATAATGGGAAAAGTGGGACTACAGAAAAGCAGAATGAGAAAACAAAAGTAAAAAATAAATTTGAATACCTTAATAGTCACAAAAATATTTAAATAAATCCAATTCACCAATTAAAAGACAGAGGTTGTCAGACTGGAAAATAAAATCTAGTCATAGCCTCTACTCAAGAGACATACCCAACACATAAGGACAAAATAAATAAGGATGATAAAAAAAATAAAAGTATATGTATATGTGGGCAAAAAACTGACCAAAATTAAAGGTGTTATAGCTATAGTAACATCTGCAAAGTAGAATTTAAAGCAAAAAAAAATGTTTTTAGGTTAAAGACATTCACTAGGTTGGTAAAATATTCAAGTACTAAATGGTGGTATTCTCATAAAAAGGAATACTCTAAAAGCAGTGAAAAATAAGGGACCAGAGTAAAAACTATAAGTTACAGTAAGCTGTGTATATTATTACTATAAAGTCAAAACCAGGCAGAATAATATTGTTTTTAGGGAGCTGATGATGATGATGAGTGTGTGTGTATATGCATGGCTGAACCATGGAATAATCTGGGGAGCTTTAAGGAATTACTGATACCTGGGTCCCAGCTCCAGAGATTCTGAGCACACTGATCTAACATGGCAGGGGGGGTCCACATCAGGATTTTCTAAATCTCCCCAGGTGGTTCTATGGGCAGTAGTGGTTGGAATCATAGTCTTGATAGCCACCATTTACGGGGGCCTTTTGTTATGTTACATACCTGATAAGTTATCTCATTTAGCCATTAACCACCTATAAATTTGATCTCTGTTTACAAGTGAGGAAAGTGATCATTAGATTAAATGATCTAAAGTGACCCATTATGAAATAATCTGTCAAAGGTCACATGGGTTCATAAATGACTGTTTATGTATTAATAGATATTTCCACTTTACTCTTTAGTCTCCTAATAAACTAGGGCTAAACCAAATGGTCTCCAAGAATACATCCAGTTCAAAAACTCTTCAATTTTAATAAAAATTTAATTAGGGGACTCCCTGGTGGTACAAGCGTTAAGACGCAACCTATGAAGCAATCCACAGCCACTGCAGCACCAGTTTGATTCCCTGCCAGCCAGGGAGCAACCCACATGGCACAGCAGACCTCTCCTGACTTGCCTGCTGCTCCCCTCAGCAGTATATTTCAGTCAGTCTGCCTGTTCTGTTCCCCACTCTGTCTCTGGTGAGTCCTCTCACCCCCTACACCTCTAGTCTGTACCCCAGCTCTTGTATGCATAAATAAATAAATCTTTTAAAAAATTAAATAAAATTTTAATTAAATTTAACTGGAAATGTCTTACTAATGCCTCTGTCAGAAGTGCCTGCATGTTCCAGAACTTCCACTTGTATAAATGAATACACTGGGAATTTTTTTTTCTTTTTAAGGGAGGGCAGCACTAGCATTTCACTTAACTCTATTTCAAAAATAATGAAAAGTAAAGTAATGCTATAGCATCTAAATCAGAGACCTGGTGGGTTGAGACATTATTAATAGTTGGGAGCTCACAATGAGTTATTCTTTTCCACATGTTTAACTAGATTCAGTGGTTTAGGTATTCATTTTTCCTAGCAGCCTGAGGAAAGTTGTTTCCTGCTAGGTACACTCATATCACCAAAGTAATTTGTTTAAAGATTTTTATATTAAAACGTGAATCATATGCCATCTCCTCATAATTTCTGCCGGTGAGCTTCCAAAAACATAATGGTACCTCTCTGAGAGTTCATCCATTCATTTCACTGTGTATTTATTGAGTACCCATCATGTTCCAGACACTATGCCAGAAACTCAGGGTCCAAAGGGGAACCAGACAACCAAAACCCTATCCTCATGGAGCCTATGGTCTAATGAGAAGGTCAGTAAATAAGGAAACTACAGATTTGGAAGCAGGCTATGAAAAGATAAAACCGGGACTTTCCAAAGAACCAACAAGATGGTGGAAGTGTAGCAGAAGACGAGGACATTCTGCAAGTTCACCTTTCACAGGCTGGACCTTGACCCCCTGCTGTGGACATGTCCTATGAGCAGATGAAGAAGCACCACAACACCTGACCACCGTGGAGGTAGCACCCGCTGTGGTTATATCTGCACAAGACCCAGAAGGAGGCACCACCCACAGAGATGCCCCAGGTGGTGAAGAAGCACTTGAGGGACAAGGTTGCCCTGTGCAAGATGATGGGCAGCATGTGGTCGTCTACAGTGCCAAAGACCTTCACCCAGGTGGAAATCAAGCCTGAGATAATCGGCCACTTCTCCATCACCTATAACCTCCTGAGGCACGGTCACCAGGCATCATGGACATCTACTCCTGCTTCTTTTCCTCAAGGAACCTGCTAGCCAGGAAAGGCACAGACTTCTCTGATTCAGAAAAAAAAAAAAAGCAAAACCAGGATGAAGATATGTAGAGATTCTGGGGAAAGACCCTTTAGATAGGGCGTCCTTCAATAAAGACCTAACTGAGGAAGACTATTTGAGCTGAAACCTGAAGAATACCAAGGAGGTGGATGGAGAAGATCTTTCCAGCACAGAGGCAGTTAACACTAAGTTCCTAAATTGGGAATGAGTTTAGTGTGTCTAAGATCAGCAAAGTCTGAAATACTAGGAGTGAAAAGAAGGATGTTGCTACTAGATGAAGTTGGAGAGCGGACAGACCACCACATCTTGCAAAAGCCTGAGTGCCTGGTGAGGACTCTAGATCCCACTCCAGGAATAATCAAAAGGCAAGTAAGTGGGTTAAGCAGATGAATCTTCCTACATCCATCCTTAGATATAAATCCCATTCGCTCAAGTGCCCACCTGACAGGAGGGTCAGGCTAGGACATCTAAGATTGAAGAGAGGGGCCTTTAACAGGTTTCAAAGGTGATCCTGATGCACCCCTAATTTACAGCCCATTGTGGTAGATCACAAGCCGAGGGGTATGACCCATTCAATTATTTGGTGTCCTAGAGCCATATTTTTTTAAATAAAGATTTATTTATTAATGCACACAAGAGCTGGGGTACAGGCTAGCGGTGTGGGAGATGAGAGGATTCACCAGAGACAGAGTGGGGAACAGAACAGGCAGATCTACTGAAATACACTGCTGACGGGAGCATGTGGGTTGCTCCCTGCCCGCAGGGGACCGAACTCGTGCTGCAGAAGCTGCGGACAGCTTCATATGTTGAGAATTAACCCCTAGTGCCACCAGAGAGGCCCTAGAACCATATTTCTTAACTGAAAAACATAATAATCCAATAAATCATTAAATTATTTACAATATGAATAAGCAGTAAGTGCTATTAGTATACGATCTTCTAGAAAAGTCAAACCAAAAAAGGATATAATTTTCAGGGTTTGGTTTTAAAACTATTTCTAAGTTCATCCTGGTTAAGAAGACAGCTATAGAATCCTTAACTGAACCATCCCCCTGTCTTAATGGGATCTACCACTGCAAAAAAAAAAGGGGGGGGGGGAAGGGTAACGTTTTATAAAAAGATAAAAAAGTTCCAACAGGACTTCAAAATAAAAACATCATCAGGTAGACAGATCCTAATTTTCAGTAAATACCATGTGATTGAGAAAACATCACTGCTAGTTTAAATTATGACCTCTAAAATGAATTTATAGCCAAAATAAAGAAAGTAATCAAAGCATCCACTGGGGATGAAGGGTAAAGAGTGAATACTAACAATATCTATTTCCTGCAATTTCATTTCTGGGAATTTATCTTTCATTCAAAAGTGCTTATCTTTACAATGACATATATATGGTTATTCATTGTATTATTGTGTCAGCAAAAGAGGGGACCGAAATACCAATAATAGAGGTCTGGTTAGATGAGTCATAATACATATAACTTCATCTAATGGAATATCATGCAGTTGCAAAAATAAACAGGGACTTAGTACTGAAGCAACTTGAAAATATTTTTAAAATGCAGTGAGTTGGTGTGGAGGGAAGCATATTGCCGAACAGTGCATACATTGCCTAGAGTGCATAAGGAAAAAGAGTAAGAATCTACTATGTAAACAAGTAAAAACAGCTCTAGCACATATTCTTGATTTTTTTCCTTTCAACACCAATTTCAGCCTCCCCCCTCACTCTTCCAGCAGGCTGTGTCTATACTTTATGCAAGTACTTTCACTGTGGGCTCAATAGCACATGGGGGGTAAAGTCAGAGAAGAGAGGGCAGAAGAATGTGATGAGTGGTATTTATTTTCCAGCCAGTTACTGGGGGGCTGCACTCTGCTAATAAACTCTCTAGTTCCATTAGCCTCTCCTTCCTTTTGTTTTATTTTTAAGATAGATTTATTTATGCATACAAGAACTGGGGTACCAGCCATAGGTGCGGGAGGGTGAGAGGAAACACCAGAGAGAGTGTGGAACAGAACAGGCAGATCGACTGAAATACACTGCTGAGGGGAGCAATGGGTGAGCCAGCAGAGGTCTGCTGCGCCATGTGGGTAGCTCCCTGGCTGGAGATCGAACTCTTGCTGCAGAGGCTGCGGATAGCTTCATAGGTTGAGTCTTAACCCCTTGCACCACCAGCGAAGCCCCTACTCCTTCCTTTTGTACCTTAAGTCTCCCACACAGCTGTACTTTGACTAGCTGTGTAGGTTTGATCATCCGCAGTTGGTTTCCCTTAGCAGAAAACTTTGTAAATAGTCCCTCCTTTAGAATTTTCTCAGCTTCCCCACTAGAGTTTGCCATCCACTTCTTTCCAGGTACCTAACTGATACAGATACTGAGTTGAGGAATTTTAGGGATAAAATGGAGATTTTTTTTCATTGCACACCGCTTTATACATTTTGGATTCTGAATCATATGAATCTACTGCAAATTTCTAAATTTTCACATTGTACTTCCAAAAACTTTTATTTTTAAATAACTATGGATTTATAGCAAGTTGCAAAAGTAGTACAGACAGAACTGTAGCCTTCATCCAGTCACATCTTATGTAACTAGAGAACAGCAGTGTAACTGTGGTACAACGTGTGTGTGTTTTTCTATGCGATTTTATTGAGCCCAATTAAACACCAATTCAGAGACCCTCCTCTTACCACAGCTGTCACTCTAATCAAAATCAGTATTATTTCACACCAGAATTTCTGCATTGGCCTCCAACTCAGCAGAGCATCCGTATTTCCCCTAAATCAGCCTTTCCTGATTTCAACAACTTAGTCCATGCCACATTTAGCCTTTTGGTTTACCCTTTTGAGTTTTCAAACTTTGAAGATATCATTCTTGAATTCAGCTACTCCTTTCCAGGGCCATATTATGGCTTGTGAATTCTAAACACTTTTGCCTTAGTGGGTACCTTCTTGTTTTTATATATGTACATGTATATAAATTATATATATATTATATATATTATATTATATATATTATATATATTATATAACCATTATATACATATTTCTGAAAGGAAATGGAAGATGTCTTGTGATTTTGGAAGATCAACCTTGGTGTGTCCCCCCAAGTAGATGATAAACTCCTTAGGGCAGAGATTGTCTCACTTTTCTCGATCTCCCACAGCACCTGGACAGGTTGGCATGAATGAGTGAATAAAGGAACTAAAGGGTTCACAGCTATGCCATAACATGTCCATAGACCAAGTTACAAAGCATAGCTGAAAAAAGCTATCTGGGGGGAAAAAAATCTGCCCTATATATTCTACCCAATTCCAATATGACATCAAAGTGATTGGAACATAATGGTCCAGAGCACAACATCTCAACACAACTGGAGCTGGTAAAACACTGACAGCACTTGTATGGTCCCAGCTGAACAAAGATTCCTGTTCTCCTTGAGTGATTACATAGGTAGGCGTCAGCCAGTCCAGTCCCTGCCTTTGATTAGAAGGGCTTAAGATGAAATCAGATCACTCAGTGTGTGGCTTTAAGGTGATAGCTGAGTAATGGATGGTAATTTCCCGTCTATTATGACAAAGTTCCCTTTCTACTGGGGTTTTGTGTATTCTGCTAAGTGACTCTGGTTTTCATTTCCCCAACAGTTTTCTTCCCTGAATACACTTCTGATGTGTCTTGTTTTGACAGTGAATGGCTTAGTGCAATTTGTGAGGATTTGTGTCTGTCACAGATTGATTCTTTGATTCTTATCTGACCTTGATTTGTTAGCATGCATTTGACCTCTCCTCACTGACAGGCAAAATGGGGAGAGGTCTTTTTTCTGCAGATAAATAAAGAACAGACAGTTTTATTTCTTAAATTCTATTACAAGATTTGAAGAGTAAGGAAGAGATAGCCAAGGACTGCTGCAAGAGAATCAAGCACCCAAGTGTATTGCTGCAGAATATGTGCCATATGTGCCCTGGACACTTACAAATATTCAAAATAAAGACTTTAAATATAGAGACAATATCATTGCATTGTCAATTTGAAGCTATATAGGTTGATATATACATTTTAATTTATTATCACCATGAAATCCAAAGTAATGTTCATCTCTAGTTATCATAGATGGCACAAGTAAAATAAGTCTACTGAGTGATAGTCAGCTGGTGTGCCAGTAACTGCTTTTGAGTATTACATTTCAAATTTTGTTAGTCTTTATTACTGTGGAAAAACTCACAAAGTGTACCATTCTTAAGAGCACAGCTTGAGACACATATGTGTCGTGTAATAATGTGTATGTATGTGTATAACTACCACAGATAAAGAAGTGGAACATTTCCAGCCCCCTGGAAGGTTCCCTTGTGCTCATTCTTTGTCATTACTGCCCTACTCCTAACAGTAATCACTATTCTGACTTCCGTGAAAAATAGGTTGATTTAGCCTGGTTTTGATTTCATTTAAATGGATTTGTACAATATTTTTATTTTGAATCCATTTATTTTTGCTCATCAGACAAGATTCAGCGATGTGATTGTGTGCATCACTAGTTAATTTTTTACTGTTGAGTATTCCATTATATGTATATATCTAAATTTACTGATTAATTCTATCATTGATGGGCAGTTAATTCCTTCGGATAAAATTGAAGAAATTGTAAATGAACATTTGAAAAATTGCATTCAGATATAAAACTACAGACTGACTTCTTACCAGAAGTTAAGAAATACACTTTCCCCTTTTGTGCATATCTAGTGGCAGTTTCAAAAATGCTTTTTTGTCTCTATTATAGCAACAGCTAGTGGCTTTAGATGGCTACAGATCTTGATGCATTCATTTACATTTGGACACAAGTGACTTTAGTTGTAGTAAGCCTCAGATGGCATGTAGATGTCCATAAGAACCATGAAACAGGGCCTCCCTGGTGGCCGGGGTTGTCTCAGTGCTACTAGCGCTACTCAGCACTATCACCTCTAGGGCCTGAGTTCGATCCCCCACCAGGGAGTTAACCCACATATAGTGCAACAGTCTCCCCCACTGCTCCCCTTAGCAGTGTATTTCAGTAAATCTCCCTGCTCTGCTCCCCACTCTATCTCTGGTAAATCCTCTCCCCCCAGCACCTCAGGCCTACACCCTAGTTCTTTTATGCAAAAATAAATAAAATAAAAAATTTTTAGAAGGAACCACATAACAATATCCAGGTCCCACCAGAAACCATTTGAATCAGACTCTTTGGTGAGTCCAGCCGGAATTGTGTAAGCTGCCCAGGTGATTTTAAAGTGCAGCATGACTAAGAACTACTCATGCAGAAAACCAGGTCTCAAATTTTTGCCAAACATCAAAATCCCCTGGAGGACTTGTTCAAACACAGATTGCTGAGCCCTACCCCAAGTGTATTTCAGTGTGTCCTGGGGTGGTGCTCAATAATTTGCATCTTTAACAAGTTCCCAGGAGATGCTGATGGTGCTAGTCCACAGACTATACCTGAAAACCGCTGATCTAGACCAACTCTGTTATTTTATACAAGAAGAAATTCAGCAGTTGAAGTAATTTGCTGGAATCATACAGCCCATTAGTGAAGAAGTTATAATTGGAAGAGAGCCTCACAATCACTTTCCCTGTCATCTGAGAAACAAAAGCAGGCATGTCTAAAGGTTAGTCATCTAAAGCTATGTGAAAAAAGAGATCACTTTCCCCCATCAAAAATCAAACAAAATAAGGAGATGCTAAAGGATAGGTGAAGATTACACTTTCCCATAAAGTGTAACATATTTGCAAGAAGAAAAACATCCTGAGAAATTGGAAATAGATCACATACCTATGAGCAGGACTTAAGAAGAAGAGGAGGTGCGGCAACAGAAAACTATAGGATTCCTTTTGGCACTACGCACTCTGACATTTACTAAGGAAAAGGTGCATTTGCCGGGAGCACTCATCACTCCTCCCCTCCTTGGACTACCTCACAAAGGCTGAGTTGCTGCAACACAATGGACCACGTGGTCACAAGTCAGGAGTCTCCTCAGCCAGGAGTCTACTTCTTCCACATCTCTCCTTTCTCATAGCACAAGATTAATCTGCTGCTATATTTCCCTGTGGCTCCTAAATCTCACATTTGCACCTTATGATAGAATTTACCAGGTATGGCCAGCTTGGATCTGCCAGTTAAAACTATATCTGAGGTTTAGACAGCTCTGTCCCCAAGGGTCTATGGTAAATGGCTGTCCAACAGGGTAAGCACATCCTCTCAGCTGTGCTGAGTGCATTGTGTGACACACAGTACAGACAGCTTGGACTTTGGCTGGCTGAGACATTTCTGCCAGACTTACTGGCTCCCCATACTACCTGGTATCAACATGTTAGGAGAGCTAACCTAAGGGAATGGAGCATACATATTTTAAATACATGTCACCTAGGAACCTCTGCCCACCATTGGGTATTTACTAACCATTAATCTTAATTTTTCTTTAAAGGGGGGAGCTGTCTATTGGCAAAAACAAACAAACAAAATATATCATTGGCTGATAAACATGTGAAGGCTGCTGAGTCAACCTCATGAGTCATTAGGGACATGCAAACTAAGGCTTCACATTTACTAGAATGTCATTAATCAAAATCGATTAATATTGTGGTACCCTCACACAGAGATGGTAGGATTACATTATGGTGTGGCCACTTTGGAAAAGTTTGGTAGTTTCCTAAAAATTAAACATAATTTACTATGTAATCCAGCAGTGTTACTTGTAAGTATATATATGTACATATATACACACATATTATATACATATATATAAACACACACACACCCCCGAAGTGAAAACATGTCCACATAAAGAGTTCATATGTAAACATTCACAACATTATTCATAGTGGCCATATAGGCAAAACACCAAAATTTGAATGGGTACACAAAACCAGTGTGTCCATGCAATGGAAAACTATTCAGCAAAAAAAAAAAAAAGACTAATGAACTATTCATACATGTTACAACATACATGTGTCTCAAAAACATCATATTAGATGAAAGAAGTCAGCCTTAATGATTAAATACTTTATGATTTTATTTCTATGAAGGCTCATAAAAGCAATTGATAGACACAGATTAGCTTGCCTGGGGCTGGATGTGGGAATGGGGGGTGACCACAAATGGGCAGGACATACTTTTTTGACATGATGGGAATGTTTTAAAATTGAATTGTGATAACTGTACAACTCTGTGAATTTACCTAATCACTAAATTATATGCTTAAAAGAGGTATATTTATGGTATGTAAAGTATACCTCAATAAAACATTTAAGATGTATAGATGCACAGCACAAAGAAGGCTGATACACATTGAAAGCTGACACTGAGCAGTGGTTCACTACTATTTCCAGACACTTGTACCTTGGTGTTATCAGTGGCCCCAGAGATGAAACTCCTTCCAAAGCTTGTTGCCTCCTTAACAGAAAAAAAAAGCAAGCACTTAACAGAAAAAAAGCAAAATCACTACTGTAAGTTCAGTTCATGAAATTTTTAGTTACCTGTGCAGTCAGCTTATAGGTGAGAAGAACATGATCGACTTAAGACTATAGGCAAGCACATCCCATGTGTATGCAAAATGCATACATGACAGCAGATCACAGAGAAAGAGGAAACTGGATGACTGGAAAAGTACAAAGTGTTTGACAAATCGGATGCTTGTCCAAACATAATGGAACTGTTTGGTGAGTTCCTGTTTTGTCCCCAAGCTATGCCCTCGGCCCATTTCAGTCGTAACCGGTTGTGTCACAACTGTGGTTTTGTCACCACAGTTGTATAGTGCAAACCTCACATTATAAGATTGTGACCGTACGGAGACAGCAGGCCCCCACCTGCTGGCTTCCTTCCTCTGGGATTTTCATTTGCTCTAGGATATCCTCACAGCTTTACAGACAGTAGCACAGCATCATTAAGTATTTCCAGAATTACCAAAGAGGAAGTCCCACATATAAATCAATCACTTAGTAGGACTGAAATGAACTGCTTTTATTGCCAAGAAAAGGATTCCAAAACTGTTTCCAAATTATTTATGAGAAACACTTGTTTCAGTAAGTCTTGTTTTTGTCACCAACCACTGGCAGTCACTGCACTGCACCTGCCTTGCTCAGCTGGCAGCCACAAGTGTTGTAAAGGCGAGAAACATAGGAGAAACTTATTTTTAAACTGTGCAACTATTCAATTGCACTTCCAAAAAGGATTGCTTTTGGGTAAAATATAATAAACCCAATTTGTAGGATATTAATTATATGTTTTCCAAAATAGCATTGTACCTATTGCTTTATATTTGGAGTACATCACCAGAAAACATGCTGAGTATACGATTTGAAAGTGTAAATAACATAGCTTAAAAGTTAGTTTATCCTAGGTTTCCTGACTTTGCGGACATGCTGTAATATCCTCTGCTAAGGGAACGTCAGATTTGTTCTGCAGGAGACCATCTTTTCTAAGCTCAGCTAGTCCTGGCAATTGCCCCAGGGCCAATTCATTTCCTATATCCGTCATTTATGTCATTGTTCTCCGCGTTACCATGATTTTTCTTCATAAATAAAATTCTCTTACACATTAAGGAAAACACATTCCACAAATAAATTTGTAACTAGAATAAGTAAAAATTAAAAGTGGAATAGACCATATTCAATTACATAAAATTTTTATTTGAAATTTATAATTTAAATGAAAGTTCAGTGTAATGGAATGTTTTTTAAATACACTATTTTTAACTCACCATGTAATTCTTAAAAATAAAAATTTTAAAAATCATTTGATTTATTAACTTTTTAGACAATTTCTGAGTGATATTCATTACAACCAGCGATATAATTACTTAGTTTTCACAAAGAAAGGACAGTTTGCAAAGCTGTTACTGTGAGAAATATTTTTTTCAAAAGTTTTGCTATTACAGGCACACATATGTGGATGTTGTTATTAAAGGACCTACTCTCAAAAGCACTAAAAACTAGCCAATAGCAGTCTCACAGTTCTAGTATAAATGCTTTCATTAGAGGAATTTGCCTCCTCTTTCAGTGTGGTACAAATTCTAAAGTTTCTTTCATTTTCCCCCACCTGAGAGTTTCCAGTTTACCTACTTCCAAACTCTACAAAGTCACTTAGGGAAATCTGAAAAATTTCTAGATCAAAAATTATAAAGTAATATTTATAAATACTATGAATGGAACACCTACTATGTGCTAGTCACTCCATGGATATTAAATATTCAGAGCAATCTTCTACAGTAGATACCACTGTCCTCCATTTACAAATAGGTAAGATACCCACAAAATAACCAGAGTGGGGAGCAGAATAGGCAGAATACACTGCTGAGGAGAGCATGGGGTGAGACAGAAGAGGTCTGCTGTGCCATGTGGATCAGCTCCCTGACCGGGGATCGAACTCGTGTCGCAGTGGCTGCTGATAGCTTCATAGTGCTGTGCCACCAGGGAAGCCCCACTATTTAAGTTTTAAAATTGTGTTTTTAAGACATTCCTAGAAAATCATTTAAGCAAAATGACATAGAACAAAACAAATTCTACCACAGGCTAATTAATATAAATAAGAGGTAAGTTCCTACAGTATTTCTGGTCACAAAAACATCACCAAACTTCTAAATGAAGATCACAGATACTTCTAAATGAAGATCACAGGCCCTCCCTGGCCAGGGAGCTGACCCACATGGCACAGCAGACCTCTCCTGTCTTGTCTGCTGCTCCCCTCAGCAGTGTATTTCAGTAGATCTGCCTATTGTGCTTCCCCACTCTGTCTCTGGTGTATCTTCTCACCCCATGTACCTCTGGCCCACACCCCAGTTCTTCTATGCATAAATAAATAAAAGTAAATCTTTTTTTAAAAAAGATTTACTTTTATTTATTTATTTTATTTATTTATACAAGCACTGGGTACAGTCAGAAGGGCGGGAGGGTGAGAGAATTCACCAGAGCCAGAGCGGGGAGCAGAGCAGGCAGAAGGAGCGAAGTACACTGCTGAGGGAAACAGCGGGCGGCAGGAGAGGTCTGCGCGCCATGTGGGACCCTCCTCTGGTGGCCGGGGAGCAGCTGGGTATCGAACCGGCGCTGTAGAGGCTGCGGGCAGCTTCACAACCCAGCGCTCAACCGCTGCGCCACCGGGGAGGCCCAATAAAAGTAAATCTTTAAAAAGAGGGATATAACTAAGGAATAAAGGTATATTCAAGTTGTTTCTGAAACCAAGCAAATCCAATGGGAAAGGGATGACCCAGTGGGTGGGTCCTCACCTTCGCTCTTACAACTTAAAACACAAATCAAAAACAGACAAAATGGGGGAAATGATAGGGCTTAGTAAGAGTGAGAAATGGAGGAGCTGAGAGAGAACAGCAAGTGGCAGATGCAGTCTCTCCTACCCCAAATAGCGTCCGCATTGCAGAATCCAACCAAAAATTCAAGCTGGAAGATGGTCACTGGCCCCTCTGACAGAGGAAACAGTGGAGGGTGAGGGGAGAAGCCTGCTGTGCCCAGAGAGGGCTGGCTGCCTGAAACCTGGGGCACATACAGGGAGCCAGCCCATGGAACAGGTGACCAGAGAGCAACAGGGCCTGGGGTAGTCCCCCACCAAGCAAGAGTGAGCAGCAGGTCAGTCATGTCGTAGTCCACAGGAAGGGCCAGCTGCATATCCCTTAGCATTTAAACCCCATGGCCACTCCACTCCATCCCCTGCCAACAGCCCCCTCCTTCAGGTCCAGTTTGGACCACAGAAGTGTGTGCTGTCATCCTGTCTAGTTTGGGCAGTATTCAGGTTTCAGGGAGTGGAATTTGGAGCCTCTTGTTGGCAGGAAAACCTGCCAAGTTTACGTCCAGACCGGGGCGCCAGATGCCCCAAGGGCTCAGGGATGCAGGGCCATTCCTCCCCTACAAGCTGGGCCACCTGAACATTATTTACAAATTTCACTTAAGGAAAAAATATTCAGGAACATAGAATATTCGTAATTTTGCATAAATGTACAATAGTTGAAAGAATATAGGCTATTGAGTCATATGGGTTTGAATCTCAAATGCTGTACTTATCTTTTTGACTTTGACAAAGGTAGCCTCTGAGCTTTAGAAGCACCAAGTACATATAACACCTTTTTTCTTCTAATAATTATTACTATATTGGGAGATAATCACTATACATCTGTATGTTTCATTCAACATTGGTTCATGAACATGTTGATTAAAAAAAAGAAATCCTGGCTTACATTAAATAAAATGTCATTAGGACCTGTCATTTTGCTTAATGTCAGTTTCCAAAAACCTCTAGATGACATTGAGGTTTTGCTGTATTCCTTCCATTATGTAATCAGTTTTCACAATAAAGTGGTAATACATAACTAGAAATATTAAAGGCATTATGTTTCTTTTTTTTTTTTTTAAATAGAGGCATGTTTTTATTTATTTGTTTGTTTGTTTGTTTGTTTTTTGTTTATACATGCACTGGGTACAGTCAGAAGTGCGGGAGGGTGAGAGAATTCACCAGAGCCAGAGCGGGGAGCAGAACAGGCAGAAGGACCAAAGTACACTGCTGAGGGGAGCAGCGGGTGGCAGGAGAGGTCTGCGCGCCATGTGGGACCCTCCTCCGGTGGCCGGGGAGCAGCCGGGGATCGAACCGGCGCCCCAGAGGCCGCGGGCAGCTTCGCAACCCAGCACTCAACCGCTGCGCCACCGGGGAGGCCCCGGCATTATGTTTCATATGTAGAAATCACAATAGTCATCAAGGAGAGTATTAAAAAAGTGACTTGAATTCACATGCATCAGCAGTGGCTAAAAACCTAAGCACTGTTCAATAATACCTGGAACCCAAGAGTTCTTCAGGGAAAAAAGATTTAAAAGTTTTAAGTTGTCTGAAATAATGGTAGATGAAAGGGTGGCAGATAGACAGATTGTCAACAGAGCTCTGGAATAGTAATTCACATACTGTTTTTATACAGACTAACCCCAATGTGTAGAACGGGTTCTGGGATCAGATTTGATCTACAGCCTAGAGAGGTTCAAACCCTGGGCCTACCACTTTTTGGCTGTATGCCAAATTACTTAACCTCAAATTCTCATTTGTAAATATAGGTAATGATGGTTATCACCACACAGTGTCATAAAGAACATTCAATGAGTTTGTCATCTAAAGGTTTTAGGTTAACTCCTAGGTATTTACCCAAAGGACACAGAAACATCAATTCCAAAGAGCACCTGCACCCCTATGTTTATAGCAGCACTGTTTACAATAGCTAAGCTTTGGAAACAACCCAAATGCCCAAAAATAGATGACTGGATCAAGAAGATGTGGTACATATACACCATGGAATATTACTCAGCATTCAAAAAAGATAAACACATGCAATTTGCAGCAACATGGATGGCACTGGAAAGGATCATGCTCAGCGAAATAAGCCAGAAAGAAAAAGAAAAATACCAGATAATCTCACTCATAGCAGGAATCTAGAAAACTTAAATAAGGGACCAGGAAAATGAATAACTATAAGAAAGTAAAAATCAAAATCAACAAAAAACTATGAACCAGAGACACTCTATGGGGGATGGGGGGCGGGGAGGGGAGGGATTGGGGTCAAAATAAGGGGGTTGCAATTGTATGGGGAATATAAAAATAAAATTTATTAATAAAAATAAATAAATAAATAAAGGTTTTAGGTTAGAGCAGTGGCAGGACACATAAATCACTCAATACACACAAAGCACACAATCACTCCACCACACTGCTAAGCTGCATACACACTGGGCACAACTCGAGGATTCCTAGAAGAGAAGTCAGGAGACTGAGATCTAGACAAGACTTCAGAGGTCACGAGTGCTGGAGTTCATGCTTACTCAGCGTGGAACTAACTTTGTGAACTTTGGCATTAAGTTAGCACCCCAAAAAACACATGCCTAAGAATAAAGACAATACTTGAAGAGTAAGAGACAAGAATATGGAATTCCAGAAATCAGAGTTAAACTAAAATAGACCACCTCTCCCCGAGCTTAAATGCAAATCTTCATAGGAACAAGGTGAGCTAATTTATTTTTTAGAGGAAGTCTCTCTAATGTATCATCCATAATTTCTAGCATGCAATAAAATATGTTAGACATGAAAAGTAGGAGAGTGACCAATAATCAAGAGATAAACTAATCAAAGCAAACTAAAGTGAACAAAGACTTCAAAATAACTATGACTGATATGTCAAATAGAGCAAAGGGTGTACAAGAGAGGTGAGAGAATATTTTAAGTTATCATCTATTAAAAAAGAATCGAATTAACATTTAAGAACTGTAAGATTCAGCATCTAAGATTAAGACTTTATAGATAACCAGACTGAACACATTTATCTAATATTCAGAAGACAGAATTAATGAAGGCAACAAAAGGCCAATAGAAAATATTGGAAATGTTTTTCTAAAGAAAGAGCACAAGGACATAGAACCCAAGGACAAGAGCACAAGACATAAAACCCAAGGGAAAAGTTATAGCAATAGTTATAACTGGAGTTCTAGAAGAGAATAAAAGTAGTATTTGAAGAAATAATAGCCAATAATTTTCCAAGTCTGTTTAAGAATACCAACCAACAAATTTGAAGAACTCAGAAAACCTTTAGCAGCATAAGTAAGAAAATCACATCTTAGAAATCAAAATCAAATGGCTGAAAACTGAAGCAACTCATCTTAAAAGGAGATTTCATATGATCTGGATTTCCATTACCTCTAGATCTTACCTCTTATGACTCTCCAGCTTAATCACTCCCCTCTTTGCTATTTCTCTGAGCACATCAGGCACAATTTGGCTCCAAAGACCTTACATTATTATAAAGTTGAACTGCAGAAACTTGTTCACCGCATTTTGACTTGCCTTACTGCTTTATATCATTGCCAATTATAAATAAACCTGTTGAATTTTTCTGGACAATGCCAGCATTTGGATTTTTTTAAAACAAGTAAATTTCTTATTGATGGCAACTAAATGGTCTTTGTAGCATTTTTATCATACAGTAGATTCCAACCACTCACTCTACTTTTCTGAGTTGTCCTACATGCAAGTACATGTTTTTAATGTTGTCTGTCTTCTGTGCTGTTCCTGTAAGTCTGCTATTAAAATACATTAAACTATAAAAAATAAAAAAGACCTTACATTAGCTGTCTCCTCTGCCTAGAACAGTCTTGCCCAACATAGCTCTTTTTCAGACTTTGCTCAAATGTCACTTTTTCACTGAGACGTACACTGGACACTTTTAATATTCAAAGCTCACTTCACACCCACTTGTGCACTTTCACCCCCTCATCCTTGCCCACAGATTCCCAATCACCCTCATAAGTCTGAGTTTTTTCCATAGAACTTTTCACCTTCTAACATCTAATTACTTGTATGTTCATTGCTTATTTTTTCCACCCACTAAAAGGTTATCTCTGAAAGGAAAAGGATCTTTACCTTGTTGACTGCTTATCCCATAGCTTGAAGTGTCTTGTATAGGGCTGCTCAATCATGATTTATTTAATGAATGCATACTAGCTATTATTCTATTATCACCATTATTATTCTAAGTCCTTTTAGTCACCATATAACATGCTCCTGTCATGTACTTCATTCAACAGAATTTTCTCTTTTTGCATTTAGGAGTGCTTTTGACATGAGATACAATATAATACTTAAAAAGCACAGCTTTAGAAACAGGTAAGATGATCTAAATCTTGGCTTTGTCAGTAGCTGTATGGCTTGCTACAAATAAGTTCATCTTTCTGTGCTTGGTTTCCAGGGGCCTGACAAGAGGGTTAAATAAACTAATTCACAAGAATTGCAGAGGTAGATGGGCCAAGAGTTATTATTTCAACTCAACGTTCAAGTTCTGAATGACTATCTCTGTGGCTCATGTGGGTTTCCTCATCATAGTTGCAAGCTCTAGACATCTGTCTTCTCACAACCACATTTGGGCAGAAAAGAGAAGTTCTTCCTTTTTGTCAGTTAGGCCGATCTTTTCCAGAACTCCCCATGTGAGAGACTCTCCTCACATGGCCACTTCTGCTTTCAAGAGTCTGTGAAAGAGGAAAAGGGACAGAGTATTCTGATAGCTGGACAGAAGCAGGGGGCATGGGAATGGCTTTTGCCACACACAACTAATTGTATCTGATGGTGGTGATGATCACAGCCATCTGGAAGGGAGGGTAGGTGGGCTGGGGGGGAGTCCTGAGCTTTATTCTAGACCACATAAACCACAGTTATCTCTGGAATATGAATATTTTTTAAAGTTCCTCAGATAAATTTTATGGTTGTCAGCTTTAGGACTTTTATAGTAAAGCACTATAGTGTTTCCAATTATATAATGCAGTTTTGCTGGCCTGTCAAATATCAGAGCATGATAAATTAATTTACTATATCAAACAGTCTTCATCTCATTTCCACCTGCTAAATTCCAATAATTTTTGTAGATTAGAAAGGATAATTTCTAAGAAATATAAATGAACTAAATGTAACAATTAAATTTAAACGTCTGCTTAAAAAACAAAATATGACACCCACTTTAGCACTGAAGAATGAAATGCAGATATTAGAGTATGTCACTAGGTGATGCTCTTTGTCAGACTTCTCTTTTGGTAATCTGAGGAATTAAAACTCATTCAGGGAAAGAATTTACTCTAGATCTGAAAACAATTTAGCTGGCTCTTTAACCACAAAAGTCACAGAGTCCACAAAATAAATTTATATGCAAAAAGTAAGCCACACAAAGGTATGGGAGAGAAACTTTCTTAGAAAGTCTGTAAGTTTAGAATACTGAGACTTCCATTGGGTCTCCCTGGTGATGCAAGGGGTTAAGATGCAACCTATGGGGGCCTCCCCGGTGGCACAGAGGTTGAGCGCTGGGTTGCAAAGCTGCCTGCAGCTTCTGCAACGCTGGTTCAATTCCCAGCCACTGGGCGAGGGTCCCACATGGCGCGCAGACCTCTCCTGCCGCCCGCTGCTCCCCTCAGCAGTGTACTTCGTCAGTCTGCCTGCTCTGCTCTGCTCTGCGCTCTGCCTCTGGTGAATTTTCTCACCCTCCCGCGCTTCTGAATATACCCGGTGCTTGTATAAATAAAATCTTAAAAAAAAAAAAAAAAGCCACAACCTATGAAGCTGTTTGCAGCCACTGCAGCACAAGTTCGATGCTGCCTGGCCAGGAAGATACCCACACGGCACAGCAGACCTCTCCTGACTCACCTGCTGCTCCCCTCAGCAGTGTACTTCAGTCAGTCTGCCTGTTCTGTTTCCCACTCTGTCTCTGGTAAATCCTCTCATGTTCCGACACCTCTGCCCTGTACCCCAGTTCTTGTATGCATAAATAATCTTTAAAAAAAAAAAAGACTATTGAGACTTCCACATCATTAACATGATAATCTCTCTTCATTTATTCTTTCTCCATTATCTATTTTTTAATGTCTTAATAAAGTTTTAAAATGTTTTGTCAACAGTTCTTAAGGGTTTTAAAAATTTATTTTTGGGCCTCCCGGGTGGCTCAATGTGTTGAGTGCAGCACTGTGAAGCTGTCCACGGCCTCTGCAGTGTGGGTTCAATTCCCGGCCAGCCAGGAAGATACCCACATGGTGCAGCAGAACCCTCCTGTCTCGCCCACAGCTCCCCTCAGTAGTGCTTTCGGTCACCTGCCTGTTCTGCTCCCTGCTCTGTCTCTGGTGAGTCCTCTCACCCTCCCATGCCTCTGGCCTGTACCCAGCTCTTGTATAAATAAATCTTAAAAAAATAATTATTCTTAGGTACTGCATACTTTTATGATGCCACTGAAATGTTATGTGTCTTCATTTAAAAAAAAATTATTTATTTATGCATACAAGAACTGGGGTATAGGCCAGAAGTGCGGGGGTGGGATGGGGTGGGAAGAGAATGAGAGGATTCACCAGAGGCAGAGTGGGGAGCAGAACAGGTGACAGGTGGACCTACCGAAATACACTGCTAAGGGGTGCAGCGGGTGAGACAGGAGAGGTCCTGTTGCACTATGTGGGTCAGCTCCCTGGCCAGGGAGCAAACTCCTGCTGCAATGGCTGCTGATAGCTTGATAGTGCTGAGACTTTAACCCCTGTGCCACCAGGGAGGACCTGTCTTGACTTTTTTTAATTTTTATTTTTAAAGATTTATTTATTTATGCATACAAGAGCTGGGGCACAGGCCAGAGATGTGGGGGGGTGAGAGGATTCACCAGAGACAGAGTGGGGAACAGAACGGGGAGATTGACTGAAGTACACTGCTGAGGGGAGCAGCTGGCGAGACAGGAGAGGTCTGCTGCACCACGGTGGGTTGCTCCCTGGCGGGCCAGGGATTGAACTTGTGCTGCAGAGGCTGCAGATTGCTTCATAGTGAGGTGCTTAACCCCTTGTGCCACCAGGGAGGCTCACTGACACTTTTTTTTTTTTAAGATTTATTTATTTATTTATACAAGCACTGGGTACAGTCAGAAGCGTGGGAGGGTGAGAGAATTCACCACAGCCAGAGCGGAGAACAGGACAAGCAGATGGCGGAAATACACTGCTGAGGGGAGCAGCAGGCGTGGCAGGAGAGGTCTGTGGCCCATGTGGGACCCTCACTGACTTTTTTTTTTTTTTTTTTTAAAGATTTATTTATTTATTTATACAAGCACTGGGTACAGTCAGAAGCGCAGGAGGGTGAGAGAATTCACCAGAGCCAGAGCGGGGAGCAGAGCAGGCAGAAGGACCGAAGTACACTGCTGAGGGGAGCAGCGGGCGGCAGGAGAGGTCTGCGCGCCATGTGGGACCCTCCTCCGGTGGCCGGGGAGCAGTCGGGGATCGAACAGGCGCTGCAGAGGCTGCGGGCAGCTTCGCAACCCAGCGCTCAACCGCTGCACCACCAGGGAGGCCCCTGACTTTTTTTTTTAATGATGAAATATATTGAAGTAAACTATCATTATTCTCTTCAACAATTCAGTATATTTTTCTTAAATAACATTATTGCAATTTATCATATGATGCCTAAATATCTTCCATTATTGAAAAACCAAATAACCAATAAACATTAAAAGAGGCTTAAGCTTATTTATAATTAAGAAAACACAAATTTATAGGGCAAAGGGATTAATTTACCCCCTTATCAAACTGAGAAAAATGAAAAGGTAGGATACTGAGTGTTGGTAAAGATTCAGCGCATTGGAACGCAAATAGATTTGCCAAAGGGAGGAAGGTAACAATATTTCTAGAAAGACAGTTTGGCATTATACATACAGTAAAACTGAAGATAAATACAACCAATGACTTCTGCCACCACAATGTGTTCCAAGAAACAAGATGTGTACCAAGAAGAACAAGTAACTACAATGACTCTCACAGCAATACTATTTGCAACAGAAAAAATAATTGAGATAACTCGTGTACATCAAAATTAGAATAAACGGTGCTATGTAAATATAATGGACTAAAACATAGTAATGTAAAATGAACAAATTAATGGTATTACAATGACATGGTCAATCTCACAAATTTCATAATATTGACATAAAGAACAAATACAGAATAACAAGCATCGTATAAGATTACTCATATAAAGTTCAAAACCAAGTGCCTGCCACTTCCTAATCTAGCTGAAGATACGAAAGTTCACTGTATCATTTTGCTACTTTAGGTATAAAATTTATGGGGGTAGGGGTAGGGAGGAGCACAGAAATCAAACACAGCTAAGTTGTGTTCTCTAGGAGTAGTTCTTCATTTGGGTGATAGATGTATGGCTTTCCTTTATATTTATTTATTAAACTCTACATATATATTTTATGTATTTTTCTAGTATATTTAGATTACAAGACAAAAAGGTAAAAAATGTGACAGGTATGTAAAAATATTTTCAATGAAAACCTGCTATACACTTGTTAAATATTATTATACAAAAATAAACTTTTTGCTTTATAACAAGCAAACATAAGAGCTTTTGCCATGCAGGCATTTTTCTTGAGATCAAGCTATCAAAATTTACCCACTGATGAGCAATTTTTGGGCTAGCAAATAATGATGTCATCTGATTTTTATGAGATAGTTCTTACACAACCATCAATTCTGAAACTTGTTCAGTTTGATGTTAGGTAGTATATTCTTTTTGAACGACTCCTGTGAGTTCCAATAAGATGCCCCAATATTCAACTGGCAAATACAGCATATGCCACTTAAAACTTTATTGTGAGAAAACTCCGGATGAAAGTTATATAATTCAAATACCACACACAATTTATTATGTTCATGTATAAACTGTGACTATTTTCTATAGGTTTTTCTGCCTTGTTAGGATTTTAGAGTATTTTTTCATAAAGCATTCAATGAAAACTTGTTCAGAATTTCATGTTTACATATTGACTTTTAATATATGTATATTAACCCATTTGATTGTCATTTTCTGTGTCATGTAAATCAATATCAAAATCTAAATCATCATCACTTTCTTCTTTATTTCCTCTGCAGCTTCTTCTATGGTTGAAGTGTACGTTATTTTCAGTATTTTCTGTCTTTTCTGGTTCTTTATTAAACCTAAAGATGGAAGAAAAAACTTCTAGTTATTTTCCAGGCTTTCATTACTAAACTTTGTAGACTGAAGAAAATTTTACACTACATTTCTTCACAACAGGATTTTAATGAAATAAGTATAGACAAAATGATCCTTGAAGACTAGCTTAAACCCAGCCAGTTATCATACTGTCATCAATAAAGTTGACTCAAAGAAATCAATAATGACATCCATAAAAGAAAAGTTGTTAGTTGATGAAAAATTTGTTTGTAATAAATAATGAATGTGAACCTCACAAATAAGTATTTTAATTTCCTAAATATGTAAGTTTAACTCTTACTATACGTAAGAAAAATTTCACAAATAATTAAAATTTTTCTATTAGGAAGAAAAAAAATCTACATTAATGTAATATACTTCAACTTAAGATTCTCAAAGCTACAGAATTTGTTTTTTTAAAAGAAACAAGCATATTAATTACTAAAAGAGTAAAACACAAACATTAAAAATAAATACTCACGGAATAACAATGTCTTCTTTCTTTCCACATTTTGCACAAACTTCAAGTTCAGATGCACATGGTCTACACATTATGTGATAAGAATCTTTCACTGTCTTTTGTAAACATTTAACACTAAAAGTGGAAAAGAAAATCAAATATTAGTTTTTGCTAATTACCTAAGATTTATTTGCTAAAATAAGGGGGTGTGGCTAAAGGTGTATGCAGAAAGTCTAAAAATCAGAACTAGATTTTAATCTCAGTTAGATATTTGTTACTTTAATTATATAGATTTTTAAATAAATTTACAGCTACAAAATAATAGTAATGGGAATTTATTTAAAACTTTTTAAAAAGACTCTTCTGCAAATAATAATAGTTTTACTTCCTTTCCTATTTGGTTGTCTTATATTCATTTTTCTTACCTAATTACTCTGGTGAGGACTTCCAATACTAAGTTGGGTGAGAGTGGTCTTCCTAGTCATCTTCTTGATCTTCCAGAAAAAGTTTTTCAGTTTTTCACCACTGAGTCTGATGTGAGCTGTGGGATTCTCCTATATGGTTTTTATGATGTTGAGGTAAGTTTCCTCTATACACACTGTGTTGAGCATTTTTATCACAAATAGACGTTGAATTTTGTTGAATGCTTTTCTGCATCTATTGAGATAGTTATAGGATTTTTCCCTCGTTTTGTTAATGTGGTATATCACAATGATTGATTTACAGAAGTTGAACAATTTCTACTTGATCATGGTATATGATTCTTTAAAAATATTGTTGAATACAGTTTGCTAATATTTTATTGAGGGTTTTATTTTAATCTGTTTATCATGGATATTGGTCTATCATTTTTTTTTTCTTGTGAAATCCTGTCTCTGGATTTGTTATCAGGGTAAATTAACTTATGAAATGAGTTTGGAAGTGTTCCCTCCTCTTCTGGTTTTTTTTTTTTTTTTTTTTGGAAGAGTATGAGAAGGATTGTTATTTGTTCTTTGACTGATAGAATTAACCAGTGAAGTCATGTGGTCCCAACTTTTGTCTGTTGGGAGGTTTCTAATTACTGATTGAACCTCCTTACTAAGATCAGTGTGTTCATATTTTTTTCTTCCTCATAATTCAGGCTTGTTAGGTTAGGCTGTATTTTTCTAGGAATTTATTCATTTCTTCTAAGTTGTTAAGTTTGTTGCCACATGATTATTTATTGTAGTCTCTTATGTTTCTTTGTATTTCTTTGGTATCAGAATATCTGTTATCACATCCTCTTTCATTTCTGATTTTATTTACTTGAGTCCTCTTTTTCTTCTTGGTAAGTCTAGATAAAGGTTAGTCAATTTTATCTTTTCAAAGAAACAGCTCTTAGTTTCACTGATCTTTTTTTATAGGTCATTTTAGATTTAATTCATTTTTTTCCACTTTTATTTGTTCCTTCCTTCCTTCTACTAAATTTAGACTTTGTTCTTTTACTCTATCTTTGAGGTACAAAGCTAAGTTGCTTATTTAAGATTTCACTTGTTTCTTGATGTATGGATTTAGTTATGAGCTTGTCTATTAAAAATGCTTTCCCTGCACTTCATGACTAACTTTGTTGTATTTCCAACTTCATTTGTTTCAAGGTATTTTTTAAATTTCTCTTTTGATGTCTTCATTGACCCACTGACTGTTCAGTAGCATGTTGTTTAATCACCACATATTTGTGAATGTCCCAGTTATTGTCCAATAATTAATTTCTAGTTTCATACCATTTGGCTCAACAAAGATGCCCAATATAATTCCAAGCCTTATAAAATTTATTAAGACCTGTTTTGTTATCTAACATTTATTTGATCTATCCTGGAGAATGTTCTGTGTGTACTTGAGAAGAATGTGTATTCAATTGTTTTGGGATGGAATGTTCTGTATAATATTGTTTAAATGTCCATACTACCTAAAACAATCTACAGGATCAATGTAATATGTAATCCCTATCAAAACCCCAATGACTTTTTTCACAAAACTTGTTTGAAACTATAAAAGACCCTGAACAGACAGACAAATCTTAAGAACAAAACTGGAGACATGGTGCTCCCTAATTTCAAATTATGTTACAATGCCATAGATAAGGTACTGGCATAAAAACATGGAGGTGGCCTCCTGGGCAAGGCACACAGTAACCCATGGAGGTGGCCTCCTGAGGCCAGGCACACAGAAACCCCCTGAAGGCAGTGGTCAAAGGGCCATACCCCCTCTAGAGCACATGCTGTGTGTGTGCCCTGAACCTGTCTGCACCTGCCTGTCCAGTAACTGCTGCTGCTACAACAAACAATCGTAAACTGGACTGGCTACATTTCAAAAACTCAACAGCTACCAATTGCCAGTGGCTACTGATTGGTAACTTTGCTGTTAGATGCAGAAACAGAAAATAAATCAATGAATTCCACATCAACTGGTAAAAAAGAATCCCATCCAAGTTACCATAATACATTTAGTTGTCCTGTCTCTGTCTCTTTCTTTTTTAAAATATAATGGGCATAAAACATTGCATTGTATATTAATTTGATATATGCATATATTGTAAAATGACTACCATGCTAAGTTTCGTTAACACACAGTATTTTTTCTTGTGATGAAAACTTTTAAGATATATTCTCTTAGTTGTCCTGTCTCTATACTTTATTGTTGGCTTGTGGCAGATTGTGAAACTTTCTTGTTTTTGATGACCTTGATGGTTTTTGGGGAAAACTGGGTAGATATTTTATAAGCAAAAAAGTGAGTTTATTAACTTAACAATGTATAGGGTCACTAAATAAAAATAAACTATTTTTATATTCTAACAATGACCACTGACTTTCTTTTGTAGAAACTGACAAGCTGATTCTAAATAATTAGAAAAAGCAAAGAATTTATAAAAATCAAAACAATGATGAAAAAGAACAACAAGGCTGTGAGATTCGTATGATGGGATCTCAAGATTTATCATATAACTGCAATGATCAAGCAGTGTGGCCTTGGTGAACGGCTAGACACACAGGTCCAAGAGTCAAAACAGAGCTGAAGAGTAGAGGCATACCTATAAAACTGACTTTCAAAAGCACAAAGGCAGTTCAACAGAAAAACGATAGTCTTTTCAACAAATGATGCTGAACAAGGGCTATCCATAAAATAAACAATAAATGGATCATAAACCCAAATATAAAGCCAATAATTGTAAAATATCTATGACTCTAGGCTAGGCAAAGATTTTTTAGCTGCAACAATAAAACCAATGTCAGGGAAGTAAGGAAATCTCCCCCTATCCTGTTGGGTTCTTCCTGGTGATTGCAGTCAAGCAATCAAACTAACAATGAATTTAGTTGTAACAGAAAACTAGTAGGAGACTAAAAATTATGAGGAGGAGAAAAAAAAATTTAACTACATACACAAGAAGAGAAGAATCTACATAGATTTGGATACCAAAGACAATGAGGAAAAGGGTGGGTTGCGGGGAGTATAGATCTTGAGCTAAGGATTGGTGTAGGGACTTGGGACTTGAGGACAGAAGCGATGGACTCACATGATAAGGAAAGGGTGATTCGTATGACAAATACCAGATGGTTTGTAATTACATATTTGCCCTGCCATGTAGATAGTTTTCCCAATAAACTGGTTATTTCTCATAAAATCGCTAATTCTAAGTATACCTTCAATTTTCATTCTTCTAAAGTAGTTAAGGGAGTGGTACAATTTCCTGTGAGCTGCAGAGCCTAGACTGATTTCAGTTCGAAATAATCCACATGCTAAAGTGAGAATTTTGGGAAAGCTTGCTACAAACATTTGGGGACTGACCAATTAGACAGATCTTTACCAAAATAAAAAATCTCTTTACTTTGAAAAACAAATAAAGAAAATTAAAAACAAACAAGTCAGATGCTGGTGGAAAATATTTCTAAAACATGTATCGGAGACATTATTTGTACCCACTAAAGAACTTACAAAATTTGACAATAAGTAAGTAAACAAACCAATTCAAAAATATGAGCTAAAGAACAGAAACTTCACCAAAGAAGATTAAAAAAAAAAAAAAAAGCAAAAAGAGCACATGAAAAGATGCTTAGTATCACTGGTTACCAGAAAATTGCAAACTAAAATCACAATGAGATTCATTCAGTTACTTACTTAAGGCTAAAAAAAGAACAAAATAAAACTAAAAGAAATAACCACCCTGACAATCCTAATTGTTGATAAGGATGAAGAACATCTGGAACACTCACACACTTTGAAAATCAGTTTGACAGTTTCTTATAAACATATTTTTAACATACAATCCAGCAATCTCACTGCTAAATATTTGCTCAAGAGAAACGAAAACATATGTTCACATAAAACCTCGTACATGAATGTTTATGGAAGTATAATTAATTTGTAATCATCAAAGAATAGCAAAATCTAAATGTCTATCAACAGGTGAATGGATGATCTATCTGTGGCACATCCTTACAATAGAATACTGCTCAGCAATATAAAATGGACCACACAACATAGGTGAACATTAAATTCTCTATGTCCATACTATCTAAAACAATCTACAGGATCAATGTAATATGTAATCCCTATCAAAACCCCTATGACTTTTTTCACAAAACTTGTTTGAAACTATAAAAGACCCTGAACAGACAGACAAATCTGAAGAACAAAACTGGAGGCATGGTGCTCCCTAATTTCAAATTATGTTACAATGATATAGATAAGGTACTGGCATAAAAACATGGAGGTGGCCTCCTGGGGCCAGGCACACAGAAACCCCTTGAAGGCAGTGGTCAGAGGGCAATACCCCCTCTAGAGCAAGACTACCCACTATGATGCCACACATATTACATAAAGGTAAAAATATAGGGAAAGAAAACATGAATGTTTGCCAGGGATTGGGAGTGGGGAGAGGAATGACTACAAAATGGCATGAAGGTTTTGGAGGAATGAAACTGTTCTATATGTTGATTGCACTGTTGGTCTCACAACCATATTTTGTTAAAAGTACATACTACCAAGAGTGATTTTCACTGCATATAAATTATACACTCACGAGACATAGTTGGGAAAAATAAATTAGAATTAAAAAGAAATTTGGGGCCTCCCCAGTGGTGCAGCAGGTTGGGCACAGTGGGCTGAGCGCAATGCTGTGAAGCTGCCCGCACCCTCTGCAGCGCCGGTTCGATTCCCGGCCAGCCAGGGCGATTCCAACATGGCGCGGCAGACCTCTCCTGTCTCGCCCGCTGCTCCCCTCAGCGGTGCTTTCGTCTGTCTGCCTTTTCTGCTCCCCGCTCTGTCTCTGATGAATCCTCTCACCCTCCCATGCCTCTGCTGTACTCCAGCTATTGTATAAATAAAAAATAAATATTTTTTAAAAAATAATTGAAAAGAAATTCTTTGATATACAACCTAAGTGAAAATAATTATTAAATGCTTGCTCAATTACTTTGTATGTTTGTGTTTCATCTTTCAAAAAAGCTTTACTTAATTGCTCTGCAATAAAAGTTTATGCCATCAGAACATGTGCACACACCTAACAGATAAAGAACAGATAATGGTTTAATAACCCAAATGGATTAGGAAAATTTTAACAGTGTTTTATGGCTTCAATTTTCATTTTAGCTTTTAAATAATTTTAAGGAAAGTATCCTGGCCAGGTTCATCTGAGGCTTTAAGCAAAAATAGAATGTGTTTTTATTTCTATGACTATGTTTGTTCATTCTGTGGATTTCTGGAGTAAACCAATCCTTAAGTTATTCAAATTGTTAGTTCAGGGACAAAATCATATTTATAAAACTGTTAATGTTAAAATTTACACGTGAAATAGGCTTTAAAATGGGAAACCTGGGGCCTCCAGGGTGGCGCAAGGGGTTAAGCACTGCAGTATGAAGCAATCTGCAGCTTCTGCAGCAAGTTTGATCCCCAGCCAGGGAGTAGACCACCCACATGGCACAGCAGACCTCTCCTGTCTCGCCCACTGCTCCCCTCAGCAGTGTTATTTCAGTCAGTCTGCCTGTTCTGTTCCCCACTCTGTGTCTGGTGAATCTTCTCACTCCCCAGCATCTCTGACCTGTGCCCCAGCTCTTGTATGCATAAATAAATAAATCTTGGGGAAAAAAAAAAGGGAAACCTTTAGGGCTCTCAAATCAAAATATCCCAGGTTCTACAGCCTCTCGCCCATCTAGTCCTCTAAATAGCTACTCTTCAAACTGGCTCAAACACCTGCACAACTTTTTAAAATGTAGATTTGAGATTCACCCATTATTTACATAGTCAGAAAAAACAAACTCTTAAGAGAAATTCTCAAGCACACAATCATCTGAGGACTCCTTCCAGATCAAACACTGCTTTTGTTGGGGGTTGGGGGGGATCATAGTTCCTATTGCTGGTTGAGATAGTATTGACCAATTTGGAAAGAATTTGGAAAGAGGGGAATTCTATGGCAAAAAGAATTATGCCCTTTTCAAATTTAAATTTATTCTGAAAATCAGGTTTTGTTAAGATAGTTGCCCCGTGGGCCTCCCCTGGTGGCTGGGCTGCGAAGCTGCCCGCAGCCTCTGCAGTGCCAGTTTGATCCCTGGCCAAGGGCGAAGGTCCCACATGGCGCACAGACCTCTCCTGCCGCCCACTGCTCCCCTCAGCAGCATACTTCGTCAGTCTGCCTGATCTGCTCCCAGCTCTGGCTCTGGTGAATTCTCTCACCCTCCCTCGCTTCTGACTGTACCCAGTGCTTGTATAAATAAATAAATAAATCTTTAAAAAAAAGAAAAAAGATAGTTGCCCCGTGACTATAAATGTATTTCTCATAAAATAAAATACTAGATGTACATATAACATTTTTTAAATGTTTCCTTTTTATATATGTGAAATGTTTGTTAAAATGTAAATTATATAAATTTTATAAATTTACAACATTTTAGTTTCTCTCATAAAAGTAGAAACTTTATATTCTTTCTCTTTCAAACACTTAATCCAGGTTTTATGGCTTCACAGGGAGTAGAGTGAAAGGTTTTAAATGTAATAGAATTTCTGCATTTTTTTCACCTCAATACTATATTTGTTTCATTAAAGAATCTTGATCTTAAGCATGAGAAGGATTTAGATATTTTGATGATAAGAGATATTTACTTCAATTGTCATGAAACCCCTAAGAATCTTGAAATATCTTTTAAAATAGATACAGATTTTTAAATCACTACTGAGTACTTTTTCTGATAAAATGCATGAGTGAAAAAGTTTAAAATCATCTAAATATAAATTTTACCCAATTTACTTATGAGTATTTTTTAATCCATTACCAATAGAACTTCAGAAATATTAAAATAATAATTTTTGTCTCTTTTCACTTCTCCAAGGAATGTCATTCCCAGAAACAATAAATCTTAACCATACATACAAAACCAATCATTTAAATGCAAATTGTGGCCAATTAAAACATAGGTCACTCCTATATACTATGTTTACTGACAAAAGAGACAGTAGTAAACTTTACAATAATGTCACCGTTTTTTGCTTTTTTTTTTTTTTTTTTTTTAACAATGAAAAAGACTAAAGGAAAGAGAGCTAATAAATGTTCACTACATAGTTAAGGATGAAAATCAGAGACAAAATTTGAAGTTTTTAATAGATCACTATGATAAATACTAGAAAATATTATTTTGGAAATAGTACAATGATTTGGGAAACAGGAGAACCACATTCTAGCTTTGACATGTCCTTGCCATAGAATCTTTGAAAGTCACCTTAAGCTCTGAGTCTAATTCTTTATAATGGGTATTAAAAGTGCTGGCAGCTTAACAAGAACAAAGACAATGGCACATGAGAGGTAGCAGAATATGCCACCCCCAAAATACACCTCTTTGCATAAGGATTACCTTGAGCTGTTTTGCTTTTTTTTTTTAAAGAGACAGCAAACCCATAAAAGAAATATTTATAGTTATAAGGAAAATCTATATTTCTAAGGGTGTCTGTCTGCCCATCTGTACTGGGAAGAGGGAAATAACTAAATCTACAACTTCCTTATCAATGGAGAAAGCACAGACTTAAATGCGACTAACAACCATACACTGGTTTATTATGTTTTAGCTCATAACCTCCCATAACTGCCCTCAAACCAAACATCTTTTAGGGACTCTTTTCCTGGGTATCTCCCATGTATAAAGGGGGTAATTATGTTATAAATTTCTGTTTATTTTTCTCCTGTTAATTAATTTGTCTTATTACAGGGTGAGCAGAGGAGTAACTCAGCCAAGAAACTAGAAGAGTAAAGAGAAAATTATTTTTCCTTCCCTACACTGCAAATTGTACTAGTAATCATTGTATTTATAATTGTCATAGTTAAGTAACAAAAATAAGAAGGCCACAGACTTTTTGACAGCATCATTATGATAGTAACATGACTTTTTTTAAAAAAAAGATTTATTTATTTATGCATAGAAGTCCAGAGGTTCAGGGGTGAAAGGAGTCACAAGAGTGGGGAACAGAACAGACAGACCTACTGAAATTCACTGCTGAGGGGAGCAGCCGGCAAGACAGGAGAGGCCTGCTGGGCCATGTAGGTTAGCTCCCTGGTCAGGGAGCCAAGTCAGGCCTCCGCAATGACAGCCTGATAGCACTGAGACTTAACCCCTAGGGTCACCAGGGAGGCCCAGTAACATGACTTTTGATATTACCTATTTATATCAACATTTAAAAGACATTTATAACTCAGCAAACTAATATTTTCAAATGACCAGTACTAAAGAGTACATTTAGACTTAATGATATACGTTGTTTATATTTAATCATTTATTTATATATTAATATCATTAATTAAATAATTATTTTTAAAATGTCTCAGTTTTCAAATCCAATACAATAAATATCAACAGTGTAACTAATAAACCCAAACAAATCAAACTCTGTAGCGTTCTCAGTAAGTTTTAAAAGTGTAAAATATCCTGAGAATTAAACATTTGAGAAACTCTAGGCAATAAATACTGAGGAGAAAAGGACTGATCTTATTTTTTGTAGTATTTATCTTGTTTTACTCTGCCACAAATTTTCTGGCACTGCCCTTATTTCCTGTTACATGATTATACTTTAACCTTTATCATAACTCAGCTGCCTTTGTAATACTCTCACATGTGATGATTAGGTCCTTTCTTAAACTGTGAGCTATGATACTCCACCCTGGGTAGACAAGTAATAGAAACTCAACACTGACACAGTTCCATAAAGCCACATTTCCTGCATTGGCTCTACGTTATCTGTGCTAACATAAAAGATTCTGAAAGCATACTAAGGGATTATAACATACACTATTTAGAAAATGATTTTAAGAAACAATATCTTTAAATTCCAAAGTTTTCAGTACAGAAGTTAAAATTCACTTCAACCCTACATTACATTTTTCAAAATAAGTAAAGAAATTGTCCTACATCTTCTTATAGCACAGTTGATCTGACAAGAATAATTCTTAAAAGAGTACAAAATATTCACCTCCAACCAAGAGTAGTTTAGGAGAAAATATAAATTATTAAAAACTGTAAATAATTTTAAATCAAAGCATGCTGTATCAGTCAATATTAATGTCAAAAAGTAGGCTTCATGTCCAAGGGAACAACTGACAAAAATGAAAACATCGGTATTATCTTTAAATAGTAAGGACCATGGTACAGATAAGAATTAAATCAGAGTAGAGAGTCAAAATATACTATAATACGACGTGAAGAACAACTTATGGCTGAAACTCCACTCCAGGACATCTTAATACTCATGAAACATAGAGACACAACTCTCCTATCACATTCAGAGCCTCAACCTATCGCGAGACATTCTGAAACTGAAAAGTATAACCAAAGAGCTCAAACTATATAGTTTATTCTCACACTGGTACACCTGGAGGGACTTTGTCCGTAACAATTCTTACTTTCATTTTGTAAGAGAAGAAAAAAAAAAAACCCACCTGATTAACCCATTTTTTAAGACTAAAAATCAAATGACTATATCTTGTTTTCTCTTCATCAAATGTATATTCAAAGCAAACAGAAAATCTCTGTGATAGGCAACAACGATTAACATTCATAGTTCACCAATATATAATGAAAAGAAAGAGAAACTGAAATGAGTGAACAAATAGCACTACTTCTGTTTTCGCCCTCAGTGTAAAACATGCCCCATCTCTATCCCCATCCCCACTTAAGCCTCCTGCTGCTAGAAACCTTGTTGCTGTTCTAACCAGCTTCTCCCTTCTCTACTACTATGGGAATATTAAAACTGCATTATTGGTGATTTTTTTTTTAAAGTGATTCTGAGTCTTTTTTTTTTTTTTTAAGTTTTTTTATTTATTTATACAAGCACTGGGTACAGTCAGAAGCGCGGGAGGGTGAGAGAATTCACCAGAGCCAGAGCAGGAAATAGAACAGGCAGACTGACGAAATAACATTGCTGAGGGGAGCAGAGGGCGGCAGGAGAGGTCTGCGCATCATGCGGGACCCTCCTCCGTGGCCGGGGAGCAGCAGGGATTGAACCAGTGCCGCAGAGGCTGCGGGCAGCTTTGCAACCCAGCGCTCAACCGCTGCGCCACCGGGGAGGCCGATGATTTTTTTAATAGCTAGGAAGAGATAAGAAGCAGACTAGAGATTTTAACACCAATGGGGATATTTGCCTACCATGTTGCAAATTCATAGAAAAAGGTTGTTTGCTTACCTGAACATAAGATACAAGTTTTCAGGTAACAAACTAGGCATTTCAGAACTTGCAAGTAAGGTACTTGTTCAGATAAAATAAAGAATAATAAGCAGGGCTATTTTATGTGGTACTCGTCTCAGCAATAGAGAACTTCCATAAACAAGACAGGGGACTTATGTAAAAATTAATATATTATTAAGCTCAGGTAAAGAAGGGAAAAGGAATCTTTGAATGAATAGCACAACACTGAGAAATCACTGTGGGAAAGTATGAAAACATGAGATCAATTTGCATTTGAATCTTAACTCCAACTGCTTTACTGTCTGATCTTGGGTGAAGACATTTAATCCTCTGAGACCAGAATAAAGAATCCATTTCATTTCTTGTCTTGCATTTCTAGAGGAAGGGGACAGTCCTTTAACCCCACATGTTTCTAGTACATGCAAATAAAGTAGCTGTCAAAAACAAGCTTGTGAAAATCCTACAGCATGTCATCTCACTAATAGGAAAAGGAGAAAAATTGTCTTTTCTGTCATGTGCGAACACAATATGCTTTTTGCATCCCATGGATGAAACAGGTAAGTCTGAAGAGTTTAGAAGTCGATTCTTTTTCTTGGATCTAATGTTTAGTATTAGATCCCAGAGGCCATAGAAATTTGCTAAGGGTTTATCATTCATTTACAAGTCAAAGGAAAGAAAGAAAAGGCTTCAATTTCCCCAATAGTCTACATTATTACTTCATTTAAAAAAAAATTGTTCCTCTGATTTAAAATAATCTGTTTTTGCTTTGTTGTGTTTTGTATTGTTAGTATTTTTTTTACACTGATGTCTTATTTGGTTCCCCTATAGTCCTGCTATAAGTGAAACCATCCGATATTTTTCTTCTTCCTTCTGGCTTATTTCACTGAGCATACTTCCTTCTAGCTCCATGCACATTGCTGTGAATGGCATGAGTTTATCTTTTTTGATTGCTGAATAATATTCCATTGTATATATCAGAGGGTGGGAGGGAGGAGCACAGGGTACTGCAGCGATGATGCACGGGTGCACTGGTGAAGGAAATGCTATGGGGACTATACTTGAGGGGGTGAGGGGAAGCAAATACTGTTTCAAAATGAACAATGATGTAAAAAATTTTAAAAAATTATAATATAAAAAAAGTTACTTAATAAATAGCCCTTTTTCATCCTACATTATTTGTGGCAAAAGACAGATAGGCAAATGATACAATATTCAACATTTTTACCCAGGACATTAATCAGGGCATTAGAATGAATCTTTAAGGGCCTCCCCGGTGGTGCAGCGGTTGAGCACTGGGTTACAAAGCTGCCCGCAGCCTCTGCAGCATCGGTTCGATCCCTGGCCACGGGGTGAGGGTCCCACATGGCGCGCAGACCTCTCCTGCCGCCCGCTGCTCCCCTCAGCAGTGTACTTCGTCACTCTGCCTGTTCTGCTCTCTGCTCTGGCTCTGATGAATTCTCTCACCCTCCCGTGCTTCTGACTGTACCCAGTGCTTGCATGCATGCATGCATAAATAAATAAATAAATAAATAAATAAATATTTAAAAGAAACATTTGGTGTCAAAGCAAACTTCTTATAAAAAGTCCTAGTAAGGGACAAATTTAATTCATAATCAACTAGCTTAAACAAAATATTTAATATGTCAAACTAAGCTATGCTACGATCAGCATCTTTCCTTAATGGGTTTAGATCCCTTACAATGTTTGGACTTCATATGCAGAAAAAACAATGTGGATCTCGGTGAGTTATACTGTCTACAACACTCTTAGTACTGGATTAGAGTTTGAAAGCTGGGCTTTCCAAAATGACTAATAGGACACATGTTCAGGATAATCTGAAATTCATGATGTGTTAGGCCAAGGGAGTGACCTCATAAGTAAAATGTTCAAACATTTGTTTTGACTAGCAGTTTCTTAATCTCACATGAGTTGTCATTTGTTTCATATTAACTTGAGCTACTTTATTCCTAAAGACCTTCCTTCAATATTCATTATTTGTACAGTATTATATTTCTTTCATTTTGCATTCATTATGAACATTTTTTACACATGAAGATATCTTATGGTGAACCCCATATAACTCAGGGAGATGTAGAACAGCAATTCCTGAGGTCTACTTTAGCTCTTATCTCCCTGACCCAACTGAGATCTCTAAAGCCTCTGGGTCACTATACTATGCCCCAAGTTAGTTAGTGGTAAATTGACAATGACCTCCCTGACCCCAAGGACTTCAGTGACTTATACAAAACAGGACAGACTTGCTGATCTTCGGTTCCTTATGTCCACATTCTTAAAGGTTGCTGTGTTTTAAGTTTTCTGGAACTAAATATAAGATTTATTATTAACACTGTTTCCTTTTACTTCTGAATAAACAAAAGTGCTTTCTTCTGAAGAAAATATTTGTTCTCCTAGGATTTAAAGTACACAAATTCTTGTAGAACCATAATTATATTAAGACCATAAGCAAAGAAAATTTGTTCAATAAATGGTGCTGGGAAAACTGGGTTGCTACATGCAAGAAAACGAAGCTTGACTACTACCACACACCATGCACAAAAACCAACTCAAAATGGACTAAAGAACTAGACATAAGACCTGAAAGCATTAAATACATAGAAGGAAATATAGGCGAAACACTACATGACATACATCTCAGCAACATAATTAAAGACTCATCACCCAAAGCAATGATAGCGAAAACAAAGATGAACAGCTGGGACTACATAAAATTAAAGAGCTTCTGCACAGCAAAAGAGACAGTAACCAAAATAAAGAGACACCCCACCGATTGGGAGAAAATTTTAGCACACAACACTAATGATAAAGGACTGATCACAAAAATCTACAAAGAGCTGATGAGACTCAACAAAAACAAAGTAAATAAACCAGTCAAAAAATGGGCAAAAGAGCTAAAAAGGAACTTCTCCAAAAAGGAAATGCAAATGGCCAACAGGCATATAAAAAAATGTTCAGCATCACTTGTAATCAGGGAACTGCAAATCAAAACTACAATGAGATACCATCTTACACCAGTGAGAATGGCACATATTAAAAAAACTAGCAACAACAAATGTTGGCAAGGATGTAGAGAAAAAGGAACTCTCCTGCACTGCTGGTGGGAGTGCAAAATGGTCCAACCACTATGGAAAGCTGTGCGGAAATTCCTCAACCTGCTAAAGATGGAGCTTCCATATGATCCAGCAATTCTACTCCTAGGTATTTACCCAAAGGACACAGAATCCTTAATTCAAAAGGGCACCTGCACCCCTATGTTTATAGCAGCACTATTTACAATAGCTAAGCTATGGAAACAACCCAGATGCCCAAAAATAGATGACTGAATCAAGAAGATGTGGTACATATGCACAATGGAGTATTACTTAGCAATCAAAAACTCATGCAATTTTGCAGCAACATGGATGGCGCTGGAAGGGATCACGCTCAGTGAAATAAGCCAGAAAGAAAAAGAAAAATACCAGATGGTCTCACTCATAGCACGAATTTAGAAAACCTAAATAAGGGACCAGGAAAAAGACTAATTATAATAAAGTAAATATCAAAATCAACAAGCAACTGTAAACCAGAGACACACTAAGGTGGGATGGAGGGAAGGGGGAGAGATTAGGATCAAAATAAGGTGGGGGGGAGGAATTGTACAGGGAATATAACCAAGATGAAAAGGCATACATTGTGCAAAAATGAAAAATGATGTAAAAAATACATAAAATTAAATTTTTAAAAAAGACCATAAGCAATATACAAAGAGGGAAAATCGAGGAATTGTCTAAAATAAGTAAGTTCAGAAATTATACACCAAATCATAACATCCAAAAAAATTATAACTGATATAATCATAGCATTCCAAAGGATAATAATTGATATAATATTTATAGAGGGGCACATTCATAATGAAGATAAACATAAGATGTGGCATATATTAGCTAAGAGATTTAGAGATTAAAATGCAAATAACGGTTAAGGCAGGAAATCTTTTAAAAGAATTTTAAAATCTGCTATAAGACTAATAGTAAAACTCTATAACTATTTAGATATTTATTAAGATAATTTGAAATCTTTTAGGAAACAGTGTTATCAAAAGAAAAATGGAGATTTGTGATGAAATCTCAAAATACCTTTATAGAAAGATGTGTTGAAAATATTCACAAAACTACCAATCTTATATTAGGAATATTAGCTAAAACTATAAAGTTTATAGAATAACCAGCATCTAATTTCTATGACAGAAAGTACAGTTAATTCAGTCATGGAAATCTAGCCCTGGATATCTCAAATAAACAAATTATCCCATAGCTGGGGTTACCAATTCATAAAAAGGCTGATATAATTTTTCAATAAAGTAATGGCAAGAATTATACTTCATATTTAGTATTTAGGTTGATGTTCCAAATTTTAAGTAAAATTTCCTCCAATAAAGGGAGAACATATTTATGGAAGATGTCACAACTAAACAGCTAGAAGAAAATTAAAGCATCAATGAATAAATGTTTTCTAAATAGCTATAATATAGGATACCAAATAAAAACTCAATGTAAAAAATACTATCACATATAAGAATGCTAATTTTTATACTCATCGATAAAATAATCATTTTTCTCTTTTAGGAAGCAATGATCTCCAATATGGACCTTTCTCAGTTAACCTAAAGGATATAATGGCACAGCAACAGGCTGTATATCAAGCAGGTGAAAGAGAATCCCAGAATTACAAAAGAAGGGTGAGGGACAGAGAGATGAAGAACAAAATCAAGCATCTTTCCTTTTGGACTCAAATCTTCATAGAAATGAAATTATAAATTATCAATCTAACGATTTATGTATTCTATTCAATGAAAGCCATTTCAGTAGACTTCACGCGTTGAATTGAGGTCATATCTCTTTAAGACCCCTTTGGAAGAGATAATCCAGAATGAATATAGTCACCTCATGAGTGGAAGACAAAATTTTGCAAAACAAACTTTGTCTCCTCTGCCCTAACCCTAATCTCTATAAAAATGATACATTATTTGTTCATGGCAAAATGGGGTAGGGAATGATGGATCTAGTTTTTCAATCTATTTGCCTTCTCAAACTATGATTCAGCATGTCAAATGAAATTTTACTTGGAAGAACAGAATTTTTTTCTTTACCTCAATGTTTGTCTGGACACAATTTTGCAAAATGGGGGATGAAATAATAAACTATAAATCATATATTACTGGTGAAAGGTAATTGAGTAAATAAACTTACCATTTTTTAGGCTGTGATAATGGTTTGTATTTGCTATATTTCACACGCCATTCAAGAACTTCTTTGCAGTGCTGACATACTCCATCATGAAGTTTTGCATTCATTTTCTTAAAAAGAGAAAAACAAATGGAAAAAGGCACATGAGAAACAGAAGTTTTTAAAAAAAATATTAATAACTTTAATAGGCATAATGGGTAGAGGACATTCTAATTTTTCTTTGCTTCCTTTTTTTAATTTCTAAAGGGGAGAAAGAAAAGCATCACAAAAGATGCAGATTCTTTAGAAGGTTATGTGATACTGAATTTAAAAGCACAATGTTTAGAGATCATTTGAAAGAAGAAAAAACTTTTGAACAGAACTTGATATTCTTTAAAGTTCTAAACAAGAAGGTAAAATAATTTCACAAAATATTTATTCAAAGAGAAAATATTTCAAGGGTATTTCCAAAACCCATAAATTAAACTGTGACTACATTACACTTGAGTTTAACTGTGGTGTAAAACATTCAGCTACTTGTGAATTGTATATGAGTATTCTTTGCTTCCTGACCTAGATGGAGAGTCCCTGGGAAAATAAGTCCTGTGTACCACTATATTCTCTTACTATGGCCAGAATAAAGGAAATCTGTTCTACATACTAAACTACTCTTCTCAACCTTGGTACTTAGTTCTCATGTTCAGTATTCTAAGAAAAACTCAGAACTAAAGCTCACAACTCACCACTTGTTCTCACTGCCCTCTGTTGCCTAGAATATCATAGAAAAGCCTCACTTATATTTTCCTAACAACAAAAGAGGGAACGACTTGATGATTACAATATGAATGTGATATAAACTTTCTAATTAGAATATTCTTAGAATGCAGAACAGTTCTTTATCTGCAATTTTATTATATATAACACACTCTGTTTGTTAACTAGGAAGAATTATTTGGTTTTTTATGTTTCTGTATCCAATTTCTGACCAGTTCATCTTGATTTACAAAGCCCTGCATAGTTTGAAAACTGGTTTCTTTAGGGTGGATCTACAATAGAACAAAACAGGTCTTTGTGGGAACTTGCCCTGTGAGTGATGTGTGAAGCAGTATAAATGGAGATGTTGTACAGAGTTCACATGACTAACAGCCACTACTACAAAATTAAACTTGATTTCCATATATTAAGAAATGAATGAGTAAAAATGAGAATCAATAGTACTTTCACTTTAAAACAGTTACAGAAAAACAGAAAACTGTGCACCTTGTTTTACCGTATTTTGGCACATGAGAAAAAGTGAATTCCAGACATATGAGCAATGAAAGCTAAATTCTGGTTCTAGGAACCATACAGCCTGAGGCAAAGGAGATGGCAATCTTACCTCACTCACACCTATTTTTACAATTAACCCTGTTTTGGCAATTAATTTCAGCATCTCCCTTACGGCAGAAGACCACAGGTTACTAAGGTTATGAATTAAGCATGTTGATATATAAAATCAAAACTTTGATAAATACAAAAGTGTTTAAAGATCATTTCATTTAACAAGCCAGTTTTCAGGTCATTAAAGGAAAAAACAATAATCAGTGGAAGATTCCACTGAACTTTGGAATCTTAGCCATAGAAGAAAACTTTATATATCCAGTAAATATTTTTGTTTTGAAAGTTAAAATAAATCTAAGGTATATCAAAACACATTCCTACTTCATACAGATATAATGTCTTTGCTATCACTAATTCTTACATCATATCTTAGAGTGCTATCCCTGCTTTAAACATTCTATTGTCAGATCGTGCGGTTTTGGTAATATAATCAGGCTAATTCCAAAAAGAAAATGGGTAAGGACTTCAATTTCCAAGAAGGCCAAAAGAGCAAATTATAATGAGAACATCCATGTCAATATGCTGATGCTGAAAATATTTTATAAATTACAGTGTTAATAGAAGGAAGTGCTACTGTGAGAAAAAAGGAGTATCACTCAAAAGCAATTTATGCAATCTCTCATTAGACTTATTTTGCACATCAATTTTTTTAAAGAAATCCGAAAGGTAAAAACAAAGGTCTATTTTACTTCCCTTCATTGATTGAAAAAAAAGCAGAATTAACAAATGAAATAAGTTTTCAAGGAAAATGGCAATTCTAATTGCTTCTGAAAATTCATTTCCATGAAATGGCCTAGTTCTTTTCCCTACATTAACCCTCCCCTCAAAATAAGTTTTCTTTTTTTTTTTTTTTTTTTTTAATTTTTTTTTTTTTTTTTAAGAGGCATGTTTTATTTATTTATTTATTTATTTGTTTGTTTATACATGCACTGGGTACAGTCAGAAGCGCGGGAGGGTGAGAGAATTCACCAGAGCCAGAGCAGGGAGCAGAGCAGGCAGAAGGACCGAAGTACACTGCTGAGGGGAGCAGCGGGCGGCAGGAGAGGTCTGCGCGCCATGTGGGACCCTCCTCCAGTGGCCGGGGAGCAGCCAGGGATCGAACCGGTACGGCAGAGGCCGCAGGCAGCTTTGCAACCCAGCGCTCAACCGCTGCGCCACCGGGGAAGCCCTCAAAATAAGTTTTCTGACACTAATATAGCTACAATAGTGCCACTTCAGGAAATGGGACTTTTAAATATCTTATTCAATTACATTTAAAAGAACATATATTTGAATTATCTAGTAAAACGCCCTTACTCTAAATTTGTCTAGAAGGATCTCTGGATTTGGGAGCAAGAACTTATATGACTAATAATGATAATGTGAAAGTCAGGTTGTGACTTTTAAATCACAAAGCATATTGTAAAATAAATCAGAAAAATAGATGAGGAAATCAGAAAAGGGGCAATGAAGCTAAGTGGAGAGAATTTCAAAGTCAGGAGTGCAGGTGGGAAGTACATTTGCTAGAAATAAATGAGACTTGAACTTTCTATCTGGCACACAGTAAAATGTAAGCGCCTCTCTACCTGATGCAATGTCTATAACATGCCAGAGATCCAGTTTCCCAGAAGCAGTATTATACAAACCCAAAATTTCATCGTTCCCAAAAAGAACACATGTGGTATATAATAAGCAATGCTCTCAAAAATATCCTTACAATACAAAGTATTTCACAGGGCTGTTTTCTACCCTGGTTCTCAAAATACACTGGTTTTATGTACTACTAAAACCCAGTTTGGTAAAATTCTTTTTGGTGCTGCAACATAAGTACAGAAGCCTGACATTCACAGGGTCTATAGGAATGCAGAACATATCATAAGACCATCTTCAACAAATACTATTTTTCTCAACTGAACTTTACAAACTCTCTCATCTATTATGAAAAATTTCAAACAACCAGGTCTTGTATGCACAAATAAATAAATCTCTAAAAAAATTTTCAAAACATGTAAAAAATTTAACATGATAATACTAATGCACAGCCATATACACACTTATTTGGAATTAAAACTTCACCAATGCTTTTTGTGTGTACATTTAAAATAACTTGCAGAAATCAACAGAGCAGTTTAATCATGTATATCCTAGAAATATTTTCTTTTACCTAACAATACCATCACACCTAAAGAAAATAAAAAATAACTCCCTACTATTATTGAATATAGCCAGTCTAAACTGAAATTTGCTCAAATGCTTCCAAAGTTCTTTTTAGAACTCTCTTCCCCATTCCCCACATGAGGATTAACTCAGTAGCCAAGTACTATTTGATTATCTGTCTTTTGATCAGGAAGGGTCTGTCTTTTATCATTACACATTTCACTAATGTTTTTGAAAATAGCAGCAAAGTTGTCTCAGAAAACATCCCACCCCTTAATGGATTTGTCTCATTTACTTGTGGTGTAATTTATCTTTATTAATACATAGCTGTATTGCTTATATTGTCTGTAATGTGCAAGTTGGGTTTAAAAATATTGATTTGATCCAGGTTTAATGTCCTTTGAAAATAGTTCATATGTGTTGCTGCACACTTCATATTATCCAAGACAGCAGACACAAAATGTCCAGTTCTCGCCACATCAGTGATGCAAGATTTGTCTGCTTATTTAAACAAGGTGGTGACTGCCAGATTTCTTCAAATTATAAAGATTAGTAATAACCTAGGGGTCATGTCTCATGTCAATTGGTTGTTCTACAACATTTCACTTCATGATTTTAACATCCATTCAAGATCTTTTGCCTGAATCCATCATTTTAAATGCTGTCGTTCTCTCTATTCAATGCATTAAATTTTTTAAAAAGGTTGCCAGGTATAATAATAAAAAGGTTTGAGGTATAATATATATACAGTAAAATTCACTCATTTTAGGTAAATAGTTCTATGCATCAGACAACCATCACTCTAAAAAGTCCCTTATGTCTCTGTTGTCAATTTCCTCTTCCCCATTCCCTCCACAAGCAACACTGATTTTTAAAAAATATACTATAACTCTGCCTTTTCCAGACATATAAATGGAGTAATAAATTATATATAATTTGAGGAGTTCATTCCTTTTTATTCTCTTGTATAGATTTACCATAATATTAATTTATTCACTGTATGAAGGACATTCAAAGTGCTTTCTAGTTTGGGGTGCTAAAAAATACTTGCTTGTGGTTTTTGAGTGGATAGATATTATTTCTTTTGGGTTAATGTCTAAGAATGGCATTGTTGAGTTATATGGTGATTTAATGCTAACAATCTTTCAAAGCAGTTGTACCATTTTGCACTCCCACTAGTCATGCATAAAGATCCAGTTTTCCACATCCTTTCCAGTGCTTGAAATTGTAAATATTTTTCTTTTTTTGACATTTGAATAGGTATGTAGCATCATGTCATTATAGTTCTATTTTGCATCTCCATATTTTTGATGTTAAACATCTTTTTGTGTGCTTACTACTGTTCATTTTCTTTAGTGAAGTGTCTATTAAATTATTTTACCCACTTTTTTTTTAACTGGGCTGTTTATTATTGAGATGTGAGAATTCTGTACAGATTCTAGACATTAGGCCTTTATTGATATGAGCTTTGCAAACATATTTTTCCAGTCTATGCTTTTATTTTCATTATCAACATTAGTTTTCTTTTGTTGTTTTAAATTGAGGTAACATTGGCGTACCACATTGTATATGATTTAGAGGTATAGATTCACACTTCTTCAAATGTATGTTATCACACAATCCCTACCACCACCAAGGCACCCATAATCTCCACCATAGTCCATTGGGCTCCCTCTCCCCTGTGATTCCCATCCTCACCTTCCGGTAGCTTCAATTATAGTTATATTTCTAAGGTTTGTTTTGGTTTAGTTTAGTGTGTTCTTTTGCTTTGTTTCTCTATATCCCACATGAGTGAAATCATCTGGTATTTGTTTTTCTCTTTCTTAACAGTATTTTTCTAAGATTAGATCTTTGTATTCTCAATGAAGGCCAAATTAACATTTTTTTCTTTTTATGAACCATGCTTCTTGTGCCAAATCTAAGAGGCTTTGAAGAATCATGAAGTTTTTCACCTTCTGGAAATTCAGATATTTTAGGCCATTTAATGTTATATTTTAAGTTAATTTTTGTACATGGTCAAAACACTGGTAAAAGTTCTTTACAAACTATATACTGAAGGATAGTCAAGATGTCCAGAACAAGCCTACCCAAGACCTATCACTTTGGTATGTGGATCATTTCAAGCTAAAGGTCCTGTGGGCTCACAAGAAACTTACCATTTACCTAATGATCTAAAGAATAAAAAGTAGGGGTACCATCTAGAATTAGGATTTTAACCTTTTTATTGGAGAAACCTAGTTATATATCCAGGCAAACAACTAAAATACAGAGCATTTGGTCTTCATCATGAGACACTCTCTCATCATGTGAGAGTCCTCCTTTCTCTGCCAAGCTTTAGACCCTTATTCCATTCCTTAGCTGAAGATATACATGCTCATTTTCCCCCATTAACTTCAGAATTCACATTCATGTACATTCTCCATACATATGTAAATAAATTCGGTTTTTCTTCTTCTCATCTGTATGATGTAAATTTGATTGTTGGATGACTAGCTTGAAAAGAACCCAAATGGGTAGGGAAATTTCCTCTCAGCCCTAACACATATGGATGACCAAGTGCAATACCACTGAATTGGTCAAAAATTAAGTATCCTTGGGTTTATTTCTGGACTCAATATCCTAACAAATTAATCAATGTATCTATTTATAAGTATGTGAAATAGGAGATTTTATATCTCTTCAAAGAACACTAGAATATTAAAAATCTTATAAAGTAAGTTCAATCCATATTTTTATTTTTTAATTTTTTTTATTTTTTACATCCTTGTTCATTTTTAAACAGTATTTGCCTCCCCCCACCCCCTCAGGTGTAGTCCCCATAGTTTCCTTCCCCAATGCACCCGTGCACCATCACCACAGTCCCCTGTGCTCCTCCCTCCCTCCCTCTGATCCCTCTCCTTCCTCCTCCCCTGCAGTATGTCTCTGATTTATAATTGTCCGTTTTTGCTTTGTTGTGTTTTGTACTGTTATTTTTTTTTCACTGATGTCTTATTTGGTTCCCCTATATTCCTGCTATAAGCGAAACCATCCAATATTTTTCTTTTTTCTTCTGACTTATTTCACTGAGCGTAATTCCTTCTAGCTCCATCCACGTTGCTGCGAATGGCCTATCCTTCTTGATCCAGTCATCTATTTTTGGGCATTTGGGTTGTTTCCAGGTTTTACCTATTGTAAATAGTGCTGCAATAAACATAGGGGTACAGGTGTTCTTTTGAATCAATATGTTTGTGTCCTTTGGGTAGATCCCTAGTAGTAGAATTGCCAGGTTGTACGGTAGCTCTATTTTTAGTAGACTGAGGAACCTCCAGACAGCTTTCCATAGTGGTTGGACCAGTCTGCACTCCCATCAACAATGCAGGAGAGTTCCTTTTCACCACATCCTTGCCAATACCAAATCCCTATTTTTTTTTTATAGAGGCATTTTTTTTTTAATTTATTTATTTGTTTGTTTTGTTTATACATGCACTGGGTACAGTCAGAAGCGCGGGAGGGTGAGAGAATTCACCAGAGCCAGAGCGGGGAGCAGAGCAGGCAGGACTGAAGTACACTGCTGAGGGGAGCAGCGGGCGGCAGGAGAGGTTTGCACACCATGTGGGACCCTCCTCTGGTGGCCGGGGAGCAGCCGGGGATTGAACCTGCGCCGCAGAGGCCGCGGGCAGCTTCGCAACCCAGTGCTCTACCGCTGCACCACCTGGGAGGCCCCAAATCCCTATTTTTAAATGTTTAAAAGAACATTTATATGTTGAGAACATTTTTGTTGTCACAAATTCAATAAAAATTTATCCTAACTAGATGGAGGTTAATTTCTTGTAGCTATAGCTAGCCTTTGGTTTGCTCATACAGAATACTGTTAGGAATCAACTTTATAAGTGAATAGATAGGGTAGGAGAAAGAACAGAGTTCCAACTTCACACAGAAATCTCTTCAGCATCTGTCTAGTTAGTCTATAAATTTTGTTCATCTCTCTACTGCTTAATTTCATAATTAGCTCTTTGCCTTTAATACTTTTTTCCCACTGTGTATTAATGTTGGTATGCTACGTTGTATGATTTTCTTATAAGAATTACTTTTGTAGATAAAAAATAACTTTATTGAACAATTTTATAGATTTAAAACAATATGAATATTTACATCTAAATGTTCACATTATCAAATTTTTATAGAAATACAGATAAAAGAAAATCACTCAGAAATTCTACTCTTTCCAGCATTTCAAACATGCATATTTGTATTACATTAAAACATCAGACACTTCTAAAGAACTTGGAAATTCTTATCATACTATATTTACCCATAACAAGTCTGATCCTATTTCAACAAAGGTCTAAAAAATAACAGGAATTTTTAGCAAATATAAAGACTCATAGTAAATAAGAATTGCCCCTTTCTTGACTCAAATACATAAATATTAGATATTGTAACAAATGTTTCCTAATATTTTCTATAAAAAATTGCTTTTATTTTTTATCCTGGCAGTTAAAAATGTTTAAAGAACAGAAGACATTGCCATTCTCCTCTTAAAAAGATAATTAAAGAATATTCTTAGTATAATCAAGTTAGTATCTCATTAACTATATAGATAGAATACCACTATTATATGATTCAGGATATCAATACTGAGTTCTACTCATGTAAAACTTTTAAACATACAAACTCTTTTTTAATGTGATGAGAAGTAATAGTCTAAATGTTACTCAGAACTACCTTATTTGGATAAGTTACGGAGTCTTACTATTTTTATGTATTTTATTATTTCACAAAATGAGTTAGTCTTATAAATAGCCTAGAAATATTTTTGAAGTGAGTTCTAGCAGTGAAACTGGTTTTATTGTCATTTAAGGAAAATATAAATCCAAAGCTACCATAAGTTTACTTGTTTTTAGAGCACTATCTTAATTCAATGTAGCTAATCAGAGATTTGATATCAACATTTAGAAAGATTTTTCACAAAAATATTCAGCCCAAGTCTTCTTAAAGCAAAATATTATCCAAGTTTTCTAAAAGAACTGATATACAAAAAGAAATATTTGAGTTACCAATATTTAATTTTTTAATGTGTATTAATTAGAAGATATTTAAGGCATGGTCAGGTATATATCTACCGCAAGCTAAAATAATACTTCCCTCCTCCAATTCATCGCTCATTCACTCAATATTCATAAGTCCTTAAAACACTAATACCAAACTGAGATATGTAAAAATATACACTAGAAATATTCAAAATGTTCCTCTTGTTCAATATACTTACAACATAAGCTTTTTCTAGTCAAGAAATAACATTTGATTTCCCTTCCCACTTATTTTGTAACTGCTGGAATCTTTAACAAATGACATCTGCGAAAATAAACAATTGCATTTTCATCCAAAGACTGAATATAAAATGAGTTCTGGTCATCCCAAACAGAGGACTATTCTTTCAATTAGAGGGTAGAGCTATTGTCAGTTGCAATTATACAGAGAGGTTTATGTACAAACTATCTAAACTACCTACTGATTTATTTCAGCAGTGAAGCCAAGTACCCATATTTTATAAATGGAGCCAAACCTTCCTACAGACAGAAACACGCTGCTGCAGTACCTTCTTCTGGCAGTAGAGAAACCAGCTAATTCCTTTTTCTCCCAACGTGTATTTCACTCATTTATTTCTAAGAAAAAAATTAAAATAATTTGGTGCTATGGATTTTAACAAGCAAATATTGCTGAAGGATTCTAACAACCAAAAACACTGCTCTGATAAATCAAGCACATCCTTAAAAGTTCGCATTAGTTGGTACAAAGAGACTGTAATATGAAAATTTTTTTTTTTTTTAATAATAAATTTTATTGTTGTATTCCCCATACAATTGCAGCCCCCCCATTCTGACCCCAATCCCTCCCCTCCCGCCCCCACCCCCCTAAAAGTGTCTCTGGTTCATAGTTTTTTGTTGATTTTGATTTTCACTTTCTTATAGTTATTCGTTTTCCTGGTCCCTTATTTAAGTTTTCTAGATTCCTGCTATGAGTGAGACCATCCGGTATTTTTCTTTTTCTTTTTGGCTTATTTCGCTGAGCATGATCCCTTCCAGCGCCATCCATGTTGCTGCAAATTGCATGTGTTTATCTTTTTTGAATGCTGAGTAATATTCCATGGTATATATGGACCACATCTTCTTGATCCAGTCATCTATTTTTGGGCATTTGGGTTGTTTCCAAAGCTTAGCTATTGTAAACAGTGCTGCTATAAACATAGGGGTGCAGGTGTTCTTTGGAATTGATGTCTCTGTGTCCTTTGGGTAAATACCTAGGAGTGGAATTGCTGGATCATATGGAAGCTCTATGTAATATGAAAATTTTTAAATTCTTTTCATGTTGTTCTAAAAGACACAATTCAGAAGAGCATGTTATGAATATTAAAAAATATTTTTATGGAAGGACTCACAATGCAATGTGAACACACAAGCAATAATCTCCTGTTAAGGGAAATTTTACCTTAGAACAACTAAAACATGGGCACTGAGTATTTTAAGATAATATGCTTTCAATCATCTTTTGGGCATCTTCATTTTTAGTAAATAAATAATTCAAGAACAACCTCTCTAAATAGAAACAAATAGCTTTAAAGTCAAAGCAGTTCTATGGGAAAAAAGCTTTTTTCTTCCTCAAAATTTTGACATAAATGGTCAAAATGTCAATGGTTTTTCCTAGGAATAATGGTATCTTTCCTACAAAGACTCACCTTACAGAGTAAGACTGTACCCCTAACTCTTTTTGTTCTATTTCAAGATCCTTTGCTAATAGCTCTTCCTCTGTTTACTCCTTTAAAATACCTATTGCCCCTTATCTATCTAGTCATCCCTTTCTATCTTTTCCTCCCATGAAGCCCCTCCCTCCCCTCCTCTTTAACCTCGGTGCCTACTCAATGTCCCTTTCTTTTCACAATGTTTATTCCTGGTCAACTAAACCTCCAACTACAGACTCAGCAATGAGCTCAATGAAGATAACATCCAAAACTATGTCCCCAGACCTGATGTCTATGTGGGAGTCCTGATGTCTCAGATTGCATGCGGGTTATCCATTTTCTTCTTCATGGAAAGCATTAAAACATGTCATTGAAATTGCAATCACTAAGCAATAAAATTCATTCCTCCATCTTTGAAAAGTCTTCTTGTAGGCTCAGGTACAAAACCTCAGGTCACCTTTGGTTTCTTCCTCTCCTTTTACCAAACTAACCAAATGTGTTTTTCCACAATGTCCCCAAGTTTGTCTTCTACTTTATATCCCTACACATCTGTAGATCAGGTTCTAATTTCTGATCTGTATTACGTAGCACCCCAAATGGAAGATGGATCTCAGAGTAAAGAGGATAGAGAAAGACCAAACTGCCAACAGTTTTAACTGACATCTGTCCCTATGTCTATTCAGATCAGAAACTTACTTTCCTTAAAGTACTCCTAAAACTGATATTCAGACCTTTCCACAGCTTGAAGCCTGCTGTTCTTTATGATCCTATCACCTGTTTTTCCTCCCTAGTCATCCCCTAAGGAAGCAATTCTGGTAGTACAGAAACTGTTCTTCTCCCCCCCACCATCTTTGCTGTACCTACAATGCCATCTTCTTTTGCTCTGTATTTGCATGTTGAAGTTTAATTCTTCACTTAAAATCCAGCTTTGCTTTCTAAGCAATCCACCAAAATTTTTACAGTACTTCCCATCTTATTCAATTCAGAATATATATAGAAGAATACCTACTGTGGCCAGGCATAGATTATGTATTAGGGATTATGGTATTAAGAAAAGTTTAAAAAGAAAGAGGTAAGATCTTCACTCTTGAGGTAGTTAAACATGCAAATAAAGGGACAGCTTTGGCAGTGTATAAATTATGATGACAGAGATAAACAAAGGACATTCTGGGATCATCCTCTACCTAACAAAATCCATGTGCTAGTGCACAGGGAAGGCCTCATGAAGGCATGAGAAAATACTTTTGGGAAACTACACAAGCAGTTAGAAACAGAAGGATGTGAGGGGAATGGGAGGAATGAGCGAAATTGTAAGAGAACTTATTTGTCAAAGTAAAAAGTTTAGACTCAAAGAGGAAAGAGACTTGACTGGATAAGACTCTAAGCAGCAATTAGAACAATTTTCTAGAGCAAGAGAGCTCAGACAGGTGAGCTGTACAATAATAACCTCTGGCCCTCCTACCTTCCCAAGATAGATTCAAATGTGCAAACTGTGAGGGTATTATCCTTCGAAAGTGAGTCATGTAAACTACAGTATCAAATACAGGGGAAGGTAATTACTAAAGTAGCTCATGTATGGTTTGAGGACCACCCAAGTTAGAATCATCTGAGAGCCTTGCTAAAAATGATGATTCCGGGACTCAATCCTGAGATCTACAGATTGAGAATTTCTGGCAACTGAGATTCTGCATTATATAAGCTTTCTGGATGATTCTTAACACTGTTTAAGAACCAATGCCCTAACAGCTGAAGGAAGTTGACATTTCTAGATATGTTCCTTATCTCATGTTGGCGACTAGGAGTATCACTACGGAGGCTATATACTTTTCTTTAGACACAAAGTTATAATAATTAAAATACTATCATTTAGCACAGGTGAGAAAGATTATAACAATAAATGATTTACATTGTACTTTCTACTTACAAATCAATATTCAGTTAATTATATTGTTTCTTCACTACCACCTTGGAGGTATAAACAGTATTCCTGTTTTACATGTGAAGAAGCAAATCCAAACAGGCTTAATAGTCTACTTGCAATTACCTATCTATCAAATAATACAACCAGGGCTCAAAGCCATGCTTTAGATTCCAAATTCCATATTCTGCCCCACTTTCTCACACTGCCCCTCTTTTAGATACTAAATCTCAGTCTGATAATCTGATCTTCACCACTGAGAACCTCCTTTCTCTGGGAAGATGCGCACTGACTTCCAATCAAGTGACTTAAACAAGTCTCTGAAAAAGAGCATTACAACTAGATTGATTACATAACTAGAATATGCCAACTGAAGAAAATAAAAGGAAAAGTTGTGTTAGAGATATGTCAACAATTCAGATGATTTATTCCTCAAGGAGCTTTTCCAAAATTTTATATCAAGATAGCTACCTAAAATATTTGTCCTAGAGCCTGTCTAAAATTTCTTAATTCAGAAATTGTACAGTTGAGACTGGTACAGCACTACACAGAAGCCATCTGTTTTCTACTCTGACTTCCTAATGGTCAGGAAAAAAAGAATTTGTATCAGCAGTTTCTGGTGCTTATTCCTATTCCCAGAATTGAAGCCAAATCTAAATACATTGAAAGCTGGGAAATTATTCCTTCTTCTTCACTCTTCCCTGCTTTAGTTACTACAAGATCATATGTCAGACCAAATTCCAGTTTGCTAAGGAATCTAAAGATAGGAACATGCCAGGAAATCTGGGTAATTTCTAGATCAGTGATTCTCAACCTTTGTTTTTCTGCCTCTACTTTTGACATAACCATGTTACTCTTATCAAATACAGAAAATTGTCTTAATTAACAGGAAAGTTATGAGTATTTTAGAGAAAGTCAGGGATTAGAATCCTGATACATCCTCTCTCAACAAAAGATGTACATATCAAAATTAAAGAAGGTAAAGCCAAATACAGGTGCTTCTGTCTTTTCAAGAGATGGTATACCGTACTTATTTAACTTCCGGCTTGACTGTTAATAGTTCCTGGTCAATGTTCTTTTGCTTAGTCAAGTCCTTGAGTGATTCCACATGCATGGGACATGTCTGTACTTTGGTCAGATGTCTAGACAAAACATACCTAAGACTTAATGAAGAGTTATTTCATTTACAAGGTTTATTAGAAAACAGATCTTTTGGGGTTTTGTTTTTAAAATAACAGCAAGCTAAATAGTTTTTACATAGAAGATGGTTATCATAATCTATAAACCATATGACCAGCTCTTTATAAAAATTCTCCCTTGCTATTTTTAGAACATTCTTGTGGCTAGGGGCAGGCATAATTATCTTCATTTTGTAGATGAGAAACCTGAGGCTCAGAGAATTAAGAGATTTGCTTGAGGTCACACAATTAATCAGGAGCTGCAGAGGAAGAACCCATAAAAAGATGTCTTTTAGTTTAGGGCATTCTATTAAAATTAAAAGTAGAAAGTGTTGCCCCATGGTTTTCAAAATATTAAAATGAAAAAAAAAACCACATAATTTCTTAGAGTACACTTTTCAATGTGTAGTGTATTTTGACACAAATTCTAACACTGGTATACTAATTGTTTTGCAAATAGGGCCAAACTTGTTGGCTTGTTCCTAAGGCAACCTTGCAGTATTAGTATTTGTTTAAAAGGCACCAAACAAATTCCAAAGTTAGAAAAATTCATTGGGGAAAGAAAATATTATCTTTACTAAGCAGTGCCCTAAGAGAAGAGACTAACCTTTCTATCATGTTCTCCACAGATTTTCAGTATACCAAGTCCTAAACAATAAGGGGTAACTAAATGGTGAGCCATATGGGCCAACTATGTATAATTCAATTGGAATGCAAAAACCCTACTCAAGCTGCAACTGTGTAGTGTCATGAGGCAACACACATGTTTTTATAAGTACTCATTAAAAGTCAGTCACAATTTGAGAACTTGTCCAACCAGTATGGTATGCCCCAAGTTAGTGATCTTAAGAGAGACAAACACTGACCAACCATTGTTTATGTGTGTTAAACAAACAAGAATGACATTCATTTCCTCCTAATAGCATATTTTAAAAATATAGATTTAACTCTTTCAAACATAGTAATTGGTAATATCCTCAAACCAATTGATTTTATCTTTTAAAATAAATCAACATTATAAGTCATTTACTTGGGAGCAATTATACGGGATACTATATTGAAGCTAGTTTATTAGTTCGAAGATAGTTACCTTGTTCTGGTCATATTAATATGTTAAAAGACTAACCTATATATGCTAACTATTCATTCAGGAATGAAGTCATATTAGGAAAAAATAGATTTGTGCCATGAATTGTTTAGTTTAAAGCTTAGTATTCACTGGGATTTACCTAACTGCGGTTGATGGCTTTTTCTCAATCTTAAAAAAAATATATATATATATATAAAGAATATAAAAAGCTAAGGGCATGATCTGAATGAAAGATGCAAATCACCTAGAACAAAATACTACTATACTTTACTTCTACTGCACTTTCAAATGTGAATTTGTCTTATAATGCTTCCTATTTTATTCTTACATCATCCCTGCATGGGAGGAAGAAAGTAGTATTGTTATATATTGTGTTTCTAATTTGTAGAGAGTTGATATAACTTAACCATATAAGAGAGAGAGTGACTCAGGCACATCAGGAGTCTATAGAGTCTACTCCTGACTCCAAGTTTAGTTATTGCCCTGACTCCAAGTTTAGGACTCCATCCAGCAAGTTAAACTATAAAACGTGTCACAGGTTGAAACTCAACACAGCATGTATCATGATCATTTCTCTGCTGTCCACAGGAAGAATTCAAAGAAGCATGAGCTAGTGTGTATTCAACACTATGCAAGGCATCTCAATGATTCAAAGACTTCTGTACAGTCCCTTTCTCACTGGCTTTAAAATCTAGTTAGAGAAAAAAAAAAATCTAGTTGGAGATATAAAAGTAGTTTGTCAGCTGTCTAGACAAAAGCATGAAGAGCAGTCTGAGAGTGAGCAATACATTGTTAGAGGAAAAAGGGTGTTTAAGAGATTAACAGACTGGCTTCTTCAAATTGGGCTTTCAGAAGCTTGGGATTGAGTAGTCACCATACATTTAGGGCAACAGTTTGCAGATTAAAAACTCCATCATTTCATTCTACATCAACCCAATGGGACAAAGTGAGGGGGCCATGTAGCTCTACTTATGGCAAATTTGCAAATGTGTCATAGAATGAATGGGAAAGGCATTTTGTTTTCAAGGATTGTTCATTAATTTTAAGCACTCAAAAAGTTTCAGATCAAAGTCTAAAGTAATACAGGTTTAATCTAAAATAAAAGCAATTCATCTTCTTTCATACCTTCTTTGTATTTCCACCACTGATATATTAAAATTAGAACTAAATTTCATCCACAAGCAGAATCAAGAGGTTATGTGCAAATATTCACACAGGTCATAGTGGTTCAGCCGTTTCTGAAAAGTATGTGACTTGATAATTGACAGAGAATAAGGTGATTCAAATAACCATTTATACAGTGAGGAGAAATTCCATGTTTTCAATGCTAAATTATTTGAATAATATTGCAGTTCAATTGTTACCTTACTAATTGAAATGAAAGTACATTTTAAAACCTTAAGTTATTTTTAAAAACCTTTTCTTTTTTAAAAGAAAGTGTCAGAAAATTATTTTTTATACACTGGGTTTTATCACCCCAGCCAGACTATCAACAACAAGAAGGCAAGAACTAGGACTTATTTTCATCTTCATAATATTTAGCACAGATACCGGACAAATAACACGCATCCAAAGTTTAAAACATTGATGATGATACTGATTTTTCTTCTCTATGGCTTCTCCACTACTTCAAACAAGACAAGGTCTTTAGTTTTGTTATATTTTCCATTATTTTCATTCCCTAGTTTGGTTGAAATCTGAAATTATGGGTACAGATTTTATCTTCTAAAACATTTACCTTTTCTTTTGTTATGATTTGCACATAAAAATAATATTAACTTTCACCACCATATTATCAATGATGATTTAAAGTTAACTCAGTTTTACTAGGTTCTTGGTTTACCATTGTTTCTTCTATCATATATCTTTATATATTCTGAAGTCCATCCCTAACTAACTATACACATATGTCTTTTTTTTTTTTTTAATTTTCTAGAGGCATGTCTTATTTATTTATTTATTATTTATTTGTTTGTTTTGGTTTATACATGCACTGGGTACAGTCAGAAGCGCGGGAGGGTGAGAGAATTCACCAGAGCCAGAGCGGGGAGCAGAGCAGGCAGAAGGACCGAAGCACACTGCCGAGGGGAGCAGCGGGCGGCAGGAGAGGTCTGCGCGCCATGCGGGACCCTCCTCTGGTGGCCGGGGAGCAGCCGGGGATCCAACCGGCGCCGCAGAGGCTGCGGGCAGCTTCGCAACCCAGCGCTCAACCGCTGCGCCACCGGGGAGGCCCTATACACATATGTTTTTGACAAACTTGTAGTAAAGTGATTTTTACCTTGACATTCGAGCCGTAGCTTAGCTCCACAAAGAACTCTATAATTTAAAATACTTCCCCCTAGCACTTTGTAGACCTTAGTAACCTCTTTTTTCCCTTTTACCTAGAAAGTGATAGGGATTTTGTTCATTGGAGTTCAAAAATATCATCATTTTATGTCTAGAACCCTACTAAGGCCTAACATTTTCTTTAACTTTGAATTTTTTCCCTCCACTTTATACAATTTCTTCCCCATTCTCTTTGCCTTTCTAATTTCCTTTAGACACATAGTGGTTTTCCTAGCTCAATACTTTCTATCTCAAACATCATTTCATAATTTTTATTGTTTTGGTCTTTAAACTAGGTTTTCAACAAATCCCTTGATCTGACATCCCAAATTTCGGATTCAGTCTTCATTCTTGTCCATAGTGCTATTCAGCCATCCTATTAAGATGTTTACTTTATATTTCTGCAAGCATAATTAAAATTTCATTAAAAAGGTAATAGGTTTCTTTTCTTTAAACAGCAGTCTATCCCTGTTTTACGAATTTTGAGAACTTTTTCAATCATTAAGGATGGATATCAATTACATTTTTTTTAAAGTTCTCTTCTATGCCTCATATTACCTTTGTTAACTGGACATGGGTGGTAATTTCTTGTCACACAGTTCATGGTTTTAATTTTCCTAAAAAGTTTGCCCCTTGGTAGTCTGCTCTATAAACAAGGGGATAACTCTGCACTGTCCAGTATGATAACTACTATTTACATGTGGCTATTCAAACTGAATTAAAATAAAATTAAGTTAAAAGTCAATTTCTTGGTGGCACTAACCACATTTCAAATGCTCAATAAATATGACTAGTGGCTACCATACAGCATAGCACTAATATGGAATATTCCCATCATCACAAAAAGCTTTTCTGGACAGTATTTGTATAAACAGTATCAGACCTAGAATGGTTATTAAAACAGAATTGAAGTGAACTCGTTCTGGAAGTGAATTCAAATATTAGTTACATTTTCCTTGGCTCAGGCTAATAGAAAAAAAATTAACAGCTTGATAGCTTCTGCTTTAGGTGGATGTTTTAGAAAGCATGTTGCTTCCAAGAATATGGGTTCTCTGAGACAGAAATGGATCAGGAATATTGACCTGCCTTTGTCTGTCATGGCATTTCCCCACTTTAGAGTTGTTCTGACTTTAACTTGAAGTCAAATGTTCGAGCAAGCCACTTTGGCAGAAAGGACCGGGGAGAGTTTGTAAATTCTATAACAACAATGGTATTATTCTAGAATTTTACTGGAAAAACTCCTGACTTCTATTTATATTATAGATCCATAAATTGTTTAGTTCATCAGTTTGATCTTCTCCCTACTTTAAATTTCCTTAATGTTTTTTTCTGCTTTTTTAGTTTTCTAATACCTTTTTACTATTGTCATTTTAATGAAATTTGGGGGAAACAAAGAAAAACGCATGTTTTATATCAGCCATTTGAGTTAGAAAATTGTATAAAATCTGACTGATTTTTCTTCTGAGTAGTGAAAAGAAGGCCTTAATAAAAGTGTCTCCCCAAATGGCTTAAAACTACCATTAACTATTAGAAAAACCAGGGAGATATTTTACTTAAGTATAACAAATGCAGTAGAGCAAATATATAGCTGACTTTGAAATCATCAATGTGGGTCAAAGAACTGTTCAAGATTAACAGGTTTAAAATAAGGTGACAACATCACATATGTAAAACTTGACCATAATATTCTTTAAAATAGGTAATAGGTGACAATTTATCCCACATGACTATTCTGACTTTATTAAAAACTAGATCTAGCATATGGCCCACAAACATTCATATTTATAAGACACACGATATCATATTACCCTAATGTCTTGTGATACAGGCTAATGATGGCATACAGAAGATTCACATATACAAGTATATATCATGAGGTCAAATACATTACTCAAATTGATGACTTCAGTGACATGAGTAATTTCAAAACATACAAGTAAGCCACCTGGTAAAAGAGGGTTGAGCACTTAATAATATATAAATCTTCACAGAACAACAAAGCATTTAAAATAATCCTTAGCTAAGCTTGATTTCATGATGTTGTAAATGGCCTACAATACCAAATGACCTTCAAAATCAGATCTCATTAATATAAAGTTACTGTATATTTCTACTGCTGTTGGGCCATGACTGAAAATTATTATGTACACACAGCTCGATCACCTACAAGAAATACTTCCTGTTAATGAGCTGACTCTGTCAAAGTAAAAACAAGGAAAATGTGTAGGAAACTTACTTCAAAAAAGGACAATCTGAATAATTATTTTAACTTTAGATTGTATATCCAACTAGAAATGAGCATAGTAAAATAGCCAAGAAATGTCCACCATCAAGTCCAAAAATGTCACCAACCTCATGAATAAGCAAATAGACCGGAAGAGAATTAGGACCAAAATTGAGATAATCAGCTCCAAAGCTATGGGAAACTTCAAGTTTACTTTTGATATTTTAAGTATTCCTCTTAAAGGGAACAAATCAACTACATCAAGTTCTTTCAGCCTACAGAAGCACTATATGAAATTGTATCATATCGAATATATTTAAGCAATTAAGATGATCCACAGGGATGCTTTTCCATATTCCCTAATACTATTTCTGAAAAGTGAGACTGGGCATCTTGGTATTTCTATTTCTCTTTCCTTCGTCTTCAAAAGCCATGACTTTAAGGATATTTAAAAATATTTCATATCTATCCAAGACAATGGACAGTTACATTTGAGAAGAATGGTAGTGACTACAAGAGGTCACTGACATTCCCTTGTGTCCTCTAGAGATGGATGGTATTTGTTTATATATACATGGAAGAGAAAGAAGTCAAGACACATACATTTTTGATTAATATGACATGATCACATGTGTGGTGAGGCCAGTAAATGCCACAAGGAAGTAGGGAGACATTCCAGAAAAGACATAACAGGAGTAGTAGCATGTGAACATGGTGAAAGAATGAACCTGCATTTACATAATGCTTACCACTGCATGCTGGGGACATCTGAGCATTTCCATAAACCTAAGTTAGCCCTCACAATACAGCTAAACCCACTAAACTCCCGACAAATTAAGAAATGTGTCCAAAATTACACAACCAATAAATAGCACAGATGTTTACTGAGATCTTTTGACTTCAAGATCAATCTCTCTACCAAAGCACATTGCCACCATCTTGAACAAAGTTTGACAACTTTGATCAAAAATCCAAAAACTCACATCTGAAATCTGACAAAAATTGGCAAATATTTTTCCTACACAATGCACTTCAAAATATCTTTATTCTTCAAATAACCTGACCAAGAACAAACCGAAACAGACCACATCTACTTATAAAAATGGCCTAAATTGATCATACTGGATTTTTAATTCCTGGCTTGAGTTCAATCCATTCAGAGATTCTTTTCGGTAAAAAGGTTTTAGTCAATCAGTCTCCTTATCAAAGAGCCTATTACCTAAGAACGGATTCGTGTTCATGCTTTTGCCACCACATAATGTAATGTTCTCATTTTGGCAATATGCATACTTACTTTCGATCTTGTTTTAGAAAAAAACCTTCACAGACTCATATCCTCTTTCTGGTCCCTCTCTCTTCCTTTTAAGAGGGCCTCTATTCATCTACTCAAACATCACTTATGAAGCCGTCAATGTGCCAGGAAATCCTCAAAAATGAGTAAAAGAGAACCCTCATTTTCAAAAATTTCCCAGTGTAACAATAACTATATCTGATCTTTCTCATTTCATTGTTTTCAGATTAAAGTTCTTCAACTTCCAAACCTACAACCTTCAAAGAATCAGTGCCCATTCTTCCTTTCTGCTTCTTTTATCTCATTCAACTTCTCCTTCATCCTTCATCTCCAAGCTGTATTATCTTCTTGAGAAAACTCTCTCAATTATAAGTTTTTCACCCTTTATTTCTGAATTATTGTGGTACTGCCCCCTGCTAGCCCTTATCGCAATATTTAACACAATGTGATTGTTATTTACTTCAATCATCAACTGCATATTCAATATCTCCTATGTACCAAAACCTGGCTAGCTATTGAAAAAGACATAAAGGAAACCTATGTCTTCAGGGATGTCATATTCTAAAGTAGATTTAAATAAGATAAACAAGTAACAAACAGTACGTCAGAAAGTAATGAAAAGGTTATGAAAATTCAAATAATAAGACAGCTCAGTTTTACTGATAAATTGAAAGAGAATGTGAGAAAATGCCAAGTCACGGGTGATTCTTGAGAGTTTTGGCTTAAGGAACTGGGTAAATGGTGAAGTCACCCATGCAGTTGGGGAACACTGAAGGAGGACAAGGTTTAAGAGTTAAAGACTTAAGAGTCTTTTTTTTTTTTTTTTTTTTTTTGGCCATGTTAACTTGAGAGTCCTTTGAAATCTTCAAGAATAGAGGTCAAGTAGGTAGCTCAATAAACAAACTCTGCAGCTTAGTAGAGAGGTTGGCCTGGAGTTCCAGATCTGAAATGTATCAAAATAAAGATGATATTTAAAGCCATGGACTGGGTTGAATGAAGAAATTATTTCAGGAGCTTGCTTGAAAGGCAAATATTACTAAGCAGTTGAGTGAGGAAAGGACTGAACAATATTAACCGAAGATTTGGCAATACAGAGATGAATGACCTTGACAAGAGTGACTTTAGTGGGTACAAAAACTATTTGGGTAGGGATAGAAACAATGGGAGGTAAAAAATGTAAAGAACCAGAAGCTTTTGTATATAGAAGAAGAAAGAGAGTGAGGCTAGAAAAAGAACACGGATTCTAAGAAAGTTTTTTTTTTTTTTTAAAAAGAAGTTGAAATAAGACAGAAACAAAGACAGATCTAAGAAAACATGGAAAACTGAGGATCCTGAAACCTTTAAGTTTTTAGGTAAGCCAGAGGGAATGAGGCCCATGGTGTAAGTGGAGGGACTAGTCCTAGCAGACATTTTATTCACTGTAACAGGAAAGAGCACATGTGTACAGATGCAAGTTTGGTAGATGTGATGGTACAATAATAAAGATCTGGATTTCAGTAGGGTTAGAAATCTACCAAACAAGGAAGGATAAGGGAGCTGACGTATATGTAAAAGAACAGTTAGAGTGATGGAACATGGACTCCAAGCTAGACAAGAAAAAATGACATGAATGAGGTACAATGAAAGTAGAGGGTTAATGGAAAAAAGCATCCAGTGGAATTAAAAAATATATTTCAGGAAAAAGGAAAGCAGAGAATAAATGGTAGGCAAGTTTTTCTTTTCTTTTAAAGTTTAAAGTTTACCTCTTAGCAGCAGTAAGTTTAGGGTTAGATTTCTGAGGTGGAGGAGCTAAAAACTGAGAGACCAGATGTTGGATGAATTATCCATGGAGATGAAGCAATGACTAATTAGACAGGATCCATGGAAAGGCAGTGTGCCAGGTACTGATGAGGTGTATAACCAGAAAGTGAGTACAGGTCAGGAGAGATAACAGTCTGATGGCATGTATTTCAGAAGAGCTGGGGTTTTTTGTAAGAAATAGACTGAATCAGCAAATGGAAAAAAGAATTCTAAATGGGAAGTCACAGATGTGGAGTGAGAAAACATTATCATTTATGGATTGCAGGGAAACAGAGTTCTAGGAATAATCAGGTAGGATGAGAAAGTGAAAGAAATTTTATTTTCAATACTGTATCTCCATTTGATACAATAAACTATAGATTCCAGGTGGCAAATTGAAAAAATTAGGGAGGGGGGACATTAAAAAGTTGGAAGATGACATCAAATGAGTATATGTACAAAGTTAAATGAGGATAAGATTTCCCAATAATAATGGCTAACCTGGGAATGTTGGACACTAAAAAATCAACCAAAACAAATAAATAAGCACTCTATAAAATGCATAAAATCGGATCAGTATCTTTCCACTAAATTCTCTTTCTGCTTAAGGTAGCAACTAAAGAATCTTAATGATAATGACCTTACACACATCAGGCAAGTTCAGAAAAGGAATGTTTATTTAACTCCTTCAAAACACATAAGTGTCATCTGACTTAAAGTGACAAGGAAAATCTCAAAAAGGAATATTATGTATGTTAGCTATTTCTCTATCCCCTTTGCATTTCAAATTCTTCCTTTCACAAAAGTCAACTGAGAGAAAGGAAGCAAAAAGGAAGGCTGGCATGAGTTGTCAGCAGGGTTGTTCTGAGGACAAGCAGGATTCTCTGTACACCTGCCTGTGACCTCATCATAACACATGTGCTGGTGTGGAAAGAGTACCCCAGCTTAAAATAACAAACGCTGCAGCAGCCTTTTACTCTCAGCCATGAGCTTCTTTGAGTAATTCTCTACTATAGTGTTTCTCTAAACAGAAAATGACCTATTTGGAGGACACAATATAAATTATTACTTTCTCTTAGATGAACTAATTTATCTGGATGAAGAATTCTGAGAGTACCTTTTTTTCTTACAATGCAGTATTTAACTTTCTGCAGACATAAGGATTAACAATTATAAAATTTCAAAACACAGAAGCCTACTATTCCTCAACACAAGAGAGCATATTAAGACATATTAATTTCAATTGTCATTCACTAAACATAAAATGTAATGTTTAAAATGATTGATGTAAAAAAAAAAAATTACATTGTAGTAGGCCTCATGTTAAGAAACATACAGATTGACCAAATAGGAGATTCAGAAGGCCAAAAGATACGTGGAAAAATACACAGCATCACTTATAGTAAGAGAGATGCAAGTCAAAACCACGATGAGATATATCTAACACCAGTGAGAATCACAAATATTAAAAAGACCCCCAACAAGTGCTGGAGAGCATACAGAGAAAGAGGCACCCTATTACACTGTCGGTGAGAATGTAAACTGTTGTAGCCATTTTGGGAGGTGATCTGTATTTACCAGATCACTTTATAGATATATAAAACCAGGATTCCCACTCTTGGGCATCTATCCCAAAGACGTGGAAACAACCTAAGTGCCCACTGATAAGAGGACTGGATCAAGATGACCTGGTATTTCTACACAACAGAATACTGTTCAGTCATAAGGAAAAGTGAAAAGTTGCCATTTATAGCAACTTTTAGAAAAAGTTCAAGAGAATTATGCACAGTAAAGCAAGTCAGAATGACAAAGATGAATATTGGACATTTATATGGTGGACAATTTGACAAAGCAAAATACTTATAAAAACTAGCAGACGTGAATAAACAAAGTGAGGTTTCCAAGATTAAGAGGGAAAGAAGAGATAAAGGGGTGTAAGGAATGGTGGTGGGGAAAAAAAAGCATGCAGAATCACTTTCTTGGCTTCAAGTGGAAGCCAATGCAATGCAGGTACATGGAATATCAACCAGCAAGGATGAAATTATTTTTGTATAAAAGGGGGGAAAATAAAAGATAAATAATAACAGAGAAAATAATATTAAAAAAATAAAAGAGCTTCCCTAGTTTTTATTAGGGATAATTTTCTTATGTAGATCATTATGGCTACCAAGCCATAGATTAAGTCACCTTATCAATTAAAAAAGTATGAATTTAATAACAAATGGATGGGGGTGGGGGCTATATTCAACAGAGATCCATTTAATAGGCAGCATTGGTGAATTCTATCAAAGAACATTTCCCAATTTGGAAAAAGATCAAAGGAAATCCCAGGTGATCTCTAGTGTGCCAAAAAGAGATGGCTACTCTGACTAAAGTGGATTTGTACTGACCCACCCGCGATTTGTTCAACGGTTTTCCACCTGTTTAACCCTTACTTATTAATGCCCACTGAGTGAGATAACATTTATCCTATGACTGGCACTTCATCACTCAAACTAAAATTACTCACACTAGCTTTGAATGGGACTGCTTTACCTAAACTTCCCAATAAAACATCTGTCATTCTCCAACTTCTAATCTCAATAAAGTCAAAATAAACTATATGGGAAAGGAGGACATAAGAACCTGATGCAGGATCCCTACCAAATAATAAGGTACAAGTATTCAATTATTTACACGATCCTTTAAGGAGAGTTACAGAAAACCATGTATTGCTTAATATCCCTTCTTTTGATTAATCAGCTTTTTGGTGTAAAACATAATAACCATGACAGGGTCCAACACTTCAGACAAAATCTTGGCTTTAGATAATTGCACATAACTGGTTAAAGTACTGTTTTTAAAACGCACACAATTATTAGCTCTCTATTAGACAGATGAACAATCAACCCAATGATCTTCTCTCAGTAAAATACCATCTTTATATTTTTTCCTGTCCTCCAATAACAAAAACAGATGGTGGTCCTACCAAATTGACAGATGAGATTTCCTCATGATTTAAGAGGCAAAGGAATTAAGGGCTACACAAAATGAAACTTGTGACTGAACTTGAGAACCATGAGAACATCTAAGATCATAAAAACAGGGATGTTGGATAATGCCAAGAAAATGCACAAGGACAAATGTACAAACTCTAGTACAAGAAATATAAGTACAAGAAGTCTTGTACTTACAAGTACAGTAAGCTATACTGTAGCTAAATACTTCATGAAAGTGATTTTTATCGTCTGATGAAAAATAAAGAGTTAAATACTTTTGCAAAATCAGGATAAGAATACAGGATAAGACATAGACATCTATTCACAGTAGACATAGACATCTATTCTGGCCGAACAAAATTTTTGTTCTGGTCAAATTTATCATAATTTGTATTTATGTATCTTTTTGCTTGCTTATTGGCCAATGACCCAGAAAACTATAAACTCCCTGAAGGCAGAGACAACTCTTTTTAGCATTTAGAAAAAAAAAAAAAAAGGAAAGGAAAAGGAGAGCACAGGTTACTAGAAACAGTTCACTTTGCTTTCTTAACCAATGTTGAGGAATAAATCACTTGTTGGAAACCTATTGTGACCCAGGTCATTTCTGTACCTCCTTTAGTTTAACAATCTCTCTTGGCAGGTTTCTCATTTGAGACCAAAGTACATCTCAGAGAAATTTAATGTTAGATAACTTGCTTAAGCCATACATCTAGTAAATTTAAGCTCTGGTTTACATGAGGTTTATCTGATGTGATGCTGGCCCCCACGAAGCTCTTTTCTTCAATTATCTCTTCTCCATACAACCTAAAATCTCCTGCTATCTAGACAGCGAGAAATTTTTTTCCAGCTTACAGAAATCCCACGAAATTATAAACAAAACAAGCACCTTTACATTAATCAAAAATTTGATCCTCAAAACAGTCTTACAGAAAGAAGACAAATTCCCATGATGGTGAGGACACTGAAGCTAAGAACGTCTGTTTAAGCCCTCACGAGCTCCCTACACATCTATGAGCTTGGGGTCTTCCAAAAAGAAAGGGGCTGCATAAACCTGTTACAAAATTTGAAAGCAGCACAGGTGCCCTAAGCCTCCCCACCCTCTTTTATTATTACAAGTACGTGATGGAGAAGGGGGCGTTCAATGAGTCCTTTTCCCCAGCTGCACTTGAGGTCTGATGAGGGTCCTCGCTCACTTTTTTGTGCAATTAAAGTGTGGCCCGCCAAATATATTTACGAGCTCGCACATCCAGGTCAAAGAAAGGGCGTGGGAATATCATTTTAGAAAGGGTTGCACTGCAGCCAAGACTAACTCTGGGCTGCAGTCCACACACGCCCTCGCCAACTCCTCTCATTTCCTTTTTCCCCGTCCACTGACCCATTCCTTTCCTGGAGTCAATTTACTGCAACAGGCAGGTTCCTACCTTGGTCTGAACACTCTTATCAAACTTGTCATTTTTGAAGCTAAACGTGTTCTGGTGCTTCTGAGGCCGGGAACGGGCCACGTTCCCCTTCTGGGAGCTCATGGCCGACACTACCACCTCCTCGCCCCGGGACGAGAAGCGCTCAGCGATGCAGGCGCTAGAATTTCCCTCCAGAGTCGAAGTTACCGTCAGCGACCCGGAAGGGGTTCACCCAGCCCTCCGCCCACCACCCCTCGGCCCACGTGACTCCTCCCGGAGGTCAAATGACACTCTCCCGGCCCCCGGCTCTCGGGGCTCGTCCACACGGCCCAGCCTCGACCCCTCCCCCGCCGCGCAGCCTCCCGCTCCCGCACCGGGAGTAGAAATCCCTCTTTTCTTCGAAGCGACAATCCCCCCCATTGGTCCCAACGTGGCAGTCCATCAAGACAGAGAGCCAGAGAACCTTCGATTCTATTGGCTCCTCTTTTCCGCAATCCCCGCCTCCTGCCGATGTTCGCTCAGCCACTCGCGACGCCCGATTCCTCTGCGCGCCTCGTGATTGGTGGGCGTCAGGCTAAGCTGGCTGCGTCCCGCCCCTCTCCTGGCTCGCAGGCTGGATCCCGGGCCAGCTTTGGCACCTTCCTCCAGTCAGTGACCAACTCGTAGCCCAGTGAGGTCCCTGCTCACCCTTGGGGTTCCCTTCCAGCCTCGCTCCCGCCACTACCGTGAGCCTCGCGGCCGGCCGGCTGAGGAGACGCAACGCGGGAGGATTCCCGAGAAGAAAGACCTGGCTGGGTCGGGGTGGTGTCTGCGGCGCCAGGAAAGGAGGTGGCGGCGCCGGCGACCACGGCCGCGCGGGACGTGAGGCCCGAGAGCAGCCGACGGCGGCGGTGGCGGCTGCCGCTCCAGCGCCTCGCGCCGCGGCCGTTAGTCAGCACATCGCGAGCACGCGTGGGGGACCCGGGCCGGCGCGAGGCGAGAGTCGGGGGCGCGAGCCGGCCGCCTCAGGCGCCGCCGTCCTTGCCCGTCCCGGCGCCGGGGGCCGCGGCCTCGCCCCCCCTCCTCAGCCGGGCCCGCCCGCAGGCCGGGAGAGTCCGGCGGCGGCGCCGGTGAGGAGCGCGCCTCGTCGCAGACGTCGCGTCAGCAGCGCCTCCCCGCCGGCCTTTTCTCCCTGACGCCGCGGCTGCGGCCCCTCCGGTGCAGGTGCGTGGGTTCGCGGGGGGGCCGGGGCGGCGCGGCCGGAGCCGGGGAGGGGGCGCTAGGCCGGGCGGCGCGGCGCGGGAGGGAGCAGCCGGGGCCGGGCTGGGGGAGGGGAGCGGGAGGTGTCTTTGTTGTTGGCGACCGGGATCCCTCTCCGCGCCGGGGAAGGCGGGGAAGCCGCTTCCGACCGGGTTGCTGCTGCCGGGAGGATTCTCCGTGGAGGGAGGAGGAGGTGGGTTCCCTGTGGGGCGAGGCGCCGGGGTCTGGGGGTGGGGAGCAGGCTGGGGAGGGCTTGCTTGGGGTTCTCCTTGCAGAGGAGGGTCTCATTTCACCACCACCCCCCCCCTTTGCTTTTCCTCCCCGTGGACAGAGAGGTGAGGTTAGGCTCGCGTTCCCCTAAGGGACTCGGGGTTCGCGGTGCGGGAGAGCTTTCTCCTCGACGTCCCGGCGGTCTCGAGTGCAGCTGGGTTCTGCACCATGCTCGATCACTGGTGTATTCCGGTCTGGCCGTCGTACGGTTCATCTTACCTGTTTTAGAATTATAGGGTAGGCGCCTCAGTCGTCGTTTTTGCATTGGAAAATTAGAGGTTTTGTTTGGATTTTTTTTTTTAAACCCTGAAACGAAAGTTCTGACAAGTCAGGCTGTACTGCTGTGCAGAGGGCTTTTGTGAAGAAGAGAGTGTTGAACCCCGACGTCTTATTTTAAAAAAACAATGTTTAAATCTTGATCTATGATAAGGTTTCTTTCAACCACAGGGCGCGCATATATATATATATATTTATACATACATATATGTATTAAGGTATGTGGTGAATTTGGTATGAAAGGAGGAATAACGGAATAAAGAGAGGGTGACCTTTAAATTTTGGCTGTTTATGAAAAGGTACTACTGTTTTTTTTTACTTCCTGTTACATGCAATCATTGATCCACAAGGTGACTTACTGAATTTTTTTAAAGGCTCCAATAAGTGGGATTTTAGAGATACTGTATCAGCATTTGAAACTGCCTAATGAGTCTGAGTAAGAAATCAGGTACATGTTGTAATAGCGTTCATCTGTTTACATTAACAGGAAAAGTTACACTAAAATGAGCTTTTCTCCTCCATAAAGAGTTTGTCTCTTCATATGTTTATCACATAAATGTATTTGGGTGACATACTGTTGGCATAGCCAATATTTTGATGATTATCATAATTCCCAGTGTTCTAATTTGAGACTGCCCAACTCTTTGCTGGTTGGTAAATTTTTATTTTGGGAAGTAGAGTGGTGACTTACTTAGGAAGAACAGTGGAGACAGCCAGTGTTAGAAAAGAAATAAAATCCCTGTTTTGCAATAATTGCTATGTTGTGATCCAGGAGGAGATGACTAGCACCCTCACCCATATTTTGACCTCTCTTTTTTCCTCCTCTTGTATTAATAAGGTTAATTGGCAAGGAAAGCTAGATTTTGAGTAGACTAGGCAGTTTTAATTTTGTCCCTTGCTATGCAGTACTGCAGTTAAGTGGCTTCTTTCCTTGAGTGTCTCTTGCCTATTTTGAAATGTGTATGAAATGACATCTGACGAAGAATTTTCTATTTCCTGTGACAAACAGAATTACCATAAAACCTCATGGCAAAATAATGTTTTTGGTAGCTTAATGAACACAGAAGAACTAGGCAATTAGTGTCTGTTCCAAGTTCTGTCACTGCATTGGTTTACAACTCCAGGCAAGCTACCCCACATCTGAGTCAGTTTCTCCATCTGTAATATAGGGCTAATAAAATGTGCCACCTGCTCGCTTTACAGAAAGGGCACTGAGAACTAACAGTTAACAGTGGTTATGAGACATAGTTTTAGTTAAATGCAAGTACTTTTTAATGTACTTCTCTTGTTTTGATGTTATGAATCTCAACTTGATGAAGAATTAGCTAAAGAAACAGTTGTAAAGGGATTATGCCTACCCATTGACCACCATTTAGGAGTTGTAAACTCCAAATTTCCTCCACTTTCAGATTGATGTTACATATTTAGAATCAGTGATGACAAGTCAGTAGAAAGTAACAAATTACCTTAGTTGATTTACTTATTGGTAGCTTTTTTTTTTTTAAGATTCATTTATTTATGCATACAAGAATTGGGGTGTGAGCCAGAGGGGCCGGATGGGGGAGAGAGGATTTATGAGAAATGGAGTGGGGGAGTAGAACAGGTGGATCTACTAAAATACACTGCTGAGGGGAACTGCAAGGGAGACAGAAGGGGTCTGCTGTGCCATGTCAGTTAAGCTCCCTGGCTGGGGATCGAACTTACACTCCTCATGCTGCAGTGGCTGGCAATAGCTTGAAAGTGCTGAGACTTACCTCCTGCTTCACCAGGAAGGCCCATGATAGCTCTTATTTTTAATATCCAAGGTTTTGCTCTCAATTCTCAGAAATCACCTGTCTTCACTGTTTAAAATTTCTCACACGCACACTCCTTTACTTACCTCTCAAACCTAGCCTTGTGAATTGGGAAAGAAAATGATGTTTTATGACTTTACAGATGAAATCAAGCCCAGGAAAGTTAATTATTTGAATTGTGTAAAGCTACACAATTTGCAGAACTGAGAATTGGACCTGGGTCTTCTGATGTCCAATCCTGAACTCTTCAGTGTTTTCTGAACACCTGTATAGACCATTTCAGATGAAATGAGAAATAATATAGCAATATATAGGATGGCACCATACAATACAATGAATACCTTTGGATGCATTACCCATGTGAGGAAATAAAACTACAAAACAAAATGAAGATTCCTCTCTTTTGTACCTCTCTCAAGACCTCCTCTTCACTATCCCTAGTATTAATTGGAAATTGACTTACATCCTTCCTATCATTGTGTTTATGCTTTACTGCTTACTTTTATATCCATGAACACTATAGTTTTTACTCTGATTATGACTGTTTAAATATGTTTATATCTAGTTTGCTTTCTTCACTCAACTTGCCAGGCTTTATCTATGTTTATTCAGGTAGCTATAGTTTGTTTATTTTTACTCTTATAAGGCATATGTTCCATTATATGACTATATCAGGTTTCATTTGGTCATTTTAGTTGCTTGCAATTGTTTGCATATTAAGCAGTATTGTAGAAATATTCTTGTATATGTTTACCGAAATAATAAACTTTTCAGTGAAGTTTGAACAAAAATAAAAGTGCAGGCTTATCTACACTGTGATTACCTTAAAGATTTTTATCTTAAAGGAATACGAATATACTTTAAGTTCTTTTTATAGATATCTGACCTTATTTCCCTCCCCCCACTGCCCATTCCCCAAAATTAGTGTCCAGCAGAATATTCAAGTCATGGGAGATGGGGCAGAATTATCTTTCTGTACCAAGAGTGCTTGGCATCTGTTCCCTCCCCCCCCCCCCATTGGTTATAACAGCTAATACATAATCAAAGAGACATTTTGCACTGGGATATAAATCTAGTTAATAGATTGCTAGAACACAAGGTATGAACTGCTTCAATTTTATCATATAACTAGCAGTTTTCTTTCAAACTGTCAGTCAAAAAAAGGGTCTATTTTCTCTCTTTCCAAATACTGTTAAGTTGTGCCATTCTGAGGAGTACAAAATGGTGTTTCATGGTAGTTTTCATTTGCATCTCCCCAGTTAGTGCTGTGGTTACACTTTAATTTTTTGGCTTTTCCTTTTTCTATGAATTACCTATGGCCTTATTGGTTTATAAGTATTTTTTATGTATTCTGGAAAACAGTACGTGGTACTGCATAGGTTTACAAATATTTTCTTGCACTTGTTAGCATGCCTTTTCACTATGGTGCCTTTGTGAACCAGAAGTTCTTTATTTCAATGTCAGTTCTATTAATATTTCATGATTGTAAAAAATTTTAAAATACTATTATATCTTCTTTCAAATTTACCTTTTTCACATTTAGATCTTAACAAAATTATTAGCATATAATGAAGTATTTCCTAATTATAGTAAGATTGCCATATTTTTAAAAATCTCAGTATCTTCTCATGGAATTATGATAGTTGATCATATATCTTTTATAATATCCTCTTGTGGTGAAACTCAGATTTGGCAGTTCTGTCATTCCAACCTTTTTATTTTCGGAAACTACTGCTTTAGAGTTATGTTACATCTGTGCCTCAAATTCAGTCATAATGCGATATAGAAAGTGAACAGGTATTTAAATGCTGATCTTTCATCATCATGTGTATCCGCTTTTCACAGTTTCGTTTTACATGTATTTTAGTTATTATTTTCATGGCTGCAAATTTTTAAATAATACTTGTGGCCCTAGTTTTTTAAACAGAATTTCATAGTAAATTTAAATACTGATGTTAATTTGACTCAGCTATAAGTTCTATTTTCCCAGGAATTAAAGTGAGAATGATTAAACAGTTTCTTGAATATAAAGACAAACCTTATACTGTATGTAAGCCAACTATTCTTTTGGGGGTACATCTTAAACAAAACAGAAAGATCCCTAACGTACCACCATACACTATACACAATAAATAAAATGTTTAAAACTGATAGTTATTATAATAGGACATAGAGTTAGTATAATAGAAAAGGTAGAGATGGATAAGGAGAATTCAAAGGAGGCATTTGGATCTATTACACAGGGTGGCTAGGGTATGCCTCACTGAGAAAGCAGAGATGTTCAGTGAAGGTATTAGCCATCTAGATATTAGCAAAATCATGGAAGAGTGGACAGAATATAGTCTTGAAGTCAAACCTGTGTTCCTGGCTCTCCCACTTAGTAAGTTGTGTGAACCTGGACGAGTTAATAGACTTAACAACCTGAAGCCTTGATTTCCTCTTGTGTAAAAGGATGATAACCTGAGAACAGTGTTATTAAGATAAAAGGAGATAGCAAGTGAAAGCATCTACCTTCTAGCCCCCACCTAGTTCTCGTGTAGAACTCTGTACTTTATTTTCATGGCATTTATCACAGTTTATAATAATCTGTCATTACTTGATAAATTGTATCCCTCCCATTCTGAAATATCAATGGGAAAAAAGCAGTCAATGTAGTAGTGTCTTTCATTAACATAGTTGTGTGTAGACTACATTTAAACCCTTTTTATTTGAAAATCGTCACCCATTACTTTGAAGATTGGGGATGAGCCTGTATATCATTTTGCACTTGAAGGAACTGAAACTGCTAAATGGTATAGTGACACAGAAAGTACAGACTTCAGATCAAGTCTGATTCCACTTAGTTATATTTTTCCGGTTTTTTGCTTTTTTGAGATTTGCTGAAGCTGACTCTTAATTGTAAACGCAAAAATATCTAGCTTATGTTGTATTGTTGACCTTTAAAAAAATCATTAGGACACAATTGTTATTTTAGTTATGGCCTTATTTTGGTTTCCCTCATGAAGTTCCTCGTGGTGTCTTAGAGGTGATCCTAGAATTGGCAATAGAGTTAAAGGTCTTTACGCATTAAAATACATACTTCTGAAGACATTTTTTCATAACAACTGCTTTAGAGTATTTCAGATATAGTCACATTAAAAGAGTAGGATTAAGAAATTCAGCAGATGCTTAATTTAGGGCAAGATAAAGGGAAACGGGCAGTTGAAATAACCTCAGTAACTTTGTGTAGACAGGTCTCCATTACAATCCCAACAAACCTAAAGTGTATAAAGCAAGTGCCTCCGGGAACAAGAGAAGACATTTATCAGGTTTATCAATTGCAATAAACTTGCTTGGCTTCTGATTATAGATTGTTTTGAAATGTTTTGAAAATTAAAGTCATTTGAAATAATTTCTATAATTTTTTCCCAAAATACCATCCGAGGATTTCAGAAATAATGTTTCTGATTAGTATCTTGAATTATGTACTGATTAATTTTTCACTCAAAAGTTTTGCCCTCCCTTCCCCCAAAAGTAAGAAATCACTTATTCCCCACACATCAGTTATTAGCAGGAAAATAATGCCATTCAGCAACTTGCATTGGCAAGATTATATCTAAACACTACACTTAAAATTTTGTTCAGCACGTTTTAAACAGTGGTCACTGTTTAAATGTCACTTTTATTAACGTGGCTTTAGTACAGTAAAGTTAAAAGGTTAGGCAGTTTTTTAAAATTAAGAACGTTCTGGTACAATCCCTAGGGTAATGGGTTTTAATTTTGGGGTTGGAAATCCATAAGATATTTTACTGTGTGATCTACTAATGCATACACACACACACACACACACACAAAGGTTTCACTGGAGAGAAATATCCAAATTGGTCAACATGGACAAGGTTCAAGAGCAATTGCCCAGAGAAAAAATAAAAGGGACTTTTAAATTAGCAATAAAAGTTTTTTCATTTATTTGTAAGGGAAGTGATGATTTGGGGAGGAGCTTACCAACGGAGAAGAAAGAACAGTATTCACATAGGCATAGAAACAACAAAGTCTCTTTTTGAGGCATTTTCCCTTATTGAAAAACAGTTTGGTAGACTGGATGGAGAAACAAGATTAGATACCAGAAAACTGAGAGGGTAGGGGGAGTCCTTGATGAAATACTGAAGATTTTACCTATATTCATGAGCTTGTAAGGCCCTTTGAAAGTTTTAAACAGGAAAGCGACATCTGACCTGGTAGCAGTGTAAAATGGATTAAAAAGGTGTAAAGTAAATACTAATGATTTTATGACCCATTAAATGAAAAGTTCTTGAGTTAGCTGTGGCTGAGGGAATGGAGAGAGATACTTGTGAGATTATATATCTGAGATGAGAGGAAAGAGGAGGAAGTGAAATACAAATGGAGATACTCAGGGTCTAGAACTTAAGGAAATGATCTTTGCTAGAGACAAGGGTTTTTAGGGTTAAGTGTCATTATTGTGTAAATGGTACTTTACATGGATGTGGTTGAGATTTTTTTTTTTTAAAGCAAAGTGGTCTTCTCACCCATGGGATTGGGTAAGTTATATATACAATATGAAGAAGAAAAAAAGATGACTTTCTCTAAATAATAGTAATAATAAAATATTTGAAGAGATCACCAGAAAAACTAAGATTGGAGGTTAGTTTCATGAAGAGAGGAAAAGGCAGTGGTGTTTAAAGCCACGAAGTGATCATGTAAGTTCAACATTGAGAAATAACCAAGCACTTTCAGAAATTTTTTATTATCCTAAATAAACCAACAAGTTGATGGTAGAGATTAGACTACAGATCATGTGGGACCTGATGGGGAATGGAGGGAAGTGAGAAATAAAAGTTTGATTTCAAAAGCACATTCAGAGGTGGTAATCAGAAACTAGATACATGCACTTTTTTTTTTCTAAAAAGGAAAGTCATGAGTGTATGTTTATAGACAGAAGAGATGGAGCCAATAGCACAGAAGGAGGCTGAAGATGTAGAAAATATACAAAGAGGTTAACTGATTAGGCAGGTTTTCTGAAGATGCTGCAGACATTAGAATCTTACAGAATATGTGTAGAGTAAGTGAGATTTAAAACAATCAGGATTTGATTGATTTCTAGAGTCCGGAAAGAGATGATAAACTACATGCCTGACAAGTAAAAGAAATAGCTTTATCAGCATCTAAAATGCCAGAAATTTAGATGGTATTTCATCTAATAAAGTAATTGATAGTGACTCTGAGAAATATATAGCATTAATTCACAAACTGATTTCCTTTTAACTTATTAGATACTTCTGAGTTTTATTATGAATTATTTTGAAAATTGCTGAAAGTCACTGTCAGTGTAAATACTTCAGAACAAGGAAGTCAGATTGCTCTAACAGCATTTTCTACTATTGCTAATTACCCTGTTCTGTCTAGTTTGGGAATACCCTGTATGCATAAGATTTAATTTGCTTCCAGGAATATGAATATTGCCTAACCAACTATAACAGTATATCTTTCATCAACATGTTGTGTAGCTCTTTTTAGAGTTCCTAACACAGTGAACAACTGAGCTAGAATGCATGTTTTTCTCTTTAAGCCTTGAAGTTCTGCAGAGATCTGAGATGGCACTGGAAAATAGTGAGTGTAATACAGAAAAGAATCTTACTTTCAAGGGCTTACAGCCACCATTATTGCCAACATTCACTTCCCCTAAGTCCGGAAGGATATAGAGTTGTTTAACAAGGCATTCAGTATCATCCCCTGATGTTGGTACTAAATACGGAGAAAGGAAAAAGTTGGGTTTTTGCCATGTGAGCATCTCACTCACTGGGTGGTTTATTTTTAGGTTTGAGGTGGGGGTTTGGCTCCACCAACTGATGTCTTCCGTAGCTGTAGTTGACAGTCCTAACAAGATGGCAAGGCACTTGAAAGATATAATTGTACCCCCACCCCACTGCAAATAGTTGGTTCTTGAGTTTTTCTGAGGTAACATTCGTTTATAGCATTGTATGGGTTTTAGGACTGCATTTTCTCACCATACCTACCACCAAAAGTCCATTCACCAACTACTTCGCCTCTTCTTATTCTCTCAACCCTTTCCTCCCACTCTGGAAACCATCATCTGTTGTCAGTCCACAGGTTTGTTTTTGTTATTGTGTTCTTTGTGTTCAACAAATGAATAAAATCATACAGCACAAAATTGTTTCCTTTTATGGTGTTAAGGCATTGATACCTTACCATTTAGGGACAATATGCTACACCTGGAGGCTGGTAAGAGGCAACCAATTAAGGATATAAATGCTTCCCATATGACACATTTCATCCCCAAAGAAACAGTCAAAAATGAGAGAATGTTACATTTTACCTATGCAGAACTTAATTGTCTCTTCAAAATAATTCATGAACATGTAAAATTAAAACACTCCCTAGAACTCTAACATAATTGAGGCTACCGTGGTGAGGAATCCCAGTCAGTAGGTGCTTTGGAGGTAGGTACGGTGTGGTAACATACATCTGAAGAGGTGTGAAATCATGTACAATACAATTTAAAACAAGATAATTCATGAGTACTAGACTCTAAAATCATCTCCAAAATAGGAAGCGTTTCAATTTTTTTTTTGGTCACTGTAGTGGAAGCAAGCTGGTAGGTTCTCTATCCATTTGGGCAGATGGGTAAAAGAGAGTCCTAGAGGCCTCAGTGACTTTTTCAGGCTTTAGTGATCTTTCTACACTAATTGTTGAGGAGCAAAGCCCCAGGCTGACAAGGCTGGGTGGAGGGAGGCTGGCAGGGCTTCCAACCCCCAGCGAATCTTATTCTTGGGGCTCTCTCTGGTGTTCTTACGTGGTCCTGCCTCTGTAGTCACTCATCCTGTGCTACCTAGTCTCCACTAAACCGCGTCTCTGTGTGATGCCGCCCGTAAATGTCAGCCTCCAGGCTCAGTTATGCACACTTACGCATGCGTGCCCGAGCCCATGCTCCCAAGCACCGTCTGCATTCAAGGCCACAGGTGATAATCACAGAGGCCAGCAGCATAAAAAAGCCTGACCAATTCACTTATCCTACAGTTATCATCCAGCTAATCCTTTTAAAAGAGGGATTTTCCAGTCTTGTCAAAACATTTAATGATGTTTTGATGATACAATTTAATAAGTAGAAATATAGTATATCTTTATAATTGGAAAATTGATTTGCTGTGTTGCGGTTAGTAGGCATTACACAGATAAAATGTATCTCCAGTTACCAAAGTAGTGAGTTGTACGTGTAATTATCCTCAACTTGACCATTAACGATCTATTTATTCAGCTTCCTCTCTTAGTGATTTTAAGTGTATCAGACAGTGTGTTTTTAATGCACGGTGTGTGCTATAGAAACACATTTTTGGTAATCATAATGATTTCTAAAATGAGTAAAGCCATAAATTATGTACATTAATGTTGTGAATCCTGATTCAGAGTGACAAAACAAACCTATTTGATTGCATTTTGCATTATCTCAATTTATTTTCTGTCAGGTAGTTAGGTATAATTTCAATTTCTTATTTTCTTTATTTTTCTTTTTCATTTAGCTAGTAGATATTATTGATGAGGTGCTGCCTATATATCACTAAAGAAAACACATGTTGCTAACCTTATTGTGAAGACTGTAGACAGTAGTTGAGTGAGCATGCATGAATACATAGCAGTGAGAACAGTTTTTGGCTTCAAAGGAAAAGAACTGGTCCTGTGAAAAAGAAAACCTAATTTAGATTTTGGGGTCACAACATCTCAAAATAAGTTTGGAGGAGTTAGCAAAGGCCAGATCATTCAAGGCCTTTAAGGACCTGTGTTAAGGATAGATATTTATTACAAACACAAAAAAATCCATGGATAAGTTTTTAAGTAGATCACCTAGTATGCTGTGTAAGGGGGGAAAAATGTAAATTAGTAGAATGGAAGAAATCCATTCTGAAATATTTTTCCATTTGCTTGTTTACTTACCCATTTTAAGTTGTTCCTTCTGTTGTCTTATTCTACACAATCCTGGTCAGTCCTTTTATTTGTATAAACTGTGAACTAATATAAGGTGGTAGTAAGGTAGCCTTGGTAAATCAAGAGAATTGCATGTGTTCTCATCAGCAATTCACGATGAAGAAATGACTTCCCAATTGAACTCTTTTTTTTTTTTTTTTAGACTTTAAGATATTGAGGTTAATGAAGGACACTGCTCTTTGGTTCTGCCTTGATTGGTTTCTAGTTACACTCCCAAAGGTTTTACTTTTTTTCTTAGAAATGTCATATTAAGAGGCTATTTTTGTATGCTTGATATTTGTAATAGAATATATCAGATTTCTCTTTATATAGGGGCTTAACTAGGTGTATAAAAGTAACATGAACATAGGATATGATGCCCCAGAATATCCATATTATAGAAGAATTAGTATAAATTATTATTCTTCCTGTAAATGCTCTAAATCTTCTCATTAAAATTGAGGCATATAAGATAGGATTGCATAAGAGCGCATATTACATAGAATTGTAACTAGAGCCTGAATTTCCTAACCCTGGGGCTGGTGCTGTTTCCACTATTCCTTTATTATATAAAATTGATATGTGCATATATATATATCTATAATGTGAACAAGACTTCCTCAAAAGGTAAAAATTATACACAATTTCAAAAATTATTATATGAGTTTAATAGTTTATGCATAAAATGGTATTCAAGATAATACTTAGTAACCCAATTGATGACATTTGGAAGGATGTCTGGACCACCCATCTTAAATGTTTGCTTTCTTCCTCATCTCAAATGGGCATTTATACTGGATACACATTGGTCCTATAGATGCCAAATAATAATTAGCTATCGGATTCTCAAATTAAGCATCAAGGATTTGCCTCAATTAATTTTTATAAGCCTCTGTTCCCCTTTCCTCCATACCAATCTTACTCTTCTCCAGTTGCATTAATTTACCATACAGCATCAGAAATATTCTTGGGGCTTCCCTGGTGGCGCAAGGGGTTAAGACACAAAACTATGAAGCTATCCGCAGCCACTGTAGCACGAGTTCGATCCCAGCGAGGGAGATGAACCACATGGCACAGCAGACTTCTGTCTCTGGTGAATCCTCTAACATCACGCACCTCTGGCCTGCACCCCACTTCTTGTATGCATAAATAAGTGAATCTTTAAGAAAGAAAGAAATGTTGTTCCTTCTCAGCATTCACTAAAATACTTTTCAGACGTATTCTAAAAATTGTCTCTAAAAGAAAACCCCAGGGCCTCCCCTGGTGGCACAGCAGTTGAGTGCTGGGCTGCGAAGCTGCCCGCAGCCTCTGCAGTGCTGGTTTAATCCCCGGCCACCGGTGAGGGTCCCACATGGCGTGACAGACCTCTCCTGCCATGCCCACTGCTCCCCTCAGCAGTGTATTTCGTCACTCTGCCTGTTCTGTTCCCCGCTGTGGCTCTGGTAAATTCTCTCACCCTCCCGCGCTTCTGACTGTACCCAGTGTTTATATAAATAAATAAATACATCTTTAAAAAAAAAAAAAGAGGTAGAGATGACATAATATAAATAAATAAATAAATGAGACAAATTTTTATTTACCAAAATGTAATCTTTATTTTGCATAGTAAAAAGTTATGTGTGTTACTAATTTGGGAGGAAAATACTTTTAAATTTACTTGAGCATTGACTTAACTGAAGGAGTGGTTTATATATTTTGCAGTACAAATGATTGTCATTTGTTAATTTTTTGTTTTCTTAATAGTGTGTGTCTGACATACCTCCATGTAGCAGGTTGTATTGTGTGCCTGTTAAAGATTTGTGGAGGTTGTTCTTAGAAGTCTTAAATCTGAATTCTTAAAATCTAAATATATAGAATTCTTCAGCAGTACCAATTTACTGTACCCTGCTTAAGTCTTAAGTACTATCAAATTCTAATGTAAAGCCAAGTTAGCATATGTATATCTATGGTTGCCTAAATGACTATATCATCTATCTGTTCCATATGTGAAGAACTACGGTGATTCTTCTAAACAGTGTTGAACAGATTTGTTTTATCTAATCCTCCCCTTTCCCTAACTTTGTTTTTCTCCTTTCCATCATGCACTCTCTGCTTTAGTTCTTTCTCATTATCACATTTTTATGTGTGTAGTTGTTATGCTCCTAACCTGAAAGATTTTCCTCCTATTTTTGGAAAGTCTTTCCTAATTATTGGTAATCTTTTTTTTTAACCTGATCTCTGAAACTTAAAATCCTCACTTTACAAGTTACTTAATTTTTATAATATCAAAAACCCGTATAGATCATTAATTTATTAGTAATAAATCATATATGAGTTCATCATAAGCAGTAGTAGTTTATACTTTTATATGTTATTTTAAACAGAATATTTAAAACAGCTTTAGTTCTTCCTCATTTGTGTCAAGGTACATGTGATTTTTCTCCAATCCTTGATATTGTTAAACCTTGGTTTTATAATTTAGGAAATAATTTCTTTGCAGGTGACTTCCTATTTCATATAGTACAAGGTTACAAGAAGTTAATAATATGGAGAAGTTGAAGACCTCTAAGGCAACTATTAGTATTTTCATAGCTTATTCTTGGAACTGCTGCTTATAGAGAGGAAGAGATCTGTAGTTTTTCCTGGGTTAATCTTTACATAAGCAGGGCAGATTAATCTCTTAGCATTAGTTAGTACTTAAAATTCTTTTCAACTGTAAATTCATGTCTCCTATGAGAGATTGTCCTATTGTTTTTCCATTGTTCTCTATTTCTTCCTGGGAGCCTACACATGGACATCCTCCCTTTTTTCTTCTTATTTTTTTATTTTGCATAGAAGAACTGGGATAAAGGCTAGAGGTACAGGGGAGCGGGGTGAGTGGATTTGCCAGAGACAGATTAGGGAGCAGACCAGGTGTATTTTACTGAAATACACTGCTAAGGGGCCTAAGGAGAGCAGCGGGTGAGACAGGAGACGTCTGCCACGCTGTATGTGGATTAGCTCCCTGGCTGGGATCGGACTCAGGCCAAAGAGGTGATAGCACTGAGACTTAATCCTGAGGCCACCAGGGAGGCCGTGGACATAGGCCCTGGACATCCTCATTCTAAGGCGTTTCCAAGACTGCTGAAAGAGTCAATACAGCATTTCCTAATGTAATCCATCTTTAACTCAGATAAAAGAGAACCTTTTTGCGCCAACATGAAAAGTTATACAAACACTGACCAATTTTGCCATGTCCCTTTATTTTGTTTTTCTTATTAATATTGACATCTGCCTTTTAAAAGGTAGGGGCTAGGGCCTCCCCGGTGGCGCAGCGGTTGAGCGCTGGGTTGCGAAGCTGCCCGCGGCCTCGGCGGCGCCGGTTCGATCCCCGGCTGCTCCCCGGCCACCGGAGGAGGATCCCACATGGTGCGCAGATCTCTCCTGCCACCCGCTGCTCCCCTCAGCAGTGTACTTCAGTCCTTCTGCCTGCTCTGCTCCCCACTCTGGCTCTGGTGAATTCTCTCACCTTCCCGCGCTTCTGACTGTACCCAGTGCATGTATAAACAAAACAAACAAACAAATATAATAAATTAATAAATAAAAACATGCCTCTATTAAAAAAAAATAAATAAATAAAAAAATAAAAGGTAGGGGCTAAGGAATGTTTTGCATCCACAGCTTTATCTTTCCCTAGGTACTGTTGCCATTAACCATATTTGCACAAAGGTCCAGCACCTTATCAGGACCTCGGAATGATTTCAAGGAAACGATAAAAACTACATTTCTGTTCAACTCCAGTCTGAAGCTAGAGGTTTGGAGAAAGGACAAGACACATAATGTAAAACCAATTTTTGGAGGACCTCAAGAGTAGTTTTTCAGTCCTTGTACAACCTAGCCTTCAAATCAGCTTTTAATCGGGCCTCCCTGTGGTGCAGGGGTTAAAGTCTCAGCACTGTCGACCTATCTGCAGCCACTGCATGAGTTCAATTCCCAGCCAGGGAGTTAACCCACGGTAGACCTCTCCTGTCTTGCCTACCCCTCCCCTAAACAGTGTATATCAATAGGTCCATCTGCCCTGTTCCTGACTTAGTTTCTGATGAATCCTCTTAGCCCCTGCACCTCTGGCCTACACCCCAGTTCTTGTATGCATAAATAAATAAAATAAAATCTTTTTTAAAAAACATACCAGCCTGTAATCTTTTCAACCTTACTATTAAGTAAGATGATTTTTTCCCCCTCAAAATAAAATAGAAAAGTAAAAAGGTAGGAGAAAGGGTAGTCTCCTATCCTGTGGAAGGGGTATAATATTGCATATGTGTTTGAGGAAAAGAGAAATGTTTATATCCCCTGATCATTTGATGGTATTATAATTTAATGCCTTTTCTCAAATCTAGTAGGAAAAACCGAAGGCTTACTTTAAAAATCTTAAATTCACAGACTGAAGTTCTAACTCCTACTCCCCCCAAATCTGTAAGTCTTCATCCAATAAGAACTCAAGATACTATTTTAGAAGTTTGATGTCTCTGAATTTTCTGGATCCTCCACTGGGTAGGTGACAAAGCTAGAGATATTCCTTAATGCTCAGGTGATGACATAGCCACATGAATTGTAATCTCGTTTGTTTACAGTGACAAAAGGGAAAAAAGAAATTGGAGTTGAGAGTACAAAGTACAAGTTCCTGTCTTGAACTTTGAGTATTAATCATATAGAAGTCAAGTTTGGGACAGAATGAGGTATAGGTAGGTAAAGATCTAGTTTGATTTCTTTGGTTACAGAAATGCCTCACTACAGCATTGGAGATAGCCATCTTAACCACAATCAGATTAATGCAAAAGGGAAGTGTTCTTTTAGCTTTCCACATATCTTTCTGGACATTAAGGTAATGTAGGTGTTACAGATGGGGTTTGTGGTAAGACTTGAGAAGTATAAAATTAATATCTAATAGGAAACTTAACTGTTAGCAAAGAGAGTGAACACTTGTCAGTTAAATTTTTTGATATTAGCATAATCTTGATACAAAAACCTGATGAGAAGTAGAAAGAAAACAAAGGCCATTATCAATTATGACCATAAAGTCTACTAATATATGAAAAATTAAACATCATCAAATTAGGGTTAATGTAGGAAAGCCATGTTGATTTTATGGAATTCATGCCATTAAAATTCTTAGAAAGCTAGAAAAGAAGGAAACTGCCTTCATCTCTAAAGAACATGCATAAAAATTTATAGGAAAATAAAATTTTTTTTATACTGGTATTTCACCATGAAGACCAGGAGGTTATTTGGCAATGTGCTGGAGTCACAGCCAGTGTAATAAAGCAAGAAAAAGTAAAGAGAGAATTAAGAATTTGCAATGTTGTTTTATACTGAAGCAGTACACAAAAATACGTTGCATTTCTATACATCAGCAAAGAATTAGAAAATGGGATTTTAAAAGATATAAAGATTTTAAAATGGGATTTTTAATATAGATATAGATATATTCCTGCCTTTTACAGGAATACAGAATGAAAGACTTCAGTTCTTCCAAATTAATTTCTAGATTCAGTGCCACTAATCAACATTCCAATAGAGTATCACTTATTTTCAATGAAGTGTCAAACTTTAATCCAAATGATAAATCCCCCTGGGGATGCTACCTTTGAGAGTGGTTTGATGGTCCATTTCAGGGTCATATTATAAAATAGAAATTTGACACTGTTGAAGCACATTTATCCAAAGACTTCCTAGAATATTTCCATTTGAAGACCACTGAAATATATCACTTTATTTTGGGTAGCAAGTAAAATTTACTTTTTAAAAAAAGAAAAGTCTTCAAAATATTAAGGTGAAGAGAACAAAGCTGTGAATTTTATAATGTCATTCCAGGTTTTACCTGATGGCCAATATCCTCTGACATTATCACATTCTGAGTTCTAGCCCACCTTTCTTTGTTCATCCCTTAGATTTTTCTATATGAAGTAAACGTCTTTTAGCTATATATTTTTTCTTTCTCCATTGGACTCATGCTCTCTCTCTCCATGTTCACACAATAGCAAAATATTTCCCACACACTAATCTAATTCAGTGACCAAAAAACATGGACTTTGAGCGTAAACTTCTAAATATGTGTCCTGGCTTCACTGTTTACTAGCATTGTAATCTTGGGGGACTTAAGTTTCACTTGTCTCCTCACTTGTAGAATTCCTGAAAAATACTTCCAGTGAAGTGTTACTGGAACAAAGAGTTGAATCTGGACCATGTTTGTTTAATATTTGTTAAAACATCTTCTTGTTCCTTTGAGGATGTGACTAAAACTCACTTGTTTGCTCCAAAAGCAGAGATAGGTGGGTATACATGTGAGAGAGACATTGACACTTGAGACTGGGTCTCAAAAAAGTTACCCTATCCCCAGAAATTCTCTTTATTTTAGTAGTTGAGTTTCATATTTTCTGCCTGTCAGTCCTCCTATTCAGAGTAGAAATCTTCTTGGTAAATAGATTTCAGATGAAAGAAATTCAGCTTATTTATTTGCTTATAAATATGAACAATGAAGAAACAGTCAAATAGCATGCAAATCCAAGATGGAAAAATAGAAGGAATATGTATAAGCAAATAAGATATTCTAAGAGAGGTTTAAGAGGCTGTTGCACCCATAAAACAAAGACAATTTTAGTAATAAAATTGATTTACACTCAGGAATACTATTGATCTTTAATTAAAATTAGAAGAAATTCCCTAGAATTTCTGGTGCTGAGAAATGGGAGAAAGGAGAGAAGTTTTATAGTGGATAGGCCTACTATTCCTAAATAGGAATTCTGGTAGGATGGAGAAGGCCAGAAGTAAATAAAGTAGTAGTTGAAGAAAAATTATCTGAGTTAAAATCTTGGCACTTTTGATCAGAAGAGTTTGTTAATACATAAAAAAGAATGGCTGAAAAAGAAAAAGATTTGTCTAGTCTCATGAAATTTCAGAGCTAAGGACAAAGGAAAGTCTCATAATTTGGGGTTTGGGATGAAATGGGAATCACTTTTAAGAAACAAAAATCAGATTGGTATTAGACATCAACCTTGGGTCCTAGAATATGTGAAATGATTTTAATTTTGAGGGAAATCCTTAAAAGCCTATAGTTCTGAAGCAATCTTAGTTGACCGTAGATGTGAAGATCTATTTAGAAATAGATCTTCACTATTTAGAAATTTCTGAAAGGATGCATAAAAATGTAGATTACTTCCTCAGACTTTCGGGGAGGAAGCGGGGCAATTTGTATTCCATCAAATGAATTATAGTTAAGCCAAGCCACAACAGAAAAATCCACAAAAATGTGAGATTAGGAAACAAGATAAGTATGTGACATAAAAAAATCCTAGGGAGACAAATCACTGGTTTAGGACATAATTGCTTAGATTAAAACAGCGCCTTGAATTCTAACAATGTCTTCAAAAACAAGATGAATTCTGTTGCACAAAATATAAGAATCAGAAGGTGGACTATGTTAGATATAGAAAAGCTCACAAATTTTCTGAAAATTTCAAAAGCAGAAAATCGATAAAATATAAGGGGCTCTTTTGAAAGTCCAAATATGAATCAAATGGATAAATAGTACTAATTCTCTAGATTTTATCACACCACTTAGATGGCAGTGAATAATATAAGTACTTTTTATTATTCCATTTTTAAATTAAAAAATCAACTTGTAAAGCAAACTGGAAATAATAAAAATTTAGTGTGAAATAATCACATAGCCAAAATAATGGTACGTCTTTATATGAGGAAGTCAGAAAAACTTCCTAAAGTGAGATGGAAGAAGAAATGGAGATTCAAATATAACATCTAACATCATAAAAATAACCAAAAAACCTAAAAATAATAAATTCAGAGTCAACAGAGAAGAAAATAAGTTCTCCAGATCTTTCATAATGAAGGTACATTATGGAAAAATAGTGTAAATATATGAGTAAATAGTAAATACTGAAACTAAATGACCCAAAATTACAATTTCTTGGTTGAGCCAAGTTTGGGTTTAGATTATGGAAAGATTAAAACTTTATAGAATTCTTACATGTACATGGTAAAGAAGCTAAATGATTCTACAAAGTTTGTTATGAGAATTGGCAAGCCCAGACTCCACCCCCAGTTCATTCTTTGAGATACCTCTTTCCCCGGAGATGTATCTTTTAATAGATTCCTTTGAAGAATTCCTTTTGTATTTATCTCTCGCCCTTTAGATAACAGTGTCATATTGCTACTTTTTACACTTACAGAAGAGAATATACCTCACCCTGTTACAGGGCACAGAGAGGGGCACCCCAAGCCCCGCAAACCTGTCTGCTCTAAATAGGTACTGCCATCCGCCGCATCAACACAAAACATGTGAGGCTTTAATGAAAAAGAACTTAAATGCAATTAGTAAACAATACAGGAAAGGCAAAGAATACAGCTTCTAAATCAAGCACCCAAAGTTACCCATCCCCTCATGGATAAAAGTCCACCCTACCACTGTTACACAAATCCTTCCTGTTCCCCCAACTTCCCCTTGTGACCTCCCATTTCAGTACTCTTTGGATCTCCCTTTCAGATTAGTCTAATTTCTCAGATAATGTTCTTCTAATGTCAACCCATACTCTTACCAGTTGGGGAGAGAATTTAGGAAACTGAAATCATGTAACTTTTAACCACTCTTATTTTAGCCTGGTAGGTAGGGAGACTTATTTTACTTTTGTAACTTCCCATGTGGTTTGAAATTTTTTAATCTGTGTCTTGTAGTACTTTTATAATTACAATGTTATTTTTAAATATTTTATCAAATCTTAATTTATGTAACTTGTTTAGTAATTATTTGGCTATATTAGTAGTTGAATCACCATTTATATTTATCTTTTTTGACTCTGGCTCCAGTATATTTTATAGCAGTTTCAGTTGCCTGAGAGCAAAAGCTTTATGGCTCTGTAGTTTTTTGTTGTTGTTTTGAGGTGGTGTTGTTGTTTTTTACCTTATTAAAACAGCTTATTTTCTACTTGGTAAGGAGAGACTGATTTGATACTTGTTCATATGCAACCTTGACCATAAATAGTTCTATAATCATTTTTATAAATCTTAGGAAAAATTAAAAGTGGTATACTGAAATGAGCCCTCATTTTGAAAAAGATTATCATTTATAATCATCAATAATCCTCAAAATTTATAACTACTTTGATTATATTATACTGTGCTGTAGATCAGTATTCTGTGGTGTGGAATTTGTTAAGTATTCACTTAAAATAAACATGTTTTATATTTTATAACCGACAAGTATGTTTTGGAAAGTCTTTGAATGGAGGTGCCAAAAACTGATGATTAAGGGGGGAAAACATGTATCTGTTAACGTTGTAGCTTATTCTCAGTGGTTTGACATTGAAAATTAAGCTAATTCAATCACCAAAAGCTTTATGAGAATCTGGCATTGGCATATGCAAAACTCAACAACCTGTCTTACTACTTAATCAGAAAGACTTGATTCAGTTGTTAGGGCATTGCTTAAGTTGATGATCAGGATTGCAAGTGTTTGAAATAATATTGTATGGGCTATGTTCACAAGTCAGTTGACTAACAGAATTTATGTTTATAGTTTCTTCCGGTTTACTTGTGTCTCTAGCTTACCAGGTATCTTTCAAAGATGCAAATCCCTTTGATAGTTCAAAACCATCCATTAAAATGTGTAGATTGATAGCCTGATAGACTTCCACTGCTCATTTTTAATAAAATATAGAACTGGGCTGGATGTTGTAATGTTTTTGTCAAGATACAGTCTTCTAAAATGGTATTATGTAGGTGATCTCATTTAGTTTCATGTGGCTTACAGTATTCGATAGGAGTATCTATTAAAAATTATCTGTATAGGGCCTCCCCGGTGGCGCAGCGGTTGAGCGCTGGGTTGCGAAGCTGCCCGCGGCCTCTGCGGCGCCGGTTCGATCCCCAGCTGCTCCCCGGCCACCGGAGGAGGGTCCCACATGGCCCGCAGACCTCTCCTGCCGCCCGCTGCTCCCCTCAGCAGTGTACTTCTCCATCAGTCTTCCTGTTCTGTTCCCTGCTCTGGCTCTGGTGAATTCTCTCACCCTCCCGCGCTTCTGACTCTACCCAGTGCTTGTATAAACAAAACAAACAAACAAATAAAAAAAATAAAAAAAAAAAACAAGCCTCTATAAAAATTATCTGTATATACTTTAAAGGAAAGTCAGGAAGGAATAAGTTCCAATCTTTGAAGCTGGTATGGGCATGAAGCATGTTAGCTCTTGTTCTGGATTGCCTGGATTTGAAAGATTCTGGTTGAGCACTGCCAAGTAGTATTCTATACTGATGGGAATGTTCAGTTTGTACTATGCAATTTGATAGCCACTAGTCTATCTGACTAGTTCTTAAATGAGAAACTGAATCTTTAATTTTAATTAATTTATATTAAATAGCTATGTGTAGTAAATGGCTCCTGTGTTAGTGCAGTAAGTATTAAAAAAAAATAAGGGAAAATGAAATCATATCATGTGTCCCACATGATTCCTGTGTGAGACTTCTGATCCAAGTAAGTTTGCTTGTCATAAATAGGCTCTTCAACCTTAAAATCCATCTTCTAGGGCCTCCCTGGTGGCACAGGAGTTAAAGACAGCACTGTCAAGCTGCTGGCAGCCACTGCAGCATGAGTTTGATCCCCAGCCAGGGAGCTGACCCACATGGTGCAACAGACCTCTCCTGTCTCACCTACTGCTCCCCTCAGCAGTGTATTTCAGTAGATCTGCCTGTTTGGTTTCCTGCTCTCTCCGGTGTATCCTCTCACCCCCATCTCCCCCCCTCGACCTCTGGCCTGTACCCCAGTTCTTGTATGCATAAATAAATCTTTTTTAAAAACCCATCTTCTATAATAGGTCATAGATCCAGTCTCCCCACTGCTTAACTTTTTTTTTTACTTAGGGGAGAAAACTGCATAACTAATGCTAAGATTGAGACTAGTTTGATGTCACTAATAGATGCTTTCCATCATCACCTCAACTTTTTTTGAGTGTTTGAATCCAGCTCTTTTCATCAGTGGAAAAAGAATCTTTTTGACATTCATTGCCCAGTAAGTTTTTATTTAACAAACTCCTCTAAACTTGTTTTAAACTTGCAGTTATGAAGGCATCTGTTCAATTTACCAATAAAGCTCACGTTTCCTAGTGACTCATTGATCCAGTACTCCCTAAATGTCTCTAGAATCTTAAAAGAATTTAAAAATATAACTACTTAAAAAGTAACTGACAATATTCTTTTTCAAAGAAGAAAAAAGATTTGCCACAATTTTCAATTTGAAATATAAAATATAGGGTTCTTCTAAAAAAATTTTCTAAGTGTTTGAGTCCATTCTCTTACAGCACAGTATATGTGGTCTGTGTCTTCAATCAAAGTTGCATTTTTCCAGTTGTCACCTAATGAAGTTCTATGATCTCACAGTGGCATATGCCCTTGTTGCTGATTGTGGTCTCACAGGTAGTGGAGTGTGCCCTTGTTCGTATAATGATTTAAGAGAAGAAGAAAATACAACCTATCTCAGAGAAACGAGTTGCATACACTGTGTTTCAACATAAAGCAAATGAGAGAAAATGTGTTAAAACTGCATCATACTAAATACCTAGGGTATTTTTTTTTTTTTAAGATTTATTTATTTATGTGTACAAGAATGGGTACAGGCCAGAGGTTGCTGGGGAGGGGAGGGTGAGAGGATTCACCAGAGACAGAGTAGGGAACAGAACAGGCAGACTGACTGAAATACACTGCTGAGGAGAGCAGTGGGTGAGACAGAGATCTGCTGCACCGTGTGGGTAGCTAGCTCCCTAGCTGGCCAGGGATGGAACTCTGCGATAGATTGGAATAGCTTTGCAGTGCTGTGCTTAACTCCTTGCACCACCAGGGAGGCCTTAAACACCTAGTTTTTAAATTTCACTAGCTTCAATTTTGATCACTGTAAGTATCAATATTTCCATGTTAATTTAAAAAATAAATTATGTTGCTAATCTTTTCTAAAGTGAATGTTGAGCTTCTCTATACTTTGTTCTATGCTTTGTAATGCATGTGGTTCTCTAAAGAGATCATAACTCTCCTGTTTACAGTTGCCACCTTACTTTTGTAAATAGTGCTACAAATTACATATTCTTAAAGTGGCAGTGCCTAACTTACTTGGTCCCCTTAAGGATTCTAAAGTGAACTTCACTCTACTTGCTTTGGTATTGATAGAACCCTGAGCTACTGAGCTGTTAAATAATTGACAGCCTTTGTATAGTAGTATTATGTCTATTGACTGTGGATCAGTCTAGTGGAATCTATTGGACTCATGGTCCCCTTACACAGCTGATCTAAAATCTGATTTTTTTTTCCTACTTTTTCATACTTGAGTATCTTCTTAACCATCTTTTATGACTTTGGCCCATTCTCATCTTTGCCAGTAATTGCTATTAATAGTCAAATATTCACCTCATTTGTTCATTTATGATGTTAGAGCCTGCTATATCTCTTTTTTTCTTGTTTCTTCTGTCAGTTTATTTTAAAAAAACAGGCTTTAATTTTTATAACCTAAGTAAGCATCAGAAGTAGGGTTTTTTTAATGGTTGCAAACATAACCATCTTTATGTTTTGTGGAGTCTTCGAGTTTTCAATTATTTCTCAATATTTTACAATTATTTCTTCTTTGGAATGCTCAGTGACTTGTTAATAACTTAGAAAATAATTTTGGGTAGTGTTATTGTTTTTCTGAATCATTGGAACTTCCAGAAGCTTGATTGCTATGTAGATGGGCCCATGACTAACTGGAAGTACTTAACAGATTTTCTAGGTGACATAAGTTCTGACATTCTATAGAACATAACATGTATTATTAGTTCTCCAGATTCATCCATGGTTGAAGCCAAATTCAAATCAGTACATCTTGGACTTTAGAATCTAGTGCTGTGTGTAATTTTAGAATGGAATTCTTAGCATGAAAGTATATCAAAACTTAAGTGGTTTGTCATATATTGCCTATATTTTAAATTGGGTAAGACTTTCACATCCACATATACATTTTTTTTTAATGATTTATTTATTTATACATACAAGCACTGGGTACAGTCAGAAGCGTGGGAGGGTGAGACAATTCACCAGAGCAGGGAGCAGAACAGGCAGACTGACAAAGTACACTCCTGAAGGGAGCAGCGGGTGCGGCAGGAGAGATCCGCGTGCCATGTGGGACCCTCACCCGGCAGCCGGGGATTGAACCAGCTCTGCAGTGTCTGCGGGCAGCTTTGCAACCCAGCGCTCAACTGCTGCGTCACCAGGGAGGCCCCACATATACACTATTTAGAGCACAGTTTTCAAAATATCACACATTTTTAAAACACTTCTTTAAAAAATGGCATTTTAGTGTTTATCTAAACTGACCTTAAAAGATTTTTGAGTACTAGTTTATTCATCAAAACAAAATCTTGGGCCTCCCCGGTGGCGCAGCGGTTGAGCGCTGGGTTGCGAAGCTGCCCGCGGCCTCGGCGGCGCCGGTTCGATCCCCGGCTGCTCCCCGGCCACCGGAGGAGGATCCCACATGGTGCGCAGACCTCTCCTGCCACCCGCTGCTCCCCTCAGCAGTGTACTTCAGTCCTTCTGCCTGCTCTGCTCCCCACTCTGGCTCTGGTGAATTCTCTCACCCTCCCGCGCTTCTGACTGTACCCAGTGCATGTATAAACAAAACAAACAAACAAATATAATAAATAAATAAATAAATAAAAACATGCCTCTATAAAAAAAAAAAATCTTGACCCCTAAAAGAATTAGCTTTCCTTTATAGACAATAGTAATGAATCTATCTGCATTACCAAGAAACTATTCCAAGAGATTGAAGGGAGTTTTTTGTTCATTTGTTTGTTTTCTTAGCAAATTGTAATGACATCAGGAATTGACAGGAGTCATTTCAGTAATTTATTCTGTTAAAGGAAGGAGGTACAGTAGTAGATGATTCTATTTAGGGACATTTTTTAATGCTAGTTTTCCTGTTTTGCTGAGAAAGGATTCATGTGGTCATCTTTTTTCCTTTGTCATTGAACAGGAAAAAGTTACCAGGTGAAGCAGGTTCTTAAATTATTATTTCATACAATTTTAGGAAATACCTTCTGCTATAAGTGAAGTAACTGTAAGAGTTCCCTGCCAAAAGGAAACCCTTCGTATTCACAATGGGCCATCTGTTTAACATTGAGTTGACCTTTCATTTTGTTCTGGAAGGGGCAAGATTTCCTCCACCCTGATACACTGTCCTTTTCTGTACTTCATAACACCTATGCCCACCCCCAACTTAGGTTATAGGTTTTTATTTGACTGCTTAGATTTTGCCGCCTACAAGAAACCTAAGTAATAAGCACAACAAAACAACTATATTCTTAGTGTGTGGTTGATAAGCTTTTTACTTCTTTTGTGGGTATTGCTTAGGTGCAGAGAGTGAGTAAATCTTAATTATTTATTGATTCTTTCATCCAAAAGTGTTAGAAACTTAGTGTCAGGTACTGAGCTCGGCACTAGAAATCTAGTGGTGAGCAAGTAGGGTGATTCTTGCCCACTAGAACTTCTGATGTAGTTCATAGCACATCATCATTGTTAATCTGTGAGCATAGGCCCTGCTCTTTTAATTTTTTTTTTCCTTAAGTCTTCATTCCCCATTCCTTCTCCATAAGCATCCACTCATATATACATGTCATTAGTATTTGTCTTTGGAGATATACATTTGTGTATGTTTCGATCTGTGTATGCCTTACTGTTTTTCACCCAGTGCTTTATTTTTAAGTCCTAACGGTCAAAGTCCCTGCTTCTAACTTTGCTTATCTTCATCCAACACTTTTCCTTTAGATTGAATGTTGCTTTCTATTCTCTGATACAAGTAACACTGCAGTGAGCACCCTTTGTTTATGTTATGTTAGAGCCTGTGCAGCTGTTTCTTTAGAATACTTAACCAAAAGTGAGATTCTAGACCATAAGTAAACAATGGATTACCAGAGCATTCACACAAGTCTTCCTATTTTAAAAACTCCTTTCTCTCCAGTACTTGACATAACTCACTTTTCTAATTTCTAGTTTTGAAGTGATATTTCTTGCATTTCTCTGATAGTTGGTAAGATTGAGCCTTGTTTTTGCCTTCTATAAATTGCCTATTCATACTTTTTGCTAATTTATTCTCTTGAGTTACGTGGGTTTGTGTGTGTGTGTGTGTTTAATCTTTGTACATTTTTTCTTTTTGCAGAGGTTCTTTTTATTTTAGATATTAACCTTCTGACTGTTTTCATTGTATAAAAATCCTTCGGTGTTTTTTTTTTTAAAGATTTATTTATGCATACACGAACTGGAGTACAGGCCAGAGGTGTGTTGGGGGGGTGAGAGGATTCACCAGAGACAGAGTGGGGAACAGAACAGGGGGATCGACTGAAATACACTGCTGAGGGGAGCAGCGGGCGAGACAGGAGAGGTCTGCTGCGCCATGTGGGTCACCTCCCTGGGATCAAACTTGTGCTGCAGTGGCTGCAGATAGCTTCATAATGCTGCATCTTAACCCCTTGCACGACCAGGGAGACCCCAGAAAGCCTTTATTTGAATGAAAGCTAAGTAAATTTAGCAGTGCTTTATTTTTTGTGGATTTCTTTTTAGTTGTACTGATTTTGGTTTTAAGATCTATAATCTAGGGCCTCCCCGGTGACGCAACGGTTGAGCGTTGGGTTGCAAAGCTGCCTGCAGCCTCTGCGGCGCCGGTTCGATCCCCGGCTGCTCCCCGGCCACCGGAGGAGGGTCCCACATGGCGTGCAGACCTCTCCTGCCGCCCGCTGCTCCCCTCAGCAGTGTACTTCGGTCCTTCTGCCTGCTCTGCTCCCCGCTCTGGCTCTGGTGAATTCTCTCACCCTCCCGCGCTTCTGACTGTACCCAGTGCATGTATAAACAAACAAACAAACAAACAAACAAATAAATAAAACATGCCTCTATAAAAAAAAATAAATAAATAAAATAAAATGTAAAAAAAAAAAAAAGATCTATAATCTATTTAGAGTTTGTATTCTGTATACTGAAAGGTAGGGTAGGGACCAACTGCTTTTCCCCAATGTGGTAAGTTTTCCAGACACAGTGTGCTAAAAAAAAAGATTATTAAAAAATCCCTCCCTTCCTGCTGCTTTGAGAGATCAGCTATGTAATAGATCTGTTTATAATCCCTCTCTTCTTTGTTTCTATGCTGCCAGCACCAGTCAGTCTTTATTACTTTGGTGCAGTATAATCTGTCTTAATACCTGAAAGGGAAAATTCCCAGGTACCTACCAAATACATACATAACCTTTGCTTTTTGTGAAGTTACCTTTGCTTTCCATAGACCTTTTTTGGTAGCAGCTTTATTAAGCTGTATTTCACTTACAGTACAATCCACACATTTAAAATGCACAATTCAGTGGTTTTTAATATAATAACAGAATTGTCTAATTACCACCCAAATCAATTTTAGAGAACTTAGCTTTTTTTTTCTCCAAGATTTATCCACATTGTTACATGCACCAGTAGTACTTCATTCCATTTTTGTGACTGAATTCCATTGTATGCACAATGCTGCATTTTGTTTATCATCCATCAATTATTGGACATGTCGGTTGTTTGCTATTATGAATATTGATGTTGTGAACATTCATAAAGTTTTTTTTTTTTTTGTATGAACATATATTTTTGTTTCTCTTGGGTATATACTTAGGAATAGAATTGCCTGGCCTAATAGGAGCTCTATACATAAGTTTTTGAGGAAGTGCCAAACTAGTTTCTAACTAGTTTTGTAATTTTACTTCCCACCAGCAGTGTATGGAGTGTATGAATTTCTTCATATCCCTGGCAACCCATGTTATCATCTGGCTTTTTTATTACAGCCATTGGAGTAGGTATGAAGTGGTATTACTATTGTTTTAATTTGTATACCCCAATGTCTAATAAATAGCATTGGGCATCTTTTCATGTGCTCCTTACATCTGTCTCTGGAGAAATGTCTGTACTGATCACCTTTGTCAGTTTTTGTTTTTTGGATTGTTGGAGTATAAGAATACATGATTTGCAAATATTTGGATACATGATTTGCAAATATTTTCTCCACTTCAATGGGTTGTTTTTTCATTATCTTGATGATATCCTTTGACCTGCAAGTTCTTAATTTTACTGTATTACAATCTGTTTTTTCTAAGACTTTTACAGTATAGAACTTACATTTTGTCTTTGATTTTTTTAATTGACATATGATGTGACATTAGGGGTATAATTTGTGTGTGAATATCAAACTGTCTAGCACCATACACTAAAAAGATTATTATTTTCTGTGTGAATTGCTGTGGCACTCTAAGTGATCGTATGATGTGTGAACTTTGTCTCCATGTATCTATTGAAAAAGCTAAGTGATTTTTCTCCTTTAGTCCATTAATATGGTGAAGTACTTGGGTTTAACATTGAAAATTTGTCATTCTGGGCCTCCCCGGTGGCGCAGCGGTAGAGCGCTGGGTTGCGAAGCTGCCCGCGGCCTCTGCGGCGCCGGTTCAATCCCCGGCTGCTCCCCGGCCACCGGAGGAGGGTCCCACATGGCGCGCAGACCTCTCCTGCCGCCCACTGCTCCCCTCAGCAGTGTACTTCGGTCCTTCTGCCTGCTCTGCTCCCCGCTCTGGCTCTGGTGAATTCTCTCACCCTCCCGCGCTTCTGACTGTACCCAGTGCATGTATAAACAAAACAAACAAACAAGCAAACAAATAAATAAAGAAAAACATGCCTCTATTAAAAAAAAAAAAAAAAAAGAAAATTTGTCATTCTTATCTACGTCAATCTTGTCATTTTGTATTTTATGTGTACTCTTAGAAATTTTGAGTTTGTCTTTTCTCTCTCTCGTTTTTTTAATGAAACCTCTATAATGTTGAAATTGATATTTCTATCCCTCCTAAATTTTCTCTTTTATTTTCTATCTCATCTCTACCATCCCCCACCCCCAAAAGAGTCAGTATTTGGGATTATTCAACCAGACCTTCTAGCTCACTAACATATTGTCCAGCTATTATGGATTTTTATACTCAACTTATCAGTTTAATTCTTTATTTCTAATACTGATTTTTTTAATGCCAGAATTTCCTGTAATATTTTTCTTTGTGACACTTTTTTTTTTTTTTTTGAAAGATTTATTTATGCATACAAGAGCTAGAGTACAGGCCAGAGATGAGGGGGTGAGAGGATTCACCAGAGACAGAGTGGGGAAAAGAACAGGCAGATTGACCAAAGTACACTGTTGAGGGGAGCATTGGGCAAGTCAGGAGAGGTGTGCTGCGCCATGTGGGTTGCACCTTGGCTGGCCAGGGATCGAACTCCTGCCGAAGAGGCTGCAGATTGCTTCATAGTGCGGTGCTTAACCCCTGTGCCACCAGGGAGGCCCTCTTTATGACACTTTTTTAAATGCTTGCTTTTGTGTGTTCTCTTACCCTCTCTCTCACTCTCTCAGATGTTTATTATTATAACATAATTTAAATTCTTATTTCATGGGTCCACAGGTTCTGCTCTAAATTACTAATTTTTTTGTTTCTGCCTTGTGTGGCTTTTGTATACTACAAGATGTCCATCATTTTCCTCCTAGGCTTAGTCACAGCCTTTTCACAGTTTCGTTACCAAGAAATAGCTAGTAAACCTTTTTTTTTTTTTTTTTTCGGTTTAGCTATTACATAAAACAAATTAGACAGTATCACCTAAATTTAACAAGATTTTTCCATGATTTTTAAATGTTTATCAAGAATAAAATGCCTTTTTTTAAAAAAAATTTATTTATGCATACAAGAACTGGGGTGTAAGCCAAAGGTACGTTGGATCTGAGCATTCACCAGAGAGTAGGAGCAGAACAGGCAGATGTACTGAAATACACTGCTGCAGGGAGCAGCAGGACAGTGGCTGGCTATAGCGTCAAAGCACTGGCTTTAGCCCCTGTGCTGCCAGGGAGGCCCCAAGAATAAAACGCTTTTTCATTGAGTAATTTTCTCAGCTTTGAGCATAATAAAATTAGGCTTATTTAACTGTTTTACTTATACTGTTTATTGTGAAAATTTTGCATCTGCATGAAAAAAGGGAATAACTTAACTGGGTTCATGGCCATCAAGGTGGGAATAATTTCTTCTACCACCATTGAGAAGGGCAGGTTGTCTTTTCATTAGTCTAGATTCTGACACTGCAGCTTTTCTCCTGTCTACTTCTCTCCTTTGGGTTCATCCCAAGAAGCATCCCTGCAGCATTATGTGTTCAGTCAGCCAGATTTATTTCAAAATTACTTTATTATAGTGTGTAGAAGTCTTCATGTTTATAAGAGGCAAATTACAGGGACCATGGTCTAGGCATATACAGCTTACTTATTAATCAAGCTTTTAATAGGCTGTTGTAGGTCAGCAGTTGATGGCATGTAAGGTAATCAGGGTCGAGAAATAACCATAGACAACAGATAGCATTGATGTATTTTACCTTTACCTCATCTTTTTCCAGCTTGTCTCCTCCTCTGGAATTGACCCTTTGAACTCCCTTCCTGCCATCTTTTTCACCAGGTCATTTATTCCCCTAAGCAGTATAGTACATTTGTAGCAACATTCTGTAGTGGGCATCACTAATTTATCACACATTCTTTGCCTGCCAATCCCAGCTCTCTCAGAAACTTCTCAGTACCATACTCCAGGAAGCCAATTAGAGTTACTATTCGAGATGACTCCTTGTTGTCATTTCGGTTTTATGTGACTCTTGTTCAAATCATACTAAAACTTTTAACTTATTCAGGCTATATTTGTTTTGAGGACTAAAAAGAAATAAAGGATCCTCCCCGGTGGCGCAGCGGTTGAGTGCCTCTGCAGCGCGGGTTTGATCCCCGGCCACCACCAGGCGAGGGTCCCACATGGCCTGCAGACCTCTCCTGCCACGTCCTCTGCTCCCCTCAGCAGTGTATTTTGTCAGTCTGCCTGCTCTGCTCTCCCCTCTGGCTCTGGTGAATTCTCTCACCCTCCTGCGCTTCTGACTGTACCCAGTGCTTGTATAAATAAATAAATAAATAGATAAATCTTTAAAGATAGATAGATAGATAGATAGATAGATAGATAGATAGATAGATAGATAGATAGATAGATGATAGATAGATAGATAGATAGATAGAAAGAAATAAAGGTAGAATAGCAAATAACGAAGCTATATCCCGTGCCTCTCTGGTGGCGCAGGCTATTGAGCGCTGCAATGTGAAGCTGTCTGCAGCCTCTGCAGTGCTGGTTTGATCCCGGCGGGCTGGCGAGAATCCCACATGGCAAAGCAGACCTCTCCTGTCTTGCCTGCTGCTCCCCTCAGCAGTGTATTTCATAAGTCTGCCTGTTCTGTTCCCCGCTCTGTCTCTGGTGAATCCTCTCACCCTCCCGCGTATTTGGTCTGTATCCCGGTTCTTGTATAAAAATAAATAAATCTTAAAAAAAGAAAAAGAAGAAGGTATTTCCCAATATCCAAAAGACACTTTTCTGTTCTTTCCCTTACTCATCTTTTAGTATTTATGTCACTCCAACACTTGCTTCTCTATCTGTGCAGTTTCAGCTTATTCTACCTATTAGTTTACACTAGAAAAGTAATGCATTTTTCATTTTGATTTAAAAATTTGGGTGTTTTTCCCCCTATTTTTGTAGTTAGAAATTTTGAAGGAAATTAGGTGCCATCACTAATGGGCTATTTTTCCACTTAATACTCCTAATTAACAAAGGATATTTTATTCTCAAAACAAAAGTAGAAAAAAAATGAGGTACCCCTAGTCTCTGGAAAGGTGCTTGTTTTGAATGCTTCCATCTAGAGACTAAGCAATAGTCTACTTCTGCTAAAAGAGGGTGGAATGTGAGAAAGGTTAAGATGAAGAAAATGCTGCTAGAGAAAAAAAGTATTACTTTATTTTAGTTCCTGAATTAATATGAGCTGGATACTTTTAAAATATTAATGTAAAAAACATAGGAGAATGTGGACTAATCTTGAGTGTGCCTATGATTTGACCATTACTTTATTGTATGTCTTAACTACATCATTATGTTTTGTTCTTCACAACCACTCTGTTGTTCACTGTTGCCTTTGGCCTCCTTTGCTTATGAAAAAAAGGAGGTTCAAAAAGATTGTTCTCTCTGACTTCAGACATTAAGCTCATATAAATATTTAAGAAATTATGCATTTTGCAGATTTTACCTCTTTCCATAATTACTTTACATTATATATAATCTTTTAAATGTGTGCAATAATTACATACATATAATTTATCTTTAATAGATTATTTGGGCCACTGGCACTATGGCTAAAATATTAGGCTTCTGAAACAAATAGTGTTCTGGGCTCCTGAGGCAGTGCAGCCCATTCAGTAATGGGGGACAAACTGAACTTGATGTCAAATCCTGGCTCTACCACCTCACTTTTTTTTTTAATTACATGTTTTAGAATATTTATTGCAGCATTATTTATTTTTTAAAAGATTTATTTATTTACGCACACAAGAGCTGGGGTACAGGCCAGAGATGCGGGGAGTGAGAGGATTCACCAGAGACACAGTGGGGAACAGAACAGGCAGGCTGATGAAATACACGGCTGAGGGGAGCAGTCCGCTTGCCATGTGGGTTTCTCTCTGGCTGGCCAGGGATCAAACTCGAGTGGAAGCTGCGGATTGCTTCACAGCGCGGTGCTTAACCCCTTGCCCACCAGGGAGGCCCACTACCACCTCACATTGTGCAAATTTCTTTTCTCAGACGTAACAGGGTTCCAAGAATTAAACATTGTAATAGGCATAGGATACTTAGCACAGTGCCCGATAACATCATATTAAATCCCAAACTTTTCCATGAGAATTTTCTTTCATTTACTCAGAAATTACAGGCTACATTAAAGATATTACATACCTCCTAGTTGTTTTCATGGCAAATATTACCTCTACTTAGTACTGTTATGTTTCGCTTAAATATTATGAGATTTAATCACTACTACTTGAAACATACCATAGAATATTGAAATATGCTTCCTGGTCAGAACTGAAGTTTTTTCTTTTGAGACCTAAAGTCTGTGTGGGACGCTTGAAATAATAATAGTGGACACTGACCATCTGTAGGATTTACCACTGTCTTTGTTTTAATCTTTTGTTCTGTGAGACTGCAGAATCCATATTCAGTGATTAAAATATTTACTCTATCCCTTTTTCTTTTTCAGAAAATGAATAACCTTTCTTTTAGTGAGCTATGCTGTCTGTTCTGCTGTCCACCTTGCCCAGGGAAAATTGCTTCAAAATTAGCATTTTTGCCACCTGATCCAACCTACACGCTGATGTGTGATGAAAGTGGAAGCCGCTGGACTTTACACCTGTCAGAACGAGCAGACTGGCAATACTCTTCTAGAGAAAAAGATGCTATTGAGTGTTTCATGACTAGAACCAGTAAAGGCAACAGAATTGCCTGCATGTTTGTGCGTTGCTCACCCAATGCCAAATACACTTTACTTTTCTCACATGGAAATGCTGTTGATCTTGGTCAGATGAGCAGCTTTTACATAGGACTGGGATCACGGATTAATTGTAATATATTCTCATATGATTATTCTGGATATGGTGCAAGTTCTGGGAAACCAACAGAGAAGAACCTCTATGCGGACATAGAAGCTGCTTGGCTTGCTCTTAGAACAAGGTAAATTGTGACTGGATATTGTTTAGTACGTGTATGGTAGTTAATTAATATGGTCTTGTATAAGAATAGGATAAAAGCTGTTTTAACATATCATGAATTACTAAATACAGATTATTTATCAATATGTATCGATGAAGAGAAACTTTTAGATTGTAATTTCAAATTTCGTAAAATACCAAGAAACCTTTTTTAAGACAATTCACATTTGTGTGCATTAGTGTATATGTGGTTTTCTTAAAAATTTTAACCAATAACAACTTTTATAAACTTTCTTAGACGAGTGTGATATAAAAATCTTTATTTGAAGCTGACACATTTCAGGGAGATGAGAGGAACTGATTTAGCTAATAATCATTCATTTGATCTGTCATTAACAGTATAAGAGGCTGGATTGTTTTTTGTTTAAATCCCAAGCCAGAGTTTGCATTATTTTATATCATTATCTCCTATATGGTGTGACTTAAGATACCACATTGGAACTATTTTTAAGTGTTCATTCCGTATAAGTAAGATTTTACTTTGCATTCTGGACTCAATTTGGAAAGATGAAGTGAGAAAAACCAGGGATGTTAATGTCATTTAAGTAAATTCTCTTTCTGTGTCAGTTATTCCTTGAATACAACATAATACATTTAGGGTATTAGAAATTGCTTTAGTCACCAAAATAATTTTTTCTAGTCACCAAAATAATTTTATCTTTTCTTAAAAACTGCAGTTTTATAGATTCAAGTATATTTTCTCATCAGACAGTGTGTAGTAGTTACCTTAGTACTGCAAGTTAGTTATTATGCTATATATTGGTAAACTGCCTGACTTCAGAGTATTTTAGAATAAATCTACAGTACATAAAGAAAACTCACTGTTCTTAATCTAATGTTTAAATATTAATGGTTTCAGTTAGTTAAGGAGAACTTTTGTTAGTGAGTGTAACCTTTTTTTAGAACCACAATAGGTAATTTAAACTATGCTCTCTGATATAAAATCTGCTTAAGGTATAGTGTTATCAGTCCTCTCAGACCATCAAACAAACAAAATGAGTGCCTTTTTAGAGTTAGCTAGCTGATATAGTACAATAAATGTAAGGAAAGTATGATACTTTAAGATATCTAGTCTTAATTGATTCTTTTAAACAAATTTGATGACCATGGTGAATGTGGATCAAAGGCAAGAGTAGATAAATTCCTAAATAGTTCCACATACGGTTTTTTTTGTTTTTTTTTTTTAAGATTTATTTATTTATACAAGCACTGGGTATAGTCAGAAGCGCGGGAGGGTGAGAGAACTCACCATAGCCAGAGCAGGGAACAGAACAGGCAGACTGACAAAGAAATACACTGCTGAGGGGAGCAGCGGGCATGGCAGGAGAGGTCTGCACGCCATGTGGGACCCTCACCGGTGGCCGGGGATCGAACCAGCGCTGCAGAGGCTGAGGGGCAGCTTCGCAAACCAGCGCTCAACCGCTGCGCCACCAGGGGAGGCCCCACATCCTGTTTTTAGCATAGAATTTCAGGCTATATTTTCTCTCAGTGTTGAACCCTAAATATGTTTGGAACAGTTTACTACAATATAAGTAGTCTTAGGAAATCAAACTTTCTTGACCTGTTTCCTCATGTTTAATGAAAAAGTTGAGTTACATGATTTCTAAGAGTTGGAGTCTTTCCAGTTACATTACATAATTCTGTCATCCAATAAAATGTGTACTGTTAAAATTCATGCTTTTCATATTTTTCACTTAAAGAAAAAGTTAAGACTTACATAACCATGAAGGGAGAAATGAACTTAAACATTATTGGAATGATCCCGTTGCCAGGATATTTGAATATCTATAATAAGCAAAATTTCTGAACTTCTTATGGGTCAACAAAAAATAAGAAACTTATGTTTACTATGCATCCTTCCCTCACAGTCTTTAAGCTCATTATTTATGTGCTGTAATGGAAAAAGTACTAGACTAGGAGTCAGCATGCCTGGGGTTCTAATTATAGGTTTGTCACAAACTTACACTGACTTTGAACATCTGTTCAGTAAGCAGCTGGACTAGATTAGAATGCTTTCTAAAGTCCTTTCTAACTCATACTATTCTGAAATTCTATTACTGCTTTGATTCCTCTTCTGCTAAGTTGGCAGCTGCCTCTGCTACTCTGGAGCCTTGCCATTTGCTAGCCTTAGCCCAAAACCCTAATTCATTCCTGTGAAGCATGTGCTAATAGGTCTATTATAAAGAAAAACTTTCTGTGTTTACTGATATTTGAGTATTTTATTTTTATTTATTTACACATACAAGAGCTAGGGTGTAGGCCAGAGGTGTTGGGGGATGAGAGGATTCACCAAAGACAGAGTGGGCCGCAAAACAGGCAGATCTACTGAAATACACTGCTCAGGGGAGTAGTGGGCGAGGCAGGAGAGGTCTGCTGCGCCATGTGGGTAGCTCCCTGACCAGGGATCAAACTCTTTCTGCAATGGCTGCCTATATATAGCTTCATAGTGCTGTGACTTAACCCCTTGTGCCACCAGGGAGGACTACTGATATTTTAAAGGCAGTCTATTACTTGAATAAATGGAACCCAGTCTTTGGGGTATAGCCTAAGATTTGTGTAGTACTGATTGGAATAAAACTTTGGGGAGGAAAGAGGAGAATGTTGCTATTTGGACAGTTCAAGATGTCCTGTGCCCCTGAGTAAAGAGGAAAAGGGTTTTGTATTGTTCTTTCCTGGTGCATCTTTGGCTACTTGGGCAGCTCTTTACCTTTTCAGAAGACTAGAAATTTGCGCAGAGGAGACTTAGTCAGAAAGGCATATCTGATGTCACTCTGACCCTTAACCCTACATTGATTCATTAGCTTCTATAGCACCTCACTTAAACAGTAGTTCACAGTTGGGAAAATTGTACTGGACAATCAACAGGCCTTGAATGTATGAAATACACAATATTGCATCTGAGTTCACATTTTTAAATCTGTAGTAGCATTTTGGAAAAGTAAAACAATGCTTGGAACTTTAGCGTGAAGTCTGTTCACAAGTAATTAAACCAGATGACATTTGGAATTCTCATTTCTATTGTTCATTTCGAAGAGTAAGTGAAAGCGAATTTCAAGAAAACTAGTTATTTCCCTCTTGGCTACAGTGATACATATACCGTATTCATATTCCATATGTAGCATTTTTATCACTATGACTAACTGCAAAAATAAAATGAGTCACTTGTCTAGTGAAATAAAGAATTTTTGTTACATTAAATGGGAAATAAACTACTAAATATCCATTAAACAGCAATCTGTTAAAATATTGATAGATAGTGTTCCAAATTTAATCAACAATATGCTTAAAGGATTTGATTTAGATTGAAATTTTAACAGGCATCAGCACTTATTCTTCCAAAGATGAAATTGAGGTAGAGGAAATAATAATAAAGCTAAGAATACAGATCTTAATGTATCATCAAGTATGACAGTGATGACCAAGAAATTTAAAATATCTACTTGCTGACATTGTGTTATTCTAGGTCATTCTGTTATAAGATGAAGTCCCTAGGAATGGTTAATCATTTCATACCTGTCTAACTTTCCAACTGTGTTTCGTTGTAACACTTTTGAACTTTGTAGGTATGGCATTCGTCCTGAAAATGTGATTATATATGGCCAAAGTATAGGGACAGTACCATCTGTGGATCTTGCTGCTCGGTATGAGAGTGCTGCTGTTATTCTTCATTCTCCTTTGACCTCGGGAATGAGAGTTGCTTTTCCTGATACCAAGAAGACCTACTGTTTTGATGCATTCCCAAAGTAAGTATCAGTTTTCAAAGTAGTTTAAATTTTTATGGAAATTGTTTTTCACACTTAAGGTAGTTGTAGTATAATTCAAACACGAGCTTCTGTTTTACATATAGTATAAAACTGAAAATTTTTAGTTCATGAAGAGTGTGGTGGCAGGACTAGTCAGGAAGCTGAAATGTTTGAGTAGTAGTAATCCAGTTGAATAGTGTTGTGAGATCTTACACCCCAGATAGTGACAGTAGTAGTGGAGACAAGAGAATAAATTGGGGAAATAAAATTGAGTGAACTGTATATAAGGCTGGATAAGAGAAGCTAAATAGAGAACTAGAACATAATTTCCAGAATTGTAATTTGAGCTGCTACTGGCTAATGGCACATTTAGTGAGACACATAAAAATGGAAGAGAGGAACAAGTAGGGGGAAAACAAGACAAATGTGCATAAAAGTGGGTGAATGGTGTCTATTCATAACCTGTTTTACAAAAAAAGTCAATTGTAAAGGAGTTGAATCTTAACTAGAGTTAAGTATTGCAACCACAAAGTCTACATACAGTATTAGACAGTTTTGAAAGAAGAGCTGTATTTACCTTGATACTCGAAACAGATTTTGATAATTACTACCATTTTCTGCTCGTAGTTGGAAAAAAGTGATGGCTGTTCTTCTTAAAGAAAGGGATATGGCAGGAAATACAAGGATTTTTTTGTAAATGCTAGATGGGCCAAATACCAAGTCATCTTTTGATTCACTCTAATAACAGTAAGAGTAATCTCAAAAACAAATTTTTTCATCATTAGTGAGGGGTCACTTTCATAGGGAACTTTTGGGAGGATATTATTCTATCACCACAATAAGTTTTGGGAAATTTTTGGTTTTTACATTTACTTTGGGTTTGTTTTTGTTTTAAGTAATGGTAGATTGGAAGTTAGATGCTTTATTGTGCTTTTGTCTAAATGAGTAGTAGAAATGATACGGAGATACTTAGAGTAATTGTTATTGCCAACTTCTGTTTGTCTGGCTCCTCCTTCATTTCTGGTGCACCCACAGAAAACAATACTAACAGTAAACCATTTGATAAAAAGCATGCATTTCTTTTTATTTTTTATTTTAATTCCTCTACTATTGAATATTTGCCAGCAAGCAGTGAACCAAAGCATATTTTTCTTACTAAATAGAGCCTTGAATTTCATTGATGATTTCCTCCTTTTCAAGGATCTATCCTTATTTTCTGTTATAATGCCTTATGTCTGTATCTCTGAGGATTTTATCAGTTATTTGTAAAATTTCTCCTCTGTATGGCTTATGTCTGCAAGTTGTCTTTTAAAATTGTCTTAATCTGTCTGCTTATAAGTATCCTGATAACTGATTAATTTTTCATTGTCTGCTCATATTTAACAGGGAGGGACTAAGGAACTGATCTGAAGTAGGTGATAAAGTTTGTTTTTTTACCATGAGATTCACTATAGAGTGATCTAATTGAGCCAGTTAGTTGACTCAAATATGTCAATATTTTCCCTCTGAAGAGGGAGGGAGTCTGCAAAAGGCTCTTTCTAAAACTTCTTGGAGATTGAAGGCCTGACTGCCAGCATTCTAGAAGCCAGGAAGGGAAAGTTGGTTCACAGCAGCCAGTATGTATATTTTTGGGGTCTCTGCTTCCTCTGCCCTAAACTGTCTTGACAATCCCTAGCCTCTTAGAGAGGGGGCACTTTACCCTCTTACATAAAGAAGAGGAAAGAACCTGGGAGAAATGTACATAATTATTTCTTGAACAGACTTGGAACAAATTGTAAAGATTCCAGTCAACTGCCCTTATCCGCATGTCAGCCCCTAATCTCTGGGTAGCCTTTGAGCCTCTTAAAATTGTGTTTTCACCTATATTTTCAATCTTATTTCATTTACATTCATCTATCTGCCTAGCTCCAAAATGTTATGTTTAATTACACAATCGCTATTTTTGTTTTAGTATTCTAAAAGAAAAAACATTTTGCATCATCTTAGTAGATTATGAGAAAGGAGAAATGTCGTGAGTGCAGAGAAATTTGAGGTTAGCACATATTTGAAATGGCTCTGAGTTTCTCCTCTTCCTTAAAACCTGTTCCTCCGTTCCAAAAATCATTACTGTAGAAAAGTACCGGAGGGTGACAGTAGTTGTTGAATGACTCTCAAAACAGAAGTGCATGAAATTTAGGCCTCCCTGGTGGCCTCGGGGTTAAGTCTTAGTGCTATTGGCCTGAGTTCAATCTCTGGCCAGGCAGCTAACCCACAAGGTGCAACAGACCTCTCCTGTCTCCCCAATGCTCCCCTTAGCAGTATATTTCAGTAGATCTGCCTGTTCTGCTCCCCACTCTGTCTCTGGTAAATCCTCTCACCCCCTGCACCTCTGGCCTATGACACCCCAATTCTACGCAAAAATTGTGGGGAGGGGAAAGTGCATAAAGTCTACTTCCTCAGAAAATCTTAGAGTTGTGTGTAAAAATGACTTGAACCTTATTTGCAATTCAGTAGTCATCCATTCCTTCTGAATTGATTCAGACAGTTCTGATATTTGAATTATCTGTCATATAGCACAAGAAATTTTCTTCTGTGTTCCTTTTCATAGTTAATTTATTGATGTTTTGCCCCTCCTTTTCCCCTACAGCATTGACAAAATATCTAAGATAACCTCTCCAGTATTAATAATTCATGGGACTGAAGATGAAGTCATTGACTTTTCACATGGCCTCGCATTATTTGAGCGTTGCCAAAGACCTGTGGAGCCTCTGTGGGTTGAAGGGGCAGGTCACAATGATGTGGAACTTTATGGACAGTACCTTGAAAGGTTGAAACAGTTTGTGTCACAGGAACTGGTAAATTTGTAAAATAGTCTGTAAATTTGCAAACTGGGTTTTCTTTTCTTGCTGAACTGCACTCTGTGGTAAATAACATAAAACCTGAAGGTTTTGTTTGCAAATCATGTCAGTTGCCTTCATAAATGTACAGGTAATGATTTGTTAACAGACTTAATGAAGGTTTTAATTACCAGAACTAGAAACTGGAAATAACAGTATCATGCAGTCAAGCTGTGTAATTTATATTTTTTCTGTGAATTTTTTTTTAAACATCAAGATGAGTACTGTATAAAATTTTAATTCTATAAAATCAAATGCTGTAAAAGTATTGCCAAATGCTTTTGCATATCAGAAACAAATTTATAAATATTTTTAAAACATCTCAGTGTACTAAATCTTTATCCTGGTATACAAATGTAATATTCTTTCAATAAAAAGCTGTATATCTAAAATAATTCAAGTACTCATAACAGAATACACTGTATAAAAACATACACATTCACTAGATATGACCTAAACCCTGTTGTACAGGGATAGAGGTTTAAGTGGTTATTTTATTGTAAAATACATTGAATTTTCTGTATTCTCTGGTTATCATACATTCTATCCTTTTAAAAAATGATGTCAGCCTTAATTTTTATGCCATCTGTTAATTTACCAACTAGTTGTGTTGTAAATGAAAAGTCATAGCAGCACTGAATTTGGACTAGTTTTGACTTTTAAGTTTGGTACTGTGAGGCAACTACTTAAAGTTTTCATTTTAGTTATTTAAATGGAATTTAGAGCTTCAAGAATGATTTGTATGCAATGTTGTTTTAAATTTTGACTTAATCTCGTAGAATTATAGTGCTCTTCGCTATAAGAAAACCTGACAGCCCGTTAGATGTTCTTCAATACCACAGGCAGACTGGCGCTCTGGTCCCTTTTCACTGGATATTTTTAAGAATAGGATCTTACTGTTTTGGATGACTATCTGAGAATTCCAGGGATTCGCTCCTGGATGCAGGAAATAAGAAAACATTTAATTCCTAACTTTCATATTAACCATTGTAGTAAAAAATAAAGATCACACACAAAAACTAAGTTGCCTTTCCGTGAATGAATCCTGCCTGAATAAAACAATGAAAGAAAAATAAAAAATAAAATTAATGGTATGTAGCCTAATTTGTAAATGAATGAATATTGAAATAATACACACTGTGGATATATTTTAAGGCCTTATGTAGTTTTAATTGTTCTGCTTGTTCTGTGGTTATGTCTAAGACTATAGTATATGATTCTCTTCAAAGTATATCAAGTATTGTGAATGCTTTGGTTCAGATGTGTCAAATTAACAGTAAAAACAACAAATATACCACTCAGCTGTGCTTGTTTGCCTTCTTCCATGCTTCCTCGGACCCCCATAGTGGAAAAAAAAAATCATTCATCTTCATAGACTGTAGTTCTATATTTTTGTAAATTTTGTCATCACTTTCTTCTGGAAAAGCTTTTCCTTCTGAAAATTTTCTTGGTTGGTGTACAGTTCCCTCTTCACACAACATACAACCCAGGGTTCAGTTAAGTGTTTTTGTTTGATTTTCTGGGAAAATTGAAATACTGGTCATACTAATTCATTATTATTTCATTCATTCAACAAATATTTACTGAATGTCTGAATCAGGTAAAACGCTATTCCAGGTAAAGATAGACACAGACCGTGTCCTCATAAACTTTTCGTTGTGGCTGGCGAGAACAGACATCTCATTGTGTAAGTGTTAATATTTGGATAAGGGCTAAAGGAGATTTGTAGGGTGTTACAACAGGTAAAATGTACTTTTGGGAAGGGACCATCAGGAGGAAAGGCAAGAAAGAATCTCTGGAAGAAGTGGTATTTGAACTGAGCTTTGAAGGATTATTAAGCAATGTCTAGACTTTAGTGACCCAAGGGAAATACTCCTTATGGAGGGGAACAGTATGTGGAAACTTGCATCTGAACTGTAAGAAGACTGGACATAACGTCAAAAGGAAAGGATGGCATAGGCATGAGGCTGGTTATTATTATTGGTTTGTTAACTATCAGTCTAGTTGGGCGAAATCATGGACTCTGATAATTATCCTACAAACAATAGAAAGCGTTTGATAGAAATATAAAACTCCATTTGTCAAGAGTTTATAAATAAATACCTGGAGATTTTAGCTTGCTTGAGATAATGCGTGGCATCCCTTTGGAAACCGACACTGAAAAATTGATCAGAGAAATAATCTCATATACAATGTACTGGTCAGACTGTATGTGTAATATCAATTTCAAGATCCAGTGAAAGGATGTTTACAAATTACGCCAAATTCTATGGTGCTTTGCTAAGAAAGACTCCATAAATTAGAACCCAAAGACTTATTAATAGACGGACTATGAGAATAAGGAATAATAGCTATCTTCAAGCATTAAGAAGCAGTTACGATTCATTCTTTTTGACTCTAAAAGCAGGCACAGGTGAAAACTGCAAATTGTACAAAAATGAAAAATGATGTAAAAATATATTAAATAAGGGCCTCCCTGGTGGCGCAGTGGTTGAGCGCTGGGTTGCGAAGCTGCCCACAGCCTCTGCGACTCCGGTTCGATCCCCGGCTGCTCCCCGACCACCGGAGGAGGGTCCCGCATGGCCCGCAGACCTCTCCTGCCGCCCGCTGCTCCCCTCAGCAGTGTACTTCGGTCCTTCTGCCTGCTCTGCTCCCCCTCTGGCTCTGGTGAATTCTCTCACCCTCCCGCTCTTCTGACTGTACCCAGTGCTTGTATAAACAAACAAACAAATAAATAAATAAATAAAACATGCCTCTATTAAAAAAAAAAAATATATATTAAATAAAATGCAATAGCAAGGAATTTTAAAAAATGCCAGTTGACAAATTTGAGCTCAGTGTTAAGAACTTTATGGTTATTTGTCCATCAGGAAAGGGATTGCCTCCTAAGCACAGAGCAGTAAAATGATTGACATCAGTTACAAGTGCAACAAAAAGTCTGGATTTAAATGAGAGGCTGAACTAGGGGGGGGTCATATATAAGCTTCCTTTAAGATCTACAGATCTTCCTAAATTTCTTTACAGTGGATTACATCAGGATAAAACCATCATAAATTGAAAATGTTGCAAGTCAAAAATGCTGACTGGGCACTACTGCTCACTGCTCTGCATCACAGGAGAGTATGGAACAGTGTTTTCTACTGAATGCCCATCACTTTTGTACCAGTGTGAAGTCCAATAAATCAAACCTTTTGAATAGGAAACAGCCTGTATATTACATTCGTTTCTACCTACCTGAAGCATTGCTTGACCGTGGCATCTAAAAGACTGATGTAGGGCCTCCCCGGTGGCGCAGCGGTTGAGCGCTGGGCTGCGAAGCTACCCGCAGCCTCTGCAGCACTGGTTCGATCCCCGGCCGCCAGGCGAGGGTCCCGCATGGCATGCAGACCTCTTCTGCTGCGCCCACTGCTCCCTCAGAGGTGTACTTCGGTCCTTCTGCCTGCTCTGCTCCTCGCTCTGGCTCTGGTGAATCCTCTCACCCTCCCACGCTTCTGACTGTACCCAGTGCTTGTATAAACAAATAAATCAATCTTAAAAAAAAAAAAAAAAGTTAAAAAAAATAAAAGACAATGATGTAGCATTGTCAATCAGAACCAGGCTCTCTTTAACTGACAGTAATTAGATCTGTGATCTTGGGGAAATCTTTTCTCTGGACCATAGCTCCCTCATTGAAAATAAAAAAGATGGCCCTGATTAATATAATCCCTTGCATTTCCAGTGTAATATGAAACTTTCTCACCCGCACTCTGTAATGACTCATACCAATTTTAACTTTGGCTAGAGTAGCCTCAGATACTTATTTTGATATTTGACTTGCTAGCAGGATACACATGGTCCACCTCACTCAGCTTTTCATGTAAATTGGATGACAGCACCAATCCTGGGGAAACAGCACAGTACATATCTTTATGCTATTTCAGACGTAACTTACTCGAATTTACCAATTATATGTATCCCTTAAGAATATCACTACTTAAAAAAAAAAAATCACTAGTTATAATACCACTAGGTTTTTACTTTGTGATTTTTATGTTCGTACAAGGTATTGCTCACATTAAGAAAGCTTTATAAGTAAACATTGATTTTAAAAATTTTCAACATCCATTGTTGCTTGAATAAGATATGTTTGGTGTGTTTAGTCTATATAACAAAACTTTTAGCTTCTCAGGAACAAGTATGGAAAGCCAGATAAACTCAAACTTCATAATCCCTTCATTTTATAAGTGAGAAAACAAATCTGAGATCTGCAGTTTTACTGTCAATGGTGGTGCTATCTCCCACTGTCTTCACCAAATGTATGATAGGATAATATCATAGGTTAATGATATTAAAGGATAATGATCCTTTAAACTATAATATGGCATAAAATTATTTGTTTTCCAGCATTAGATAGAATTTTCAGTTTTTTAAATGGTCCCAGATTCCTCCTTGCCACCTGATTAATTGAAAAGTAAATTAGTGGATTGTGCCTTTCACACTTCTCGAACTGATGATTTGTACATCTGAGTATTTAACACTAATCCATTTTACTGGATTCAGTAGAAGCAATTTGTGTTGAAAACCTGAGACTGTTAATTCCATAAACAAGTGTATTTCAGCAACACATGTCCTACAGATTATACCAAGATTAAACAATGACATTGAAAAAAATAGGAAGCAGTTTTTACAAACTGGTGATGACTGGGCTCTTTGTTGTTTTGTTTTAAAACAACATATAACTTTGATAGCACGTTGTATTCTAATGATGTATCCCCCCCCCCATCCCAGATACCCAGGAGCCAAAAGTACAACTTCTGCATATGATACTTGGAATTATGTTTTGAGTTATAATTTGCAGAATGGAGAGAGGAGACGTTCGTCTTCCTGCACCTCTGAATTATGCTTCTGACCAACTAGATAAATGAGTGTTACTAGGGAAGGAAGTGAAGTGAATGCCACTAGCCTGGAAGTGGCCATTTGACACTGAAGTGTAAAAAAAAAAAAAAAGGAAACAGGAAATAAAGCATAGAGTTTTTAACTGGTTCTTTTGTTAGAAGCCAGATTGACTTGAAATTATTTTACTCTATTTTTTCTTATAGTCCATATACTGAACTTGCATATAAATATATTTTTAAAACTTTACTGTGCTTAAAGAAATGAGTCCTTATATTAGAAAAACAGGAGGAAATGCTATATGTAAGAAATTTGTGCTATTTTATATCTGCTGATAAAAATGCAAATCGGCGACTTTACATTTGATTAAGAGTAGAATTCCCACCGAAACCCCCACCCCCGAATTACCACATAAGGCACTTCCAGTCGAAGTATGATGGATTCATAGACTACAAATCACAACTTCTAATTAGCATTTTTAATTATGAATCTTAGATACAATTTGTGCTTGTGCTTAAACAATCTCAAATTGTGTGAGTTAAAACTGATAAAGTGAAAAAAATCTGTGTAACCTCAACATTTGACATTTTGCTTTTTTATTTTCCCTAACTCTTGGAGTATGGAAGTATGGACTCCCCAAGTCTTCTAGTTCCACCATCTGAAAATAGAATGGGCAGGTGGAAGAGAGACATGAGATAATCAAGTATGATAATTAAACTTGTTAAAAGTATTCATTGTAATACCCAAAAGAAACATATCAATGATTATACTACCATAAAATATAAGGACAATGCCAGTGGAATAAAAGCAGAGGAATAAATACACTGAAAAATTGTTGTGTTGAGATAGTAAGATCATGGGTGAGATTTTCCTTTATGTTACTACATTACTATGCATATATATAGCTAAGAAAAAGGAAAAATAAACTTGGTTTTTATTTTCACTTCAGAAACTTCCTCTTTTTAAGTCTGGGCTTCTAAAATCATAGTGTTCCAGTGCAGAACAAGGTTAAATGAATTTCAAATTTGTTTTCAGTCTGGATGAAATGAAACAAAAGTATTCCCAAAATAAGGATTCCCTATATTTGGGTGATTTTGAATTTTAGGGGGTGTGTGTGGCGGTGTGGGGGTGGGGACAGAGTAGGGAGGGGGGCAGGAAGTATAGCAAATTGAATGTTCATATCAAAAACTCACTGATTATCGGGCCTCCCCGGTGGCGCAGCGGTTGAGCGCTGGGTTGCGAAGCTGCCCGCGGCCTCTGCGGCGCCGGTTCGATCCCCGGCTGCTCCCCGGCCACCGGAGGAGGGTCCCACATGGCACGCAGACCTCTCCTGCTGCCCGCTGCTCCCCTCAGCAGTGTGCTTCAGTCCTTCTGCCTGTTCTGCTCCCCGCTCTGGCTCTGATGAATTCTCTCTCCCTCCCGCGCTTCTGACTGTACCCAGTGCATGTATAAACAAAACAAACAAAGAAACCAGCAAACAAATAAATAAAGCATGCCTCTATAAAAAAAAAAAAAAAAAAGTTCTTCAAAAACTCACTGATTATCAAGTCTAAAGTGTTTTCTAGACAATGTTTACACTTAACTATTGTAACTATTCGTTACAAACCAGACAATGCATTGCTGTTATTTCCTTGCCATCTGTGGTCATTTCCTTAGCCCATTACAGCTTTGCTCACATTCGTCTCATTTTTTTTGTTGTTGGCAAATATATTACACACATCACATTCCATGTTATGGTTCCAACTATACATTATATGTATATTTATGAAAAATGTTTTAATCAAATTAAAGATATTTATAGATATATAACTACTTTTACAGGTATTATTTGTTCTTGTGGATTTATATTACTGTCTGGGATTATTTGCTTTCAGCATGAAAAAAATCCTTTAGTATTTCCTGAGCCAGCTAGCAATAGATTCTCTGTTTCTGTTTATCTGGGAAAGTCTTTATTTCATCATTTTTTTAAAAAAGACAGCTTTACTAGATAGAGGATTTTTGGTTCACAATATTTTTTCTTTGAGCACTTTGAATACTTTCCACTACCTTCTGGTATACTTTTTTTTTTTTTTTTTTAAAGAAGATTCAGGGCCTCCCCTGTGGCTCAGCGGTTGAGCGCTGGGTTGCGAAGCTGCCTGCGGCCTCTGCAGCACCGGTTCGATCCCCGGCTGCTCCCCGGCCACCAGAGGAGGGTCCCACATGGCGCGCAGACCTCTCCTGCCGCCCGCTGCTCCCCTCAGCAGTGTGCTTCGGTCCTTCTGCCTGCTCTGCTCCCCGCTCTGTCTCTGGTGAATTCTCTCACCCTCCCGCGCTTCTGACTGTACCCAGTGCTTGTATAAATAAATAAATAAATAAATAAATAAATAAATAAAACTAAATAAATAAATAAATCTTTAAAAAAAAATAAAGAAGATTCAGCTATTAAAATTATTAGATTCCTTTGTAAATGACATATTGTTTTACTCTTCTTTCAAGATAATTCTCCTTGTCTTTGACTTTCAACATCTTTACTTCGATGTGTCTATTTATGCATCTCTATTTACCCTTATAGTTTGTTGAACTTCTTGGATGTATAGGCTATTGTTCAGTAAGGTTGGGGAGTTTTATTTGTTGTTTTGCCTTTCTAAACGTTTTTTCTTTTTTTCGTTCCTCTCCTGATACTCCTCACTCAAGGACTGCAAAGATTATAGAATTAGCCATCTATGCTTATGTAACAGGTTCCCGGCTGCTTTGCTTTTTAGTTTCATATATATCACGTGTGTGTGTGTGCGTGCACAAGTGTGTGTTTACATCATTGTTCATTTTTGTACAAAGTATGCTTTCTCCTTTCAGTATATTCCCCATAATATTCCCATGGAGAATGGAAGTATCACATTCCTAGACTTCAATCTATACTACAAAGCCTTTTAGGTTTTTATCTTTTCTCTCTAGTTTCACACTATTAATTGCCAACTACTTGCCTGTGTGAGTTTGTTTCTTCTGCTCTAACTTGCTGTTGCTATATATCTACTCAGATAACCTAGGAAACCAGATCATTGAACTCTTTAAATTGTGTCTAAATTAAGAATAGAATGGCTCTGCTTATGATTCTGAAAAACTATGCAGTGAGTCATACAGCCAAGACTAAGGTTACCCCATCCTGATGTAAGAATTAGTTACTGGCTGCCCAAGAGATTGGGTTCTATCCAGAACTGGATTTCTGAGCCTGGCAGCTTGAAACCTGGTGAATGTAATTGCTGATATCTAATGTTTCCTTTTTAAAAAATTAATGAATTTTCAAGAAACAGCAACATATCATTTCCACCTTCTGCCACTGTTAAAATAGTGGCTTCTAAATAACTTATCACCAGGCTGATAAATGGAGAGGAAACATGTGAAGTGGTAACATAATAGCCATCATTGACTGAGATGATGGATTTGAAAGTGCTCTCTTTAGACTCATGAAGACAAAAAGTTGAGTGCTTGCAAACACTAAAGAACATGGAACAGAATTTAGAGTGACCTTGGAAATGAAAGAATAGGTTTACCAATACCAGAAAGAAGCAGCATAAAAGAATGCTTTAGAACTAATAAATGCTTTAGAACTAATAAATATGCTTTAGAACTAATAAATCCTTCCAAACAAATTTATGTAATCAGGAGATAGACAAGGTAGGTATAAATACAGCTCAAACACCCTGTCAATAAGGAATATTTTTGCAATTCATGAGATGTCTAAAGTGCAATATCAAAAGAAAAAAGATTGCAGGTTAATAGTTTGAATATGAGTAAATGAAATCTTTCAAAATTCTGGGAAAGGCTATGTTAGAGTATGACTAGGAATGAGACTTTTCTTGCCTCGTTAGCACTTGGTAAGTTCTCTCGTTTTGGTCACATTGTTCTCTACAGTTTTTTAAAAAGATTTATTTATGCATACGAGAGCTGGGGTGTATGTAGGCCAGAGATGGGGCGTGAGAGGGTTCACCAGAGTAAGAGTGGGGAGCAGAGCAGGCAGATTTACTGAAAAACACTATTAAGGGGAGGCAGGCAGGACAGGAGAGGTCTGCTATGCCATATGGGTTAGACCCCTGGACAGGGAATTGAACTTGTGCTGCAGTGGCTGCAAATCACTTCATAGTGCTGAAACTTAACCCCTTGTGCCACCAGGGAGGTCCCTGTTCTTTGCATTTTTGTGCTTCAGAGAGAGCCTAAGAGAAATAAGCAAAAAGGAAGGATGAAAAGAATGCATAAAGACACCAAAGGAAAGCCTGCTGATCATTCATAACTTTCTCAGAAGTCATCTGCTAGAAGTCCTCCTCCAAGAAGACTTGAAGTGAGACAGTCAGTGAATTGTGTAGAATCCCTTTAATCCTGCCAATTCTAGGTCATTCCTTAAACATTGTTATAAAAAAAGATGCTTAGGACCTCCCTAAGCACAAGGGATTGAGCACAGCACTGTGAATCTATGCATGGCCACTGCAGCACGAGTTTGATCCCTGGCCGGCCAGGGAGCAACCCAAATGGGCACAGCAGACCTCTCGTGCCTCGCCCACTGCTCCCCTCAGCGGTTTATTTCAGTCAATCCGCCTGTTCTGCTCCCCACTCTGTCTCTGGTGAATCCTCTCACCCTCCACACCTCTGGCCTGCACCCCAGTTCTTATATGCATAAATAAATAAATCTTTTAAAAAACAGAGAAAGATGCTTAGAGGAACAGGCATTACAGATATCCCCTCCTCCCCCCAAGAAGTTATGTGCTCTCTTTCTTTTGTCTGTTAGATTGAAAATCGCTGAAGGGCAAAGAATGTAGCTTTCCTCCTTTACATATCTGTACTCTTCCCCTGGTAACCCAAAGCTTCCTGGCACTTGAATTAATATGAGGTAAGAAAATGTTCCAAAGAGGTAAGACTTCTTTTTTGTTCCTCATTTGAACATCTTAAGTGAATAGGATATCTCATAATTCAAAGGTGTGCTTTTATATTTTTCCCTTTATGTCATTAAATTATATTTTAAGAAAACAGAAAAACTAACAGTGAAGGTGAGATGAAGTACAGGTAGCTTTTGAAATTTTAGACATAAAAAGTAATCTCTCTGAGCCATAGTTTCATAATCAGTTAAAGGGAGATATTTATAATATCCGTTCTGCTGACCTTGAAGGCAAACTGAGGATTTTAATCGTAATTTTATTTTTTTTTTTTTTTTTTTTTTTAATAGAGGCATGCTTTTTTTTATTTATTTGTTTGCTGGTTTGTTTTTTTTTGTTTGTTTTGTTTATACATGCACTGGGTACAGTCAGAAGCACGGGAGGGTGAGAGAATTCACCAGAGCCAGAGCGGGGAGCAGAGCAGGCAGAAGGACCGAAGTACACTGCTGAGGGGAGCAGCGGGCGGCAGGAGAGGTCTGCGCGCCATGCGGGACCCTCCTCCGGTGTCCGGGGAGCAGCTGGGGATCGAACCGGCGCCACAGAGGCCGCGCGCAGCTTCGCAACCCAGCGCTCAACCGCTGCGCCACCGGGGAGGCCCTTAATCGTAATTTTAAATGTGACTACTTACTTTCAGTGCTCTAATGAAATTAAAAAAAATATCAGGGATTTTATCCCTAAAAATGTTTTCTATCACCTATATCTTAACTTTCCTACTTCTGTGTCTACCCCACCAGAAAAGCTCTGCAAATTCTTAAAGTAGGGAAAATTGGAATTTAGGATACTTATCTCAATACAAGAAAACAAGTTCTTTTTTTTAAAAAAGATTTATTTATTTATGCATACAAGAGCTGGGGCACAGGCCAGAGATGTGGGGGGTGAGAGGATTCACCAGAGACAGAGCAGGGAACAGAACAGGCAGACTGACTGAAATACACTGCTGAGGGGAGCAGCGGGCATGACAGGAGAGGTCTGCTGTGCCATGTGGGTTGCTCCCTGGCCGGCCAGGGACTGAACTCGTGCTGCAGAGGCTGTGGATTGCTTCATAGTGTGGTGCTTAACTAACCCTTGTGCCACCAGGGAGGCCCAAAAAGAAGTTCTTTTAGGGTCTCCCCTGGTGGTGCAGCAGTTGAGCGCTGGGCTGCAAAGCTGCCCGCAGCCTCTGCAGTGCCGGTTAGATCCCCGGCCACCAGCGAGGGTCCCACGTGGCACGCAGACCTCTCCTGCTGCGCCCACTGCTCCCCTCAGCAGTGTATTTCATCAGTCTGCCTACTCTGTTGCCCGCTCTGTCTGTGGTGAATCCTCTCACCCTCCCGCGCTTCTGACTGTACCCAGTGCTTGTGTAAATAAATAAATAAAATCTTAAAAAAAATAAAAGTTCTTTTAAATTAGTGAGATCTCCTCATGGTGGAGATTAGTGTATCAATACTAATGTGTTCAACACAATTGATCAAGTTACTTTTTATAGCTGGATTTTCTATCTGGACAACACCGCTTACATCAAAGGGTTATTTGATAATCGTATGTAATGATACTTGTGAAGTGGCTCTTCAAATTATAATGCTGTGCCCAATTCTAATAATTATATCATCATCCTCGTTACTTTTATTGAAGAAAAAAATGAGTACCATGACTTCGTTTAAATATAGCATTGATGCCTCTGAAATGATGCTGCTGGTGCCTCACTCTTACCACTTGAGTGCGCACAGACCCGATGCCAGCTGCCAGCACTTATCTTCCTTGAGGGTTTTCTGTTGCTTTCTGTGCTGGCTGCCAATCAGCAGGAAATATTACAGAATAACAGAGTGGGAGCAGCCCTCCACCAAAGCCTACTGGAGGTCGGCACAGCCCAGTTCCTTCACAGCTCAGGTGGGATTACTGAGTCAATTGTCCCGCACAGGCTTCCAGAATTTCCCCAGAGGCATGAAAGGATTAAACTCAGGTCACCTGTAGTCCTAGTTGGCCTGATTTCACAGTTTAATTGCTGCCTCTCTCCCTGGCTCCCTCCCACCACTGCTCTCTCACTTCCCCTTTCCCCGCCTGAATCTCCTCCTCCTCCTGCTCCCAAATTTTGTCTCAGGGTCTACTTCTGGGGGGGTTCCTAAAAAGACACTGCCATTACTTAAAATATTTGTCACTGCTAAAGCCGCTGAATCACGGAGGGCACCTAAATGGAAGAAATTTTAGAAAATCAGTGAAATAGAGAGAGGTCTTTGGAGTGAGAAAAATCTGAATTCAAGTTATTTTACTGGCTGAATAGCTTTATGCAGTTTTCTCTAAACTTCGGTGTTCTCGGCCGTAAATGGTTGAAAATTAACACCTGCCCAACCAACTTTATTGGGCCTTCTCAAAGATTTAATAAGATATTACATGTAAAAGAATCGTGGAATCTCCTTGCTGATATTTGGATATTACAAATTATATCTACTTGAACATAACTGGTATATATTTCTCTGTGACACATTAAACCTGGTATAAGGCCCAATCACCACAGCCAAATAACAGGCAACATTCAGAACTCACTCCTTTTCTTAACCTAATTAAATAAGGACATGCTGGTTCTCCGTCTAAGGTTGCTTTAGAAATCACTTAGTAGTCTATTCAAAGGCTAGTGATTCTTCCTAGTGGCAGGCTGTACTTTATTGCTGCTCCCCTTTTAGAAACTTTGGGAAAGTTTTAAGGTCATGACATTTAGTGCATATTCCTAGAGGCATTCCTGCAGTCCTTCCCATGAACGATCTGAACTTTAAAAATCTAGTTTTCAAGGGCCTCCCTGGTGGTGCAAGGGGTTTGGCACAGCACTATGAAGCTGTCGGCATCCTCTGCAGCTTGAGTTCGATCCCTGGCCAGGGAGCTGCCCACATGGCACAGCAGACCTCCTGTCTCATCTGCTGCTCCTCAGCAGTGTATTTCAGTAGATCTGCCTGTTCTGCTTCCCACTCTGTCTCTGGTGAATCCTCTCACCCTCACCCCCCACATCTCTGGCCTGTACCCCAGTTCTTGTATGCATAAATAAATAAATCTTTAAAAAAAAAAATCTAGTTTTCAAGAATAAATCCATCTTCTAAAATGGGGTTGTTCTCTTCATCTACCATTGAAGTCCATTTTCTTCCGGTTTTAATCTCCTTAATGAATCACTTGAAAACAAAAATCAACAGAGTTCTCAGAGATAGATCCATCAATGACACAACATTGGTCAATAACTCTCAATAAAGGGCCTCCCCTGGTGGCACAGCGGTTGAGCACTGGCTGGGCTGCGAGGCTGCCGATTACATTCCCTGACCACCGGCGAGGGTCCCACCCAAAAAAAAAAAAAAAAAAAAAAACCTCTCAGTAAAAGACTAAGACAAGACAGTTCACATTAAAATAGGTTATTTTGCTTTGTCACGTTTTCAACATATCGATCTGCCTCACACATTTTCTCTTTTACATCTCCTTGATGGCAAACAATTGAGCAAAGAAAATCTGCAAGTATCGTAACATAGCTTGTCCCTGGAAGTCTGTAGTGGTACAAATCCCTTTTCTGAGCAAGCATTTGGTAGGGGTTTATTTTTAGCGTTTCTGCCATAGTTGGGCAAAGATAGAAGTGGACACAGAGACTACTACTACAAAAGAGACCTCAGGTATTCGTTCAAGATCAAATAACCAGCAAATGTTAAGGCAACAACTCTGTTTTAAGTGTCCTTGCTTGAAGGTGTAAAGATGTAAGTAGAAAGGATATGGAGTTACACAAAACTGGATTTGTTATTTGTTATTTGTTCTCTGGGAAAATTTGGAATATTATCTATCTGAGTCTAATTTCCATCTTTAAATTTTGCGTTCTAATAAATACAGAATTGTTTAGAGGGTAAAATGAAAGGAACAATGTGATTATAGTGATGTGCTGATAAATTTTTAGCAATCAACTCTTGGAGTTGATGGCGGCTCCATGATTTGCAGCATTTGATGATCCCCATGGTATAAATATCCCTCCTGTTGTCAATTTCAAGCTCCCAATAGCTTTAAAAATGATAGGCAAGATTCCTGAAAATATAACAATTGCTGCTCAGAAGTCCATATTAGCTGGCACAGACTGGCCCAGCACAACACTGAATGTGAAATACTTGGCATATAGTAAATACTCTATAAATAATAGTTGCTCTCTCATCCTCACAAGGCACAGGTTCTTTTACCATGTCATGTAACAATGGCTTGATGAACACTAACTCTTTGAACTCCCCAAGAGATAAGAGTCATTGTGATGATAATTTATGTAAAAAAAATAAACTCTCTTGTGAAGATGCCTGCATAAGGCACTTGAGCATATATTTGTAATGTTTTTTCTACAGTACAGAATGTATGTAGTGCCCAAAATGATCACCTTGCAGGACTTTTGTGACTTCCTGAAAAGACAGGTTGACAGTGTTTAAACCAGATGAAACTGAAATGAATTTAAAGCCTGTTGAGACTGTAAAGCAGAGGAGATATTTCAAATTAGAACCTCGAATTGTTAGGGGGAAAGGATGTCCTGAGCTAATCCCATACAGGCCTTGTGGACTCCACCCCGACTCCAGACCAAAGCCATCAGGACATTGGGAAAGACAAATCCAGTCACCACCAAAGGGAAGGTGGCTGGGACCTGAGGATGGAGTTAAGCAGCCAGAGTTGGTATAAAAACCAAACATGTGGGCCTTGGGGGCTCGCTCTCTCGCTCGCCTCCTGGCTTCACGGCTCCTGGCTCTCGGCCAGCTCTCAGAGTGCCATTTGGGATTCCAGATCGGTGGATCGGGTAGGATGCATTTAAAACTTTGTCTCCCACTTTTCTCCCTGAGTTGTACATTTCCTCATCTGCCCAACCCTTGTAAATAAACCTTTTATTAACCTTTCGTATGTGTCTGCAGTAGAGCACTGATAAGTCCTTTTAAGTTCATGGGTGAAGACCCACAGTCAGGCATCCCGTTTTGTATAGGGGCTGCCCTGTAACAGAATGACAGAGAGATGATTTGAATCATAATTGAGCTTCTCACAAGAGCAACTCTGTGAACTCAGGGATGAGTAGAAGGGGCACATTTATTTATTGTGTCTTAATAACTTTCCAGAAAAATTCCAGATAGAGCAGCTAACCCATTTTTTGTTTACTTGCTTAAAAGATGTACTATGGAGTATCTTTCTCACCAAGGAGTGTTACAGAATTGTCCTCCCACTAGAAAATTGGACAACTAGAAAATTGGACAACGTATATGAAAGTGTTTTCAGACATTGGGGCCGCTATGTTCAGTTTATAATTCCTTATAGAAGAGAAAGAATTGATGTGAACCTGTAACAGGAATTGTAACAGGGTGGTCCCCAGGAAAGGGGGAAGTTCCAGGTTCCCTGCCCCACCCAAGGGAGGGTGGAGCTGAGCATGAAGAGGAGAAGCTGCAGAAGAGACTAAGGAAGGAAGCAGGATGGAGCCAGGAGACCTGGAGGAGGCGCATGGAGCCTAGAGACACGTAAAGAAACTGCGCTTGTCTTTTGGTCGTGGACTGGGTGACACAGATGTGGGTGAGACCTGTGGGGAGGTGACAATGGCAGCTTTTATCTTGATGTTGATTTTGCTCTTTTCCTTCCGGGCTTGTCCGGTTGTTTGTGACCCTTTTCTGTGGGTCCCCACTGGAGGATGCTTTAGACTTGTAGCAGGCTTTGGGGCCTTGTTCTGGGCCGATCCCATATGGATGGACTTTTACCCACGAGGGGACGGGTAACTTTGGGTGCTTCATTTAGAAACTAGACTCTTTGCCTTATCTGTATTGTTTCCTAGTTTTATTAAAGATCCTTCCCATTAGTCTCATGTGTTTTGTGTTGATGCGGGATGGCCCAACCCATTTAGAATAGGCAGGTTTGGGGGGTTTGGGCTGCCCCTCTCCCTGTCCTATTGTAACAGGGTGGTCCCCAGGAAAGGGGGAGGTTCCCTGCCCCACCCAAGGGAGGGTGGAGCTGAGCAGGAAGAGGAGAAGCTGCAGAAGAGACTGAGGAAGGAAGCAGGATGGAGCCAGGAGACCTGGAGGAGGCGCATGGAGCCTAGAGACACGTGAAGAAACTGCGCTTGTCTTTTGGTCGTGGACTGGGTGACACAGATGTGGGTGAGACCCGTGGGGAGGTGACAATGGCAGCTTTTATCTTGATGTTGATTTTGCTCTTTTCCTTCCGTGCTTGTCCGGTTGTTTGTGACCCTTTTCTGTGGGTCCCCACTGGAAGATGCTTTAGACTTGTAGCAGGCTTTGGGGCCTTGTTCTGGGCCGATCCCATTTGGATGGAGTTTTACCCACGAGGGGATGGGTAACTTTGGGTGCTTCATTTAGAAACTAGACTCTTTGCCTTTCCTGTATTGTTTCCTAGTTTTATTCAAGTTCCTTCCCTTTAAAGTCTCATGTGTTTTGTGTTGATGCGGCGGATGGCAGAACCCATTTAGAATAGGCAGGTTTGCGGGGTTTGGGCTGCCCCTCTCCCTGTCCTATAACACTATAACAAACCCTCTAATTCTCCTGGTTCTCTTCCTGAAATGAGGTGCCAGATAAAATATGTAAGGTCTTAACTGAAAGGTTCCGCGTGGTAAAGAAAAGGAGAGCCAGGCTACATTTCTCAAAGGGAGGGAAAGTTTATTGCACCCCGGGCAGACCTCACAGACCCAAGGCGGGGGTCAGTGGAGTCGCGCACGTTGTTAGGGGGAAGCAGGGTTTTATAGGGTGAGGAGAGGTCAGGTGGGTAGTTGGGCTCGTATGGCGGGAAAAGTTTGTAGGGCAGGTAGAGGTTCTTTGTTTGAGAAGAGACTCGTGGGGGGAGGGGGGAGGCTCATTGTCTGAGTCCTCCAGGCAGGTATCCGCATTCCTGCCCCCCAGGTGGGCTTCCTGGTTGGCTCCTGCATTCAGGCCTCCTGCATGGACCTTTCATTAACAAGAGAAAGAAATGAACTGGGGCGGGGCGGGCAGCGGTGGGATGGGGGTGACATGAACAGAAACTCAGAGACTTGTAGGAATAAAAAAAAAAGATAGAATATTCACATCATCAGAATCCCAGAGGGAGAGGAAAAAGAGGGCAAGGGTGAAAAGAAATAATTGCTAAAAATTTCCAAATTAGGCAACAAACATAAAGTTACAGATTTTAGAAACTGAGTGAACCATCAACAGGAACATTTAATACCGAAACTTCTTTGGAAGGAGCCCTAAAACTGAAGCCTACTACCCAGTCAAAGCAATCACTTTTTTTAAATATATTGACAACATAGCTGTAGAGGATCACTGTCATAGAGTTAAGCATAGTAGGTTTTTGTCTTTTTTTAAAGATAAATTTAGTTTATTATGCATACAAGAACTGGGGTGTAGGCCAGAGGTATTTTGAGAGGATTCACCAGAGACACAGTAGGGAGCAGAACAGACAGATCTACTGAAATGCACTGCTGAGGTGGGCAGCGGAGAGACAGGAGGGGTCTGCTGTGCCATGTGGATTAGCTTCCTGGGTGGGGAGTTGCAGTGGCTGGTGATAGCTTCATAGTGCTGAGACTTTAACCCCTGTGCCACCAGGGAGCCCCATTAAGCATAGTAGGTTTAAAAAAAAAAACTTGAGGATTGATGGCTTACTTTCAGAGAAATTAACATCTGCTAAGTAAACACGTACCAATATAACTGATTCAATTAGTGAGCCATTGAAGTGGTTTGGAAGGGGAGATTTTTGAGAAGAGACTAGATTTTATAAGTCATCAATATGACTCTTCACAACTGTCACATTTATTTCTTTTCTGTCCTCTGAGCAAATTGAGTGCAAACCTTTAAAAATGAATTAATTGCTATTTACATAATGTAATTAGTACTTAAATACTTAGATTGTTTTATTTTTTTTTAAAGTTTCTTTTTTTTTTTTTGGTTTAATTTATTTATTTATACAAGCACGGGGTACAGTCAGAAGCGCGGGAGGGTGAGAGGATTCACCAGAGCCAGAGCGGGGAGCAGAGCAGGCAGAAGGACCGAAGGACACTGCTGAGGGGAGCAGCGGGCGGCAGGGGAGGTCTGTGCGCCATGTGGGACCCTCCTCCGGTGGCCGGGGAGCAGCCGGGGATCGAACCGGCGCCTCCGAGGCCGCGGGCAGCTTCGCAACCCAGCGCTCAACCGCTGCGCCACCGGGGAGGCCCAATACTTAGATTGTTTTAAATTAAACAATATAGTGAAAATGCCACTTAGGATTATTTTTCAACTAAGTACAATAACTGTATATTCCATTAATTCTCAGTATTCGGAGAATTTGACTGGGTGTTTCTGAGTCTTTGGATAATGTTTTTAAATGATGCCCTCCCAAACCATTAGCAATCAGGTCCTCATGGGATCCTCTGTTTAGTATCCAGCTCATGTACTATAAGAAATACTTTCAACCAGCCTGGTGAACAGTTCAAAACTCCAAATGACTCAGCAGCAGTCATAATGACCCCTCTAGAAATTGTCTTGAGCAAAAACCTGTCTATTATCATTTTCTGACCTCCCCCCTCCCCCAGAAAAAAAATAAAGCCATCCTTCCTATTACCCATCTGTAGGGTAAGTGATTTTCAGGCTTTTTTGCCCTTCCGCCATTAGGATTGATGATGGATTCCTGTGGTCCTGAATGCATGCCTGACGGTGGGCAACTGGAGTAGGGTGTGGGCATGCGTAAGTGGGTACACCTGTGCTGAGAGACTGGGCTTATGAGGGCAGCGTCACGGAGACGCCAGCAGAAGCTGAAAGAACCATGAGAGGAGCAGTGTAGGGTAAGGTAAAAGGTATCAGGCTTTTCTGCCCTCCCACCATCAGGATAGATGACGGAACCTGCGGTCCTGAATGCATGCCTGATGGCGGGCACCTGGAGTAGGGTGTGGGCATAGGTAGATGGGATTCACCTGGGCTGAGACTGGGCTTTTTAAGGGTGGCGTCACGGGGACGCCAGCAGAAGCCGAAAGACAAGCTGAGAAAGAAGTATCTGAAGCCGAGAGAGAAGCAGAGAAGGCCGGAGAGCCCAGATAGAGTGAAGACTTGCTAGGGACTGGGAGGCCTGCCAGCCTCCTGGCCCCCCAGCACCCCTGCCTGCTGTGTACCTGGTAAACCCCAATAAAAACCTGCAAAAAGCCACTGAGGGTTCTGATTCCTCCTTTACCCTGTCTGCTGGATCATAGAAAAGTTGTACTGTGGTCTTCCTGCCCCTTACAAGCAGCAAGCAGAACCAAGAGAGAAGCAGAGACCACTAGAGAATGCTGGGGAGCCCAGCAAGAGTGAAGATGTGTTTGGGGCTGGGAAGCCTGCCTGCCGTGTATCCAGTAAAATCCCAATAAAAGCCTGAAAAGCCACTGAGGGCTTCAGGATTCCTCCTTTACCCAGTCTGCTGGATCAGAAAACCTGCTCAGTGGCCATCCTGCCCCTTACACCATCTATTTCTTCTTACTCTTCCATCCATTAGTATTTCCCTAATGCTTTCTCTCAACCTTGCCCCCATTTGATCAAAGGAGTTGCAAGAACAGACTGTAATTCTCAGGGTAGATGTGAAAGACGTGCAGAATAGATTCAGTTGGTTTCGCATCTTGTTTCTAGAGGTTAATCAGGGAGAACCGTAAGTCCTTTCCAAGACAGTGTGACCTGAATCTGCTAAGGTCTGTGGCAAACAGTTTGATTTGAATTTGATTTTGCTTTTTTTTTCTTTTTTTGGCATCTTTTCCCGAATCTCTTTGTTCTCCGAAGTTGTCTGTGTTTGAATTAAATCTAATGTAATCTAATGTCATATTGGATTCATAGTGAAAAGGGAAGGATCTTGAATGTCCTCTTACTTTATTTACCAACCTAGTTGAAGTTTGACAAAAGAAGAAAATATATTCCCTTGCCCCTATATCTACCACATGCTTCTTAGAACACATGTTTTTAGCAGGGGGAGGTGGCAGTGGTGGCAAAACTCAGATAGTTAATTCAAATTAACAAAACCTGGCTGGTCCCATCCCCCACAGTAACAGCTGTGTTAACTAGGTTGCCTCTGCTTACCATCATGATAAATCAACAAATCAGTTGGTTATTTTCTGCTACAAGAGATTTCACCATGATCTGATAAACATGGATTATTTGGTGATTGCTATATATTCTTATTTTCAAGTTAGAATAATATAGCAGCTTGGTTAAATTATTGTTGATTTAGGAAAGAAATTTGAATGGAATTTAAATTTAAAAAAAGAGGAAAGAGAAGTGAAAATGGGAGAGGTAAGGGGTAAAATTGAGAGGGTAAAAAGGAAACACAGGGCCCTTCAAGTGTTTCAAGTGGAGTGTGGAAAGAAAACAACTCCAGAGAATAATATAGAAGGTGAGTCAAAACTTCCATGATGCAAATCAAGGAATTTTTTGCAGCAAGATTGTTTTCCTTTTTCTTAATCCTGATTAAAAAATCCCAATGAATCTGTCTTAACATGTATGTGAAATATTTAGCTAATCCAAATGCAAATTAATGTGATCTAAAGGGAAAACATTTAAGTATCTATTTGCAATATAATTTATTCTAAGTCCTATTCCTTCCTGATTCCCTGCAATTACCATGTGATCTGGGTTCTGCAATGTCTCTCTCCCTCTCTCTCTCAAATGGAAAGAATGATCTAGGGAAAAAACTTACATTTTGAGATCTGCACGTGTATTTTCTTGGGTGATATCTGGCTAACAGTTCTCTGAGGATGAACTGTTTAGGAGAAATTCAGTCTTCTCTGGATCACACCCACTACGCAGTTACTATTAATTGATAGAAAATTATTTTGCATGTTCCCAAACCCAAAAAGTAACCAACCAAATCATACCAAATAGCACCTAAAGTCTAAAATAAGATTCACATATAGTAAAAGCAAGAATAATGTGACAAATCTAAGCCTGCTTAAAGTAGTTCCTAGAGAAGTAGCTTGGAGGTGCCACTCTCACTGCTTGGAGTGTTTGCTGCTTCTAGAACAGCTGCTGTTAAACAAATACTGAATGCTGGCTTCACATTTGCCTTTTGTTGTACAAATGAATATTCCTTTTGGATTTCCTCATCCAGGTACTAATGTGGCTCTTTTATAACAGTGAAATTGTGTAATGTGAACTTTTGAAAAGTGGGAAATACCTGTATTGACTATAGTTGAACAATTATTATCTTCAGGAGCTGACTTTCTTGGGATTGTTTTACCTGTGACTATAGACTTTTTCGTGATGCCTGTGTCTTCAGATCCCAGTCTGGTCTATATGAGGCAAGAAGAAAATTCACATTGCTTTCTTGTTGCTTGGGTCCTGAGGCCTCTAGCAGTTCTGCCTTTTTCTCTCTGCCTCTTAGCATCTTCTTGTGTTTGTTTTATATGGTGTTCAAGGTCATTATCTGTACTTAGCTGAAAGAACAGGGACATATGTGTCCTGGATTTTGTCCTGGAACTGGAAACTAAATATGGGGTTCCTGGGGTTCTGCTCCCCTGTCATGACACTAAATGACAATGGCTTCTGGGAGGAAAATGGACATTCCAATCCATTATCTTTTTATTGCTAATAATACCCACTGTCCTGCCATTATAGTCCATCTAGATAGATGTAAAGTGTTTTAACTCCACACCCAACACCCCAGCAGCTTTTCCCTGCCAGTGTCAGTGTAACAAGTGGTAAATCAGACCATTCTCATGCCAAAAATCTGAATTTCCAAAACGTTGGGTGTTTGCTTCTGATTTGGGAAGCATGGCCCACTGACTGTGCTTACTCAGGGAACACACCCGCCAAGACAAGATCTTTATTTTCTATCACAAAGACTCCATTTGTTTTCATGGAAATTTAGAGCTTAATGACACTTTATCTCTTGTGGATAAAATCTGTATTGGGATAAGAGAAAGAAGTACCACTTTGGTATATTTCAAATGTATAATAACCAACACAAGCATTTCAGCCTTTGAATCCTTTCTGCTGGCACACATTTCAAATAGCAACTGTGGCTGCCACTTAAAGAAGTGCGTTTCGTGCATTGCACAAAGGCACACAGCCAGTGGGACAAAAGGGAGCTAAGACACAGCCCAAGCTTTGCTTGCCAAATCAGGCACCCATGGGGCTGCATCACCCAAAGGGGGTGCCTTTTTCAAATTTGCACAAAGGCTCCCTATAAGCAATCAGCTGGGATCTGAACCTAACAATAGAAGTATTGCAGCATCTCAAAAGAAATACTCTCTTGTATTCCATAAACTCATTATATTTGAATATTCAATTGACACTCATACATAATTCATATCATCACTTTGAAATAATTTATTTTGAGATTCTCAGGCCTATAAAATGAGCTCCAAATCATCTGAGGTAAATTTTGGCCAGGGTCATTTGGTTTTTTAAAGATTTATTTTTATTATTTAATACAAGAACTGGGGTGTAAGCCAAAGGTGTGTGGGGTGAGAGGATTCACCAGAGACAGAGTGGGGAGCAGAACAGGCAGATCTACTGAAGTACACTGCTGAGAGCAGCAGCAGGTGGGACAGGAGAGTCTTGCACCATGTGAGTCAGCTCCCTGGCCAGGGATGGAACTCTGGCCAATAACGGTGATAGTGCTGAGACTTTAACCCCTGCACCACCAGGGAGGCCCTCAAATTTGTTTTTTAAAGAGATTTTCTGGGACTCACTTTCCCATTAATCAAAGGTGTTAATTATCAGATATTGAACAGAGAAGAGACTTCCTGATAGCACAATTCCTCACCCCTTAACTGTGAACAAAACCCTTCCCTTCTCCCTCACTGATCTGTGGCAAGACACTATATACCTCCAAGACAACTGAAAATCCCACCCTATTGGAATGGCTACATCACTGATTGAATTCCACATACTGAAAGTTGAGACTGTAACTGAGGAGTTGTGAGAAGAGGCCCATTACTTACCTGCTTAGCCCACTAGTGGCCACTTAGCGGATATATCTCTTCTCAGGATAAGAGCTTTCGAGTGCTGGGAGCAAATAAACTTTATAAAATATACCATTTAGTCCTAGTCTTACTATAAACCAAGTGGTGACTTAGGTCTAAAGAGTTGACTCACATCACATTTGAAAATATTAATATTTTCAAAAAATGAAAATGATGATGAGCTGGTCACAGTGCCAAAAGCACTGATCTGGGCTCTATTCTCTTTGCCAATACCATTTGCACAGGCAGCAAATCTCTCAACCACGCACCCCAGGGTCTATGTCTACTAGAAGAGTTTTCACTCCTTCTAAGACATTAATTTGTATACATCCCCAACAAGTACAGCTTTAGTGAATAGTATCCTCTGAGTGCTTTTTTCCTTTTAAACATCGACTGTAATTTTTGTACTACATTGAAACTTTTTTTCTCTTCATGTGAGAATTGATTTTACATCTACTAAATGCTCATCTTTCAAATGTACTCATTTCTAACAGCAAAGATAATCATTCTATATATAGCCACAACCCTTTTGCAAAACACTGTTATGGCACAAAGAAGACTTTTTCTTTTAAATGCATTGTAAAGAAAAATGAAATAATTTTTGAGACTTGCTATAAGTTTTCTCTTTGTAATTAAGTTTGAGCAGAGTAAGTTTTTTTTTATTTTCTTCTCCCAACAGTGTGTCCCAACATTATATAAAAGTGGTACTTTGAAAAGTAGATTAAACCACATAATTTGGCTAATGTGGCTCTCAACAACTATCATAAGTGTACATTTTGCCATGTAAATGAACTTCCATATAGTAAAGTGTTTGGTTTGGAAATATTCACCCAGTTCAAAGGATTAAAACAAAACAAAACAATACTCAAGGAAAAATCCCAGGGTTCTGGGCCTTGTTCTTACATATGCTATGAGATCTTGATTAAAATGTTTACTTTTCCTTGACCTTTGTTTCCACATTTGAAAAATGAAGAAGTTAAATTGGATGCTCTATTAATAACTTGCAGTTCTATAATGCTAATGTCAAATAGTTCTTGTATGACAGTGCAGAAGTCTCAGATCATAAGAAAAGCTAATAATTCCTAATTTAAAGATGATGAAATAGTCTCAAATAAGCTAAGTAATTTTGCAAAGTCACAAAGCTAACCTGTGAACTGACAGATCCCTTACCCGGTCCTGTCTGTTTCCAAGAGCTCATGCTTTTGGCTCTACCTCCAATGAAATTCCCCCCTTCCTGGAGGCCCAGAGGAACAGAAATGTTCCCTAATATAAAAGTACAAATTTGGCTTTCATAACTTCTGCATAAAATCTATGCCTTTTAGAAAAGTCCTCTGGAGAAAGTACTGGAATGCTTGATAGGTGATCTCTATGCCTTATCCTTTAATTAAGACAGTGGTTCTCAGATTGTGGTCTCAGGATGAGAAGCACCAGTAACATGTGAAAACTTGGTAGAAATGCCAATTCTCAGCCTCCCCCGGCCCCAACCCCACACACCGAATCAAAAGCTCTGGGAATGGGGCCCAGTAATCTGTTTTAAGAAGCCATCCAAATGATTTTAATACACACTGTAGTTTGAAAACCGCTGCACTAAGATATGTGACCTTGGGGAATGCGTGCGAGAACTCTGAGCTCTAGCTAACAGCTCTGAAATCCTACAGTCCTTCTATGACCTAACATCTGAATTATTAATAGGAGGTTAGATCAGATTCATATCGCTAATTCTGAGAACTGATAATAAAGTGAAGAAGGAGGACACAGACAAGGAGGACAAAGAGGACAGTCTTTCATATAGCCCACAATTAGTCAAAGCAGCAATTTTGTTGGTAACAATTTATGGCAGTGATGCCTATGACAACCCAAATTAGAACATCTTTTTTGGAGTCACTCTGAATGCAACTAGCTCTTTGGGAATTTAAAAATTTATTAGGCGACTTGGAGATCAGCTCAAAGAATGACAGAATCAATTAAAAATATGCATTCTGTTTCCTCAGCTCTGCCTTAAGTCATTCAGGAGACAGTTTCTGGGAATGGAGTCTAATAGATCTTTTTGGCAAACTGAAACAAAGCAATATTTCACTTCCCAAGGTTTACCCCTCCCCCCCACTAGGAGATGACATAGATTTCAGGATCTATTTCAGCCAGCGATGACATAACCGGCCTTCCAGGTAGCTTCAGGAACTCATGTTTCCCCGGTTTAGCCATGACTCAGCGGATGGCAGGGAGTATGAATGGTCTTAAGTACCAAACCGACGCCAAGGTCATATTTCCATTACTTATTAAACATTGTAGTTGCCCACATCCTAAGTCTCCTAACTCCATTCTCATGTAGACCATGGCTTAGGACAAAAATCCCTTCATTATGTCTAGCCCTGAGGTTACAAAAGGTGCCATTTTTCACCTATGAAGTTGAAGCAACTGACTGTCATCCACATGTCTGGTGCATATTAACTTTGGTTTGTAAACAATGTTGATGGTTTTACCATCTTGAACACACTCTTACCTATTTCTTTTATGATAGGGAAGGAAAATAATATATGCTTAGCATTTACTATGCCCTAAATACTTTTTTAAAAAAACATTTATTTATTTATACAAGCACTGGGTACAGTCAGAAGCAGGGGAGGGTGAGAGAACTCACCAGAGTCGGAGTGGGGAACATAACAGACTGACTGATGAAATACACCGCTGAGGTGAGCAGTGGGCACGGCAGGAGAGGTCTGTCGCACCATGTGGGACCCTCCCTGGTGGCCGGGGATCGAACCAGCGCTGCAGAGGCTGTTGCAGCCTCACAGGCTGGCACCCAACTGCTGCGCCACCAGGAAGGCCTGCCCTAAATACTTTTTGCATGTTTGTATCATTTACTATTAAGAGAAACTCTGTGAGTTTGGGATTGTTAGTTCCATTTTGTAGGCATGAAAACTAAAGCCAAGATAACTAAAACTGCATAGCTAATAAATAGTAGAGACAGGATTGGAACATAATTTGTAGTTCCCCACTTTCCTGGGTATTTAGTATGTGGGCAAAAGAGCACCTCAGAACTGGGGCTCAGACTGTGATGTTGAAACAGGTTGGTGTCCAAGAATCATAGATTCTACCTTGAAATACAGAGAAAACTTATTATGGCAGAATAAGAGAGAGATAAGGAAACTCAGACTTTTTGTTTGTTATATCAAACATTCATACATATAAAGCCATTTATGGATATGTAATTTATATATATAAATATGTATAGAACATAGATAAGTGATAAAAAAATAACAAAACACTCATGTGCTCATCATCCAGCTGTGTATCTACTTCTTCATTGTGTCCCCTGACCCAGAAATAAACACTCTCCTGAATTTTTTGTTTATCCTTCCTTTGTTTTTCTCCATGGTTTTATTGCATGTCTCTGTAACACACACATACACACCCACACATGTGCACACACGTTTGTGCAAGATACTAACCTTGCTTTTAAACTTTGCTACTAAGGTATTATACTGTAAATATTCACCTACAACTTGCTTTTTTAACATTTTATTCTTGAGATTTACCCATTCTGTACATAGGCACATTCATTTCCACTGCTGTATAAAAGCATCCCATTGTCTGGACACACCACAGTCTAGTGCCCTTTCCCTCAATGTGACTCTGGATTGCTTCAGTTTTGGACCATCTCAAACAAGCTGTGACAAACATTCTTGTACTCATCACCTGATCACATGTATGGGTCTCTAGGCAATGTAACCTAGGAGTGAATTGCTAAGTTGTAGGTCATGCACATATCACCTTGATAATGCAGTGACAACATGTTTTCTAGAATTTGGACCAGTATATACTGCGAGCAGCCCGAGTGTTTATATAGCTTCCTAGCATTTTATATTGCTACACTTTTTCATGTTTCTCATGGGTAGAAAATGTTGTCTTATAGTTTCAATTTGTAGTTCTTGCATATTCAATTCGGTTGAGCATCTTTTCATATGTTTATTGGCTTTTCTGATTTCTTCGTCTTTGGAATAAGTACTAGTTCATATTTTTGCTGGAAAATCCTTCCTTTATCTTTACTCTCTACTCTTTTATAACCACAGTGTGCATGACAAGTTGGAGATGCAGGAGTAGTGAGGAGGCAGCTGAAGAGGCTTCGGCAGGGTGTCTCCAAGAAGAGAGACATCACGTTTGAAAGCCCAGAAGTCACCGAGAATGTGCTGTGTTTGAGAATGCTCCAGAAATCCCATGCAATATGATTCTAGAATACAAGTTTTGACTTTGGGTTGCGAGACATCTGAAACTGAAGTGTGTTTTTAAGACAGACCACCCAATAGCAGTTTCAAAGCAGATATCCAGAAACTAGGAACTTGTCACTTGAATCCCTCAGCCACAAGAGGGTAGAAAAGAGTGGAAATGAAGGAATGATTTATGGAGATGACTTTTTGGAGAGAGCTATTTTCTCCAACCTCCTCAAAAGGGAAGGGTGAGGAATTGCTACCCTTTTATTCAGAATTGGAGAGGGGGACTTCTAGGGACCAGTGGGAGAATCTAATATGTATCCTGAGGAGTTTGGGATTAAACCATGCTGTCAACTCATGCTTTAAAAATTCTGTAGGTAAAATGACTTGAGTCACCTGCAGTCACAGAGTCAGGAGCAAGGTCAGCAGTGGGATCAGCCTGACTTCTTTATTTGCTCTGGTATCTTTCAATAATATCATCCAAGAAACATCTTTAATCCTTTCCTTGCCTCTCCTCTCTTTCCCTGCTTCAATCTCTTGGTGGAGTTAGAAACCAGATTTAGCTGCATGGGAAGCATCAAATAGGAGAAAAAGAAGAGGTCCCCAAACCCACCCCTTTCCTCCACATTGGGGATCCAGTGTGGGGAGGGGCCCAATTTAATTTTAAATCAAGTCTGGTGTTTTCTGTGCTTTATGGGAATGAATGTTTTGAATACTGCACTGAGAAAGTGCTTGACCCTGGAAGTGACCGTCATATTTTCTATTACCCAATAAGGAACTGAACAAAGTTCTTGAAACTGCTGGCATTTTCTTCCATATGTGAGAGAGGAGCAGTCACATGAAGGGCCAAAGGGACAGTGGGAGACAGATACTAAGTTGTTTTCTAAAGACATTCCACATTCCTGATTTTAAAAATTGACATAATTAGAAATCGGCAAAAGAAGAGGTTATAGAGGAGGTGGCAAGGGCCAGACTAGAAGAGAGTATGAGTCACAGGAGTATTTGGGACTTCCCCCAAAGCCCAAGAAAGCCACTGGAGAGTTCTAAATAGCCGAGTCTAAGGCAAGGTGTGCTTGAAAAAAATCCCTCTAGCTTCAGGATAAATGATGATTCAAAGAACAGAAGAGGTGGGGCCAGCCAGAGGAGGCTATATGAGTAAAAGGGTAAAAGAAATAAAAGATTTTCAGAGATGTGATAAGTTTGATGTTAACTGGTGATGAACCCAAAGTGGGAAGTCAAAGATGGTGCCTACATTTCTGGTTTGAATCAATGAGTGATCAGCAGTGCCACTTCCAGAGACTAAGGATGCTTTTGATCCTTTAATATTCTAGAGAGATAAACAGGGCAGACAATGGTGTCTCCATCTTATTCATGTAGTAACTAATATTCAAGAAAAAGAAAACCAAATCATTTGCTAAAGTGTACATAACCCGATACATGCTCAGAGTGTTGATTTACATTTTCTACTTCAGATGACCACACTTGAACTGTTTGCTATCTCGTTCTCTTGGATTGCAAACAGAAACAAATGCCTTATGATTGGTGGAGTTGTGTGCAATTTAAAGGAAGAGAGGGGGTCTCCCTGGGGGTGCAAGGGGTTAGTAAGTACAGTGCTGTGAAGCTATCCACAGCCACTGCTGCATGAGTTCAATTCCCAGCCAGGGAGTTGACCCAGTTGGCGCAGCAGACCTCTCCTGTCTTGCCTGCTGCTCCCCTCAGCAGTGTATTTCAGTCCAGCTGCCTGTCCTGTTCCCCACTCTGTCTCTGGTGCATCCTCTCACCATACCTCTGGCCTGTACCCCAATTTGTGTATGCATAAATGAATCTTAAAAAAAAAAAAAAGGAAGGGGCTTCCCTGGTGGCGTAAGGGGTTAAGCACCACATTATGAAGCAATCCACAGCGTCTGCAGCACGAGTTCAGTCCCTGGCCGGCCAGGGAGCAACCCACATGGCGCAGCAGACCTCTCCTGTCTCGCCCTCTGCTCCCCTCAGCAGTGTATTTCAGTCAGTCTGCCTGTTCTGTTCCCCAGTCTGTCTCTGATGAATCCTCTCACCCCTCCCCCACATCTCTGGCCTGTACCCCAGCTCTTGTATGCATAAATAAATAAATCTTTTTTAAAAAATAAAAAATAAAAATAAAGGAAGAGAAGAAATTGAATTCTGATATAATCCTCAAGCTTAAAATATTTGTACATTCAACAATTTCAATAAAACATAATTATGCTTCTTGGAATCATGGAAATATTCCATGAAACCCTAGATTTTAATATAGTCAAGAAAGCTCTGATCTGGCCGAGGTAACTTTTTGTTTCTCTCCCAGCCAGAGTTCTATAATTTATCTTCTTGAGTAATATTTCTCAAATTTTAATGTGCATATGAATCATTTGAGGAACTTGTTAAAATGCCAGTTCTGTTTCAGTAGGTTTGGGGTGGGGCTCAAGATTCAGCACTTTAACAAGCTCCCAGAGGATGCCCAGTCTGTGGGTTTGACTTTTGAAAAAGCAAAGTTTTAGATGAACCCAGAACATCTCAAAGTAAAAGTAGGCATGGAGAGAGATCAGAACGAAAGGACCCAAAGGTTTTCCAGAAATGTAATTATGTTGAGGATAAACAGAATTACAACTTAGAAATGATGAGGCAAACTCTTAGGCCTGTTTGCCTACTTTGTAAACTCCTTTCTTCAGTCAGTCAGTGCTTTGCCTATACCTTAGTCCACATTTTTGCAAATTAGAAAATTTACACCTTTGCCTAGGGCCAAGCTGGAAGGTAGTTTTTCCTGTCACCCTTACCCATAGCTCTTAGGAAACTGCACTTTCAAATAAAACTTGAATGTGAAATGACAGGTCCCTGTTCCTCACTCCTTCATAAGAGATGTCGACAAATCCAGGAAATGAGATTCTGCCAGTTTGACTGACTTGTTCTCTAGGTGTCAACCTAAATAAAGAGGTAAACTGAGGCAAACTCAAAGGGCAGAAATTGAACTTCTTGGGGATAGCAGAATAATTTGTATTTGAGAAGTGTATGTTATAAAAAGCTACTGACCAGTCCCTTGAGGCTGTATTTATGGGCTAGGAGAGCCAGAAGAAGTCCAGCCAGAATCCAAGCAGAAATTCCACTGGCTTGAGGTTGAGGGATTCTTGATAGATGTTCATTGATCAAAAGTCTCAGTCTTCTGTAAATCTGGCATTTACAGAAAATCTGCCTCTCAGTTCTTTTTTTTCCCCCATGTAAACCTTCTGTGTTAATAAATAAAGCATATTCATGCCTTAGATTTTAAATCACATTTACAGATAAGGAAAACTTTTAGGTCCTAACAGGTAAGAGAAAAGCTACTGTTACTGGACAGAATGCATTACCCCCTCCCCTCCCCGCCCACACACACATTTTAAGCTTAAAGCATAGAGATTTTAGAGATTTAAGGGCAGATTACACCTTACATCCTCTACACTGGACAATTGGAACCAGAGAAAGATCAAAAGACTTGAAGTTCCCCCAACCACTACCTGATCCCATCACCTTCATCAGAATGTTACTTTTAAATAAGAGGTAGATGTCCTAATTAGATTAAGTAGAAACTTTCTCCTGTTGTTACCAATTGGGTTAAGGGTATCAGTTATACTGATGCAGAATACTAGGACAGCAAAGAGGAAGTTGCAGAGATAATCTTGTTTCTTCAAATATCACAAATGTCCATATCATGGCTATAGAGCAGTGAATGAACTCCATCTCCCCAGATTTACTCCAGAAATTTCCTGTTGGCATTTGCACCAAATAAGTCTCCTTATACTTCTGGCTCGCAGGGATCACTGCTCCCAGGGATTCCCACCTTGGCATCTGGCATCATCTGTTGGGCTTTGAGATCCAGCTGGCTTTCTAGGGTATAGGAAACATTTATTTTAAGGTCCCCATTATGGACCTCAACTCCACCATCTATTTCCTCAGGCTGGTGGGCTTCCTGATTAAACTGGACATTAGTATCTTTTTTGGTGGCAATTTTATACAGAGGGCTTGCTTTTTACACTGCAGCTTTTACCCCCAGGAGAAATACTGCTTCCTGCAATGAACAATCCTTCAAGGATCCAACAACTGATACAAACCCTGTAGGATCAGTCCACCTAGCAGCTCTTGGTACCTGATTGTATCTTTTACCACCTTGCTGAATCTCTTTTGCTTCACTTAGTAGGTCTGTAATAAGGTCACCTCTTGTTCAGGATTTTGAGCCATGCTGGATTCGTCAAATTGGACATCTAAATTTCCCTCTGTTGCTAACTCTGCTTTTCTTCCTTCTTACAGTATTGCATGATCTTCAGTCTTTGAGTTTGCACTAGATAATCTTTTTCAATGTTGAACTCTTCTCTGCCATTGCATACATTTCTTCTGCTCTCTCATTGCCGCCTTGTTCAATACAAGCCATCATATAATGACATTGTTTTTGTGTGTTAGTATCGCTGAGTGCCCTGCTGAAAAAGATGCTAAGTTGGTGGGCACCTGACTCGAGTTTAGACTTAAAGGGACAATGAAAGGAATGGGAGAGGCCCTCTCTGGTGGTGCAGGTGGTTGAGCGCAGCACTGTGAAGCTGTCTGCATCTCTGCAGTGCGGGTTCAATCCTGGCTGGCCGGGAGATACCCACATGGCGCGGCAGACCTCTCCTGTCTCGCCTGCTGCTCCCCTCAGCAGTATCTTCGGTCCTTCTGCCTGTTCTGCTTCCCACTCTCTCTGGTGAGTTCTCTCACTCTCCCATGCCGCTGACCTGTATCCCAGCTTTTGTATAAGTAAATAAATCTTGAAAAAAAAAAAAAGAGGAACGGGAGAGGAGAAACCACAGTCTCTCAGTTCTTAAATTTCGTTGTTTTAAGGGGGCATACATGAGAGTCTCCATTTCATATCCTCCCGCTCCATTTTGTGTTGAAATCCTTTCACACTGGGAATATTTTGTGCTATTTGCTTCCTTTTGTGTGCCTTAAAATCAATCTTTAAGCTATCCTTACTATTAAAGAAGGGAAGAATTTCTCTCCAAAGTCTATCTGTTGGCTACTTTGCTGTGCTCTCCTTAAAGTGACATGGGGTGGAGGGTGACTATGGAACTCTCAGTGATTTAACGGAGAAACAGGTGGTGATGGATTAGATTGTTTTAATTAATTGGAACAGGATTGCTCTAATTAATCACATTGAATTTAGAGCCAGGAGATGTTAGGGCTGTAGCCTTGGTTTTGCCATTTGTATTCTCTGTGACCTAAGTCAAGCAATTTTGCATCTTTGATTTCAGTTTTTCACATGTAAAATGAAGCAATGGGGCAAAAACTTCCCTTTCATTCTGGCTCTAAAAACTTTGTTCCTGAAGTTATTTCAAGTGAATTTGAAAGAAATAAGCTGCCAAGTTTTGCCATGGCTAGTTATCTATATTTTGTAGATATAGATCTATCACCTTTTCCCCTTTTCTGATTAATTCGTGTTTGCTGTCCTGAAAACTATTTTCAAAAAGTTCTATATGTACATTTTATCCATCAGCTAAGCTTAGGAGTCACTAAGCTGAGCCACAAGGGGGCGCCTGGGAGATGTTACTCTCCAGCCCAGTGATTCAAAACCATTTTGAATATTAAAATAGAAATAAAATTGATTAGCTATTTCCATATCTAGTTTACCTCATCTAGTTTGAAATAAATTTGTTGTTGAAAGCATCTCTTACACTTTGGTATGTTGGGTTTAATTTTCTTCTCTATAAACTTTTATTAATATAATCTGAAATAACTTCCAGCATTGCTGACTTACAAAAGTAATACAATTTCAGAATTCAAACTGAGGTTGAATTTTTGGAGAGTGGCTAGCTATTATCTGATGTGAATAAAGATTAAATGTTTCAAATTTTCTTTTCTTTTTTTTTTTTTTTTTTTTTTTTTTTTTTGCATAAAAGAGCTGGGGTATAGGCCAGTGGTGCTGGGGGTGAGATGATTCACCAGAGACAGAGTGGGGAATAGAACAGGCAGATTGACTGAAATACACTGCTGAGGGGAGCAGCAGGTGAGTCAGAAGAGGTCTGCTGCACCATGTGGGTAGCTCCCTGGTGGAGGAAGCCTCTCAGGCAAGAGTAATGATAGCACTCAGACTTATCCCCTAGACCACCAGGGAGGCCTCCAAATTTTCTAAGACAATCACTAGACCTGGGGTCCCCATATTTTTCTTGTCTTTTTCTTGGAAACTGTTTTTTTTTTTTTTAAGTTTTGTCTGTTGGTTAACAAGGCTAGGTAAATGCAGAACAATTCATGCTTTGAAATACGTGTTTTTCTCTAGTACGCTTTTTGTAAATTGTTATATAATTTACATCTAATGAAATGATACAGACTATTTCTAATACCTTAAGAATGTTCCTTTATCTCCTTTCAGGCAACTAGTGAGCATCTTTGTGTCTGGCCTTTTTTTTTTAAATTTAAATTTTATTTTTATATTCCCCATACAATTACAACCCCCTTATTTTGACCCTAATCTCTCCTTTCCCTGCCCCCCACACCCCCATAGAGTGTCTCTGGTTCATAGTTGTTTGTTGATTTTGATATTTTCTTTCTTACAGGTGTTCTTTTTCCTGGTCCCTTATTTAAGTTTTCTAGATTCCTTCTATGAGTGAGACCATTTTCTTGGAAACTTCTGATAACAATAGATTATACTTAATATCTCAAAACCTTACTCCATCATCTATCCCTTCAAAATATCTTTTTCTCTTATCTATAAAACGAAGTTAATAAGAGGACTAATCACATAGTGTTGCTAGAATATAATGAATTAATAGCATCTAAAACATTTACAAGACTACCTAGTATAAGGAAGAAAAAATGTTTCTTCTATCCTTCTATGTTCTTTGGCTACTCTAATAATTAAGATGATACTGGACAGATTAGCAGGAAAATAATTAATTTCATAAGTTATGGGCCTCAAAGATATGAGTCCCAAGCAGAAGTTGGTACATTGATATTTATATGCCCATCTGAGCTAAAAAATGAGGGGGTTCTGGGGCTTCTAAGGGGAAGAAGGAATTCACAGGAGGTAAGAAGAAGTAGATGTTTGTTAATTGAATATTTGTCCTGCCACATACAGCTGTCATTCTCTTATAATAGTAGGTTTTTTTCTGGGCCAGTTCCCCTAGTTTATTTTTCAGGTATTTAAGGGAAAGGTAGAATTTTGCTTTTGAAACTGCTGGGTCTTGATTGCTGTTAGCTCGAAATAACCTGTATGCCAAAATCGCACATTTGGGGCAGGCTTGTTGTGAACCCCTTTACAAGCATATAATTAGCATCAATGACATGAAAGTTGCTGTGCTGTTACCATTTTTATCTTGGCCGATCGTCCACCACTCAGTCACCCACTCCCAAAACCCAAGTCCCACCTTTTTTCTTCCTTGTCCCTCAGAGAGAGAGAGAGAATATGATAAAGCAGACAGGACAAGTTGGTAACAAAAGATGCATCTGTGGAGAGGTATGCAGGTATACTCTTTTCTGTGGTTATAACTTTTCTTTAAGTTTGAAATAATATTAAAATGAAGTGAAACAGACAAAACAAAATACTTCACTGGCTTCTTCAGAATAATGTCCAAAGCCCTTACTTACTTCTTTAGAATCATCTGTTTTTCCCACTTGATGTTTAAGTTCCAGCCATAAATATATGATTTTAATTCATTATCTTTGCACTTAGTGTTCTCTCAGTAGGAAAGCTATGGTTTTCTCCCATTTGTCTACTTACAAACTACTATTTATACCTTCTCATCCAGTGTATCAATGGAATCTTTCCTGTATGATGCCTTTGCAATTTGACAGATTTAATCATTGGCTTCCTGAAGGGGCGCAGGGTATGCCATCCTCCAAATACTCCTCTTTGGCATAAGATTTGTTTTGAGTTTATTATTTTTAAGAAACAGCAGACACAGAAGAAACTCTGAAAATCCAATAGAAATAACCCTTTTTATAAGAGAAATTTTTGTTTATGACAGAAATCTCCATTTGTAAGGGTGTTTCCATCTCTGTATCAGGAAGAGAAGGATGACTAAATCTCTAGAAACTTTTATCAATGGAGAACAGACAAACTTAAATCTGTCTAGCAACCACACCCTTGTTTATTGCTCATTGCCTGAAAACCTGTCATGACTGGTTCCCTCCCTCTCCATGTCTTTAGATAGTATTTAAATGATTTGGATCATTTTGGAGAGTTGCTGGGTTTTCCCCATGTACACAGGAGGTATACATGTTGTTAAACTTCTTTTTTTTTTTTTTTTTTTAAATATTTATTTATTTATTTATACAAGCACTGGGTACAGTCAGAAGTGCAGGAGCGTGAGAGAATTCACCAGAGCCAGAGCAGGGAGCAGAACAGGCAGACTAAGGAAGCACACTGCTGAGGGGAGCAGCGGGCATGGCAGGAGAGGTGCCATGTGGGACCCTCTCCTGGTGGCCGGGGATCGAACCGGCGCTGCAGAGGCTGCGAACAGCTTCACAGCCCAGCGCTCAACCGCTGTGCCACCAGGGGAGGCCCTGTTAAACTTCTTTTTTAAAAAAATATTTATTTATGCATGAAAGAGCCAGGGTGCAGGCCAGAGGTGTGGAGGCGGTAGGAGGGGTCTGAAATGCACTGCTGAGGGGAGCAGTGGGAGAGACAGAAGTCTGCTGTGCCATGTGGGTCACCTCCCTGGTCAGCTGGGGATTGAACTCTCTGCAGTGTCTGCAGGAAAGTTCGTCGTGCTGTGACTTAACTCCTTGCGCCACCAGGGAGGCCCCATGTTAAATTTCTGTTCATTTTTCTTCTTTAGGCTGTCTTTTATTACAAGAGGTCTCAACCAAGGACCTAGAAGTGTGGAGGAAAAAATGATTTTTCCTCCTTCATCCTCCAATCCCTCCCCTCCCCATAGCACTGTGTTTCTCATTTTGACTACTTGCCCTTTTCTCATGCTATATAGTTATTCTGTTTCCTCTCCTAGACTCAGAGTCCTTGGAGAGCAGAGTCCCCTATCCATATCATTCATTATTACTCTGCAGAGCCTGAAATCCCAATTTCTGTCTCTTGTGCTCCTAAATACATTTTTATTTGCCAGACCATGCTGGGTCTTCACCTTTTGCCATTTGAAATGGCCACAGTGACACTCAATTTGCTGCTGCTTCCTGTTGTTCATAACTGAAGCTTGGCTCTTGGTTACTCTCCTTAGTTATTTTAATTCCTACCCTCACCCTCCATAGAGGACACGAGCTTTTATTGATGAAGAGGTGAAATTCAGTGGCCATCACTGCTACCTATAGGGCTCTCCCACCCCAGGGACCTCCCTCCCTTACATTTATCCTGTTCTGGAGCCAGTCACTTTACCTCTTGGAAGTTTCCATTTCCTCATCTACAAGGAAGGTACGCTTCATTTCCACATCCTTTATAAGAGAGTTAAATAGGAAGGAAAATTATTTTCCTTTTTATAAATGTGTCTTTTACAAGAGGGCAATATCTACTCTGTTTTCAGAGATTCTTTTCTGTGTATAGCTTCCCAAAAACTATCAGTCCAAAAGAACGCTTATGCCAAAGAGGCATAGTTTAGAGTAGCAGTTCTGTGCCATTCGGTAATGCTTTATTATGTTTTATTTGCTTAGCCTTTATTTGCTTGTTAAGACAGTTCATTTCATTTACTCCTTCTTGCTAATTTGTCTAAGTTCATCAGACTTTGATAGGAACTGGCAAGCTCAGAACAATTTTATTGCAATCAGTTATACTTCTAAAATTTAGAAATTTTCATTACTTGTTTTTAGTAACATAGAAGTAAATTTCTAGGGACTAAGGGGAGCTGTTGCTGTCTGAGTTGCCATATCTGCAAACCAAAAAACCAAAAATCAGATAACTTTATGTTTCTGTACATGTGCTTGACCAGAAATGCAGAATGTCCAGTTAGCCAATGTCCAGTTAGATGCCACAACAACACTGGGGTCTAAACTTCCTTCCTTTTTCCCTCTCATCCCAAATGAAATTGGTTCTGTGGCCCCTGCAATCAGGTATTTTTTCTTTTTCTTTTTCTTGCTCTTTATTCTTCATCCTATAATAGCGTCTGCTTTCAACCCTATTTTGCTGTTTTCCAAATAGAAATATCCACTTCATGGAATATTAAATAAAGTTTGTAACACCTAAATTGTCTTCTTTAATCATTTTTGTAACACTCCTATTTAGTATACTATGTTTTGTGGCTAAAATAAGAAAGGATCCCATGGAGAAAAAAAAATCATCCTGAGGGAAACACATCCCCTCTGAAATACTACTTGTGAGAGCCATTTTCTACACTGATGAAACAGATCACATGCTGAAAATTTGCCTCATGGGAGCGTAAGAAGTATGACTTTGGAGTGAAGGTTTCATAATAACAGGGAATTGTCTTTCTTATTCAACCCTCTATTCCAATGCCTCAAAGAGTGCCAGACCCTAGTAGGCAATCAACCAATGCTTGGTGAGTGAACAAATAAATGAGTTCAATAAACCCACTTTGGAGGGATATCATAGCTCAGAGTGTCTAAATATTTGAGGCAAGAGAAAAAGAGAAACTTGAGTAGACACAGATTAACTGAGGCCCCAAACTTGCCACCAGGATACCACTTGGTGCTGCTGCTTGATCTGTAATAAAGATGTTCAGCTGCTTCCAGTCAGGGACTTCCCTTGGCGAATATGCTCCAAATGTTTCTGGAATTGAAGGTTATCACAATATTTTTTTGGTTCCTTTCTGTTCCTCTGTTTGTTGCATGCTGCAGCTCTTTGAACCTGGGTTTTCTAAATAGTTTTACTGTAATAAAGGACTGATTTACCGACAACCCTTCCCTTTCTCATCTGCTATTTATCAGCACAGTACAGTTTCCTGTACCCGTTAGTGATGGGGAGATGATAAGGCTGATATTACTACATATGAGTAATACAAAGTTATGTTGTATTAATCTTCTGGATCATAAACTCCAACTATATTCTCATTTTAAATTATTTGCAGTTATTTTCCTAAAGACTCTTTTTATTGTCTCATTGAGTTCCTACTAAGCTACTTGTTTCAGATTTTCTGAAGATCTTGTTCCTTTATAACTCTTCTGGTGTTGAGACTTGACAAATGAGAATGTTAGGGTGAGGGGGGGGAGAGGCCTTAAGATGTACTCTATAAATCATCAAAATGTGATGTACTATACAGTCTCAGCATGAACTGGAAATGGAAAAAAAAAATGCTGAAAATAGGATTGATTCCTTTGGGCTTAAATTGGATTGGCAACGACATAGATTCTGCTGTGGGTTGAAGTCATTTCTACTCTAGCACTATTCAGCCCGTGGGGAATGGTGGAGTCATGATTTAGCAGCAAGATTCTGGGAGCAGGCCAGCAGCTACATCTGTTCTGCACTGTAAGTAGACTGGGAAAATAATTTGAAAAAAAGCCAGAGGAGGGAGGTGAAGGAGAACACAAAACCTTTACCCTCAAAAAGGTTATGAAAAGTTGACATAATAGGAGCCATTTTAAAATGGCTTTGGGGCAGCCATATGAAAGCATATGAGAGGACTTGTTTTAAACAGACTGGACAATACCACCAACATTCTAAGAAGCCAGCAAGAACCAAAATATCCCCTTTGAAAAGATTGAGAAGTGTGAACTTTGACCTTGTGACCCCAGGCCTTACCTTTATCTGATCCATTAGCTTATCCTTCATTTACTCTCTGTAAAACCTTCTGTCTTTTGTCACTCCTTGAGACACATTTTGGGTTTCTACCTCAATATGTGCTCCCTGAATTGAAATTCTTTGACCTCAAAAAGACACGATTTGCTTTTTTTAATTGACTTCCTAGATTTTTAGGCTAAGAAGAGCACAAAAAGTGGCTCATTCAATTACAAGGACATTGGGTTTAAAGAAAACTTTTTATAGAAACAAAATGTGTACAATTCTTTCTTTGTCTCATCCATTAAGTTTCCCTCTTCTTCAGATACAATAATCATAATACATAATTTAAGAAATTTATGTTGGAAAGGACTAAAGTATCACTATATGTGGAGTGAGTCTTAACGATTGAAATGCAATGCTTTGGTAACAACTATGAGACATTCAACACAATTTCAGTAAATTGCAAAGTTAATCTTTTCTCTGAACATGTGCAGAAATATATTTGTTTCTCTTTTTTGCATCAAGAGGTAATCTATTTATATGAGTGCCATTAAGACCATACATGGGTGGGAGAGAACATGGCTGATTTACTGTAAGGTCTTTGTAAACAGACTGGCCTGGATTCAAATTCCAACTCCATCATTTCCTGGCTGTGTGACTTCAGGCAGGTTGCTCTCTGACCCTTACTTAGCTTTTTTATCTGTGAAAGGGATAGTACTTACACAACTGTGAGGATGAGAGGGACCCTAAACACATGGAAAGCATGGGACAAATCCTAGTTTGCTTCCACTATTTTCTGTGAGTTCCCTTTCCTGCTATCATACTGCCTTCTATTTTTTTATTTTATTATTTTTTTTTTTTAATAGAGGCATGTTTTATTTATTTATTTGTTTGTTTGTTTGTTTTGTTTATACATGCACTGGGTACAGTCAGAAGCGCGGGAGGGTGAGAGAATTCACCGAGCCAGAGCGGGGAGCAGAGCAGGCAGAAGGACCGAAGTACACTGCTGAGGGAGCAGCGGGCGCAGGAGAGGTCTGCGCGCCATGTGGGACCCTCCTCTGGTGGCCGGGGAGCAGCCGGGGATCGAACCGGCGCTGCAGAGGCCGCGGGCAGCTTCGCAACCCAGCGCTCAACCACTGCGCCACCGGGGAGGCCCCATACTGCCTTCTAGACACTGTTGCATGTCCAGAGTTTTAATATCTTGTCTGATTGAAATAAATGAAGCAAACTGACTTGCCTAAATTTCAGCTAGATTTTTTTTTAAGTTAGAAATTACTTTTTCTAATAGCCAAAAGTGGCTAGAAAAGCTGCGGGGGGAAAAAAGGCTGCATGGAAGATAGGCACAGAAAGGGAGGTTTTAAGTCTCCTTGGAGCAATCACAATGGACTTAGGGGAGGAGCTTGGACAAGAATCAATTAGGCTATTTAGCCAAAATGCCAGATTCTTTTTTGGAAAGTCTTTCTGAAAGAGCAGTCAAATTTTAGGAACCATCAAATAGATGATTCAAAAATAAAATAAATCCTAGAAATAATTTCCACATCATTTAGGTAAAAGTGTTTTTTTTAGTTTTCAGAAATGCATATTGCATTTCCTAATTAATTACTGGGATGTATAAAGAGAATAAAATAGTTCTTAGGGGATCTTGGGCTCTGTTTAACCTCTTTAGGTCATAATTTCCTTATGTAAAAGAGAAGACTGAGATGAAATTATTTCTAAGATCCCTTTTAATCTAAAGTTTAAGAGTACGTGTTTAAACTGTTATTAAATTATTTTTATGCTTCATGTATTAAAAACAAATAATAATGATTTACTGAGAAGTTATTTGCTATACTTCAGGTCATTGTTCCCTATAATTACCCTAAGATATTGATGATACAGAATACATCTCCAAGGGGAAAGGATCCATCATAGCAGGGGCCCAGGAAGATACCATTTTTGCACCCTCTCCCAATTACATGCCACCTCCTTGTGTTATAGGGCAGGGAGAGGGGCAGCCCAAACCCCGCAAACCTGCCTATTCTAAATGGGTTCTGCCATCCGCCGCATCAACACAAAACATATGACACTTTAATGGGAAGGAACTTTAATAAAAACTAGAAAACAATACAGGTAAGGCAAAGAGTCTAGTTTCTAAATGAAGCACCCAAAGTTACCCATCCCCTCGTGGGTAAAACTCCATCCATATGGGGTCGGCCCAGAGCAAGGCCCCAAAGCCTGCCACAAGTCTAAAACATCTTCCAGTGGGGACCCACAGAAAAGGGTCACAAACAACCAGACAAGCCCGGAAGGAAAAGAGCAAAATCAACATCAAGATAAAAGCTGCCATTGTCACCTCCCCACGGGTCTCACCCACATCTGTGTCACCTAGTCCACGACCAAAAGACAAGCGCAGTTTCTTCACGTGTCTCTAGGCTCCATGCGCCTGCTCCAGGTCTCCTTCTGGCTCCATCCTGCTTCCTTCCTCAGTCTCTTCTGCAGCTTCTCCTCTTCCTGCTCAGCTCCACCCTCCCTTGGGTGGGGCAGGGAACCTCCCCCTTTCCTGGGACCACCCTGTTACACTTGGACTGTGACATCCAGTAAGCCATGACCTGAATAGGGGTAGCTGGATGGAGTGGAAGGGATAAACAAATGGAGGTGGGACAAAAGAGGAGGAGAGACACCTGGAAGAGAGACACTTGGAGAAGAGATGCATGGATGCAGACACATGGGGAGGCTGCTCTGGTCCTTGGCAGAGACATGGCAGCTGTTATCTTGACCTCAACTTGAATTGATTATATGGTACTTTTTTTTTTTAAAGATTCATTCATCTATACATACAAGAATTGGGGTACAGACCAGAGTTTTTGGGGGTGAGAGGACTCACCAGAGACAAAGTGGGAAACAGAACAGGCAGATTGACCAAAATACGCTGCTGAGGGGAGCAGCAAGCAAGTCAGGAGAGGTCTGCTGCGCCATGTGGGTTGCTCCCTGGCAGGAGATTGAACTTGTGCTGCGGTGGCTGTGGATAGCTTCATAGGTTGTGTCTTAACCCCTTGCACCACCAGGGAGGCCCCTATATGGTACATTTTGAATTTTAGTTCTCTCCTCCTGTCCCAGCTTTTGGGAACCTGCCTAACCCTTTTCTTGTGGTTCCTTGCCATAATGCGCATTAGTCTTGTGGCAAGTTTTTAGGCCTCAGCCATCCTATTTTAGGCCAAGCCTGTTGGCTAATTTGCCCAAGAGGCGATGGGTAATTTTCAGAGTTTGCGGTTATTTGAATCTTTTCTTTGCCTTTGCACTTGTGAATGGGAAACCCTTTTACAAGGTGTTCTTAACAGATTGGAGTCCCTGAACAGCCCTTGGGCATGCATGTACTTAGGCACTGATACTGAAATTGCAGGTTTTCAGGCCTAGTCTCCCAGCCAGGAATGGACCCCAGGCTGCAGTGGCAGTGCTGAGGCCCAGCCACTAGACCACCATGGATTGGTGTCTCACGAAGCCACAGCAGGAACTTTGCTGACGCTCAGGGAAGCAAGCAAGAAGAGGCAGGTTTGTTCAGAGAAAAAAACTTTATTGAAGAGAAAAGAAACAGAAATAAAGTGGGACTCCCAAGCTGGTGGAGCCAGTCCAGGGAGGGGCAAGGAAGCCCAAGTGGAGTCGTGCCTCAGGGAATATGCACCTCCTTTCCCTAATTATTCTAAAGCTCCACCAGTCTCTTTGTGAGTGTTAGTTTTTGGTGGTCTCACTCACTGCCTAAATGTCTCTGTGCCCAGAACTAAGTTTCTGTGTGCCAGACCGTAACTTTTTTCTTCATTGTTCTTGATCTGGAATGTCCTATTGACCTTAGTCCTGGGATGTTTGACTATCTCTCATCAGAATCAGTTGCCCTTTCCTTTATTCCTCTTGTTCTTAATTCTGGAGTCTTCCTTAACTCTCCTGAAGTGCCCACCTACAATGTCCCTAAAGTTACCTGATTATCCTAACTTGCCCTATGACTCAGTATTATTATTATTTCCGTTTTAAAAATGAGAAAACTGGGGCCTCCCTAGTGGAGCAAGGGGTTAAGTCTCAGCACTATTAAGCTATCGCCAGCCACTGCAGCACAAGTTTGATCACCAGCCAGGGAGCTGACCCACATATGGTGCAGCAGACCTCTGCTGCCTCGCCCACTGCTCCCCTCAGCAATGTATTTCAGTAGATCTGCCTACTCTGCTCTCCACTCTGTCTCTGGTGAATCCTCTCACCTCCCCCATCTCTGACCTGTAGCTCTTGTATGCATAGATAAATAAAATAAACCTTAAAAAAATAAAAATGAGAAAACTACTGAAACTGTAAGAATTTAGTTTTTCCAAGACCATTCAGTTAAGGACTGCTGATGCTCATGTTAGACTGGGACTCTTTAATTCTATCTTTGGCTTTTAACACAAACCTATAATGTCTCCCAGTATATGGTACACACATTACTCATCAACAATGGGTAAGAAGCTTTATTGGCAACAGGGAAAAATTCGGTCTTGGTAAAATACACTTCATTCCCTTAAATAAATGATACAGTGAATAACTGCACATATTGAATATGAGTAGGTAAAATGTTTTATTTACCTTGACTCTTCCTTGCCAGGAATAATAGGCAGTGAATAAATTTTTATTGAATGAAATATATATTGTTTCGCTGTGTTATAAATCATTATAGATTAGAAACGTTATAGCTCATTTAATTTACCTACTCCTTACCTCACTATTTTATATAAGGATCTGAAATTCAAAGAGGGAAGAAAAGGAGAAAAAACTAGCACCCAGGACTCCAAATCCATGATCCAGAGCTCTTTCTATTTTGCTGTCATATGGAATATTTTGCTTCCTGTAAGGCTATCACCACCTAACAGGGTTTCCATAAGTTTCAAAGCCCACCTCCCTACCTGTTGAGATGCTCAGGTCTCCAGTTTAAGCCCTTACATTGTCAGTCATCCCCACACTTGAAATAAATGGAGGAGATTGCAGGAAATGCCAGCTGGCATGGAACAACAGTCTTTGGAGAGAGGACAAATTTTGTCCAGCCTGGGAGAACTTGCTTGCCTTTTTTCAGCTGTGTTGCACCAATATGGCTGGATTTACATGAGCCAAGAGGATGGTTCACCATCTGCCGATAGTGGGGAATTGGCCTTTCTGTTTCTCTAACAGAATTTTGGAAGGCTTGGTGGCTTTGGCCCAACCCACTGAGCTCCTCCTCCTTGAACTGCAAACTGTGGAAGGAAAGTAAATTGTGCTGAGCTTCAGAGCCAACGGTGACAAATGGCCTGTATGCATCTGCATCAGCAAGTATGATTGAACACAATTGCAGCATTCTTGCAAATTTTCTCCTAAATAAATATCCTCACCACATTTGTACAGTCAACTGACAAAGGTCTGACTTTTAAAGAAATAATTATTTTCTTAATTACAAATGTGCATGTAGAAAATATAGAAAAAAACAGATAAGGAAATAAATGTCATCTATTTTGTTATCATTAAAGGGGTATCATTGGGAAGTTTTTGTTACATATTTATAGTTTTTAAAATATATTTATATGGGTTTTAGTGTATATATTCTGTTTCCTTAAAATACATCATAAACATATTCATTGTTTTTAAACAATATTTTTAGCAGCTTCCTAGTATTCCATCTTATGCTTATATTATCCTATAATTAACCAATCCTCTGTTGTTTGGTATATAAGTACTATTCAGCATTTTGTTACTTAAAATAATTATTGATAAACCAAACAGATTTCCCTGAGGACTTTACCCTCAGCATTTTCACCACATAACTTATTTGTTATAAGGTAATTTTGTCAGAAAAAAAGATAAAACTATGAAAAATGAAAGAGTAGATAATGAGGGATTCGGGATCTAATGTCAAACTATAATCCAAAAATTCATTTACTAATGAGCTTGAAGACTGTTGTGAATACTAGCTGCCTCTTTTATATTTGTCATAGTTTGGTAAACTTGGTTTTGATGGGGGAGGGTTGGCTGTTCACTGAAGGATATACAAACTGACATGTTACCATTTTTCTAATACGATATTCAATCTGGTTTTATACTCTTTTATTTAATGCTTCTAGTAAAATTGGCATATTTTCTATCAAATCAGTACATGTAGTTACTATCCACTGTTTTAAGACAGGCATGTCTAGTCATCACTGCAAAGATTATTATGAAAACTAAGAGATATAATAAAAAACATGAGTACTGGTCAGTTGGAACAAAATTTGAAAACAACCTGTTGACCCGTTATTTTGTCTTTTATAGCAAGTTGCCTTATGACCAGTTAGTTGTGCTGTGAAACTGTTTATTGCAAAAATGCAGGACTTCAGAGAACCAGGAAATAAATGGTTAAGACAGTACCTCCAACACTAGACACTAAACATTCCTTCATCTCCATTTTGTCTTCCTAACCTTTAAAGCCCTTTCTAGCCCTTTCTTGGGGAAACAATCTATGGAGGAATTCACATTCTTTGTCTTCATTGTCTGCTCAGATAATAAACTTCTCTTCTTCTACTGTGTCTTGTCTGTGTGGGGCACAGCCAACTGAGAAAGCTATTGAGTTTGTTAACACTCGTGACAAAGAACTTACAGAGAAACTACACAGCCTGTGATAAACCTCTTTTTTTCCCCTAACCTAAATTGATTTCATAACAAATTCTTAAGATTGAAATTGTTAAGTTAAAGTCGTGACTAGTTTCTTGTTTTAAAGCTTTGCGATCCAATGCCAAATTGCCTTTGACTAGTTATGCCAATTGACATTCCCACTCATGTACTAGGGAGCAAATTTCTCAGTGTCCTCACCAATATGGGGAGTTAACTTTTAAAATCTTTGCCAAAAAAAAAATCTTTGCCTATGTGATAAGTGAAAAATGTTAGCATTCCCCTTTTACACTTACTTACACGTAGCTAGTTTACCACACATTTTCTTAATTTAAAGCAAACTCAGGTTATATAGGTTCATGGGCAATCAGGTTTGTTCCCAGATAAAGACAATCACATTTTAGTCATTTTTGCATGAGATCTTTTTTTTTTTTCCCTCATTAATTACACCAAAAGCCTTTGATGCCATCCTAAACTCAGTCTCTCTGTTTGCAAATGATAGGACTCATCCTGGTACAGAGAAGCCTTCATATCTTCTTTTTGCAGACAAGGAAATTGGTCATGTGCTTTTTGCAGTTATGATAAAGAGCATTTCCAACAATTATTCACTTCCATGGGTATCTTAGTTATGCTGCCAGGAAAGTCAAGATAAGTGTTTCTGTGTAGCATTATTTTGATAAGAACTTTATTGTTGTACTTCATAAAGTAGAGGTATTATTGAAGTAGTTTTTATCTTTTCCTACCTGTTAGAAAAGTTACACTTGCAGTGTTACTTAGAAGATGCTAGAAAGGAGGGCCTCCCTGGTGGCGAAGCGGTTGAGCGCTGGGCTGGGAAGCTGCCCACAGCCTCTGCAGCGCCGGTTCGATCCCTGGCCACTGGGAGAGGGTCCCACATGGCGAGCAGACCTCTCCTGCCGCCCGCTGCTCCCCTCAGCAGTGTACTTCGGTCCTTCTGCCTGCTCTGCTCCCTGCTCTGGCTCTGGTGAATTCTCTCACCCTCCCGTGCTTCTGACTGTACACAGTGCCTGTATAAATAAAGAAATAAATCTTTAAAAAAAAAAAAAAAAGAAGATGCTAGAAAGGAGCATGGATGAGAGTGAGTATGACTAGATATTCTAGTAGACTGTGGTACCTATAGAATGATTTATCCATCTTTGTGTTGTTAGTGGCAACATAATCATCAAATGGGGATGATTATGTAAATGTCAATTTTAGTTATAGTTTATTTTAAGTATACTAGTGTTCTGTTACTTACTTATGGTTTCCCAATATTTGCAAAACTACCTTTTATAAATATATATATATAAATATACCCTCTTATAAAGTACTTATGGCTTATCATTTAGATGAAGGTTAACAATTAGTAAATATTTTACATTATTGATTCTGTATAGGCACAAGTTTTTCTATAATCACAGTGGGTGAAAGAAAAATCATAAAAAACGATTTTATTTCTGTTTTAAGATTCTGGCTGTTCTTATGCTAAGGAAGAGTTCCTTATAATGTGAAAGCTATAGCTGAAAGTTTAGCTCAAGGCAATAATCTGTCATGGACAAAGGAAATCAGGGTCAATGGATCTGAATTCTCAACCCAGCTCTGTGACCCGTGAGGGAACATGGGAAATCCCATAACCTGCTGGCTCTCAGCCTTCTGATCTGTTAAATGTGGGATTTGGACTTGTTGATCCCTTGCAGATCAAAGAGTTTCTGATTCTACTATTTGTGATTTTGATAATATACTTTAGTCAGTTGATGCCAACTTTATGTGAATTCTAACCAAAGCAAATATCATTTTGCAAAATATCTCTTTGCAAAAGCAGTTTGTTTCTGTCCTGTACTGTCTATTCTCTTTTTGGCATTATAAGATTCCCACTTTCCTGTCCTTCACTTTCCAAGGACCATCTTTTGTTGAGAGAGGAAATGGAAAAGTTGCAACATTGAACAAAACAGAATTATTGTACAGAAACAGGTATAAGGAAGTACCCATGCAAAGAAAAGAATGAAAGGCAAGAGAACTGAGAAGGGAGGCTAGAGGCTAGAATGATGTATGTTTGAAGTAGAGTGACTAAAGACGTTAGAGCAGCTGACATTTGGGAAAAAAGGTGCGTGTGTGCTAAAGAAAATGTAATATGAAGATTTTCTCTGTATGGTGCAAATATTTTCTCCCTCCTTCCCTCCCTCCCTCCTTCCTTTCCTTCCTCTCTTCTTCCTTTCTCCTTTCCTCCTTCTCAGGATCCAGAGTTCATATCCATATAACTATGCATTGTCCCTTGCGCAGGATTCCCATTTCTTATGGACATGACAATATGGTAAATCTGGACCGGAGATGGTCCTCTTTCAGATTAGACTTAGAAGCTAAAGAGAGTTGCTTTAATTACAGCCATCACTTGTAATGCTATTCAAAACCAGAAAAACAGACCATTTGTCATTGTGTGACAACCTTTTCACACGTATTTTTCTCTAATAATTTGAGCAACTCAATACTGTATATCCCTCTCCCCACAACCCCCTCTCCACCTTCCAAAGTAAAATTCTGCCTCCAGAAAGCTAGGCATTTTTATTTTGAGGCTTTATATAACTGCTTTTAGGAGAGTCACAAAGAAAGATTGAATCAAATATGCATAGATTTCTGCAATAATTTCAGCCATGGTTATCTGTTCTTTGTTAGATTAAAAATTAGGTTAAGGGCCTCCCCTGGTGGCACAGGCAGTTGAGCTCCACGCTGTGAAGCTGTCCACAACCTCTGCAGCACCGGTTCAATCCCGGCCAGCCAGCAAGAGTCCCACATGGCACAGCAGTCTCCTGTCTTGCCCACTGCTCCCCTCAGCAGTGTATTTCGTCAGTGTGCCTGTTCTGCTCCCTGCTCTGTCTCTGGTAAATCCTCTCACCTTCCCGCACATCTGGCCTGTACCCCGGTTCTTGTATAAAATAAATAAATCTTTTTAAAAAAATTAGGTTAATCTGGGGGCCTTCCTGGTGGCGCAAGGGGTTAAGCACCGCACTATGAAGCAATCCGCAGCCTCTGCAGCTGAGTTCAATCCCCGGCCGGCCAGGGAGCAATCCACATGGCGCAGCAGACCTCTTCTGTCTCGCCCGCTGCTCCCCTCAGCAGTGTCTTCAGTCAGTTTGCCTGTTCTGTTCCCTACTCTGTCTCTGGTGAATCCTCTTACCCCGGTATATCTTTGGCCTGCACCCCAGCTCTTGTATGCATAAATAAAGAAATCTTTAAAAAAATTTAGGTAACCTGAGCTATGTTAATATTGAATTGTTAAAATAAATGTTTATTGGAGTTAAATCCTTATATATACTATATATAAAAAGTATGAATATATTCTAAACCAATATTTAATGAATATTTACATTACAGAAAATGTGTTTTTACAATTATAACAGCAGAGTGGAAAATTATGCCATTCTTTAAATGAACATGTGTGAAAAAAGTCAAGACTTTTTCTCCTGACTTTGTATGAAGTTACTCAGAAACTGGTAAAACAGAATAGAGCCAGGTCTCTTGACCACTAGGCTTGATGTTATTTGTGTTGCATGGACTGCCTCAAACACAAAACACCCTCATCTACTCTCATTCATTTTGTTAGCACCTCTAAAAACAATCATTCAATTATGATCATAGTCCGAGTTTCCAACGGTGATAAATCTGGCTCTTTCAGATGTTGAAATGATCAGAGGTTTCATAACAAGCTCGAAGTTCCACAGAATTGCTGTAGAACCCACCCACTACTTCTCCACTCATGCCCACAGGGACTGGATTATTTCTTTAAAGAAAAAGAAACCCAGAGCAAGAAGCAGATTTAATTCATAAACCCTTGGTTCTCTCTGCCCAGTGCTCACATGGTGCCCTCTCCTGGCAGAGAGAAGCATTTGCAGGAAGCGGATGAAGACTTCACGGTGACTTTGGGTCTTGAACTAAATCAGACCACAGCATGCTCAGATCTTCCAGTTAGCTTTTTGTTCATTATAAACTTTGAGTTAGAGGTAGAATGCATTACACTGTCATTTGCTATTTAAATATTGCTATGTTGCTATGGCAATTGAAAACAGTTCATGGTAATTCCTTTTATATGTACTCCATATTATCCCTTCATACATAAGGAATAAGGTTAAATCATTTGTGAAGTTTAACCACAGTCAGAAAATTTTCATCAAAAAAATTTTCTTAGGGCCTCCCCGGTGGCGCAGCAGTTGAGCGCTGGGTTGTGAAGCTGCCCACAGCCTCTGCAGCGCCGGTTCGATCCCCGGCTGTTCCCCGGCCACCAGAGGAGGGTCCCACATGGCGCGCAGACCTCTCCTGCTGCCCACTGCTCCCCTCAGCAGTGTACCTGGGTCCTTCTGCCTGCTCTGCTCCCCGCTCTGGCTCTGGTGAATTCTCTCACCCTCCCGCACTGCTGACTGTACCCAGTGCTTGTATAAATAAATAAAAATAAACCTTTAAAAAAAAATTTTCTTAGTACACTATTAATATAAAACACATAATAGCCCAAATATTAAGGGCACAAAACTATGTCATTAAAGGAAAATAAAACCACGTTTCATTAAAAACTGCTCTAGAGGACACACAAAAAACATGCACCATACGAACTTCAGCAGGACATAAACTGCACTTTTACCCACTATCTTCTCTTCAGATATCCTTTACCAACCATATATAACAGGACTTTTGATGTCCAAATACTTTTGCAAGATCACTAATGCAACTGAGTACAGAAAACCTTGCATATAATGCAGAGAAAATACAAATATAGCATTTTAAAATTAAGATTTGCAATCATAGTTCTTTGGTACCTGAAAAGCTGGAGTGTCTTTACATCATTAAAGAAAAAAATCTTGGTATATTACGCCAATGAAATTATGTCTTGAATGGTACTTGATGGAGTGCATATGCACAATGGGATCTAACTCAGCTATCAAAAAAATGAAATCCTACCTTTTGCAACAACATGAATGGAACTAGAGGGTATTATGCTAAGTGAATGAAGTTATATGGAGAAAGACAAACAGCATATGATTTCACTAGCTTATGGTAGATAAAGAAACAAATGAACAAACTAAATAAAATAAAAATAAACTTTGAAACTACAAGAAAAAATTAGTGGCTATCAGAGGGGAAGGGAAAGGGAAATGTATATTGGGTAAAAGTGGCCAATTGTATGGTAATGCATGGAAACCAGAATTCTGGTTGCAAACATAATGTGGTATACATAGGTGGTAAGTGTGTAACCTGAACTATATAATTTATAAACAATGCTACTTTTTAAAAAAGCATCTATTCCTCCAGCTTCTTTTTTTTAAATCTGTTGTCATTCTGCTTGTAAGTCTGCAGCATTTCCATCAAGGGTATGAACATTCTTAGGATCTATATCAATATGCTTTTAAAAAAGTTATTCCACACACAAGAATGGTAGTTTTCAGGATAGCAGATGGAAGTTAAATGTTTTCACCTGTTTTAAAGAAAAGGTCTCTATTCTTGTGATGTTCTATTAGTTTTTTTTTTTTTTTAATAGCACACTAAGAGTGCATGTTATTATATCTGGTGGAACAATCGACTCTTCTGGTTGGAACAGTGAGATGCCGTGACAGCTTTTTGTGAGAGAAAATATCTTTTTTTTAAATTTTATATATTTTTGCATAGAAGAACTGGGGTATAGGTCAGGGGGTGGGAGGGCTGAGAGGATTCACCAGAGTAAGAGTGGGGAGCAGAGCAGGCAGATTTACTGAAATACACTATTTTTTTAAAGATTCATTTATTTATGTATACAAGAGCTGGGGTACAGGCCAGAAGTGTGGGGGGTGAGAGGATTCACCAGAGACAGAGTGGGGAACAGAACAGGCAGAGTGACTGAAATACATTGCTGAGGGGAGCAGCGGGAGAGACAGGATGGTTCTGCTGTGCCATGTGGATTGCTCCCTGGCCGGTCGGGGATCGAACTTGAGCTTCAGTGGCTGTGGATGCTTCATAGGTTGCATCTTAACCCCTTGCGCCACTAGGGAGGCCCTGAAATATGCTGTTAAGGGGAGCAGCATGCAAAACAGGAGAGGTCTGCTGCGCCATATGTGGGTTAGTTCCCTGTTCGGGGATCGAATTCAGGCCCTTGAGGTGATAACATTGAGTCTTAACCCCTAGGTCACCAGGGAGGCCCTGAGAAAATATCTTGTGTTATTAAATATTCGACTAACATGTTTCCGTTCTATCTGTTGGAAAGAGAGTTGTGAATAACCACCTATACTACAGTAGCTTGTTGTTATCTACAGAGTAACTTGGATGATATACAATTTCAGATGTAATGACCCAAACTCCATACAAAAAAAAAAATAGATGCCATTTCCTGTTTTTAGAATCAAGCTGTTCTGTTCTTAATCATCATGATGTCCTAGCTCTTCTGTGATGGTATAGACTTGTATTAGCATAATAGCCAGGATGATGAGTCATTTAACAATGAACAGTTTTTGAAAGGCCATCTGCATGTCATTTATAACAATGAAGGACAGGCTTCTCCATGGTGTTCAGAACAGGTCTTCCCAATTTGGCTTATTGATAATTTTGAGCAGAGGTCAGTGGAGGCCCTGCAGACTCACAGGTAGCTCTTGTCATTCCCTTAAGCACCATAAAGCATGAAATTTGGGGGTAATCCAGAATTAGGATTTTTATCAGAAATAACCTTTCTGTTGGAGGATGCTGTCTACATGGCATTATAGAACATCTGGTCTTCATCACAAGAGTCACCCTCTTCTTGTCCTGTGAGTCCCCCTCTGTCTGGAAGCCCACGGTTCCCATCCCATTCCTTAGCTTCTGCTATAACCCCCACCATTTTGCCTCACTGCTTTTTTGAATCTATGTAGATTCATTCTCCACATGTATGCAATTAAAGTTTCTTTTTCCCTCCTACTAATCTGTCTGATGTTAATTTGATTGCTAGACCAGCATGAGAAGAACCCAGAAGGGTAGAACAAAATTTCCTCTCCAATGGTAGAAAAAGCAACGAAATAATGGTCTCTCTGTGAGTTTTCCTTGCATGGTGTCATTGCCAGTAGAGACCTGAGATGGGCCCGGATAATTTGTGCAAGGAGTCTGACGACACAGTGTGGTATGAATTGCTTCCATCTTTTTAAATTTCCCATATGTGTTATGAAAAACTTCCTTAACAAACAAGGTTGGGCCTCCCCTGGTGGCGCAGCGGGTTTAGCACAGTGCTGTGAAGCTGTCCGCAGCCTCTGCAGTGCGGGTTTGATTCCCGGCTGTGCAGGGAGCCACCCCATGGCACAGCAGACCTCTCCTGTCTCATTCGCCACTCCCCTCAGCAGTGTATTTCAGTCCGTCTGCCTGTTCTGCTCCCCACTCTGTCTCTGGTGAATCCTCTCACCCTTCCGTGCCTCTGGCCTGTACCCTAGTGCCTGTATAAATAAATAAATCTTAAAAAAAAAAACAAACAAATAAAAAAAAATTGGGTTCTCTTAATTTATGTAAAGTAGGCTAAGTCAAGGGCCTCGTTGCCACACATTGTAGATGGCCTAGAATGCAAGTTTAGTTCTAAACACTTGAAACTGGGGCACGGGGGCCTCCTTTTCTCTCTATGGGCACTCCTGCCAACCTGGTTAAAACACTATATTGAATTTCCTCAAAGCTAGGGAAAACAAAAGCCTTTTATATTGCCTTGTATTTTAGACTAATGACTACTTTTGTATAGTTCTATTTATTGTGTCATTAAAAAGAAATAAGACGATGCATGCTGAGAGGAAAAATTTTTTGAAAATGTCATAGACCTTGTATTAGAATATAGCCTATTAGGAAAAAAAAAATTAGTTTACTTTTCCATGAAAAATTTTTTAAAAAATGATTCTTGCTTAACATAGACAGTCTAACAATTTTAAAACTAATATTCTATGTGAAATTTATGTACTAGATTTCAATGAAGTAAAATCTATTCTGCAGAGATGGCAATATGCCACACCTCATATTTTATTCATGCTCTTTACAAAGGATGTGACATCTTCTAAGAAAGAACAGATAGAAAGTGAAAGCATATGTTTAAAAAAATGATCTCAGGCAACTGACTCTCACATATGCTGAAATTTGGCTTGCTCTGCCTTGTTAAATCAAGCAAATTTACATTGTCACAGCATTCATCCATCTCAGTAGTTAGAATAGTCACAGATAAAAAATTTCACAATATTAATAAAAACATAAGGCTCTCTGTCTTCATCTCTTCATTTGAAAAAAAAAATCCCTCAATGCTGGAGAATGGAGGAAATATTTCTTTTATGAAATTTTTATCTTCTCGTTGTGTAAAATACCTACACATCATTTCTAAAACTGTGACACCAAGTGCAGAAATCATGACCTTGGCTGGTAACAACCCAGATTACCTACTGCAAGGAATCTGGGGCATAACTTCTCAAATCAGCATGACCAATATTGAGCAATCTTACCCATACTTGTTAAAAGAACACCTGAAAGTCTTACAGATCTTACCATTATTCCCAAGAAACATATTTTTTAACTCTCTCCAAATTTTACAGCTTGGTTCTGTAAGATTTGAAGGGTCCTGCACTAATTTCAATTTGTATTTATTTTTGTAATGAATAAATAACCAGACTGTGAGTCATTGTAAATATCAAGTGAACCATTAATTCTACAGTTTCAATTCTAATGTTTCCTACTGAGAAACTTATGAGAAAAAGTAATTAACAGGTTTAAAAGAAATTATGTTGAATGTGGTATTTTTCTAGGTTCTTCTTTGGGGTGCTCATGAAATTGGTGGATTAGTAGGTATTGTTATGTAATTCAGTTTATTCAATATGGTGTTGGAGGAGGAAGTATCTTTCTCTGAGAGGGTTGTGTGGACCTTCACTCCAAGGTGGTCATTTTGGAGTATATGTGTGACAGTTCATGAACCTTTCCATGTCTGTTAATCTATTGAGTCTCATAATAACCCTGAATTACAGTCTGAGAAATGCCCTGTTGTGTGATTCTGTCATTGTGCAAATACCAAGAGCTGTAACTACACAAATCCAGTGGTCTAGACTACTGCACTCCTAGGCTGTATGGGACACCCTATCAGGACCACCATTGTCTCCATGGCCCATCGCTGACCCAAGCTGATGCTTAACTGTAATAAAAGCAGAAATATTGATGCAGCCACAAAGTATATGTCTCTCTCTATCCCACCAGATAAGCTCTCTCATTTCCTTCATTTTCCCTCTAGGCTTAGTAAACCCTGTTTTTTTTTTTTTTTTTTTTTAGATTCCCAAGGAGAAAAGCTTTGCTACAAAGATAACATTAGAATTGCTGACCATCAATTGATGGCAAAGCTGGTGTCAAACAGAATCACCAGATGTGTGTCAAAGTCGGACATGCTGCCCCATGCCCACTCCCCTCTTCTGCTCCTTGTAACTCCAGATGAATGCCCCTGCCCTCTGCCAAAGAGCAGGACAGTGGTCTTTCAGACACTAGTCTTCTGGCTTCCTCAGTTGGTCAACAAATTAAACTACCTTCTTCCTCCTCAAACTCTGTTTCCTTTATTGGCCAAGGGAACTGAGACTGGCCAGTATTCTGGTACCAATATTGAGCTTTTTTATAAGCTCCCAGAGGTAAACATATCCAAGGACACAGAACTGTTAAGTGGTGGAGGCAAACTTTGAACTCCAGATATTTATGACTCAAATCGCAAGCTCTTTTTGCACCATTGGAATTAAATGTTCTAGATCTCCTAATGAGCAAATGCTTCCTGCTACCAGCATTTTCCACCCTTCACCAAATCCTCTGCTGGACCCAAGAAGTGACTTTCTGGGTCACTAGGAAAGTAGGAAAGGTAGAGGTCAGTCTAAAGTAGTGACGCTTGCTGGCATTTTGGTAGCTAAGTAAGTGTTATTACAGTTTTACCTCAAAGAGGGAAACTTTAATAAGGATTAAATAAGTCAGGATGGTCTGTTGCACAATTCCTTCCCATCATCCCATCACTATAGTAACCCACATACCAAATAAGCAAAAGTTCAACAGGAAAGATTACAAGAAATGTCAGCAAATGCACCCTCATTCCTAGTTCCATAGTTATCTGTGAGGGCTCAGCTGGTGCTCACCTCCCTGCTTCCTGGCATCTTGTGACATTCAGCATAGGAAGATTCCCGGATGGGTCCCCCAGTATTTGTCAGCAAGGGTCCCACATGGGATTTCCCATGACTTTCACAATATCTAACCCCCATAAATAAGAACAGTGCCAGCATCACATGGTCAAAAACAAAGGAAAAGGAAAAGATTTTTGTTCTAATAGATTGCACAGGTTTCTAAAATGACTGCCAATTATCACCAAATACTCATTTAATCAGTGAAAAGCAATTAAAATTGAGCATTTTTCATGTGCCAGGCAGTATGCTAAGAACTTTACATGCATTGTATCATTTAATCAGTAAATATATAGGTAGGACAGAATATAAAATATAAAATTTGAAATATAAAGTATATTTTAAGTTATAGTAAATGCCTATGAATGGAAAAAAATTAAAAGCCGTAACACAGACATAGCAGACTTGAGATTACTGTCCTTTGAAAAGCCTGCTGGCAGTGTTTGTTGTTGGCTGGCACCTGGGAAATTGGATTTGGGGACAGTTCCCACTATTCTCTTGTAAGAGTGGCTCAATGTGCTTAATCTGTGACAAAGGTATGACTTGTGCTGAATATCTATTTTCCTCCTGGGAGTTTGGAAATTTAGTACATGCTAAGCAGAGAGTGTCTATACGAACAGTCCCCAATAAAATTCCCAGGCACTGACTTCCTAATGAGCTTCCCTTATAGATAATATCTTACATGTTGTCACAACTCATTGCTGGAAGAATTAAGGACATCCAGTATGTTCCAACTAGAAGAAGACTTGATTTCCTCAGAATTCTTCCCCATGTGCTCAGTGTGTGTGTGTGTGTGTGTGTGTGTGTGTGTGTGTGTGTGTAGAAGAACTGAGGTGCAAGCCAGAGGTGCAGGGGTTGAGAGGATTCACCAGAGACAGGGTGGGGAGCAGAACAGGAGGATCTACCGAAATACACTGCTGAGGGGAGCAGTGGGCGAGACAGAGGAGAGGTCTGCTGTGCCATGTGGGTTAGCTCCCTGGCCAGAGATCAAACTCAGACCCTGAGGTGATAGCTTGGAGATTTAACCCTTAGACCACAAGGGAGACACCCCCTGCCCCCATGCACTTTTGCCTTACTGTTTTTCTTTGCCTCTCTACACTGTAGTGAATCATAGCTATGTCATTATATGCTGAATCTTTCAATCTTCGTAGCAAATTATTGAGCCTGAGGGTTGTCTTGTAGTTACCTCACACAGCCTCCTTTACTAGATTGTTTTGAGTATTCAATGTGATTATACTTATAATATTATGTACGAAATAATAAATACTAGTGATGATAGCTAAAAGTATTATTTATCTTGTGATAACCTGGTGATTTTAGCCTATGGGAAAGACCAGGGACAAAGGGTCTCGCTACCCTAACATTTTCTGAATACTTCCCAAAGTGAAGTCCTTTAAACTACAAATAAATGCTGAGCTTTGATTTGTAATAGAACTATAGGATCCTGTGTTAGACTTGGATCCTTCTGCTAGATTTGGGTCAACATACACATTACTAGTCATACATTCTCAGATATCTCTGAGGGCAGGGGTGGAGCATTGTACCATTCTGAGTCTTTGAGAAAATAATTTGACCTGGGCACTTCCTGTGTTTAAGGAAATGCAATGTATTAATATCTGACAAGAGCCCATTTGAGATCAAAACAAGGGGACAACAGGATGTATCTTTATCTCGACAAAGTAGAACTCTCCTGCCTGGTTAATCAACCGGAAATTTTAACTTTTGCATGCCTCAGCAAGAAAAGGCACTAAGGGTTTTGGGTGTTGTTATTCATGAGTTTTTACTCACCCAGATTTGGTCCTTACATGCAAATAGAAGTGCTGCTGTTGATCCTCTGACTTTCAACTTCTTTCATTGTCATACTTACCAAAAACAGATGAAAACCCGAAGCTATTTATAAGTTTTGGTTACTGCTCTAGTTCACCTACCCCTGACATGAAAAAACATCAGGTTTCTGTGGAACCATGTGCAGGAAACTGCTGTGCACAAAGTCCAGGCTGAGGTCTGAGCCACCCTGTCACTTTGCTCATATTCTGCAGATGCCCTGGTGCTGGGGGTGTCAGTGCTCAGATAAGATGCTCTAAGAACTTTGTGGCAGGCCCAGCAGGAGAATCACAATTCAGGACCTTGGGACTTGGGAGCAAGGCCATCTATCAGCAGCAGAGAATCATGTGCCTTTGAAAAACTATTTCTAAGACTATACTTACAGGGACCATTTCAATCCTAGGAAAAACCATTCCAGCCATGCTGCGAAGCTCTGGTGGAAATAGAAAGTCTGTCGATGATCATCAAGTGACCATGAAGTGAAGCTTGTAAACATGAGTTGGGGGAGATCAACCAAGTCATATGTGGGTCCCAGCAGCACTCCATCAGAAATGAAGATGCTAGATCTGAGACTAAGGATAAGAGGAACCAGTGTGCCCAATTTGTCACCAGTGCAGCGGCCAAGAACCCTCATGGCCCCAGCCCATGCCTGAGTGGCCCTCAGGTCTGTGTGGAGGCATTCTGCATGACCAAGCGAAAGGAAACAAGAGTCCGAGTCCATTTTGCAGGTGAGTTCACCCTGTACGTGAGTGCAAGCTGGAAATGGATAGTAGTTTCTCTGTAGTCCCTTCAAGCAGCCTTAGGAGACAGTGGTAAGGGAAACAGTGACAGTAGATCAAGCTTTTTTTTGCTTTTTAAAAAAGATTTTATTTATGTATTTTTGTGTAAAAGAGCTGGGGTGTAGGCCAGAGGTGCTGGTGTTGAGGAGATTCACTAGAGACAGAGTGGGGAGCAGAAAAGGCAGCTTGATTGAAATACACTGCTGAGGGGAGCAGCAGGTGAGACAGGAAAGGTCTGCTGTGCCATGTGGGTAGCTCCCTGGCCAGGGATCAAACTCAAGCCATTGAGGTGATAGTGCTGAGACAATTCCTGAACCACCAGGGAGGCCCCAGTAGATTAAGCTTTGAGTGGTGCATGTGGCCATCCATTTTGTGTGGAAAGAGAAGCAGCCTGAGGTTAGATTACACAAAAGCTTATGGGAATGACAAATGGCCTGGCTAATTGGCCAGAGTCTGGAAGGGTAAGATTGGCAGGTTACAGACAAGGAGGTCTGGGGTAGGGGCAGGCAGATAGACATACAAGTGTGAGCATGAAGTACTTCAGATATTAACGTTTGTCAGGAAAACATCTACAAAAGATGCTTTAAACAACTAAGAAGATGAACTGACCTGAGTAGTTGACTAACAGCCAGCCCCTGCTATTAGCCCCCAAGGAATCAAGACACAGGAATGAAGTAGCCACAGTAGTGGCAATGGAGGCATGTTGGTTCCCATTTACCAAGGCTACCAATGATGAATGGCCAAGTGCCATCAATAGATACTAGGGAGGGTCACTATACGGGGTCCCTTTTATTGCAGAAGGGCCATCAGTTTATTCTCAGGAATAGATGTTTATTCTGGGTAGGAGTTTGCCTTTTCCTGCATTCTGGACCTCAGTCAGATGTACTGTTTGAGGACTTAGAGAATGTTTAACTCACTGGAATGGGATCCCATGTTATTTTGTATCAGACAGGGGACTGACTTTATAGCACAGAAGTGGGAGAGGGTACGGGACCATTGTCCTATCACAGACCAGGCCACCCTGAAGCTGCTGCACTGAGGGAGTGTTGGAACACTCTGCTAAAGCTTGAGGACCAGCTCAGAGGCCACACTCTGAGAAGATGACCTATGACGGGTCTCTCCCCTGGATTTGCTGTAAACTCCAAGCTGCATCTCTGACACCATGGGGTCTGACAGGTCACATGGCCTGGTGGCAGGGCTCCTGGCACCTCCCTTGGGGTGGTACAGACTTTTCCTGCTCTCAACCTAATTCAAGGTCACCAGTATCTTGTGTCACCTAACAAGTATATAGGCCAAAGCCACACCTCTAGGTGGGGAATGTGTTACATTCAGAAATCCAAGGAGGCCTAGTAGGCAACTGTACTTCCTTCTTCATGACAGAAGATGCAAATGCAATAATTAATCTTTTCTTTGGAGGAATATCTTGGCATATCCCGTACTTCTGGGTCCTTGAAATTTTGTAGGTATGGCAAGCCCCAAATCTTAACAGGGTTTCTCTCTCATTCTCTGGAGCACATGTTTCTTACCAAGGACACCAATGTGCTAGCCACTTCTTGGTCACTGAGTACAATCAACACAATGTCACCAATGGACTGTATCAACATGATGTCCTTTGGGATGTCCAGATGCTCTAGATCTCTTTGGCCTATATTGTGATTGAAGGCAGAAGAGTTAATATAATCCTGGAGAAATAGTACAGGTGAATATTGTTGCCTATTGCATGTAAATTGAAGCTGTTTTGGTCCTATACTTCTGATTGGAATAGGAAAGAACATATTTGCTAAATCAATGACTTTATACTATATTTCTGCGACCCTATTAATTTCCTCTATCAAAGACATCCCATCTGTCCTTGCAGTTATGATTAGGCTACTACTTGGTTGCATTTGCAATTGTCTGGGGCCATTCTGCCAGATCCATTCCACAGGTCTCTTAAGGTGAGGATTTGGAGGACCACTGTGTATACTTGCTGTGATGTTGCAGGACACTTCATCCTGTTGACTTAGTCATCTCTTCAGTTGAATGGTCTGGCTTGAAATATTAGTCAAGAGATTGCAAGTTTTCATTGCAGTGACTGTTTTTAGCCTCCAGATCAGTTATCTTTAAATTATTCTATTAGTAAGCTGCCTATCTATTGTGTTCCTAGGGATTGGGACACAACAGATTGATTGATTGTTTCATATCAATCATCTTCATAATTCTGCAGGTCAAGCCCTTGACTGCCACTCCCATCCTGTCAGTTATTTTTGTGATTAAGACACCCTGAGTTCTTGGAGTGTCACCCACTAGCCTCCATTATGGGAACCTATAATCCTTGTTACTATAGTGACCATATCAGCCTGTCCTACCATCACAGGCTTGCAGAGCAGAGTTGCTAGTGAAAATTTCAGGAACACTGGTGCTCCCTTGCCAGCGAGTTTCTTCTGGCCTTAGTGAGAAGGACATAGATTTCTTTGAGGAAAAAAGGCCACTGTTTTTATTTTTTGAGGGGGGGAGACGGTATTACACTAGCTCTTAGTAAGAGGATGTGATTACATCTGCAGACTCAGAATGTTCAGAGAAATCTGGGGAATAAAAATCTTTGAAGGAGTCTGCTCGTAAGTTCCATTCCACATGTCAGAGTCTCTAGTTCCCCAAAAAGGGCCCTGAACTTGGCATAACAGAGCTTTCTTGGTTGACTTAATCATCTTTGAAATTCAGTCATTCTATTAATATCTGGACTTGAACCTTGACTTTCTCCACTCTCCAGCTTCAGGAGAGGAGAACTTTTTGAATAAAACCAAAGAGGCCCTCTGTTTTTCACACCTAGCATTCCATTTCCTGTTTCTTGTTCTCAGCCACTCTCTTTCATAGCACTTCAAGATGCTTACCTAATTAGCATTAGGCATCTGGTATAGCGTTTCCTTAGAGCTACTATTTCCTCCATGTATCTCAAATACCCACCTCATCACACCTGCTAGTGCACTCTCTTTCACAGGTTCACTTCAGTTCACCACCACTGAAAGCTTGCAAGGAGATTGTGCTGCAATGATGGGGTTCTTATCACCAAACTGAGCTGTGAGTGACTCAGTTCCAAAACCTTATCTTACTGTTTGTTCTCTCGTATCACTCCAGGTATAGTCCAGATTCTCAAAAAGCACATGTTGAGACAGAGTTTGTGTTGCAATATATTTGTTGGGTCTAAACCACTTTGCTTGTTAGTTTTTCCTATTTTTGTTTAAATTATTTCTTTAAGACCCCCTCCTTGCAATTTCCAGAGAGCAAATACAAAACAAGAAATGGACTTGGTTTCAGATATGTAAACAGTGGCGCTTATATATTTCATCTGGAGTTGAAAGCATTATTGATAATATTGTTACAGAAGAACATCAGCTTACTCCAGGGCACATCAGGATTCCTGAGGAATAAACTCCATCTCTCTTTTCCTCCTACTGGGATGTCTCAGGTGTTATTCACTGCTCCTGCTTTTTGACATATTTTCCATGTAGAAGCTATGGAGACTGCAAGTCATGTGGACAGTTGGGGCAGACCATTCCCAATCCCATGCCAGAACCAAAGACTATGGCCACATTCTTCTTTTCATATTGAAAAGAAGAAGTGACAAAATAAGCCCTAACCCAAATTCAGTACCTATCTTCATGACTTTATCCACCATGCACCAGCCCCACTTCCTGCCGAGCTCTGCATTGGAAACATTCCCCACCTGCAGCTCCAGCTTTACTTTTGGGGAGTCAACCATTTTGCAAGGTTGGAAAAGCAGAGAAAGAAGTGGCTCTGTGATGCAGGCTGGCTGGACCAAGTTTCTGCCAACTTGGCAGCATTGGAGTAAATGTGGCCATTGTTGTTGTCTATCACGAGGTGCAAATGACTGGGCCTTTACATCTGTGTTTATCAGTCACCAAATGTAATCTGTTTTTGCACGGTAGGACCTTGCATAGTTGCCTGTTGACAGTAAGCCTGAAAGGGGTATGAGGGGTGCATCTCTACCTGCTGTCCAGACCCACTTTTCTTCATGCATCCCCCCACCCTTTCAGGTATTCATGTTCCCATTCTCTCTCCTTCCCATCCACTTTTTTCTTTTGCCCCATTTGTCTCTCTTCTGCAAAATCCTAGTTTGCCGTCCAACCATTCATCTCCAGGTTTGAGTACAAAGATTAATGGGTGAACAATTTCCTTGTCTTGTCATCTCCTTTTCAGGGACTGCCAAGTAAGCTGGGTTAACTGGAAGGGAGTTCAGCTTTAATAATAATGACTTGTATTTGCATAAGGGTCACAAAACCCTTTAAAATATGTTTTGAATTTTATTTCTGTTTTTAAATGATTTATTTTATTTGTTTATGCATACAAGAGCTGGGGTATAGGCCAGAGGTGCTGGGGAGTGAGAGGATTCACCAGAGACAGAGTGGGGAGCAGAACAGGCAGATCTACTGAGATACACTGCTAAAAGGAGACAGGAGAGGTCTGCTGCTTCATGTGGATTAGCTTCCTGGCCGGGATCAAACTCATGCCACAGTGGCTGGCGATAGCTTGATGGTGCTGAGACTTTAACACTTGTGCTTCCAGGGAGGCCCTGAATTTTATTTCTTATGACATCTCTGCGAAGAGGCTGACATTGTTTCTCATCATATAGAGAAAGAATCTGGGGTCTAGAGACATTACATGAATGACCTAACCTGCACAGGTCCTGCATATTAGACCCAGGCCTTCTGACCCCAAGCCCGGGCCTTTGGCTGGTATGTCCTTGTTACTGCACTGGAAAGACTGAGGAAAAGACAAACAATTATTTGCATAAAGAAGAAAAGAGCTAATGGTAGGTGGGTGATTACTGTCTAGTTTCCAGGACCCAGCAGCTGAATGTTGATGACACACAGGTAGAATAAACTAAAGGATGTAGTTTGATCCCCAAAATCTTGTATTTATGTTCTCTTTCCAGGCCACCAACAATTTGTGGTTGTCATGTGGAAATGGAAAGTAAACATTCTCATCTTCTTTGCTTTAAGGCTCACCTTCCTTCTGTTTCTTTCCCACATAGCAGCTAGAATGACCTGTCACAAAATATAAATCAGATCATGATATTACCCTCCTGAAAACTTTCCAATGGCTTCCAAAAACTCATCAAAGAAAATTATAAGCCCCTCCTGTGGTCTCTGAACTTTTACTTGGTTTGAATTAGGGACACCTCCTGGATTCCCCCACACTTTCTTACTTCCTTTCAACCCACGTGTCCTAGCTTTTCCTCAAACTCAAAGAGCACATTCCCCCTTCCAGGCCTTTGCATTTACTGTCCTGCTTTCCTGGAAAACTCTTTCCCCAGATGCTTGTATGTTTGCTCCTTCACTCCATTCTGGCATATATTCAAGGGCCTCTTTCTCAACAAGACCATCCCTACTGCCCTGTCAAACAGCTCCCCATTGCTCTCTGTCTTTCCACTGCTGTATTTTTTTTCTTCCTGACACTTATTACAATATCACATTATATCATATAATTTTTTTGTTTACTTGTTTATTGTCTCCTTCCCCCCCATTCCATCAAGAAAGTGTAGTCCCTGGGGCAGGCAGTTTGTTTATTTTGTTCTTTGTTACATCTGGAACAAAGCCTACCATATAGTGGGAATTCAATATAGATTTGTTGACTAAATAAATACATCTTCAGTTTTCTTTCTTTTTCTTTGTAAGAAATCATGCACTCTTGTCCTTAAATCACCACTTGGGACTGTGGTGAATTGTTTAATCTGAACATAGTTGTTTTACCTCTTAAGTATGAACCAGAAAATATATTAACTTCCAGTCTCTTCTTTCCAGATTTTCTTTTTAAGATTTATTTATGCATACAGGAACTGGGGTGTAGACCAGAGGTTTGGGGGGGTTGTAAGAGGATTCATCAGAGACAGAGTGGGAAGCAGAACAGGCAGATCCACTGAATGATACAGCTTAGGGGGACACCAGGTACGACAGGAGAGGTCTGCTGCACTATGTGGGCTAGCTCCCTGGCCATGATCAAACTCATGCTCCATTGGTTGCCAATAGTTCGATAGCCCTAAGCTTTATCCCCTGCACCACCAGGGTGGCCCTTCTTTCCAAATTTAAGTAACCAGTTGCTTCAGCTACTGGTTATATCTAATAGGAATGCAAGAGCTTGACTTCCAAATCTTCCAAAGCTTGACCTCCAGCAACAATTACATAATATTGTATAACATATTCTTAGGGATGGTTACCAGTGAAAGTAAAAATGAAAGGAAGATACTTGCTCCTTCTTGCAATGAACATAACTATTTTTCCTGTTTGATGAAGTAGTACTGGATAAAAAAAAGTCACTTTATTAAATATAAAAAACATCAGTTGAAATCAATTCTAGTCTTGCCTAGAGGCCATCACTGGTGATATTTTAGCGTATTTACTTCCAGACTTTTTACCATACAAAACTGGCATTGTACTATACACCGTATTTTAGAATTTGCTTTCCCCTTTTATATACGATGGGCCTCTTTCATTAAATATCTATTTTTGCATTATTATTTAATGACTACAGAATATCTAATATATGCCAAGAGATTTTTAAAAATGACCTCCCTCCAATGGACATTGAGATAACTTCTTTTTTCCCCATTATTATCAATAGTAATAGGCGAACATCTCTGTATAAACACCTATATGCCTTTACCCAATTACTTCTATAGGACAGTATGGGTTTTGGTGTCTTTTTCTGTAAAACAAGGAGTTGAGTTGAATGATTTTTAAGATTCCTTTAAGAATCCACATCTTGGCAGCTATCTTAAATTATGAATTTATTTTCTTGCTTTTGCATAAAAATATCTTACGTATCAGGCCTCCCTGGTGACCTACGGGTTGCATCTTAGTACTTCCACCATGAAGGCCCACTCATATGCTTGGGTTTAATCCCCGGTCAGGGAGCTAACCCACATGGCACAACAGACCTCTCCTGTCTTGCCTGCTGCTCCCCTCAGCAGTGTATTTCAGTAGATCCACTTGTTCTGCTCCTGGCTCTGTCTCTGGTGAATCCTCTCAGCCCCCTCCCCCCACACCTCTGGCCTGCACCCCAGTTCTTTTATGCAGAAATAAAAATCTTTTTTAAAAAATAAAATAAAATAGACCAATTTATCACTTTAAAAAAGATCTTACATATGCTTCTTTAGAAAGTAAAAATACAAAAATAAAAATGCATTATATTAAAAGAAGACCAACTGTAGGGAAAATGGTTTGCAGGCTTTTTGCCCTTGCACCATTAGGATTGCGCACCTGCAGTTGTTACGTTGTTCTGTTGTTTACTTCTGTAGGCCATGGGAAAGAGTATTGAGATAGTCACCAAGAGAAGCAGAAGCAAGAGAGAGGCAGGAGAGAGAAGGAAAGAAGGCCAGAGAAGCCCAGAGTGAAGACTTAGTTGGGGCCTGGAGGCCTATTGGCCTCCTGGCCCCTGGACAGCCCTGCGCATCCTGTACTTGGTTGCTGCAATGCATGTAAAGCGCAATAAAAGCCTGAGAAAGCCACTGAGGGATCGAGGACCCTTCCATTACCGGTCTGCTCATATCCTAGAAAACCAGCACTGTGCCCTGCCTGCCCCTACACCAACTTTTAGAGATCACTAGAGATTCCTTTAGTAATGTGTTTTAGTGCTAAATTATTATAGATGCCAGTTATGTTTTTGCCTCAATTATATCTGATATTGTCATGTAAATTATTTAACTAATTTCACTCACCAGTGGAGCCTCTCTGAACCTTTACCCAGATAATAGTGCTCTTTATGTATACTTTCAAGGCTTAACAGTTTAATTTTTCTCTTCTATAAATAAAATTCTAACTCTTGGAGAAGAAAAGATTGAACTGATAAAGTCCTTGAAATTGTAAAGCAAGTTATTACTTTTTCTATGTAAATTAAGGGAGCTTATGTAAAACAGCTGGCCCGCATTCTTCATTGTTCATGTCATGAAAGACAGAAAAGCTGCGGGACTACTCCAGACTAAGAGAGACTAAAGCACCTGATAACCGAACACAATACTCGACCCTGGGCTGGATCCTGAAGTTTGGGGCTGGGGACAAAATTCTATAAAAGACATTGATGGGCCAGTTGGCAGAGTTTAAATATGGACTATGCATGCTAAATTCCTGAATTTAATGATTTTGTTGTTATGGGGCCTCCCTGGCGGTGTAAGGGGTTAAGATGCAGCACTATGAAGCTATCCACAGCCACTGCTGCATGAGTTGGATCTCTGGCCAGGGAGCTGATCCACATGGCACAGCAGACCTCTCCTGACTCGCACGCTGCTCCCCTCAGCAATATATTTCAGTCAATCCGCCTGCTCTGCTCCCCACTCTGTCTCTGGTGAATCCTCTCACCCCCTACACCTCTCTCCTGTTCCCCAGTTCTTGTATGCATAAATAAATAAATCCTAAAAAAATATAATTTTGTAGTTAGATAAAGTAGTTCACTGTTCTTAGGAGCTGCTCGGTCAAGTATATAGGGGTAAAGGGAATGATGTTTGCTGTTTGTTTTCATATGATTCAGAAAAAATACATATTAACCTGTGTAGGTTGAGAGAAAGAGACAGATAAAGATAAGAAAATGTGGCAAATGGATAATGATGAATTTGAGTGAAGTCACTCTCCTACTCTCCTTGCAACTCCTATTAGTTTGAAATGATTTCAAAATGAAAAGCAAAAAAAAACCCCAAAACAAACCAAAATACCCCCCAAAACCCTTTAGAGCACCATTTTCTTTTTTAAGAAATATTTTCATAGTCTATATATTGGGGTTCCATTTGTAATGAAGCTGTGTGGGGTGAGATGTGATTTAAAAAGATTATAAGTTTCAGTCAAATGTGAGATCAGGCCTTTTCCTTCATGTTTCACACCATATTTTCTATCCTAAAAGGGAAAGGTAAAAATCCAAATCAACTGGACTGTAGCTTTTTCCTCTTCTGATCAGCAAATAACTTGTGTGGGACGAATAGAGAATTTAAACAAGGTAGAGTCTTTACACATATAATCATACAAAGCATGGGCTAACCATACAAAAATATTTAAAACTAGGAGCGCAATGGTGAAAAATTTTGTACATAAAATTAACCAGCTGGACTTACTTTTAGATGATGCCAGATTTGTTGGCCACATGCAAAGCATTACAGTCAGGAGCCAGTGGAACATATGCCTTCTTCTCGCCACCTGCTCTGATCAGGGTGTTGACCTTGGCCAGGTCAATGTCAGAGCTTCTTCATGGCCTTTTTTTTTTTTTTTTAAGATTTATTTATTTATTTATTTATACAAGCACTGAGTACAGTCAGAAATGTGGGAGGGTGAGAAAATTCACCAGAGCCAGAGCGGGGAACAGAACAGGCAGACTGACAAAATACACTGCTGAGGGGAGCAGCGGGCGCGGCAGGAGAGGTCTGTATGCCATGCGGGACCCTTGCCCAGCGGCCGGGAATCGAACTGGTGCTGCAGAGGCTGCGGGCAGCTTTGTAGCCCAGCGCTCAACCGCTGCGCCACCAGGGGAGGCCCTTCATGGCCCTTTTGATTGTTGTTCATTTCAAACTAATAGGAGTTGCATTGTTCACATTGTTGTTCATTTTTATATAGTAATTGACAATATCACTTATCTGCCTAATGGAACTAATAATCATTGTCCTGTTTCAATAGGTGTGTATGAGGGTGAAACAAGACAGAGTTGAGAAAGCTTATTTGCTTTGACACCCACCATGAACACAAGTATACTGTTGTTTTCTATCTTCTTCATGGTTGACTTGGTGCTCAGGAAAATTGATAATGACACAGTGGTCAAGTTTCTTTCTTCTGGGGCCGCTCTTCTAAGGACATCTAGTTTGTCTTTGGAGCAGTGGTTTCTTGGGCCACCAGAAGATGGGTGACAGGTCTTCTCTTTTTTTTGTGGCTGTGGGGTGCCTTTCAGCACTGTTTTCTTGGCCTTCGAAGCATTTGCTTTGGCTTCAGCTTTTGGAGTGGCAGGGCTTTCTTCTTTGCTTTTGGTACTGTGTTTTGTGAAAGGCTTTCTATCTAACAGACAAACTGAATACTTATTTGAATAGTATCCCCCAGCTCCTTGAATGCCACTTTTTAAAAATTTTCTCATATTGTTGTTCATTTTTATATAGTAATTGACAATATCACTTATCTACCTAATGGAACTAATAATCATTGTCCTGTTTCAATAGGTGTGTATGAGGGTGAAACAAGACAGAGTTGAGAAAGCATCTGCACATACAAATCAGCATTATTTTCATTATTTTCTCCTGCAGAATGACTTCTAACGTGAGAGTTGGCGCGAGAGTTTTAATCCAAATGCAGGGCCTCCCTGGTGGTTTCAGGGGTTAGGGAGAGTGCTATCAAGCATCACTGCAGCATGAGTTCGATCCCTGGCCAGGGAACAACCCACATGGCGCAGCAGACCTCTCCTGTCTCACCCGCTGCTCCCCTCAGCAGTGTATTTCAGTAGATCTGCCTGTTCTGTTCCCCACTCTGTCTCTGGTGAATCCTCTCATGCCCCACACCTCTGGCTTATGCCCCACACCTCTGGCTTACATACATAAATAAAAAAAATCTTTTTTTTAAAAAAAAAAAGGTTAAAAAATTCAAATGCAGCTAGAAGAGGGACGCAAAGGAAGAAGACTTGTAGTATGACCTAATAACACTCTCAACCCTCTTCTCCACACACTCCATACTCCAAAGTACTAATTTTCAAGACCAGTTTTGAATATGTAGTGTGGGTTCCCTGTGACCCACTCTCCAAACAACCTGAGCCTTGTAGAGGCAGCTGCCAGACGTGGCCTGGGGCAAGGAAGAGAGATGCAGCTGGCTGAGCTTTATGACAGTCTCTCATGTGTCAGCACCAACAGGCCTGCTCTCCCACCCACGCCTTTTCCGCCCTCCATGCGTCAGCAGATGCTGGGAGCCATGGTGCTACTGACACTGTTATTTCCTGTGTGAATGGAAGTGCGAAAGGATGGATGGATGACTGGTCGTCCTGTCACACTGGTGACACCTAGGGCCTGGCTGTAGAAAACTTGTGTAGGTGGCTGCCCTGCTTCTCGTGCATGCGAGGCTTTCTCTCCCTCCCTGTAGCCCAGCTCTGAGAGGCGTGCTTTCCCTGCACTTGGGTGATGCTGCTGTTCTTTTGGCCCCACAAGGTATGGGCATCTATTGCTTTCTATCTTAAACTTGTTTCTTCTGCACATCATGGTTGAAAGCTTTTAGCTCCTCACACTATACTGAAATTATGGGCCTGTGGTATCCACCAGCAGGAAGGAACGTGAAGGTCCCTGACAATTGTTCCCATATAATAAATATGCAGTTTCCACTTGCTTAAATGCAGCCAGTGAAATGATTAAGAGCAAGACTCACTGGATTCAAATTTCTTTTTTTTTTTTAAGATTTATTTATTTATGCACACAAGAACTGGGGTACAGGCTAGAGGTGTGGGGGGTGAGAGGATTCACCAGAGAGAGCAGGGAACAGAACAGGCAGACTGACTGAAGTACATTGCTGAGGGGAGCGGTGGACTAGACAGGAGAGGTCTGCTGCTCCATGTGGGTTGCTTCCCGGCTGGCCGGGGATCGAACTTGTGCTGCAGAGGCTGTGGATAGCTTCATAGTGCTGTGCTTAACCCCTTGCACCACCAGGGAGGCCCCATTTATATCTCTTAAACCTCACTTTCCTTACCTGAGAGATGAGAATCATGATACTCAACAGGGAATGAACAATTGAGATATTGTGTTACTCATCTGAAATAGAGTAAATACCTGAGTGTTGGTATGTAGTAGTAACATCAGATCACTAACTGTGTGTATCTCTGTATTAAGTATTCTTCAAACTACTTCATATTTATAAGTGCATTTATTGTCCTGACAAGTCTGTGGGGTGGATAGTATGATTTATTCCCATTTTACAGATAAGCAAAGAAAGCATACGTAACTTGTCTAATTTCACACAGCTGGTAATTTGGCAGAGCTGTGACTTGATCTGAAATAGTGTGGCTCCAGGGTCCTTGATTATAGGAGCCTGGTGGGTAACCATTTTTATATTGGGGCAAATGGAGAGAAGAACATGAACCAAACAGTTCAGAATGAAAAGGGGGAGATTGAACTTAGAGCCTGATCTTTTTTTTTTTAATTTAAATTTTATTTTAATATTCCCCATACAATTACAACCCCCTTATTTTGACCCCAATCCCTCCTTTCCCCACCCCCCTGCCCCCCATAGAGTGTCTCTGGTTCATAGTTGTTAGTTGTAGAGACTGATCTTGACCTGTGGTGTCATCTACTGTTTTAAACCACTTGCTGTAGTCTGGTAAAGATGGGATTACTCTGTCTATATTTATATCTACATACCTATATGTCTGGCGATAGCTAGGCTTCTGTGAGGTAGTAGGAAAATAGATATTCTCAAATATTGCTGTTAGAAAAATACATCACCGTAGTCTGTATGAAAAATTTTTGACAAGTACCTATCAACATCATAAATGCATACTCTTTGTTTAGTTCAGAGTTTCTCCATTTTGGCAACACTGACATTCTGAGCGCAATAAATCTTTGTCCTGTGCAGTGTAGGATGCATAGAGCAGGCAGGACCACTTCCCATGCTGCCCCCAGCGAGACAACCATGATGGCTTCTAGTCATTGCCAGCTATCTCTTGGGGAACAAAACTGCCTCCAGTCAAGATCCACCAACTGAGATCTTTTTTCCCCCCCCTTTATTGCGGTGACATTGGTTTACAACACTGTATATGATTTAGGGGAACAGGCTCACACATCTCCTCAGATGTATGTTACCCCCCCACCCTCATCATCCAAGCACCCATAGTCCTTTACCATGGGCCCTCTTTCTCCTTCCTTCCCTCCTCCCACCTCCCTGCTCTAGTAGCCTGGTTGAGATTTTCTATTGCTCCATAACAACCACGCCAAACTTAGGTGCTTAAAATAGCACCTACTTCATCTACTCATAATTCTGAAGTCTGAATTAGGCTCAGCTGGTTAACTCCTTGCCTTTCTTGTCAGTGGTGACTCATGTGCCTGTGTTTATTTGGTGGAGCAGGTGTGGTAAACTCAGCTGGGTACTGAGATGGCTGGGTGTTCTCTTCTCTAGAATATCTGTGGTCCTCTTTTGCTACCCGTGGTCTTTCTGTATAAGGAGAAGGAGAAAGAAGAATCTTTTCTCCATATAATTTCTCCAGCTGGGCAGCTAGTTTTGACATGACAACTCAGGACTTCCGAGGACACAATAGTGAAAGCTGCTTGGCTTTTTTTTTTTTTTTTTTAAAGATTTATTTATTTATTTAGGCATTAAAGTGCTGGGGTGCAGGCCAGAGGTGTGTGTGTGTGGGGGGGGTGTGACAGGATTTACCAGAGACAGAGTGGGGAGCAGAACAGGCAGATTGACAGAAATACACTGCTGAGGGGAGCAGCGGGTGAGACAGGAGAGGTCTGCGCGCCATGTGGGTCAGCTACCTGGCTGGGGATCGAGCTTGTGTACGGCTGCAGATAGCTTCACAGTGCTGCATCTTAACCCCTTGCACCACCAGGGAGGCCCTGACTGGCTTTCTTAACACTGCTGCTTATTTTCAATTAAATAATTCTACTACATTTCTATGTAAAACAAAGAATCTGTCCAGAAAATTCTTGGGCCTTTATGGCTACTTCTTTTGATTTATTTGCTATTTGGATAAGGTGAATACAAGCAGAAATTATGCAAAGAGTTTGCCATTAGCCTCTCCAGGGGTCACACTATTCCAAACCTGGATTCCCTGGTCCTCAGGACTTAACCTGCCCTGGTCCTTCCTTTTTTACCTTCATAATTTATTTTCTTCCTCAAATTTCCTTTCTCAGGTTTCCATCATTTAGATCCTGTGTATTCCCTGACCACATTATCTTAAACACCCCCACTTCTACACCATCCCCAAAACTTACACAAGCACTTTTGAAGGCTTTGTTTACTTCTTCATTCTTCCATTGTTGAACTGACCCAAGCTTGCCAGTGAGGGAGGATACCTAATAAGAATCAGTGAGGGAGGGTATCTCATAAGAAGTTGAACACCTGGAGGTGGGGTTCATTGAGGGCCATCAATATAACTTCTATCACACTCACTATTCATAATTTTACTTATCTTTCTTTGAGAGCTTATCCCAACCTGTGTTATCATTTACTTAATGATTGTAATAGAGGCTGACCTGATACTTCAGGGATTTAGATTTTCTTATACATTAGTTTTCAGTAATAAGAGGTGTAATGCAGAGAGCTTTTGTGTAATGTACTTTGGGGGAATTTGACCATTATGAATTTATACAGAAAAGGTGCTCTTAATCTTGCTTTTCCTTTCTTATTATGCTCCTTTGAAGGTCATACAGGATTCTTAACCTCTTAACCTCTTGTGGGGTCAGTCTCCCCAAAGTGGTCTTTGCTAGGCTTTTCTCATATGACCAGAGTAGGCCTATCACCTTATTGTGGGAACTGGAGGTCAAGCAAGGCCCATGAGCCATGGGAAGTCTATCACCTCTCTTGAGGAGAGCAGCGAGAGCATTGAAACCTAGGAGAAGCTACTGTTGTTGTCTAAGTCCTTTTCCTTCCCTAATGAAAGCAGAGATACCTTGAAAAATGTAGTTTGAAGGGTCTCATCTGTTGTAGGTTTATCAGTGAGAATGTGTTCTCTAAGAATTTCATTTTTATTCTCAGAGTAAGGAAGAGGTAACTCTTTCTTGTCTGTCATCTAAAGTACCTCTCGCTCCACTTTGGCACCCCAGGTCTCTAAAAGTAGGATATATATCCCCCGTCTTTAGAATTTAGAACCATATAAATTCTTCATACATGTGTTATTGTTTTTCCTTTGTTAATCTCCCTGGTGCTGATTTGATTCTTGTTAGCTCAGAAGAACCCAGAGGGTATCGAATGATTTCTTTGGTGCCTGAACAAGCTGGAGTGGGTTATGCTTCTTTGCTTGTTGCCTGGAAGGAAGAAACAGGAAAAAGGGGGTAAACCAGGAGATAATGCTTGATTTCAGGATAATGGCATTATTTCAAATTAAAATCTATATACATAACCAATTTTCTCAATTTTCCCACAAATTTACTCTTTAAATCTCTCAGTATACAGATACATGTGAATACAATGAAATAAATGCCACATTTTCCTTATGTTTTCCTTAGTTTATAGTGGGTTGTCATAAAAGTCATGACTTTTTTATGTTTTTCAAGCAAAAATGCATTATGACTTTGGTGACAACCCAAAATATCTTCAGTCATCAAGCAAATGTTTAGTAAGAGCATGGTAACAATATAATGTGTATCTTAAAGCATTGTACAAGAAAATCTTAATCACAAATAAATCACAATAGCAACTTCATTCGTAGTAAACTCACACAACTTATTTCCCTTCTCCAGGATAGTGTCTTCAACTGTGAAATGAGATGGTTAGGGAAATGACCCTTCTAGATATTGGGTCTCGCCAACAGCAAAACAAAACCACTTTGTATATAGAGAGAGATGCTTGTTTAAGCCCTTCAAATAGAAAAATACTAATGATATATAACTTAGAGTGTTTGTACAAATTTTGAACATTTGGATGGGATATAAGTTTTTTCACAGTAGAATTTCATGTTCTTGAATGAGAAATAATGTTTTTTCAGTTCTCTGAAAAGACTGAGTCAGTGTTTTAGCTCAATCAGAATTGCTTACATCAGACCTTAAAGCAAGTATCTAGAGAGAGTGTTTACTAGAAATATATAGTCTTCACTACAAGCTGATGAAGTGAGAGAATGAGGTTAGTTGGACTGAAGGACATAAAGAAAGAAAAAATGGTTTTGTAGACTCTCAGCTGTGCTACAACAGAGAAAGGTCACACTTCTGTAATATTATTGCACTGCTCCAAAAGTTGTTTAGACTTAAGTTAAGTTGCAAGAGTAAGGGAGGGTCAACATAATGTGCTTAGCAGACTTCGTGCCTGAATCTACACGCATATCAACACCCTGAAATGCATTAGTCACCTGGAGAATCTTTTCCACACACACGCAGTGTAACAAGAAATAGGTATGAACAGCAAAACATGATGGAAAAAGAGGTCTGTTCAGACCCTTACTTAATGAAACACTGTAGGAATTCAATCTATGACCTGGGGGAAAATAGAAAGGGGAAGAATGCATGATAGTTGAGTGAGTTTCTGTCTTAAAAGGGCTTGGAACTGGAAAATAAAAAGTAAGCAGAGGCACTAATATGCTGAACGAAGAGCATGTAAACTTTTTCCAAATCATGCCTTCTAGTCCCCCCTTCTCCCTAAAGGCCCTGTGAACTCTGTCATCTATTCAGCAAGCAGTGTCACTCAGCAAACACTGTGCTAGGCCCTGAGGATTTAAAAGTGAATGAGATTCCATCTTGAATTTCTGAATCTTCGGGTGCCCCATTTATGCCTGTTTTTATGCACCTGAATCTTCAGGTGCCCATGGGCAGGATGGACATGACTGGAGGTCAGATCCATTAATATCAGAGCACATAGTTGTACCAGGTGTGTGTACAGAACTGCTGGAGCTGAAGGGAGACCCTGACTGATGCTAGGATCTTTACAGAGAGGGTGACATTTAATATGGTTCTCGGGAGATGAGCAGGACAGTGGCAAGTATGACGACGGGCTGGGCTAGCCAGGATAGTGAATGGGAGAACTGGTATTCAAAGAGACAGGGATACAGAAGTCAGAGAGGTTTGAAAAGAACATGGCATATTTGGAGAGTGGTTATTGATTCTCATCATTAAAATGAAAGTTCCAGCTTTATTTAAGTAATGCTTGGTATATGTTATGTTTCTCAAGGCCTCCACCTTTAGCCTGGATCGCAAGTACACTTGGTTTCCTAACCCCCGAGAAAAATTATTGCAAATGTAAGCTACTATAAGATTCCATGTTACCCAATAATGAGGGCTAAGGAAGAGATAACAGAGGCACGGTAATACAATTTGCTGGGAATTTATTAGGTATATACAGCTAAGCCCTCATGCATTGCTTATGCGATATTTAATTCTCATAACTATTCTGTAGGGTCGATCTTATTACTACTCCCACTAATTTTGTGTGTGTGTGTGTGATCATGGAATGCTGTATTTTTTTTAACTATAAAGCGTATTTTATCCTTTTTTCAAAGACAAAGGAATTAGTAACATCTTTTATTGGATAATACATGCTAATTTTCAAAATCATTTACTAAATTCATTTTGAAGCTCAGACTGCTGATCTTGGTTAATTTAATAAATGTAAGAATTTCATGATTCCTATTCTTAGTATGTTCTTGCTATATTTGAATCAATTTTTTACTTATTAGGTTTTTGGGGAAGGCAATTTA